>NC_135631.1:28981680-29608361 GCF_053574225.1 Canis aureus
ATAAAGTGTTGTGGGAAGAAAAATAGCTTCCTATTAATTAGTAATTATTATATGGCAAGTATTAAATGTTTTTCATGTATCTTATCATTTAATTTCATAGAGTTTAGTATGGCATGTACTATTATTCTCCTCATTTTCAAATTAAGAACTTGAGACCTAAATGGATAAGTAGACTATCTAAAAAGAAGTGTTTACTACTGGGTTAACTCAGACATTTTTACTCCAATGCCTCTGGACTTAACTAATAGCTATAATCTCTCCCTACCCCAACCCTCAACAAAGGAGACACATACGCACATACACACCTGACTATAACATGAGCCAAGCACTGATGATGAGTCAATTAACCATATTCTATGTTTTAGATCTGATAGTCTGATATTCATATGGCTTCTCACATATCTCTGGATTTAGGAAGAAACTCATTTACACATATATAAAAAAAAAAGCTTGGATTATCAGATTTAAGAAGTGAAAGATAAATTCTATTTTGAACATGTAAAAACACATTGATTATTGTAAATTTAAGAAGGAAGTTGTAACTTTGTTTTTGAGAGAGAGGGAAAGAGAGAAGTGGGGAGGGGTGAGGAAGAAGGAGACAGGGAATCTTAAGCAGGCTCCATACCTAGGCACCCGACGAAGTAACTTTCTTATTTCCTAAAGCAGGTATTATAAATTGCACTATATAGAGAACACTCAATATGTTGTACAGTCTGCACAAGTCTATAGATTCAGGCTACTAAGTTCCATCCTTATAGACTATGTGTCTCTGACAAGTAGCCTAACGTACTTACGACCCAATTTCTACATCTGACAAATGGGAATAACCCACGTGACCATTCCTTTGGCTGTTACCAAAAGAGATAATACACTTAAGCGCTGTATTAATGCGTGGAAACATCCTGAATCACTCGCATCAAAATTCCCTAGTTCAAAACAACATGAAGCTAGAAAAATTTCCATACGGCACACATGCAATTGCTCAATTTCATTCATTCCTGACAGAATCCTTAGAAACAAACTAAGCAGGTTTCCAAAGAAAGAATGACCACTGTGGGAGAGAAGGTGAGAGGGGAGAAGTGCAGAGGAGAGGGGATAAGGGTTGATGGGGGAGAGAATAGAAAGAGAGAAGACCAACATGCCTGCCATTACTTATTTTGTTTTCTGTTCATAAAGCAGCGTTTCCCAATCTCTTAGCTCTTCTGATAACCTTCAAAAGCTCTCCAATAGTCTGCTTTTCAATGGTTTCCAACTTTTTTCTCACTTCCTCAGAGAGGATGTAATTAGAGCTGCATTTTAATTAAATTAACAATGAGACTAATGCATTTAAAGTTTCTGACTTTGTTGCCAAGGTACAATAGTAATTGAAAACAAAACAGTTAGAAGCAGGCAAAACAGGTTGAAGGTTGAGCTGATGGTGAGCTGTCTTCAGTAAATAATCAGAAAAGCCACAACGACGTCCTTCCCGACTCTGTTCTCCACCTCTTGGTTCCTCATGCTCTGTAGTCTGAAGGACATATTTTTTTTTTTAAAGGACATATTTAGCTTAGGATACTATACCTCCTAAGTATATGTCAGTGTATGAGCCAGAACTACAGCAAAATAGAAGAGACAAAAGACAGAATGTGTGTGCATGTGAGCGTGCACACGTGTGTGTGCGTGTGTGTGTGTGTGTTGGGAGAGAGAGAGAAAGAGAGAGGGAGAAAGGCTGAGAAAAGTACAAGAAGATAGAGTAAAAGCCAGAAAAATACAGATATGGGGGCATTACGGCATAATGACAAGGCCACCACTTTAAACTGAAAAACAATCTAGGTTCTAATCGTCTATCAATTACTTCTCATCTCTTTGATTGGAGGAAGTTACTTAATTCTTCCAATCCTCAGTTTTCTCAACCTGTATACTGAGAATAATTATGCCAATAATAAAGCCAACATTACAGGTTTTATTTGGGAAAAAAATGTATCTGTCTTAATCTCTCAAAAGAAACTAGATGTTCTATATATGGTAACTCATATTATTTAACTCTACTTCATGTAATTACTTAACTTCACACCTCTGCTCTTAATATTCCACAGGCCATGGTACCTCCAAAAGGACCTATGACGTATTAGTCTGCTGAGGCTGCCATGACAAAAATCCCACAGATGAGTGGCTTCAACAACAGAAATTTACTTTCTCACAATTCTGAAGGCTAGAAGCCCAAGATCAGGACACCAGGCTCTTCTGAGGCCTCCCTCCGTGGCTTGCAGATAGCCACCTTCTTGCTGGATCCTCACGTGGCCTTTTCTCTGCGTGCACACATCCCTACTGTCTCTTCTTTTTCTTACAAGGACACCAGTCATATTGGATTAAGGCTCCAACCTCATTTAAACTTAAGTACCTCTTTAAATTCCCCATCTCCAAATACAATTATGTGGCAAGGTTAGGGTTTCAACATATAGATTTTGGGTGAACACTATTCAGTCCGTAGCACACGCATTCAAAATGAGAAAATCAATGGAGGTGGCTGAGCTTTGACTTTTAGAGACTTTCTACATGTTCCTGAAGAACATCCCATCTTGAGACAGACAGAGCTTATTTCCAGTTCTACTTTACTATTCAAACCCTATTTCTAAGATTTCTTTTGTTAACGTGCTCTCAGTCTGTGTACTCTTACAAAAATTTTAGATGATTGATTGGAACCATTGGATTAAAACTATTCCCCAAGCCAAAGGCAGTGAAATACCATTTGGATGCTATTATTGATACTGCCTTCTTTAACAAATGTACAGGTTATTTTTACTTTTTCAGGGAATTTTTGATGAACATGAAATATTCATGGAGGACAGATAATATTTAAATGACATCGTTAAATAATTAAAAATGTGAAGATCTCCACTGGGAATTACAACATTAAGACTGCAAATACATTCTCATTATCTGCTCTCAATTTCTGAGATATTGTGGAATAAAAGGAACTTCTGAGCAATTTCTCGATGCTATTATTAAGAGAGTGAAAATCTACCTTTGGAGAGACAAACTTCACATTAGATTTTCAGCGGAATGATTATTAAAATATTCTTGAATAAATTTTGGGACCTAAAATATCAAGTTCAATATATAGCAAGAATATACTAAATGCTAGCACTCCAAATATCAGTGTGACTAAAGGTATAAGAAAAAGCTTTTGAGAACCCAAAGGATTGAGTCTAATCTCAGCTATTATATTTGCCAAGTGCATATTCTATTTGATTTTATATTCCCTTTAAACCAATCAGAAATCAGTTTATCTCTATATCTGCTTGTATGTGGCATGGCAATCAAATGCACTTGATTATCGGACTGAATTGTCTCAATACGTCTATAGAGAAGACTATTTTATAGGAGAAGAAACTGAAGCTAGAAGTGTTAAGTGAATTGACAAAGATCATAAATGATAAGTGGCAATGTCAGTTATGCAAATCCAAACCTAATCATAAACTTTATTACCTTTTCTCGAAATAATGGTAACATCATACCCTGCTTCCTCCTACAGTTGCTATAAAATTCACTGAAACAATGAAAGTTAAGGTGCTCTACAAGTTACTCAAGGATCCACAAGTGAATTATTTTATTATTGTACACTATTCTCAAGTTATAATAATGTTTTTAATTGTTTGCTAGCTAGAAGTATCAACTTATTATTTGTATACATATAAAATATAATTTATCCATTATTTTGCAATAGAAGACTATCATGGCTTTCAAGAAAAGGGAAAATGGAATCTAGAACCATTAATACGACAAGTGAAATGGTATTTGTTAAAGGTTTATTGTGCATTCAGTATTACATTTAAGATGGTGAAGGATCACAAAGACTATTTGAACAATATGCAATAAACGTTTTCTCACTTTTGAGCCTAAACTATGAGCAAGACATTTTGAAACAATAATTATCACATAAAGCATAGCAAAATTTATTGTATGCTAAGAAATACTTGAAGCATAACATATGTGACCTTACCACTCACAGGCAACCATGAAGTTAATAAGAAACTTCTTTATTAATGCCTTAATTTCCACTAGTTCTAACAGCTTGCTTTTCATTATTCTCTGTAATATTCATTACTGAGAACCTCATTTTGGAAATGCTCGCCTCCCTTGGATGCAATGACTCTACATCATGAGTTCTCCTGCATCTCTTTGATACTATCTCTGTTTTGTCACTATTTCTTCCTCAGTTAACCCAAAGTATAGACAAATGCCAAGAATTTGTTTTAACATAACAATCCCAGGCACTTTCAGGACTTCAATGAGCATCTCCCCAGGTACAGGGAAGTATTTAAAAGGCAAATGGAGGCAATGAGATGATCACTGGTTTATCAAATATTTATTGACCATCTTTTCTTTGATAGGTGCTTCTCTAGATTATGGAATACTGCAGCACCAAAAAAAAAAAAAAAAAAAAGGACAGAAACCCATGTCCTCATAGAACCTTCTTTCTAGTGATAAGAAGGAAATAACCCTCTTAATTTGCAAAGATGAATTTTTAGTTAAAAAAAATGAAAAAGGAAGGTAAGGAATGCTTTCTTTATGGCAGATGAAGACAGTTATTAGATTTGTGCTTCTAAAAACTCTTCAAAAATGCCCATTTGCAGTTTATACTTTATATAGCCATGCTTATAAAAGAACAGAAAAATGTTGGATTTTCTCTTAGTATGGTGTGAAGACGCAACTAAAAGGAAACAATAAAAAGTGACAATACAACGCAGTGAGGTTTTCTTCTTATGCCAAACAAAAAGTTCTATTGTATACAAATGAAGCCAAATTTGCGAGCTCTCCAGTACTATCAGGGACTGAAATACTGTATACATTTTCATTCATTCATTCACTCATTCTTATCATATGAAAGGTACATTCTATCAACATGTTTTCTGACTGTTGATGTTGACCTTGGTCACATGGCTTAAGCACTGTTTGTCAGATTTCAGAACTACAAATTTATTCTAGTTTCCCCTTTTTCCATTCTGTACTCTTTGGAAGGAAGCTGCTGTGCTTACACATTTAAAGAATGTGGATTTATGCTCCCTATGTTTGAGAGCAGAGAATCTACATTATTGAGAATCCTTCTGCACAGATTTGTCTCTTCTTCTCCATTTATTAATTTGGTTGAATTTTATTTATATCACTATAGATTCATGGATATTCATTTTGTACTTTGGGTTATAATCTAATATTCATGTATTTTGATCAAACTGTTCCAGCTTTGGCCATTGGGAGCTCTTTCAGTTGGGTTCTGTGCCTCTCTGGCATAATCATTGTGGTTTTATTTGTTTGAGCACTTGTATATTTTCTGATGCTATAGGATGCTTCAGGCTCATCCCATATATTGCTGGACTCAGTCATTTCTCCAGGGACAGCTGGTTCTTTTACTAGCACATGATAATAGAAACCAAGGTTTGGATCTTGAGTGTGCTCAGTGCTATGGTGGTATCACTTCTTTTGGGTGCTCTCAGCAGACAGAAAAAAGAAATAAATATGTATATTAACTCGTGTATATACACATATTTATACATATTTCTATATGTAACCAAACATATACAGTTTATATATGGTTTAATACACACACACACACCATATATATGGTTTATACATATATATATATATGTATATATAAAACCTGAGATCTTACCAATGTCTCCAACTCTAAGTCATTACCAGATGCATTTTTCTACCCTCTTTCTCATACTTATCTGCAAATTCCTACTCTAACAATGAGAAACCTGGCCCCCACCATCTACCATCCATTTACTTAATTACTCAATTCCAGTGCAGATGCATAGAAGTATCAGAATTGTTACCCCCTTCCTCCAAGGGAAACAACTTTATCAACCAAAATACAGCAAGCAAACACATTGCTTTGTCTTCAGTATTGCAGAATCCACTCACTTCTACTTACTTAGGTCAGCATCCCCCCCCCCCACACACACACTTCAGGGGGATTTTTTTATGCTTTTGTAAGACAGATATTCTTGACACATACTACACCTTGTCTGTGATACCCTAAGCTCCTAAATGATTTTTTACACTTACATACATTAAATTAGATGATTTGTGTAGTAAATTTCTGCATTTTTCAAAATGCATAGTCATATATGATACATTACAGTATCATAAAAAATAGTTTTGCCACCATAAAAATCTCCTACACTTCACCTATTCAACTCTCCCCTAAACCCTGAAGCCCTGCAAGCCACAGATCTTTTACTGTCTCCATAGTTTTGCCTTTTCTAGAATGTCATTTAATTGGAATCATATAATATATAGCCTTTTCAGATTGGCTTCTTTCACGTAGAAATGTGTACTTAATGCTCCTACCTATTTTTTGGCTTGATAGCTCACTTCTTTTTATTGTTGAATAATACTCCATTCTATGCACATACCACAGTTTATACATTAATTCACTTATTGAAGGATACCTTGGTTATGTCCAATTTTTGGCCATTATACAAAAAGCTGCTATAAACATTCATATGCACATTTTTTCTAGAAATAAGTTTTTGACTCAAGTAGGTACACCTAAGAGCAAAAATACCAAACCATATGATAACAGTATTTTTAGCTTTGTAAGAAACTGCCAAAATGTCTTTCAAAGTGGATGTATTATTTTGCATTCCCACCAGAAATAAATGAGAGTTCCTTTGCTCCACATCCTCATCAGCATTTGGTGGTTTTAGTGTTTTGGTTTTTCGCTATTCTAATAGATGCACAGTGGTGGTATCTCATTGCAGAAATAAATTGGCATTATAAATTGGCAATTGCCTAATGACATAAGATGTTGAACATCTTTTCATATACATATTTGACACTTGACTTTTTGTGATGTGTCTGTTTCGATGGTTGGCACATAAATAATTGTGTTGTTTTCTTATTGTTGAGTTTTAAGACTTCTTTGTATAGTTTGGATAAATGTCTTTATCAGATACATGTTTTGAAAACATTTTCTTCCAATTTGTGGCTTGTTTTTTCATTCTCTTAACAGTGTCTTTTTCAGAAGTTTTTCATTTTAATAAATTCTAGCTTATCAACTTTTGTTTCACAACTATGAAAGAAAACATGTCTTCCTGGAAAATGTCATATAAGCTACTTAACTAAGTATAACACAGAAATGTGTCATGTCTAAGCCTTCTTCTGACTAAGTGATGCAATCATACATATTGCTTAAGAATCTCATGTTAATCTGAGATAGTGTGCCCCTGAAGGGACAAACAGGAACCTGGGAAACTACAGTCCTAGAGATATTTTTTTTGTTTCATATATGAATTATGATTACCTTTGTCCTTAAGATTATTAGTAAAGCTTTACATTGTATAAGACTTATGTGGGTCTGAATTGGCTGATTCTTTGTATTATTTCACTTTCTAGTTAGAACTTAAATTACTATTGTGGTCTTAAATATCTTTGTATTCTCTACAGCAAATTTGAGCAAATTTGAACAAATTTTTGCTACTATCCCACAGACATGAAAACTTTCACATATTCATTGAATTTTTCAATAAGCATATGAGACAGGTATTATTATCACTATTTTATGATGATTTTACTAGGGGTCAGAGGTAATATACTTTCCCAAGCTTATGTAAATATCAGAGACCAACAACCCGGATAAGTTTCTTTGAAGCCATGCTATTTCATCATTCTAACTTCTTTGGGTCTCGGCAACTAACTGGCTAGGTCTTCAAAACATAAATTTAGTGTGTTTATTCTGACCACCAATTGGAAATAGGTAAATCTGTCATTTAATACATTTAATGAGTAAAATGATCAGATAGCTTCAGAGGTAGGTATTGACCACTTATGTCTCAGCTTCCTTAGAAAACTTGATTGATGAAGGGAGTAGAATATGCTACCTCAACCTATGCCTCCTTAGCATATTCATTATTTGAGTTGATTATTTTTAAGAAACTATAAACAACAAAGCTCTGAAAACTGACTAAAAGAATACTGTGTAAACACATACATTTAAAAGGGAAATCCCTCTGTAAGCTTGTTTCCTCTCTGTACCAGGAAGAGAAGGACAATCAAATCTCTAGAAACTTTTGTTGATGAAGAAGGCACAGACTTAAATCTGCATAACAATCATGCCCTTCTTTCCTTTGCTTTTCGTGATACCATCTTCTAATAACTGGTGCTCCCCACCTCCAGGATCTACTTTTGACTTTACCTGGAGATGTTATTTAAGATGGTGGTTTGGGCCATTTAGGGGAGTTACTTAGTTTTCCTTGATATCTCCCATGTAGATAGGAAGTATATCGCAGGTTATTTTTTTTTTTTAATTTTTTTTTTTATTTATTTATGATAGTCACAGAGAGAGAGAGAGGCGCAGAGACACAGGCAGAGGGAGAAGCAGGCTCCATGCACCGGGAGCCCGACGTGGGATTCGATCCCGGGTCTCCAGGATCACGCCCCGGGCCAAAGACAGGCGCCAAACCGCTGCGCCACCCAGGGATCCCTATCGCAGGTTATTAAACTTGTTTTTATCCTGTTAATCTGTCTTTTACCACAAAAGGTCTTCATAACCAAAAACCTACAGGAGTTGACTAAAAATTGCTTTTCCACCCCAACATTGGGATTTATCCCTTATAATGGGATAAATGGTGGGCTATAGAGTTCACTGCCAGAAGAGTTAAAGTCTATTGAGTATTCTATGGGGGGGGGGTGTCTTTTTGTTTCTTTTCTACCCGGTTTCCTGTTTTCATTTGCCTTGTCCCCTACTTGCAAAAATAAAGAGTAGTAATCATGGCCCTAATGTTTAAATCATGAAAATTGGCTTTAATTAATATGGAAAAATATTACTTATTTGTGTTGAAAATTTGCAGACTGCTTTCCCCCTCCTAAAAGAATTTAATTAATCCCTTCCCTCACAAAGAGGTTATAACTCACATTCCCAGCTAATTAAATCTGGAGAACATATTACCTTGTTACAATACAGCGTATCATTTATACATAACTTACCCTAACCTGGAACAGTGGTATTTATTCCTTTTACCAATTAACTTGTATTTCATTCAATCTAGAATGTGACCACCCAAAGCAATCTCATTGCTCCTCACAAACACAAAAGAGCAGCCAGGATCAGATGGTGAGGTTCGTGGTAATAGCAGGGGTTATATGTGCATCTTAACATCACTCCAAAGGAGTTCAAACTCTGTCGCTCATGTCTCCTATTGTTAAAGTGACTGCCAATATTTTGTATTATCAGAGCTTCTGACTCTAAGGAGCAAAAATCTATTCTTATCACAGAACAGGTATTAGAATTGGAAATAGAAAACCAGGGCAGCCCGGGTGGCTCAGCAGTTGAGTGTCTGCCTTCAGCCCAGGGCCGGTTCCTGGAGACCCAGGATTGAGTCCCATGTCGGGCTCCCTGAATGGAGCCTGCTTCTCCCTCTGCCTGTGTCTCTGTCTCTCTCTCTCTGTCTCTCTCATGAATAAATAAATAAAATCTTTAAAAAAAAAAAGGAAATAGAAAACCAAGAATATAGGCTAATAAGGACATGTGTGGCTTTGTGGCCACCAGCATTTACTCCACCTCTTTAGGGGGACTCTTCCTCCCATATGACCAGTCAGGTGGGACAATTAATCAAGTTGCCAAGCATATTTCTATTGAAAAAGCAGACGCATTGCCCAAACAAGACCAATCAGATCTTCCTCCTTAGAATTTGAATCTTTAAGCCAACTTAAAACAGTAAGAAATAATTTACTTCAACAATGCTCTTAAGATGAGTGACTAGTCATGAAAGTGAGACTCTGTATGTCATTTTATGAGCTTGATTCTTCAGCTTTTCAAGCCTGTTTGACGAATTCATTTTTCCCGTTAGGTAGGTTTGTTTTGCTTTTCTACAAAAAGACTCTAATTGAAACAAGGTCTAGTTGTTTTCTACAGACTGTGTGAACTTCAGCAAGTCACTTAGTATCTATAAACTTCAGCTTTTCACCCGTCAAATATGAATATATGTGTCATATATATATGTGTCATATAAGCCTTATATATGTGTCATATAAGCCTTACAGAATCTTCAGGATAGTAAAGGAGATTATAATTTGTCTGTGTTTTGCAAGTAATATTTCATATGAAATTAATATATCTAAGAATAATATGTTCTAAGTTCTTGTTTTGTAAAGTAAAAACATGAAGAAAGTAACATTTGAATATAAACTATAGGGATCCCTGGGTGGCGCAGCGGTTTGGCGCCTGCCTTTGGCCCAGGGCGCGATCCTGGAGACCCGGTATCGAATCCCACGTCGGGCTCCCGGTGCATGGAGCCTGCTTCTCCCTCTGCCTGTGTCTCTGCCTCTCTCTCTCTCTCTCTGTGTGACTGTCATAAATAAATAAAAAAATATTAAACTATATCGCACATCACACATATATATATGCATTTCTATATATAGAAATATATATATATATATTTCTATCTATGTATCGATCTATCATCTATCTGTTCATCTAGTCATCTATCTTTATTGGTTAGAATAGAGAGTAGAATAAGTGGAAGCCTAGAGGCAGAGCAATGAGACCTCCAGTGATGGTTAAGAGAATGTCAAAGGGATGAACAGAAAATACGAGGATAATTCATAACACCGAAAGGGTGTCATCACTGCTATCACTCTAGTTTATCTAGGTGAATGTGGAAATTAGAATATAGCCCGATAATATTTACTCTGCTTGACATATTTATAATGCAAAGAGATTGTAAGGCGAAGTATTTAAAAATAAAGTAGAACACGACTGCAATAATGTTTCTCACAAGGCATTAGAATGGGACCAGTGTTTACTGTGGATCTTTTTGTCATCAGATTATCAAATGCATGCGATAACTACTCATCTTGTGGGTTTAGCATTTAAGAGAAGAATAGACTCCTGCTTAGAAATCATGTCTATCATTAGGATCCTAATAAGCAGCAGCTGTAATGATCTACAGTCTATGCATTTCAAACTCAAGGTAAGTCAAGAACCTGTGCCACCAGAGCTATGGTCCAATTAGGACAAGTAACCTTATGTTCCTCCATTAGAGGATTTACCTTAGATATTCTTGGAAGAGTTTTACTGTTGTTACCCAGGTGACTGATGAATTTGCTAATAGCGATGAGGAAACTAACATTTGTGTCACCTCTCCTGAGTGTTGGAGAGTTTGTACTTTGTGTTTACAAGCTTTACCCCACTGACCCCTCACAATATCCCTGTGAAGTTCTTATAATTAGAACTATTTTTCTGCAAAAAATGCATTGTAACACCATGCAGGAACCTCTCTAGTACAATCATAGAAGTGCAAACTGTATTTCAGCACTGACTTTTAACAGATGTTGGCCTGCAGCGTAACAAAACACACATTCTCTGAAGTGAAGGCAGCTATGCTTCTCCTTCTTCTTCTCAGACTTTCTCCCATGATGGCCACTGTGAAATGTAGCTGATTTATACTAGAACAGGAAAAATGGGAAAAGGTTACTTATTAACTATAGGAAAGTGTGTGAGGAAAATATTCCCTTTTGATGTATAGGGAAAAATGCATTCTGTATAAAAATGTAACTGTTACACACTATTTTAATAGTATAAATGACAAAGTTGTTGAGACAGTGAGGATATTGATAATGGAACTTAAAAATGGTAAAGTACAATGAAAATGTTACTTATCAATTTAAAAAAAAAAACACATTTATTATGTGCCAGGAACTGTGAAAGGACTAGAGATATGATGGTTAACAGGACATATTCCTCATGCTCAAGAAACTTGCATAGTATCATTATTCTTGATATTGTATGCAATGTTAGTTATTTTTCCAATACTTTCACTTTAGTCCTCTATATTATTAGATGTAAAGTTAGAGTGTGATTCAGCATAGTGTTTATTTTCTTTTCTTCACTTTGGCCTTTGATTACCTCAAATACATTTATGCAGATGACTCCGAAATTCAAATTTCAGCCTTTCTCATGAGCTCTACACCAGTGTTTACAAAGCATAACTCAAGCAGAGGGAGAAGCAAGCTCCCTGCGGGGAGCCCAATGTGGGACTCGATCCCGGGACCCTGGGGTCACGCCCTGAGCCAAAGGCAGATGCTCAACAGCTGAGTCACCCAGGTGTCCCTCAAGGAATAAGATTCAAGTGATACCTGTACTGAAGAGAGAACTGAATGTGAATGAGATTTTTAGAAAATGTCAGAATGTAGCTCATCACACTTCACAGAGTGGGACTGAGTATGAAATTAGTTCTTATTAATGTTCTGAAAAAGAATATGAATAAAAACAATAAATAAAAACAATAAATAAAAACAATAAATAAAAACAATAAATAAGCCTTTAGAGTTAGGCATTAATTAATGAAATAGAGAAACTTCTTGAATAAATATTTATTCACTACCTTAAACCTTTAAGCAAGTGAGTTGAGTCCTTTTAGTTTTACTCCTTTATTAACAGAGAAAAATCACATACTTATAGCTATAAAACACCTTATCTGAAAAGTGAGGATCCTTCAAGTAGCAAAATGAACATGTATTGTTCATAAAATAAGCATTTTCTCTGTTTCTCCCCGTCTCCCTTCTTCCCTTCTTCCTCCTCCCCCATGTCTCTCTCTTACCCTCTTTCCCTCTTCCTCTCCTTTTCTCCCTCCTTCCCTAACCGAGCGTTAGCTCGGTCTCCCTAGAAGTAGACCTGACACAAGAATTTGCAGCAAGGATGTCTTTGAGAAGTGAAGGGAAGAGTGATAGGAGAATGGAAAAGAGACACATGGAAGAAAAAGCAGCCCAATATCACAGTGACTGACCAGAGCTCAACCCATCAGGCAAATTGGGAAGTGATGCAAAACAAGTCATAAATATCCCTGCCGAGGGGTGAGGAAGGTGGGGTATTTATATACCAACCTAAGAGTCACTGATAAAGACATTTGCAAAGGGGAAGCTAATTCTCTGATACATCAGGCGTTCTACACACATATGCATCATGGCCTTCTGCGGTTCCAGAAAGTCACCTCAGCACAAATATGGACACTAGCAGTGGGAACTCAGCTGAGTCCCACTAAAATAGCAGGGTCTGAAGGAATATAAACAAAACTCTGGCAGAAATTACTCTTTCCTTCTTACTCTAGCCCGTCCTTGCTTTCTTTTACTTTCTTATGTCTCTTTCATTCTTTCTGACACCACAACTACCACAAAAGGCTATAATCTCACCTTAATGGGGCATCTGGATGGTTCAGTGATTTAAGCACTTGACTCTTGATTCTAGCTCAGGTCATGAGATGGAGCCCCAGGTCCCATGCTCATTAGAGAGTCTGCTTGAGATTCTCTCTCTCTCCCACTTCCTCTGACCCTCCCCCTCACCACCTGCTCATGCTCACTTGCACTCTCTCCCTCCCTCTCTCTAAAATAAATAAATAAATAAAAATAAAATCTTTAAATTCACCATAATATATCCATGGAGCCATTTAAAAAAATAAAGCTGAAGGAATCTAGACAATAAGAAAAATAAAAGTTAAAAACAAATGGACCCGAGGTGCGATTCGTGCCCAAAATACTTTTCATGCAGGGGGTAAACTATAGACTCACATGAAAACTAGCCACCAACACCATTGGTAAACATGACACGATTCACATTATCTATAGCAGAACAAAACAATCCAGTTTTCCAGGAAAAGTACATTTTACTAGTACCGAGATTATGGAGAGTTTTCTATACCAAGACCTCAATAAAGAGAACACTATGCAATGTGATAAACAATGTCATTATCAAGCTTCCTAGAGAGATAGAAGATGCATAAAGCCAGAAGGAAATCAAACTTAAGCCGCTAAGAGAAAAAACAAGCCTGAAAGGAATCATGTCCCCTTTGAAAACTCTTCTCCAGCTTTGGATTATCAAAAACAATACCTGCAGGAAATAGTTGTCACAACCAGGGATCTCTAATGGCATCACAGCAAAGTTGATAATTGACCTGAAGATGCTTCAAGAAACCACTGACCATCTCAATGACACATTGACCTTTGAATAGCCTCCAGAGAAGGGTTAGGGCAGTCAATCCAAGAATTGAGGAAAACAAAATATAAGAATCAAAATCATCGTTGCTGTCATCATGCTGTCCAAGCATGACAGCTGCAGGGCCTGCCACCACTCTGGGCTTCAGGGGCACTGAGAAAGAAAGGGCTGGCAGCTGTCCACCCCTGATGGAGTCACATAATTCCTCCAACACTTAGGCCTGGTAGCCACAGTTTCATTAGACCAAAAGTATAAACTGGACCTATCCGACCTTTCATCCTGTTGTGTAAACACCACCACCCCCATCACCTTGGCCCTCTAATCCTTAGAGTTCCTACTATCAAGATGTTCTATATTTCCTTGGTCCTAACTAGCTATACCTTATGCTTACCTGTCCAAACTTCTCACTGTCCTCTCCTGAAACACTACTGTATAAGAAATAAACTCACTTTTATCTTTAATCCTTTCCTTAGCTCTTTCCTTAATTCCTGCTTTAATAAAAACATTGCTTTCTCCTAAAGATATCATTCCCCACATCATAATTACACCTTCTCTCAAAGTTCATATATTATAAATCTGAGGAGAGAGTTGTTTTCCTTTCCCCTAAGCCTTGATACTCACAAGTGTTAATCCTCTGTATCAGTCAGGTGAGGCTAGAATAAGCCACAGTAACAAAGAAATTCTGAAAGGCCAGTGTGACACTAAAGTTTGTTCCTCACTCAAAACATAGTCTGATGAGGTCAAGTGACTTCCCTCAGATTAGCTGCTTCTTTGTAGCTGTTCGACCCTCTTTTGACATTAAGGTCCTCTGGGCATCATTCAGACAACAAGGAGAGATACAACCTGAGGGAATACACACTACACACTTATTTGCTCACCCCAGGTGGCACCCCAATTGGCACGTTGAGCCAATAACATGGCTCACATGTAATAACATGAGCCATGTTATTGGCTCAGCGTGCCATGTTATTTCTCCTTACATTCTAATAGTCACACTCAGTCATATGGCACCAACTTAATAGTTGTTCCGAAATGTAGACCTAGGGTTTTCCATAAGAAAATAATTCTGGTCACACAAATAAATATTTCTGCCCTTTCTCCAAAACACAGAATACATTCTTTATTCCTAAAAGAGACCGGCTAATGTACCATCTGGTCACTGTCATCTACCTTGAGATCAGGTACTGCAGGCGATTCCCACTCCTCCACATCAAGTCCACATGTGGCTCTTTTCTGTGAAGATAAAATATCTGTCTCACTTCAATACAGAATGTTGGAGCGTGGAAAGGATCCCCATATCAGACACTTCCATCCAAAAACAAAGGCAAGGGGAGACAAAAGAAACACACAGAGTCACGGGTCCATAGTAATTGTGAAAGCTAGGGGACAAGACGCTGGGAATTGTCCTTTTCTGGGAGATAGTGGAGAGTCCATGAACTGGTTCTATTCTTTGGAAAGATCAATTTTGGCCATAGCTCCCCATGACCTCAAGCTCTTCTCTTAGAAAGCATTCTCCTTCCCATTACCCTGCGTAGCCACATCCTAGATAGACTCAGTATGATTGCCCTGAGGCAAGTCAGGCTAGAGGGAAGTCAGGCTGCCTCTTGACTGTAGCTCCACCAGCATTAGAGATTTTCAGTCTGGGCTTGAAGTTTCCCTGGAAATACATTTTACCCCCCAAATTTATTAGGCCTGTACTTTGTCTTTTCCAATCAATTCATGCTCCGATAGCCATATCCAAGGTTCTTTCTAGATTTAATTCTCCAGCTGTGATTTTCTCTATGTATAGCTACTATTACCTTGATGCTCTCTTGAAATAAATACAAATACAGACCACATACTCTATTTCATCCTCACCCTGAACCATTTTGGTAAATGAAAAGGTGAGCCATATTTTCACACAAACACACACACATACACACACACATAACTCCATTTGTTACCATTTGAGGTCTAGAAAGAATATTTTCTAATCCTACACATCCTCCAATTTTTTTACTACATCTACTCCATTTCATTTCTCCAAGGAAACGAGCCAAATTTTCATTACATCATCCCTTTTTCTATAACACTTTGTCAAACGTTGTCCGTAACAGCCAACTAACATGAATTGCATGATCTTTTCAAATTTCTTTCACTAGGCTTGCAGGGTCAGTTAGGTAAATCATCTGCTTTCAAAGTGTTACCGAAAGTGACAATTTTCCAAGTGTTTTCTCCCAGCATAACATGAGGTACTTTCTTCCTGTTTGCTTTCTGCTACTAAGCCAGTGCCATATATTTGTGAAAAATTTTTTGTGGTATTGATTCAATTCCGCTCAAGATCAAAGATACCAGCTGCTGAACAAGTATTCACACTCTTAGTGACTTAATATAATGGAAGTTTAGTTCTCTGTCCTGCCATATTCAGTTGTAAAAGTTAAGGTTTCCTGGCAGCTTTCCTTTAAGCGGCGATTCACATCCTGTTGTCTTCTGTCATATGTCTCTGTCATCTCAGAATCCTTTTTCTACCCACAAAACTAAGAAGAGAGGTAACAGGCCAAACGGCTTTCGGTGGTTTGAGAATTCAGACCTAGAAACAGCCTACATCATTTATGCCCACATTCACTTGACCATAACTAACGCTTGCCTCTAACTAACTTGATCCTAACTAAGGGCAAAGAAAATTAAGAAATCCAGCCTTCTCCGTGCCTAGGATAGGGACATAAAATTGATGATAGATTCAGCCAGTGTCTGTTACAGTCAAACCGTCTGGATCAATAAATTCTTGCCTCAATATTCCTTCCACACGTAGAAAATTTCTCACTCCCTCAGCATAATAGAACCCAGTCTCCATTCAGCCACTGCCTCTGGCTAGATTTCTGGAATCAGTACATGAGGCCCAACCATCTCTGTCCTCTCTGGATGTGGTTTATAAGGATCCTGTAAGGATTTGGACTAAAAGGGTAAGTCATCTTCTCCCTGCCCACATAAATGAACACACCACATGTAGTGGTAAAATGGGAACCGGATATCAACAGTAAATACTCCCATTTAGACAGGTGAAGACTGAAAAATTCACCATGTTTACTGGTCTGAACAATTCTGCAGTGTTGCTGGGCAGACATAGTGGAAGTCTCCACCCTAGGGTTTATGATTCTTGCTCTCTGGGATACATCTCTTGCCTAGGGCTCTCCAGGGCTTTGGGCTCCTCCCTTTGGAAGGCTTTTTATTCTTAATCACATCACTGCCCTGTCCAATAAGTGCTGTTTGAACATTTCTTTTCTGAGAAGTGACTCAAAAATCAGTCTGTTTCCATCTTTTGGTCCTCTTCTTTTACACTGTAAATAAATTCTGGAAACATCCAACTGACACAGATAGAGGGAAGATATCAAAGGGAAGATATACTGGCTACTTATCATCTTGTTAAAAAACACAGCATCACTTATTTTTGTCTACCAGTGGGCAGAACTCAGAACCCATCTGACTGCACGGGTCACATGAGGACTGTTGTCCCTCTTTGTGATCAAGAAGGAGAAATGGGATTTGCTAGTCAGTCTCTGAAACTCTTCACCAATGTCTTATAAAAAAGTCTGCTCCTTGCCAGCGATAGCCATCGGGCTCTAACATTCCCTCTCTCCTCGTACCATCATTCTCAGAGACCCTGCTCTTGCTTCTCCTGCAACAGAGACCTTGACACTTCGAAAGTCTTCCTTTCTACCTTCATTGTCATTCATGTGGTCAACCCACTCAGACCACTGGCCTCAATCAACATTCTCGAGCTCCTCAACTCTGATGATCTTCTCTCAACCACCCATTCTCAAAGTCATATACTCAAGCTTATCATCACCTGAAATAATTCCATTTCCAAAATCATTAACCTCACTTCTACCTTCCACCCCACCCAACACTATGGTCCAAATAACATCATCTTTATATTTCTTACTACAAAACCTCCTTCCTAATCCACCGTTTATAATCTACTCTTAACCCTTTAATCCAGTCTCTGTGCTCACAGCTCCCTATTATTCCAGCTTCCTTAGTCAATTGACCACTTTATACCTAGACTATTAGCTCCTTTTACTTTTTCCCCCAATCCAATAACCTTTCCGTCTTGTTAATTCTTTCATCATCCAGTTTAGGTTCTTTGGTTCACCATTTCCAAAACAGTCTTGCTAATCACCTCTTCTCTATTAGAAACCCACTTTGAAAAATATCAACCCTAAATGACATTAAACATTCCCTTTCTTTCTGCTTTCACCCAAGCAACTAAACACTGCTTGAGAAAACTACACAAAAGAACAAGTTGATCCTGCAATTTTCCCATGATCTTCAAATTAAAAGAGACCCTAATGTGCGCTTGAAATCAGATATTTCTCTTGACAACAAATCTTTTCCATTTTCCACAGCAATTATGTTAAACTTTTATGCTTTCCACAAAAGTCTATGTATATCCTCTCTTCACTCATTGCCCAACACAGAGAGAAATTTCTGCTGTAAGACAGGAATTCTTCATATCTCACTACCACATCATAAGACTACCTTCTTCTTACTATAACTTAAGGGGTACACTTTCTCTAGCAGACAACTCACGTAGGCTTCAGTGTCCATTCTCATCTGGCTTCATAGAAATGAACCTATTTCTCACCATATATTATTTATTTCACCATTAATAATGCACTTTTCTCAATAGCACTTAATTCCTCTTGTCTGTTTTATCTGAAAATACAGTAAATAAATTAAAACATTCTCATTTATAGCCATAGATTCAATCTCTATCTTCATGTTGAAAACTGCTAATTCTCCTCTGAGCTTCCATATATATTACCTCCAGCTACCCTCTTGACACTTTACAAACAGGTTGAACAGAACACATGCAAAACTGGAAGCATTGCCTATTCTATACTCTAAGATCTTTTCTATTTCTCTTTCTCTCATTGAATGGTACTACTTTTCATCCTTTTCTACATGTCAAGTGCCTGGCAGTCATCTTTGACAACTCCCTCTCCTTTTCTACATCCATTAATAAATTCTGAATGTCACATATAAACACACTTTGAATCCTTCTACTCCCATTGCTACTACACTGGCCCAAATAACCTCTCATCTTTCTAAACTATCAAAACACTCTCCTTCCTCTTTAATGTTTTTAAACCCCCAACTTGGTGATCCCTGGGTGGCACAGCAGTTTAGCGCCTGCCTTTGGCCCAGGGCGCGATCCTGGAGACCTGGGATCGAATCCCACGTTGGGCTCCCGGTGCATGGAGCCTGCTTCTCCCTCTTCCTGTGTCTCTGCCTCTCTCTCTCTCTCTCTCTCTCTCTGTGTGTGTGTGTGACTATCATAAAAAAAAAAAATTAAACCCCCAACTTAACCCCAAGGAATCAAATCTCTTCTCTGCAACTAGAGCAGTGGTTTCTACATGCAAATCTGGTAATTTATCACATGTGTAAAATCCTTCAGTGGATTTCGTTTTTGTTCTTTGCTCTTGGGGTGCAATTAACGTAGTTAACATGGCTCAGCATGGCCTAGGCCCCAAATCCTGTCCCAGTCTCATCTCACACCATGAACCCCTCAGCTTTCAAAGTCTACATTGACCTTTTATTTTTAATTTTTTAAAATATTTTATTTATTTATCCATGAGAGACAGAGACAGAGAGAGAGAGAGAGAGAGAGAGACAGGCAGAGGGAGAAGCAGGCTCCATGCAGGGAACCTGACGTGGGACTCAATCCCAAGACTCCAGGATCACACCCTGGGCCAAAGGCAGCACTAAACCGCTGAGTCACCCGGGCTGCCCTACATTAACCTTTTAATCTTCAAATAAATCATGTTCTTTCACCAAAGGACTTTACACATGCTGCTCCATTTTTAAATACCACTTCTTATAACCATCTTTCACAATTATTTCTTATCATTTTGGTTCTCAAATCAAATGCTACTTTCCCAGGAAAGCCTTTGCTGACATGCCATTAGGTCAAATATCTTTTTTTATACTACCATTGCGCACTGTTCATTTCCTTTGTAAGAGGTATGATTTTGTGTTTATATACATGATTTAAATTTATTTGTACTGTTATTTCATTAGGGTCTACCTTGCCATCTTCCTAAAAACTCCTCAAGTGTGTAAGGATTATGTTTACCTCTGTACATATTTCCCACACCTAATATAGCACAGGTATACAAAAGGTGCTCAGTAAATATTTTTAAATAAAATATATGAATTAATTTCAGGATGGCAAGGTAAAGAATAAACAGTGTGTCCCAGGTATGCAAGTTACCTTGTTGAGGATGAACTACAGAAGAATAGAGAGTATACACATTATGCATTATTCAACTTCCTATAATATTTCCCTCAGTTTAACTTCCATTATAGTGAATGACAGATAGTTCAAATTATCTTACGTGAGAAGTAACTAGAGAAAATGTATGCTGTTTTACCATTTTAATATAGATCCTCCCAGACTTGGGGTTAATTAATACACTATTTATTCCAGGAAAAGTATAGATATAACCATGCAAAAAAATATCATACTATCAGATAAGCTACCTACAAGAACCCTGAGTGAAACCGGTACTACATTTCAGGAACTACAGGTTGAACAAATTCATTTTTCTAGGTTATTTTCTCCTAGAATTATCTTTTTCTGGTGTGAGTTTTAGAGCCCTCATGTAATGGAAGGTTTCTCTCTTTACATAAAATGGTGATACAGCAGGATAAACTCTTAATTGGGAACTAAAAACTTATTTTCGGTCCTGGCTCTGCCACACTGTGACATTCTGTACATTGTTTAAAGTTTCTAAAGCTCAGTTTTGTACCCTTTTAAGATATGAAGTTGAATTTATAAAGTCCTCTTCATATCTAGAATTCTGAGTCTCTTAAATTAGCATCTTTGTTGTGTGTCAACAACAATCATGATGGAAAATTCAGAATTCATCCGGAAAAAGTTAACCAAGTACTGCAGGGTCAAATATAAAATCCTAAACAGTGAGAAAATACACATGTTGCATACACAAATAGAAAGCAAATAAATAAAACATCAAACCCTTCAGGGGTTCCTTGTTAGCCCACTTAGTTCTCCTATTGCTTGATATCCTAAAGAGACATACTTTATACAAATTTTATGTTGTTGTAAAAAATTAATATGAATATACTATCAATTTTCCCATTGGGTTTTCAATTATTTCCTACACTGTTTAGCATGCATGTGAGTGGCATGCATGAAAACAAAACTTGTCCTGATTTGTTTTCCCTTTGGTGGGTCTGGATATTATCCCAGAACAGTGAAGCACAAAAGGTTAAAAGAGGTAGTAAATGAAATATAGATGAAAGATAGAAAATGTTCATACAGCTTGGGAAGAATTTATCTCTAAAAATAGCCGCCTATATTAAACAGAGATCTTCCTAAAGCAGTAGCTACTAATAGAGCTGGATCATTAAAAAGAAATACTTTTGATGTGTCATAAAACTTGGAATAAGAAAGCAGCACTTGCTTAAACTAATAAAGGTACATTAGGGTATGGGAAATGGAAAGACTTGCTAAAGAGAGCAACTGCTGTTTAATGGCCAAAAAGGGAAGGAGGCAGAGAGCAGGAATCTTCATACAGCAGAAGCCGACATTTTGAAGTTTCAATTTACCTCTAGGCAAGAACAATCATCATTCTCCAGTGGGGGTAAAAATAAGAATGTCTTCATCAGTTAGATTCTGATGGATCAGTCTAACCCCCTGGGAATAGAAGCTGAGGAAATGATCAGATAATGTCTTGACATCAGGCCTTCTGGGAGAGGGTAAGATAGTTTTCTGGGACATCATCCTGCTGGGAGTTATCTAAATGAAGACTATGGGAGTCATGGACTTCTCTGGGCTAACGTTCCTTTTAAATGCTCTTTATATGGGTCATCTTCCAGGTCCTGACCTAATTCTCCCAATGCTGGGATAGAGCAGGGGAAGCTTCTTCATTCAAAGAGCTTTTGCTTGGGATGTTGAGTTTGGTTTTCACTGCTGAAACTATGGTGGGGAAGTCTGGTGAAGAACTCTCTCTCAAGACAAAGTATGGAAGTTCCTTGAATAAAGGACATATACTGAATAATCAGAAACAGGTTAAAGTTCATAAAGTGCCTCTTGACTAGGTAAAGAAAATATGAAGAGACAACTTTGTACTCATCACTCCGACTGAACAGCTAACCAAAGTTGCCTTCCGTTGGTCAAACCTCAAATGCCTTATCGAGTGTTGGTAATATGCTAGGCTTTGGAGACCTGGGACGTAGAATAGTAATAGTGGCTGGGCTACATGAAGAATCCCAGAGCATTGTTTGAGTTCTAAGATGCACAAAACCATTTGAATGCTTCTGGACAGGAATGGACATGCTAATTTCCAGGACTGTTTTTATTTTAAGCTTTCCTGTTATAAAGGTAGCAACTAATATATCGATTCATGTGATAAATGGAAAAGGATAAGCGCTGACCATTTAAATACCATAGGCTGGTTTTCTAGGAAGCAGACCCTGAAATGGAGAGCTGTGTGTACATACAGATCATCCCTTTGGGGATGTTCTCAGGAATGACGCCTACAAGGAAATGAAGTAAGCAGAATCTCGATGAAGGAGAAGTTGGACTGTGATATGGTTGCAACAGAGGTCTCAGCCAACCCCACAGGGAGCTCTGAAACCTTCAGAAATGCCCTTTACTGAGGTGAGGGGGCTGGGCTTTGGTATCCCCAATTGGATCAGTCACTGAATGCAAAAGGCCCCTGGAAAGGGTGCATGTGTTGTGCACGGTATCTCCCTTTGTTGTACACTACTTCCCGGAAACCTACTTTTCAGCTACAGGCTACCAGTTGGCAATGCAGGGTGTGGCACGGTACAGCACTCAACAATGGCAATGGGATGCGTTACTCTGTACGTACTTAAAATCCAGCTTTTCATCCACTGTCAATGTGACAGATCGTATTGCTTAATTGCCCTTCGCCTCACTTACCACATCTGGAAACAAAGATTGTAACGGTGCCTACTTCACAAAGTTATTTCAAAAGTAAAATACAAATCAGACAATTAGAATAGTGACTGGCTTATAGGAAGCAATTAATAAGGATCAGTCATACTTGATTTTTATAATCAAGCCTTTCTAAATATGGTTAACATAGTAAAGTATCTAACAATACAGTCGATCTTCATTTGTTTATAGATTCTGTATCTGACGATTCATCTTTATGCTAAAATATATCTTCCCGTGGTTTTTCAAAGACATGTACAGAACGGGCAAAAAAGGCACAGAAAAGACTGAGTGCACATATTTGCAGCTGAGGTACAAAAAAGGTGATGCTCTGCCTTCTGGTTGCAGCTCTCATCGTGTCACCAGTGTCCTTTTTTCACATTTTTTGTGCTTTTTGTTAGTGATTCTCCTGTTTTAAAATGGCCCCTAAATGTCATGCTGAAATGCTGTCTAGTGCTCCGAAGTGCAAGAAGGCTGTGCTATGCCTCATAAAGAAAATATGTGTGTTAGATAAGCATCATTCAGGCATGAGTTAGAGTACTGCTGGCTCTTAGTCCAATGTTAATGAATCAATAGTAATATTAAATAAGGTGTCTTTCAGCAGGGACACACATAAAGCAAGGTTATGTATTGACTGGTTGACAAAAATATTGCAAGCAAAGGCTCACGGGACTCTAAATCTGTATCTCCCCCAGGAAGAATGGTTCAGTATTTGCTAATTCAGCGTTCATGGTGACTTTATAGAACACAACTACCAAATGAGAATCAGCTATAATAATAATAAAATAATAACAATAATAATGTATTATTACTTGAGTCCTAGGTATTTCACATTTATTCTCATGGGGCTGTTGCTGCCCCATTTCAAGACCTCAGCCCACTGCCACATTTGCCTGAAGTATTGGGAGACAATTTTTAGTATGCTGATTGCTTTGTGCCTCAAGAACATGAGCCTCTCTGACTCGGCCAATGAGGTCTCTCGGCTATATGTGAATGCAGCTCAGAAATGTGAGCAAGTTCAAGTCCTGGGGTCAGCGAACCAACGGGGAATGGAATGTTGTAGGTAGATACCCCTGCATCCCAGCAATCCTGAGGGACAATTTTGAGGCATACTACATCTCAGAATTTCCCAGTGGAATTTAGGAGGAGTTTCAAGTAGGGTTAATCAATCATGGTGGCCAGCCTCCAAGGTGGCCCCCAATGGTCTTTACTTCCAAGGAAATCCTGCCCTCTATATTCCCTTTTCATACTGATTAGGGATGATCTGTGTAATCAGTAGGACATTAAGGAAGTTACATTGTCCAGTTTCTGAGGATATGTCATGAAATATAATGGGGCTTCAGCTTTGACCTCTCTTGGATCACTTGCTCTGGAGAAAGACAGCTGTCGTGTATTAAAAATATTCAAACATGGATATGTACCTCCACAAAGGTACATGTTATGAGGAACTGAGACCTCATACGTTGCCAGCAGCAACGTACTAGCCATGTGGGTAAGCTATCAGGGAAGCAGATCCACCAGCCCCAGTCAATCCCTAACCAACATCTTACTTCAAACTCAGGAGAGCCTCCAAGGCAGAATTACCCAGATAAGCTATTCAAATTTCTAACAGAAACTTATGCGACATGAAACACCTGGGTGGCTCAGTCAGTTAAGGGGCTGCCTGTGGCTCTGGTTATGATCTCAAGGTCCTAGGATTGAACTCTGTTCTGCCGCTTCTCTGTTACACACCACCCCCCACCCCCTGCCTACCCTGCTCATGCTCCCTCTCTCTAATAAATAAATAAAGTATTTTTAAAAAGAGAAATTTGTGTGACATGATAAACTGTTTTAATTCACTTAGTGTTGGGGCGATTTGTTACACAGCAATAGATAACCTATATACCCAAATACTAAGACAGATTTCATTGGCTTTACTCCTTTCTGTCTCATTTTCCCCCACTCTCATATGTATGCTTCATAGAATCATCTCAAAAGTAAACTATATCTGCCCACCATTTTCTTATTTCAGGGTCTGCTTTTAGGGGAGTTCAATCTTTGAATCTTGGTACTGAAAAGGCTCTTGAAAGCACACTCTTAAGATGAGATCCTGGGATTGGGTCACCTACTAGTCAATGGATCTCATTTCTGGTGCTAAGTGGTGTGATGATATCTGAAAAGCTGTGATGTCATGATTACTAAACTCTCACTGTGAGTTGATTAAGGGTTAGATACAAGTAGAAAGGGATATGTTGGCTATATGATGTTTTTAATTATTGAAAAATACTGGGGAAAATGGCACATAGTGGATTAAATTGGCTTCTGTTAATTGTCCTAGAAGCCTTGAAAAGAAATAATGGCAAGCATAAGTCAATCAGCTATTCATTCCAAGTATTTTGTGAAAAGGAGGAGGCATTCCTTTCAGATTTTAAAGAAAACCCCATTCCCTGCAGCAGGATTGTCAAGCCACGTATTTGATCAGAAACGTAGTAAGCTGTAAAGACTTAATACACTGGCAGCTTTCCTATCTGACACAAAAGCCTTATTAGGGACATGTAATAGCCTCGCATGAGGTGTATGTCTCACAAAATTATGCCCGACTTCTTCAATATCTACTCCTGATTCCTCTCATTGCTTCTAGACTAACAACTGGAATCAGATCTCGGAAAACACAGAGATATACAATCTTACATTGGTAGAAATTTTCTTATTTATCCAAGAACTACAGAATTAGTTAATATGTACAACAGTGACTAGTGAGATAATACTGGGTTGGACTAGGAAATATGGAATGTGAGGCTGCATGGAGGAATTCATTGACATAGCGACTCTCTCCCATGACCAGAATTTAATATCCTGGCAAGGATGCTTGGACACAGTCCAAACGTTAAAATGGTATGGCTCCCACAACTTGAACAGGACAGTGACCTACAACAAGTGAGTGTTTTTGTGTCAAAAATATCTTGGATAAAGAGAGAAAAAAACTTCAAGAGGTGAACATGAAAATATATTTATTTTTTAAAATATGTTTATTATGTGAAATCAGCAAACCCACCAGCTAATCCTGCCCTAGGAGGGTTCAGAATTAACTACATTTATGAAAGCAGTAGGACTACACCAGTAAGAGAGAGGCACAATGGCTTCATTGAAAAAGTGTAATGGTGTCTGTCCCCTATAGGACAATACCATAAAAGATGCTGCAATGGATCTGGGTTCCCCAGTATCAATGAGGACAGTACAACTCAGAGAACAGAGGCAAAGTGGTGGCACTTAATCTTCTGAGGCAAGGTGGATAGATTACTATCATAAGCAATAAGTCTGGAGTAGAAACAAGTGAGCCTTGACACTCAGGGAATTGTTGCAACAGCTGATAGGCCATGGTCTTCCTGGAGATGGACAGCCAACAAAGAATTGCTTAACTTATATCAAAAGCTGGTGAATTCAGTTACAGCAATGGACAATCAGGCTCTGTCACCTAGCTGCCAGATTGGTGCCATTTTGAAACTCAGTAGAGTCCATCTACTGAAGGAAAAGGTGGGTTTTCCTGAAAAAAGTCTTACAATGCATCAGCACATATATAAAATATTCTCTCAACACTTTCCTCTAAAGGTTTTACAGCTATTGTTCAGTATAAATGTACACTGGAGTAAAGGAAATATGTTTTAATATTTTAGAGTTCTCAGAAAAGGGGTTGATCTGATAATCAGGAGACTGGAAGTGCTAGGATGACTCCCTGTTAGAATAGTGAAAGTGTATAGACTCCAGGTAACAAATAAAATACTAGGTCAGGGAACCCAATGGGCCATAGAACTGTCCTGTGTCTAATTTTTTTTTTTTTTATCTTCCATTGGGATTTATAAGTTGGTGGAAAGCATCTAAAACTGCCCCACTGGCCAAGAAATATATCAGAAGTAATATATACCCCCAGGTTAATTTCAAGTGATACCTTAAATTTTTTTTTTTTTTTTTTTTTTTTTTTTTACCTCAAGATATTTGAATAGGGATTGCTGTACTCAGCGTATCCCTACCTTTAAATCATTGCAATGGTCTCTGCAAGAAACAGATGAATCAAGGCAGATTAGGGCTATCATCATTTAAACATACCTAAATGATGGTCCCAACCACATCTACTCTACTGAATATATATTTTAAAACAACAGACTAGCATAGGCTTGATAGTATATAGGGGGTCACAGATGTGACAAATGTGTTCTTTTCAATCTCCAACAGGAAAAAGAATCAAAGCAGCTTTCATTCACTTGGGGAAGATAGCACTTCACATTTATTCACTTCATAATGGCTATGTGAACATTCTAGCCCTCATGCACAGTAATGTCCAGGGGCCTAATACTTCCTTGATAGCTGAAGAATATCATCCTGGGTCCTCTATATTAATAGAGGGGATAATGTGAAAAATGGCCCAAATCTCCATGGAGGAGTAAATGACTTCTAGTTCCTGGGAGTACTGCCAAGAAAGGGCTTTCCGCTCTTAATCCCCTTGGGAATCTCCTGGAAAGAAGGCCCTTAACCTTGTCTGTGGAAAGAGTCACATTAACCTGGTCCATGCCCTCTTCTGGAGTGGCCTAACTTCAATGACTGATCTGTGTGGGGGTATGAAGATCGGACAGACTCAGCCCACCTGGGGAAAAAAACTCTAAAGAAGAAATTTCATTCTAGCCCCAGAGTTTCTCTAAAATTGCATCATAGCTCATCGCCTTCTGACCAGTCAGCCTCTCATTTACCGTCTCTTCTAATAGCCCTCCCTAATAAACCTTCTGCACACTAATTTATGTCTCAGAATCTCATTCTTTAGACACTCAATCTGAAGCATCAGAGTATTTGAACCTAGTAAAGAAAGAAAATGGCAACTACTTTGGATGCCCTGTCAAAACATATGCATGTGAGACTGTAGAATATAAAACTCACAGAAACTCAAAGGACTACCACTTCCAAGATATGCTGGAACACTGCTTCTAAGGTAATGCAAAAATTACTGTTAATTTTTATATCTTCCCCGTTAAGGAAGATACATAGTGTTTGGTGTGCCACTTTGATATTGCAGGCAGAGAGTGATTTTCAAAGCAGAAAAGGATTCTGTTGTAGATATCAGCTTTAGTACAGCTCGCCCTTCAGCTCAGGCCACAACAGATCCACTGATGCTAGAGCATCTACGGTAGATAAGGACGACATGTGGAGTCTCTAGTAAGTATAATAGAAAAATTACAATGAAGTTCCCTAGTGTTCCAGGGCAAAGCCATGTCTTCTGCATTACTCATCATTTGAAAGTCGTTTCTAATGGCTGAGGAATGTCCCACTGTGTACACAGACCACAGCTTCTCTATCCATCATCTTTCGATGAACACCGAGGCTCCTTCCACAGTGTGGCTATTATGGACATTGCTGCTAGAAACATCAGGGTGCAGGTGTCCTGCCGTTTCACTGCATCTGTATTTTTGGGGTAAATACCCAGCAGTGCAGTTGCTGGGTCGTAGGGCAGGTCTATTTTTAACTCTTTGAGGAACCTCCACACAGTTTTCCAGAGTGGCTGCACCAGTTCACATTCCCACCAACAGTGTAAGAGAGTTCCCCTTTCTCCGCATCCTCTCCAACATTTGTGGTTTCCTGCCTTGTTAATTTTCCCCATTCTCACTGGGGTGAGGTGGGATCTCATTGTGGTTTTGATTTGTATTTCCCTGATGGCCAGTGATGCGGAGCATTTTCTCATGTGCGTGTTGGCCATGTCTAGGTCTTCCTCTGTGAGATTTCTCTTCATGTCTTTTGCCCATTTCCTGATTAGATTGTTTGTTTCTTTGGTGTTGAGTTTAATAAGTTCTTTATAGATCTTGGATACTAGCCCTTTATCTGATACGTCATTTGCAGGTATCTTCTCCCATTCTGTAGGTTGTCTTGTAGTTTTGTTGACTGTTTCTTAGATCTTCACATAATATCATTGTAAGTTTTGCCTCCTTCACATGCCACTTAGATTATCTTACCTAATTCACATAAATATATACACAATAAATGTAAAACCCCAAGCCCTTGCTACAAATAGAGAATAACCATAAAAGTGTACATAATAAGAAATTTATCTCCGACAAATGTAATGGCTACTGACATCCACACTCTAATGTATGAGGTGATTCTAAAAGACTCTTCTTGTTTTGGGCATTAGTTGCTTCCCTCCCCCCAGCTTCTGTTTTACCTCAGCTGAGCTGCTCAAAACGGAGTACAACATGCACTTACCCTCTCATCCCCACCACGGAGCACGCCATTAGAGTCATGGTTACCACAGTTCTGAAAACTGCTTACATTATAAAGGCACGGTCTGCGAGATTCTTCTCCCTATTGAATTGTTTCCTTCTAAAACATTTGTTAGTGTTCAATACATAACTTGATTGAAAGCACTTATCTCTCGATATAACACTTTTCAGCAATATACCTAAGAAAAGTTTATACATACATCCCCAGTTCTAAATGCAATATTTACAAAGTGCAGTGAAAAGACAATGTGCGGTAACGGCTGTGAGTTACATTCCAGATACAACTGATGGGAAATCAGAACCATGGTGCATCTTTTGAAAAGCAACTCTGGGCAGCAATGAAGGGGATGTGGGTCCCAAACTTGCTGGTGCTAAGAGAGGCATCGCAGGGTCGTTCATACTCAGTGTGAGCCATTTCCTGCCATCCTGAGCTTGTGCTGAAGAGATCTCCACAGTATCTTTAATGCTTAGCCCTCGTTCGACTAATGCTGTTCAATGACTCTCCCCATCCCCACAAAATTAACTTTTTGCTAAAGAAAACGAGAAAATAAAGGAGAAAAATAGTTATAATAGAAGAAGAGATGTTACTGCAAACAAGCAACTCTTAATAAAATAAACATATTGGTGATCAGAAAGTGATGTTTTAAGTACCCTCTATCCTAAACAAACACAGTTTGAGCTTTAGATAGATAGTTTGTTTTAGTTGCGATTTGGGAAGTTTGTCACAGATTTTGGGTTGGTGTGAAACACATTATAATTTATCTCACTTAAAATAAGGGGAAATTGACTCCCAGTTCCTGTTTGCATGCAGAATGTCAGATTTTCTGTGATGGATTACTGGTGACAGTAGGCAGGTATCTCTCTGTCTATTTATCTCATCTTAACAAAAATAACCAGAGGTGGGCCATAACACAGAAAACGCAGAGTTTCAAAAGAAAATGAAATTGTAATACAAAAAAAAAAAAAAAATCTTAGGGAAAAAAAGAAAATAAGCATATTGAACATGATGAAGACCAAGGTAGTATCATCATTTACATCTCAATTTCCTGATATGAAAAATAACAAAGTATAATTTCTGGGACAGAAAAAGAAAATTCCCAATAAAAATTTTATTTTTTTAGGATTTATGTATTTATTTTAAGAGAGAGAGAGACAGAGAGCAGAGAGTGTGTGCACACAGGGCGGGAGGTTGGGGCAGAGGGAGAAACTTTAGCAGACTCCTCAGTGAGCACAGAGGGCGGAGCTTGATGCAGGACTTGATCTCAAAATCTTAGGATCACAACCTGAGCTGAGACTAAAGAGTCAGACGTTTAACTGACTGAGCTGCCCAGGTGCCCTCCCCCTTACAAATTTTAAATGTTGTGTGTCATATGGTTTTTTACATAAGGGCTGATGTATAAAAACATATGGGCATGATATGAATATGGCTTTTAATGGTAAAGACCCACAAAAATAGCCAAGAATATGCTGGTAAAGCATAGTTTCATGATGACATCTTAGTGAATGGTTAATATAATATTTGAAAATGATAAACTACACATGTAATCATGTATAATCTATTCCTTTATTCCTCTAGACTCCTGCTTCTTTTCTCTCCCTCTCCCTCACTCTCCTTCTAAACACTATTTCTCAGAACCGAAGTTTGGATACAATGCAAGTGGGATAACAGGGATGTACCTACTTTGATGAAAGGAAAGACACTGACATTCCACGTTGGTGGCTAGGACCAAAAGCTGCTCAGATGTTATTGGGACTTCACTGAGACTAAATCATAATCTCAACCATATTTTCCTACGTGATCTTCAAAGAAAGATTTTCTCCCGTATGCTTTATGAATGACCTTGCACGGTTTTGACATTTGGCTGACAATCAACAAATACCTTTTAATTGCCTAAGGCAGAGGAGCCACTCCATTTTAGATGGGGAATGGTACACGGAGCCTACTTAGCTGGTCATTATCTTGAGCCGACATTCAGCTGATACTGCTGTATCAAGAAGAGACTGGAGTCTTCTTGATAAATATGTTCCTCTGCTAGCTGAGCTGACCAAGAGGAGAACAAAAAAATCAGAACGGAGGAATTGGTGCGAAGCCTGGCTTATCTACTAATGACCATTGCACAGATATAGATACATCATGCACACTTAGAGTTGAAATATTCATAAGTCCTACCTTTGCCTTTGACTATGGAGACAGTCTATGCATAATTGATCTCCCTTCTATTGGCATCAATTTTTTGCTATGCTCTGAATAAATATCTTCGCGTTACTCTTTGAGAGAATTCCATACACACACATAATAAATATATGCATTATCTATACTCACACACATTTTATATGTGTGTATAGATCACATGTGTGTATATATCATATATATCACACACACTCTAAATGCCTGGCCTACTTAGTGGGTGCTATTGAATAGGTAGCTGTTGTTAGTTACTATTCTTTGTTATCCCTTTATAATCCGTTCATTGAAGAGACAGCAAACATCTTCCTGAGGCTGAGATCTATGAAGGCTTAGGCAAAATAGCCAGAAGGTCAATTTGTTGAAGGTGTGTTATAACAATATCCCAAGCAAGTATATCACAGCTGCATTATTTTTTTTTCATATGAAAGTTATGGTTATGTTCTTTGTACTGTTTTCCCAAATAAGATAAATAAATATAGAACCATCCATAAGAAAACAGGTCATCACAGTTTCATAAATTGAATGAGCCTCATTCCTACTGCCTGCGTAGGGTCAGAATTGTGTCAGGCCATTGAATTAGCTTTGCTCTGAGGCTGGCATCCGCGGAACCAGAGCAAAAGTGGGGAACTACTCTGAGGCTGCACAGGAAGCCAAAGGTGGGAAGATGACATAACTACTGTTCCTAAGAGGAAGCCAGGCTCCAAACACCAAGAACCACATACACACATGTATACACAGCACACACAGAGATAGACCCACCTACCTACCTCCATATATATCTATATAGGGCCAAGTGTTTCTAACTTGGATGGGACAAGATATAGGGTGAAAAACAGGTAATCAGCAAATAAGAGAAGATATGCCAGAAATGTAAATAAGCACTACAACTTATTTTACCACGCTGTTTCAGGCACGTGTGCTAAGTTTAGCACAACTCATTTGGCCAAAATAAAAGCATAATAAAGAAAGACTTCCTCAATATATCTGACATCAGACCTCTACAGATAAAAAAAAAAAAAAATCTCCTTTGACCCTCTGTAATGAGTATGGAGGCAATGTACCTCCATCCATTTATCTGAACGGTATAAGAAGCATTAAGAGAAAGTGGGCAAGGAAAACAAAGTCACTTCCTTCTCTCCAAAATGGATCTTGGAAAAATTCTCATTGTGTAGTCTCCACCACGCTGGTGGCCCTACTTTATCACTTGTCCCTGTGCCCCTATATGCTTCCCTTCTCCGTGCAAACATGGAGCTGTGCACAAACATGCACCTGGATTCAGGCCAGAAGGATCATCAGTCACTGCCTAACTTGCCTACTGCTTTCTTCTCTATTTTTCTCTAACCTGAGCTCTTAACCCATCACCAAAAAAGAAAGAGGAGACAGAGGCCACTGGTGAAATTTGTATTTCATAAATCTTGTAATCCAGGCCAGGCTTCAGTTGTTCCCTCTGATTTTTCAAGAACTCTATGAATCAAACATCACTTGCTTGGGGTTGGATCCCTGAGGGCTACCCGCGGCTAAGCCCTCTGCTATCCAGGACAGCCAGCACAAAGGAAGGCCACGCGAGGTCAAGGCTCTTTGTGGCCAACTCATCGCCTTTTCTCATGAAGCACAGCTTTCAAAGACAGGGTTCAGAAGGAAGGCCATCAAGGGTAACTGAATTTGTTCAAAGAAATACGGCCACATGTTTGCTTGTTTGATTTTTCCAGGGGGTTGCAAAATATTTGCATTTGTTGAGAAGAATACCTTACACACACAGAGTTCAGTGTGCCGTAGAGAAAAATGTTACCATGCTATTATACCCTACCCTCGGAGGTGGATAGGTCAGACATAATTTTGATATTTTGATAGATGAGAAAATGGAATCCCAACGAGTTGAAATACTGAATCACAGTGTTACACCTTTCAGTAGGGAGGATAGGTCTGGAGTCCCAAACCCAGAGCTCTTTTCACTACACTACACGACCCACATTATCTACCAGAAATTTGGAAATTCTGTGTGCTTATATGACTAAGTTATTTTCTTGGGTGAAACCATTCTTCATCTGCTTTCTTTTTTTTTTTTTAAGATTTTCTTTATTTATTTGATAGAGAGAGAAAGAGCAAGTAAGAGAGAGCAAAAGTAGGAGAAGGAGAAGGACAAGCAGATTCTCCACCTGCTGAGCAGGGAGCCCAGTGCAGGACTTGACCAGCCCAATGCAGGTCAAAGACCCTGAGGTGTTTAATGGACTGAGCCATCTAGGTGCCCCTTCATCAAGAAGAAAGTATATAGTGTCTGGATTATCTCTCTCCCCTTGCTTTTCTTTGCAGTCTTACAGTAACTACTTTTCCATCTTTTCACAAGACTCAAAATAGGATCTGGTTATGAAGGACAATATTCTCCAACCATAAGAAACAGCCTTCTTAAGGGTACCAGGAGCGCAAATACTCTTTAAAAATGTGTATATGAATAGGATCGCTTCCTTTTCTTGACAAACATCCTCAACTCTCCTGCCCCACTCGGGGACTAATTAAGTTGCTAATAAGCAAGAAATGACCTCTATGCCATGCAGACATGTTTTAGGCAATTATTTCTGTAAAAGACTAGGAAAGAGATGTTGGAGATCAGTTCTCATATTCTAAGAATCCGATGTCTGAACTGAAACAGCCAAATGCATGCTGCACAGAGTCCCGGGAGTCATCAGACCTGGATTCCTGACAGGCAATGGTCTTGGCCCCATGCTGCATATTTGGCACTCTCTTGACTCTCCAAATCCACTTTCCATACTTCTCTCCCATCCATGCCTGGGAAGCTGTCCACATGGATTCCTCAACATGCTCTTCAGGCCTCTGCTTCTGTTTAGGTTTGTCCAATGAGGCATCAGCAAGAAACCAGAGGATAGGAAGACAGTGGGATTAGGGTACTTATTTTGCATCTTCCTCCCCATAGGGATCACTCCATCAAAGATTTTAGTTCCTGTCAAGCAAACATTATTTGTGGTTGCTCTTTCTTCTCTGCTCTTCAGATCTGGGGCAGTCACAACGAGGTTCCATGTTAGGACTCTCAGATAATTGAACTCCCTCTGTCAATAGCCCTTTTACAAAATTCTTCTCAATTTAATCTATGGTGTGGGTGTTATGTTTCCTGTTGGCATTTTTACTGATATAGACCAGTTACATTATCTCTCTAAATTTCTTTTTCCTCATTTAAAAAAAATGAGTATAATAATCTACCTCGTATGATTCTTGTAAGAATCAAAATTTGTAGTTGATAAAAAATTAACAAGGGCTATTTAGGTGTTGGGAGATTGACTAGACTCTAGAAATCCAGCAATGAATCATACAGATAAAGTATGTCAGTTATATATTGCTACATAAAAAACCAACCCCCCCAAATTCCACAGCTTGAAATAACTATTTTACTTACTCATGAATCTGTGGGCCAATAATTTGAGCTTTATTTTTTTAATCATGCAACTCTTTTATTTTTTTTAAGATTTTATTTATTTATTCATAAGAGACACAGAGAGAGAGGCAGAGACACAGGCAGAGGGAGAAGCAGGCTCCATGCAGGGAGCCTGATGTGAGACTCAATCCCCGGACTCCAGGATCATGCCCAAAGACAGACACTCAACAACTGAGCCACCCAGGCGTCCCTGATTTGGGCTTAGTACATCTGGATGATTTTCAACTGATTCCACCTGTAATTATTCATTGTGATGGCAATCAGCTGGTAGTTGGACTGAGGCATAGTCTAAGATGGTTTCATACATATGCTGGTTGTTGGTAACAAACTCTCTCTCTACATATGATTATTCAACTCCAAGAAAGCCAACCTAGCAACTTTATACAGTGATCTTCATTTCAAGAGGGTGAGAGCAGAAACTTCAAGGTCCGAGAATTACACTCAGAACTTTTTAAAATCTTCTACCTACTGTACTGCACCAGTCAAAGGAAGTCAGAAGTCCAGCTGAGATCCAAACTGCTGAAGAAACATATCCCATCTTTTCTTGGAAGGAGTAGCAAAATCATATTTCAAATGTGGTGCACATCCAGGGGTGGAGGAATTCGAAGCCATTTTTCAGCAATCTACTGCAAAAAAAATCTTGACTTCATAGAATGTATAGTCTAGTATGCAAAAATCCTGTATAATATAAGGCACGCAATTCATTCATTCAACAGAGATGTATTGAGTACAAGGCAGTGAGTGCTTGAGAGACAGAAAACCATAGTAGTTAATCACAATACAAAATGTGTAGAAATATGCATTACCAACCTGCTGCTTTATCTCCAGGTGTAGTCAGACATCATCAGTCAGAAAGTAAACTCCTTATAACCAAGATCCAAGAGCCCACAGTTCGACTCTGGAAAGATATATATATAATAATGGCAGTAATCATATCTCCTTCCTTTCCTGCTACTAACACTATTGCCACCCCTTAAACAAAACAAAACAAAACAGAAAAACAATATCTTAACCTCACAGATCTGTATGTGGCCAATCGGTATTGACACCATGTTTTGTGCCCTCCTGCTCTTCCAACTCCACAGGTTTACATGGATGTCTGGCACCGTTAGCAAGAGGGTTCCCCTATGTCCATCCTCTTTATGAGGATTTCATGCAGTGCCAAGATTGTCCAAGAAGTCCTTGCACCATTACTCCCCTGCATATCTCATTAGTAATTAGAAATGTTTTAGAATGACTCTTAATCATTATGTTGCATGTGAAAGATCAAGCAAAACAAGGAGTGATGGGGTTCCTTTCCAAAAACTGGAGTGAATGCCAATCGGATGCTGTTAATGACCTCTCCCACCCATGCCCTCTATTGGTCCCAAGCTCCCAATTCTTGACCAGACCTGCCGATTTTGCCCTCTGACTGCTTCTCCCAAAAGACGTTGGCTCAGAACAGTTGTAGAGAATGGATGCGAGGCACAGATAATCCTTGCCTCCACTAAATGGTCCTGTTTGTCTCACGCATCTCAGGCTTAAGTCATTCTAGACTTTCTACCGTTCCCCAAATGCATGTTGCACTATCCAGCCTTTCCATCCTGCCATTTCCTCTGTCTAGCAATGCTTTGGTGCACCCAGCCAACTCCTTCTTGCCCTTGGAATCCCAGCACACGTATCCTCTCTGAGTCCATGCTCTAGTCACCTAGTTCAAGCTGACTCATTAAATACTTGGAATACCACAGTATTTGGTGGACACATCAGTCGCTGTCACAACATGTCAGTTTTATTTTCACAAATGTTTCTTTTCCTCACTGGGAAGTCATCTCTTAAGGAAAGAGATTTTTGTCTCATAGTTTTTTCTGTATCAGCACCGGGACAAATGTGGATGTACCTTCTATGTCGAATGGGATTAGAATTCATTTTAAGTTTGCTTTTAGCTTGATACTTAATTTACCAAGATCTCCACTCCAATATGTCCATAATGACTCTTGGGCTAGAGATACTCAGTTCTCCACTTGCACTTGATCAGCTCATTCCATTAAACACAAAACCAATCTGGAATAGCTGCTCTAAGAAAATAAACTCTTACCTCTTCTTGTTGAAAAAAAAAAAAAAGAATTCCTAGAAACTCTCCAGTCCTTAGGGAGGCTATTCACATATATTTGTGCTTTTTAATGAAGAAAAATAAATAATTGGTTTTCATAATTAGTCCCATAAAGCTGAGTCTGTCACTGCTAAATGCATAGTTGTACTGTCTCAGCGCTTGAATAAGAAGAAAAAGAACTCAGAGTTCCTAATTCACCTTCTTCAAACGGGTGAAGGTTACATTTTTTAAAGGCAATTATTGAGAGTATTCCAGATAGAACATTTAATATTTAGGGTTCTGACTGCTTCCCCTGAAGTCATTCTGATTTGAAGGCAGAAACACAGTCTAAGAAAAAGTCCTTTGCTGGACATTCGAAATCCATATCTTATTTTTCTCTGTCAAATTCCTCCTTTGTAAAATACGGTTAATTGTAAACAAAGAGGGAAAAATCGGTGTTAAATGGAGAAATAAAGAACCGAATTTTTATTACTCATTCAGGAATTCATTCAATTAAGACGTTTCTCAGAATAATTTACTGAAGAAAAACATTAAAATTTACTTTAAAAAACAGAATAAAATTAATTTTGTCTTGCGGTTACCATATGGGTCCACTGAACTCTTTTATTTGTAAAATAACTTGAAATTATAAAGATTAAAAAAGGTACAGTGGACCCAGATAGTAAATAAAGATAGGTATTTCTCCTGGAATAACCAAGTTTAAAGTGGTTTTGTCTTTTTTTGTTTGTTTGTTTGTAATTATTTTTCTCCTCCAGGGATGGATAGACAAATAACTGTGTTTTTAAGTTACTATGAAAAGTTGTACCACTAGATAGAAATTTAAGTTCATTTTGCTTTTACTTTTGATTTTTAGGATTGTATTTAAAACTTGTATTTTGTTGTGTAATTATGTATGATATTTACATGATTTTAAATTCAAATCAACAAAGAATTCTATATCCTTTCCCTTCACTTTATTCTTTCTTCCCCTATAAATAAACATTTTAAACTATATTATGGCATATCCTATTTTAAATACAGCATACATATTAAGTATAATATGCTTTATACTTTATTTTATATATATATATATATATATATATATATATATAAAACACCCCTCTTTCTTAAATAACCAGACCCATAGACTGTATACCAGTTATCTATTACTGTTTAACAAACTACCCCCAAATACAGAGGCTTGAAACAGGCATCATGTATCTGCTCATGTCAGCCTCCTGCTTGACCTCTCTTTCCATGTGGTGTCTCATCCTCAGAGAGGCTAACGCGGGCTTTTAGACACAGCAGTCTTAGGGTAGCACACAAGATTAGAAGCTACATGCCTTTTGAGACTTAGGCTGAAAAACCTTGCAATATTCAACTGCAGTTTTTTGTTTAAGCAACTTCCAAGACAAGTCTCCATTGACAAGATAGGGAAATAAATTTTACTCCTTGATGGGAGGAGTGGCAAAGGCACATTGTATGGAACACGCCTATACAGGTAGGAAGAAATCCTTGGATGGTCTGATCTGTTCTCCAGACCTGACTTCTTATGCCAGAAAGGATACAGAGCAGCATTTCATTATCAAGTGCAAATAACAAACATCCTGGGCTCTAGTCAGTCAATAGGAGCAACCAGTCTGCCTTTCTGAAGAGGAAACACAGAAGACGTGGAAAACAGGGCAGAAGTCCCCTGTGAAGGTGGATTTGCTCACTGCCTAGCCACAGACTCAACTGTGTTCTTCCACACAAGGCTCCAATTTTATACAAATGACCCCCTATTTCCATGAGCCTCAGGGAAGGGAGCTCATCTCTTGTTATTGTGAGCCAATCAGTGAATGGCCTTCGTAGGGTAACTCTTTCCTATCTAGTAGTGGTTTAAACATAAATTAGCCCAATCAAACTAAAGAAAGTGCATATACGTAAAATTCTTGGCACCGGGTCTCTCTCTCTTTTGCCGGCTGGACAGGAAAAAGAATCTCTTTGGTCATGATTTCATCTGTAAAGTATTTTAACATCATAAAAGAAACAGCTTTAGATGAAGCCAATACTGAGGATAGAAGATTGGAAAGACAATGAGAACCAGGCTCTTTGATGACATTCTAAAGCCTCTGTTCCATTCACACCTGGAGCCTGCCCTGCTGGACTTGCATTTATGCAAGATTTAAATGTTCTTGTTACTTAAAACAGGTCAAGGTTCTTTTTTATCATTTCACTTTGGATTTCGCAATCACTTGTACAAGGATTTGAATTTAGAAAATCATTTTCACGTGTATAACATATAACATTGATGTCACTACCACCAGTGGGAAAGGGACTAAAGTTCTCCATGCTATTTTAGAGATACAGAAACAGAGGCTTGGAATGTTGATAAAACTCAATGAGATAACCAATGGAAGTGTGCTGACCAGATGCAGAGCTCAGAGGACAGGCCTGATAAATGTTAGTCTCAGGAAGACATCACTGTTTCCCAAGGGCTTTTCTACAACATCCTTAGCCCAAAATCTTACTACCAAACTTGGTAGACTCATGGCTCAAATTCAAGTTCTACATCTTTCTGACCAGGCCAGGCTGCTTTCAACTTAGTATCAGTCCCAGAGATTTCCTTGGTGAGATCAAGCTTTGGAAGGAAACAATATTTTGAGTCAAGGAAAATAAATATGTTTTTGAGAATGAGAATATTCCCCTAGAAGAACAGACATAGAAAAGGATGCGTTCATGGACAGCATGAGGATAGTATGTGTGCATGTGTACAGAAGACAACTGGAGTGACCTAACGGAAAGCAGAAAGGTTGACAGATTTAGAGCAATGAAAAAATCCTGAGAAGAACACTGATTTTGGTATCAAACAACCAGATTTGGAGTCCAAATTATCTCCTGGAAACTCTTTCTCCAAAATGTCCTTGTGTATAACATGGGGTAACAGTACCTTCCCAGAAGGCTAAAAAATTATTAAATGCGATTACATATATATATATATATGTATATGATATATATATATATATATATATATATATATATATATATATATCACCTGAGCACAGGCTACATTTCATGTCTAGAGATCCACAAATGTTACCATAAAGACATATCATGGTAAGATGAGCCCAGGATTTTTAAATTCTTGCTGGAAGTGTCTGTGTAAGTGTATGTGTGTGTGTGTGTCTGTGTGTGGTTAGGAGTGGACTTCTATTTTATACTTAGAAATATTTTTCCTGCTTCTTTACAAAGTTTTGGTATCAACTTCGGGGCAATTCTTCCTTTCTCTTTTATAAAAAAAATTTATTTGTTTGTGTGCAATAAAGCAAGCAAAAAGGAAAAGAAAAGAAAAACAGTTTGAGATAACGGACAGCTAAACTCTACTGTATCACGTATTTCTTCTTTCAGGAAAGAAAGAAAATGTATCTTTCCTAAATAAGGGTAAAGCTATACTCTCCCCACAAATACATGCAAATTCTTGAGGGATATGCATGAACTAGCTATTGTGACCTGCTGACAGAGGGTCACATCTTTACCTCGTGAAAGTTAGAGAATCTGGTAGGCAAGACTGAAGTCCTATCTGTATCATTTACTGAAGTCTTCTATGCATTATTTTCCTGGACTGAAGAACTCAGGCTTTGGGAAATGTCCTGCACTGGGAATATGATGTTCTAATGCCCTGGCCAAAGACACTTGGAGATGGAGGCAGAAGGAGTTGTTTTGATGAAGACAGTAGGCATTTTGTCAACCATATGGACAAGGGAAATATAGGATATAAAGACTCCAAACCAGAATCCTCTATACCAGATGGGCTCAAGAGCATTTCCATTTATGCATACTTTTGTCCATTCAATAAACATTTACTGAATAGCAATTACGTATCAATACTTTTCAGGCATTTGGAACAGAGCAGTGAACAAGACCCCTCATAAGGAGCTTTCACTCTAGTTGGAGACATGGACAGTAAACAAGTAAAAACAGTAAGTGAGAAAAGTAAATGCAAGTAACGATCATTACTGTGTAAACAGTATTTTCTAGGATCAAGCAAGGCCCCTCTGAGAGCGACATCTGAACTGATGTCTGAACAACAGGAAGAGCAGAACAATGGCCCCAATGGAGATGTCCACACCATTTATGCTCAGAATCTGTGACGATGTGACCTTACATGGCAAAAGAATTTGCAGAAGTGATTAGGATTAAGAACCTCGATGGGGGGGAGATTATCTTGGATGATCCATGAGGGCCCAATGTTGTCACTGAGTTTAAACACAGAAGAGGAAGACAGAAAGAAGGATGGGAGGTGAGAAAGGCTGGACCCACTGTTGCTGGTTTTGAAGACAGAGGACAGAGGCCATAAGCCAAGGGGAGTCACAGCTTCTGGGAGCTGAGAACAGGCTCAGCTGACACCCAGGAGAAGAACAGGGACCTCGGCCCTACGGTCATGAGGAACTGGATACTGCCCACAACACTAATGAGCAGGAAGTGGACTCCTCCCCAGGGCTTCCGGAAAAGATTGTGGCCTTGCTGACAACTTGATTCTAGTTCGCTAAGATTTGTACTTGGCTTCTGACCTACTGAACTATAATGAACATGGGCTGTTTTACGCCATGAGGTTGGGGTAACTTTGTTACGGTGACAACAAAAAGCTCATTGACAGGCAAAGACGAGAGGGGCACATATCCCAGGCTGTGGAGACGGTAACACACAAGCCCTATGGTGGCTGGGGTGACCATCAGAATAGGGACAATCAGGACAGGTTTGGGCAATGCCGAGACACTGCGGAATTCTCAAACATGCTTGAAGAGGGAAATTTGGTAAAGAAATTGTATGCTTCACAATCAGTTAAGATACAGGCTTAGATGACTAGGAAATCGAAGAAAAAAGATTTGCCACACAAACTCGCAGAATTCGGACATATGGGTTTTCTTACCGGTGGTTCAGCTGGCCCCGTGACCCCTGGGGGACAGGGGCCTGGGAGCGGGAGGGCACTGTTCGTGGTCCTGAAAGAGCTTTTCTTACTGCAGCAGATGGAGGAGCCTTGTCCAGGGAAGGTGCCACCAGCGGTCTGGGAGGGGCACATCTCCCAGATCTCAGAAGCCATCTCTCTGCTCTCCCATTTTACTGTGCTTCCTTTCAACTTGTCTCTCTTCCTCTAAATTGTGTAGCCAACTGCAAACATGTCTCAAGGAAAGGGGAGAACGGATGCCGGCCTGTCTCCAATTCCCCCCCTACCCCCCCCCCACCCCCGCCGTGAGCTGCCCCTCTGCTGCTTTTACAAACTATGAGCTTCAGCCCGACCAGAAAGGAAAGCTGTCTGGAAGCAGGGCGTCCCCTGGTTGTCATCACTCACCGGAGACCAAGGCAGGTGTGACCCCTGTGAGAGCCTGAGAGGCGAAGAAGGAGACAATGAACACTATCAGGAGCAGGTGTGAGCACTGCTTCTTGAGGAGGGAGCCAAGTCGAGCAGAAAGAAAGACAGGCAGGGGTGCTTCGGACACATCGGGCACGACTCGGAGTAAAGGCTGAGAGGTCCACCTGGCACCGCAGCAGGGGGTCAGGACTCCCGGCAGCTGAAGCCGGGGAGGGCACGCCCGCGCTGCCACTTTTTAGCTTGTGTGAGCTCAGCGATCAGTGTAACCGACTGCTTCTTGGCTTTAACCTTCCACACCTCACTGGACTACTGTGATGATTACACGACGCTGCGTATAAGGTGCCAGGCACCTACGTGCACTTGGCAAATAGGAGTGGAAGCTACTGCTGTTTCTCACGGGTATTTGTCAAGGGTGGCTGGGTCCTAAGTGACTCTTCAGTACTTTGCTACAACTGGGAAGTGAGGAAAACCATACACCTCTCCTCAGAGCAGACACATCCTGGTACAGCTAAGACATTCTGGGTGGATCATTGTGCACAATCCCCTTAATTGATAGGTGAGGAAACTGAGGCTCAAAATTATTTCGTTCAAGGTTACAAAGGCAGCGAGGGACAGGGCAGGCAGGCACTTGAAGGCCATGCTGTCTCTCATCCAATGACTGTCTCATCAAATAGCGTTTGTCAGTTTGTTCACTTGATCTGAAAGCACTGTCTTGTAAGACTGAGGCCATGGAGACTTCACACACGTTCTCGAACCCTGCATCCCCACCGGAGTTACGTTTGTGTGGAGAGTAGACTCCGCCTATCTCCCTCTTCCTTTTCCATGTTTCCAGATCAAAACTGCTACGGATTTCCTGAGTCAGCAATCCCAGAGAAATCATCCAATTCCAACAATTTAAGTAATTTTAGGGAAAGAAGAAAGAAATGTCACTATTTAGAGGTTAGTACATATCGTAACCAACCCAGAAGTGGTTGTAACCAACCTGCAATACTGCAAACCTTTTGATTCAATGACTAACTCCAATTTTTCATATGCTACACCATCCCTCTTCTTACGCTCAGCTCCATGCACAGTACGCATCTGGCTGGCCACTGTTGATTTTAGTGGTTCCCAGTATGTAGATGCCTTTTCTAATAGAAAAATTCTGTACTTGCAATAAAGTTTTCTATTTAGCATTTCTATTACACGAATAAGAAGCTCTCCTATGATCTCTAAGAGTTTAGATTTCTGGACTTAAGCAAAGAGGGTTTCCTTCCCCTAGTTTAATGTGTCATCCTGGCCAGGGTTATAAACACCAATCTGAGTGTTTCTGTGGAAGTAGATGTGGTTTGTAGATGTGGTTAACATCTGCAATCAGTTGATGTGAAGTAGAGGAGGGTATCTCAGCTGTGTGGGAAGGGCTCATCCAATCAGTGGAAAGGCCTTAACAGCAAAACTGAGGTTTTCCTGAAGGAGAGGAAGAAAAAGAGACACAGGAAGAAGGAGGAGCAGGAGAAGGGGGAAGAAAAGGAGAAAAGGAAGGAAGAGAAGAAGAAGGAGAAGGAGGAGGAGTAGGAAGAGGAGGAGAAGGAGGAGGAGGAGGAGGTGGAGGAGGAGGAGGAAGAGGAGGAGAAGGAGGAGGAGAAAAAGAAATTCTGCCTTAAGACTAAAAGTATCAGCTCCGGCAGGCCGGGTGGCTCAGCGGTTTAGCGCCACCTTCGGCCCAGGGCCTGATCCTGGGGTCCCGGGATCGGGTCCCATATCAGGCTCCCTGCATGGAGCCTGCTTCTCCCTCTGTCTGTGTCTCTGCCTCTCTCTCTGTCTCTCATGAATAAATAAATAAAATCTTTAACAAAAATAAATAAAAGCATCAGCTCCTGCCAGTCTCCCACCCACACGAGTGCCCAATGGTCTTAGGTCTTGCCAGCCCCCACATCTGTGCTAAGCCTGGGGTAACCCCAATCTCTGCAGCCTAACTCATCAGAAGATTGTTTCTGACTCACGTAATGAAAACCAGTAGGGAGCAGGGCTTGGAGACCGTATGGCCTCCAAGGTCACCTGGACATCATCTCCTGGCCGGGAGACAGGGCAAGAAAGGCAATGGAAGACCATGTGAAGGTGTGAGGAGCTGGGGCCTCTCCTGTACATGCTCCACGGTCTGGACCTGGTCACACGGTCACGTCTATATGCCAGGGAACATGAGCTAGCTGCTTCCCAGGAGAAACTGCAAATGTGCTTGACAAACAGGCACAAAATCTTCGTGAGAGAAGCTGCTTGGACAACATCACACGTTCTTGGTAGGATCACCCTGTTTGTTAGAAGTTTTGTGGCTCATATGTTGAGTATTATTGTGTCAATACAGGAACAAAAGTAGAAAATGCGGGGGGATATATATATATATATATACATATATATATATATATATATAACCAGCCAGAATGAGCTGGCACAAAAAGGAAAGTGTGAGGCAGGAGACAATTTAAAACAGCAATTAGAGTCTAATGAAACCCGAAGTTCGGCATCATTATCAGAAGCGAGGACATAGCTAATTATGCTGAAAGCAAGTTTCAGTTCAGGCTACAGTCATTCAAGAGTGGAACCTTTTCTTCCCCAGCAGAAAACGCTAACTTTGAAAGCCACTTAAAAGATTCTCAATAATGGATGGTTACGTCCGTGTGTGTGCGTTTTAATCTCTTTATCCATATTGTCCACGTGGTATTTAGTCTTTGTACTTAAATCAACAGTAATTGTTTGCGGTACCATGAGAAATTTTTGCTTCATTGATTCTCCATGGCACTGAAATGTCACATTAGCTTGAGGTGAAAAGCTAATAGGATGTGAATAATGATAATAATAATCAGAATGATAATAGAAAGAATCATACACCTGAATGTCCATTAAAATCCTCTATTGCATCTCAGCGCTCTCGTGACATTTCAAACCTGGGAGGAGAGAAAACGGTTTATTAACACTGCGTTCCCTGGAATCCCAGTGCAGCCTTGGCCACACATTTTGGCACAGATGGCAATTAGCTGAATGAATGGATGGATGAGGACCAAGCACGACCTACTCTGTGTCACCCTCTCCATTTTACTGAGTTTCCAGGTACAGTTCATTGATGTTCCATCTTCCACGTTCCTGTCTAGGGCCCACATCTACATGCAGAAAAGTAAATAGGTCTTAAAACGAGGCATTTGGAATTTGTCACGGGCAGAGGGCCATTAAGTAGATGCACCCAAGTCACATATAGCTTAACATCCCAGGGAGGCCAGTTACCACCCAGACATTCACACATTCACTAAGTCTCAGACGTTTGCCCAAGGACACTGGCCTATGCTACTAATATTTAAAAAAATGATAATGAAAGGAAGATTCTCAGATCCTCTGAGTCCACAGTAAGTGATGGTATCTCACTTTACCTTTTAGGAATTCTAACCCCCTGCTGGTCATTGCAGATTCACGATTATAAGCAATGAATCCGTAATTCTATTATACCAGGGAGTTGCTTCAGCACTCAGACCCCACCAGACTCTGTTTAATTCCATGGGGATACCCTGCCATGGAATACTAGACTTTTATTTTATGATACTTTGCCACTGATGATTATTTAATGCTTTTTCTTTTTTAAATAGTTGCTTAATGTCTGCCTTCCCCTCTAGATGGTATAGCAGGAAGCTTCCTTCTGCCATTCAGTCCTGTGTCCCCAGGTTCCAGAAGGGGGCTAGAGGCAGAGCGGCACTCCATCAGCGAACGTCTAGGACTTACCTGAGAGTGCCTCATCCCTCTCTGCATCAGGGTTCACAACACTTCCACTTTCCAGATTGAATTTTACCTTATTATCCCCAATTATTCTATTCAATTCAATATTCATTCAACATTCAATTATTATTATTACCAATTATTCTACATTGCAGAATGTGCAACTGCCCACCTCCAAGATACCTTTCCCAGCATCCATCCAATTTTTTTAAAAAAAGATGATTGATTGATTGGTTGATTGATTGATTTATGAGAGAGAGACAGAGAGAGAGAGAGGCAGAGGGAGAAGCAGGCTCCATGCCAGGAGCCCGACATGGGACTCAAACCCGGGTCTCCAGGATCACGCCCTGGGCCAAAGGCAGATGCCGAACTGCTGAGCCACCCAGGGATCCCACATCCATCCAACTGATCTCATAACTCTTGACTGTATTTTAATTTGTTCAGACCGCATTGGTCTTCTTAAACTCTTCCCCTACATGGTGCATTATTACCTACAAGTCCTCACTCATGCTGTCAAGTTAGCTAGGGACTTATAATATAATGATGATATTCTCAAGCTACTTCTGTTGATTACAACTGTTCCTAAAGACTTCTGGGTATTGCAATGAGACAATAATGAGACACTCCTAAAATATTTCTTTAGGAGAAAGAAAGTAGAACTTCTCAGAGAGAAACTATACAACTAACCCAAGATACATCACAGTAGTGATACGAAATTACCTTGAATGGAAAGAAAAATTGCCAGACCAACTCAAGACTCGATGCTAATCAAACCAAAGGGGTTGACTCTATATAAAATACCTCACATTCGAAAATAAATTTTTAGCCCTGTTTTATAAACATGGACTCAAATTCTGATCAAAAGGAAGAGCTTTAAATTAATATCCTAGTCCTCAGGGACAGTATATCACAGAAAACAATGATGACATCAAATTGCCCAGTTTTGTAACTAATTTTTATCGTGCATCTATATTCATCAAGCTCACCTCTGTAATTTTCCAAGAAGATGACCTTATCTTATTTATCGAAAAGATTAATCAACTTCATTTTGGTAGACATTCTTTAGTCTCTTGTGAACTTATTCAGCATGAATGAGGCTCGTGAATCAGTGCAACTCAGCTGTACCGATAAGTTCAAGTTTCTGGATGTGCAAAGCTGAGGAACTTTGGTGTATTCGTGCATTATCCAGGGTTTCCAGAGAAACAGAACCCATAGAAGATGGAAATAGATAATCTTGTATCAAATTCCTTAGGTCTATGTACCTATATCTATCTATATACAAACATCTCTTGAAAGAGATTTATTATAAGTATTGACTCACATGATTGTGGTGTCTGAGGAGTCCTGTGATCTGCCATTTACAGGCTGGAGACCTAGGGAAGATGGTGGTGTAATTGATCCAAAGGCCTGAGTGCTGGAGAGCCAATGGTACAGATTCCAGCCAGAATCTGAAGGCCTGGGGGCCAAGGACCCTGAGGGCAGGAGAAGGCTGATGCTTCAATTCAAGGAGACAGGCAGGCAGGAACTTCAACATCCCCTTGCCTTTTAGTTCTACTGAGAACCTCAATGGATTCCATGATGCTCACCCACATTGGTGAGGACAACCTGTTCTACTCAGCCCAACAATTCAAATACTAATCTCTTCTAGAGACACCCTCACAGACATACCCAGAATTAAGGCTTAACCAGCTAAGTGGGTATCCCACGGGACAGTCAGGTTGCCACATAACTTAACCATCACACTTAGAGGGCTTCTTCTACTTCATAAGACTCCTACTTCTAAGGTAAACATCTGCCTATCAGATTGCTTGAAGGCCAATCAAGCAACTTTCCCTGGAAAAATTCCAACACCTCAATCACTACGTTATCCTTCTATTAGAAGTATTTAAGATTCATCACTCCCCCTGAAGTTCTTTGTGACTGACCTAGTCCTTCCCATATGTACCTTATTTCATGGCTCATCACCATCTGGGGCTAGAACATTGTTTGTATATGCCAGCAAAAGAGTATGATTTGTTGCCATGTAATGATGATCATTTTTAGGATTATGTAATAGCAACATGGCATACATATTCATTAAGTATAAGCTCTAATTATTTTCTATTACCATGCTCTATAATCACCAGGATTTATAATCTCTCTGGAAATTACCAAAATGGAATGTGCTCCCCCTTCAAGGACTTCAGAGGTCAGAGATGATTCTGAAATCCTGAAATCATCTCTTTTATCTGATGAGCCCTTTGTGAGTTAAGGGAGACCCAGGCCGCAGGCAAAGCTCTGTGGTGACCAGTGGGCTCCTGTGACACATTTGGTAATGCGCTAAGCAGAGAAGCAAAGCAAACAGGCAAGCTAATTCCTAATGTCAGAAGGCAATAAGATATGCTAATTACCAAATAATGTATGCAAATGCTCAAACGTATGTGAGTGTGATGATTATCTATCACATCCTGAAAATCACTTCCTTTCTACAGAATTCTATTCTCCCCAGTGTATTTCCAGCAAATACATGGGGCCCACACCTACCCCTTACCAAATAGAGTATCATCTCAAATGGGCCTTAAAATCCTAGACAAGGTCAGAAACCACTGGCCATTTAAATGCTTTGTACTTCAATGCAACCATCAGTTAGGTATCATGTCCCACAAATTACCTGGACAAAGGCTGTATCCCCTTAACTGAATGGTTTTGATCAAGCAGTAAATGGTTATACTTGAGGTGGAAAAAAGTTGAATTCTGCTTTATGGTCAAGGATCTTTTTCCTCTCACTTGTCTCTTCCTTCAACTTGCTGTGAACCTTCAGCCAGTAGTCTATCCTGTCCAATTTCCTTGAGCCTCTGTACCCTTATCTATAAAACAGGAATGATGCAATCTACTTGATGTGTCTTAAATTATTGAGAGGAATCACGCTGAATAGTGAATGTAATGAGTGTTTTCAAACACGTAACACATAATGATGTAAAGACACCTAACAATGAAGTCCTATACAAATTTAGATTCTTACCCATTTATATTCTCTATTTAAGGAACTTGGGACCCTGAAAATTGATGAAAAAAAGACCCTGCTCAATTGAGATTTGAGTCCATTTTTGTTTTCATTTTTTTTCCTTCTTTAGCTCTGAAGAGAGATGAAAATATGATGAAATGAAAGAAAAAAACAGAGATGAGAAAAAGTGAACACTATAATCTAAAGAAAATGGATTTAGACTATGAGTAAGAACTGCCTCTGGTTCCAATTCCCCTGTGTGACTCTTTGGCCTCATTTTTCTTCACTTTCAAATACATATTTCTTACTTCTCTGATGAAGTTTCTATGTGAGAAACTTAGGTTATCCACTTAAACTGTAGAGTATTCACAGGGGATAAAAGACCAAGGGAAATTTCATTTTTCAAGGAGAAATGAAGAGATGATACAGAGAATAGAAGATAAATTAGTTATCACATGCACCGTCCATTTGGAAAAGTCTTTAGAATTTATACACGGCATCTTACATAATCTTTATAAACACCTGTAAAGTGGGTAGAATTATCTTTCCTTAAGGAAAAGGAAACTGAAGCTTAGAAAGTTTACATAAAACCAAGGACATACAGAGCTAATAAATGGTGGCCTTGCATGGAATGATTCCTACTTCACAGTGCTCTTAAATGTATGGCCATCAGAGTCATTTTTATGTCATTTTTAAAGTTAAAATAAATCTAAGGCTAAAACACACATAACTCATTGACCACAAAAGGATTAAGGCACCAAAAGTGCTAGTCATCTTTTCCAAAAATCAAAAAAATTTTGATGCTTAAGAGAATGAGTGTGTGTGTGTGTGTGTGTGTGTGTGTGTGTTTATGAGCAGGTAAGCAAGAGCAGAAACAAATTTTCATTTTAGAGGCAACAGGATTGTCACCTAAATATGATGGTTTACAAATGCCTCTGCCCAGAAACAGGAAAATGAACCATGAAAATTATTGGCTTAAGTTAGTAAATTTGAGCATTGCCTGGAGCTGGGCCTCTTCTTGGCTTTGAATCTTGGCTGCAGTACTTAACAGCTGTGACAAAGCAAGTTATTTAATCCCTTTGTGCCTCAGTTTCTCTTCCTTAAAGTTAAAAAAGACCTACCTCTTCATTGTAGTTATCAAAATGACATGACATGTAAAATTCTTAAAATAGTGCCTAGATTAAAAAAAAAAAACTAACATTTAGGGCAAGGGAGAAGTTTAAGGACCCCCTCAAAGGTACCCAACACAGGAAGGCCGACTAGCTTCAGGAGGGACCGTAGCTACAGGTGATCAGGTAATAAAAAAGTTGTTTCTTGTTGGATTAAGATGAAAAGATAGGTTGATTGTTTTTTTTTTTTTAAACTGTTGTAGTGTTTTTCTTTCATTACCCACCACACATGCTTTGAAACACCCTTCTACCTATAATCCATTCTTAGTCGACTCTTCTTTGTCTCCTCTTGCTCTGGTTCTTGGAGTTCTCCACATTAGTTCACATTTGTTGGAAGGGTCAGAAACAAAGTAGCTAAAACAGAAAGGAAAGCATCTTGTAGAAACCTACCCAGGAACTCTCAACACGGACATCAGGGTCTAGTTGATAATTATAGATTATAATTTATTTCTATTATTTGATAGTCATACCAGCTTTTTACAATTTATGGTGGTAATCATTATACATTGTTTTCATCCTTTTCAACAAACATGGGAGGGTACGCAGGACAGATTTTAGTCATATTTCCAATATAAAGGTAATGAATCTTTGGCGACAAAATTTTAGGTTTAGTAACAAGGAATGGGAGAGTCAAGTCTGGGATGTAATGTACATGGACGATTTCATTTATTTATCTTCAATAATAGGTATTAACGCCTTTTTTTTTTTTGACTTCTGTTCTACAAACTATATGAGTTGGGAAGAAAAGCAACTGATTGGATATTGGTCTCTTCAGATAATCATCAATCCCAAACTATTCCCTCTTTGCTTGAAGGGGTCTCATTTTGGGTAATCAGCCCTGGTAATTTCAGTCAGCCCGGGGTAGCATTATTATCTTTCACACTCCAATTGTCCATTACCAGAACTTTCCAAAGACTTACCAGCAGAAGTGCGCGCATGTGTGTGTGTGTGTGTGTGTGTGTTACAGAGATGGCGAATGGGAGGAATGGCCCTGAACACTCTCCCTTCTCCCCACAGAAGACAATGTCTGCCCTTGGGATTAACTACCCAGACTAGTTGACAAGCCTGTTGCCTGCTTCTCCATCTTCCTCACCCCCAAGTCCTCATGTAGCATTAGCTGGCTTCTGACTTTCTCTAAGCTGCTGGCAAAAAAGTGCTGGAATCTTCTGGAATGTATATTTTGATTATTTAGGGGTTCATGGAAGCTCCTCTTGGAGCACATCCCTCACTTCAGTGACCCTGACGAGAAATGATTCTTCTTTCTCCCCATGCCACAGAGGGGCTACTCCATTTCCTGCCTAAATCCCCTTGCTCTGGTATGGCTGTTCGTTTAGGGGACTCACAAGGTGCCTTCTGTTACCTTTCGCAGTGTCCTTTCCACTCATGGAGAATTCCTGTGTCTGCCCAACGGTGAGAAAGCAGACTGCCCCAGATCCCTTTTGCCTTATTTATACTTCTCCCTCCCTCTCTCTGTCCCTCCCCACCCAGGCCTAATGCGCTTATCACCACTCGCTGGCGATGCCAGGAAAATCTACCAATTCAGTGGCCCAGAAACTTCTGGGCAAGGAGACGAATCTCCTCCAGAGCTGAGGCACAGGTCAGATCTAATACCTCTGCCCCTTTAAATTACTACATACCCCCCATACAGAGGCATGGATGCTCCAAAAGGCTTTCCTTTCCCTAAGAAAATAACTTCTTTCTTTGACTTTTTGCTAATTGTTTTCACCCTCATGTTTGCAGTAATTGCCAATTTAATTTGTCTTAACCTCAACATGCAGACAGAAAGGCATCATGAATCAGTCTCTCTCTGGCAGGAAATTTCTTCCTTTTTACTCCCCTACCACATAGTTAATGGATGGGGCCAGCTAGTCCTTCACAAAGCACAAAAAGTTCTCCAGCATCCCTCTGCCTCTAATATAATCCTCACAATATATCTAGCCATCCAAATGTTTCTCTTTACTCATCCATTCATCTAACCATCTATCTTTTCTTCATTTCATTTCAAATATTTCACTTTTCCATATGTTGTGCTGCAATACAGGGCTCACAGCCTCAGTCCCTGAAAGCTCAGGACATTACCTTCTCATAAAACTGTATCCAAGACAAATCATTTCTGAAGTTTTGAAATTTCTGCTCTCAATTCAAAGCTAGTGGATTGAACACAAGGGTAGCTGCCAGATTTCAAATCTTCCCAACATCCTCCCTATGAGACTCCTAATAACTATGAAAATAATATGCCTTTACTACTACCACAAGGGAAAATGAATTGTAAGTAGATTCAAAAATTCCAACAGGGTTCCTACCCATTACTGTAAGCCCATAGATGTTGAGAACAGGATAGAAGAGGCTTAAGGAATTTTAATGAAGAAAAGAAGAGTAGGAAGGACACAGAAAAGTACAGACAAAATCGCCCGAGAAAGTGGAAGTCCAATATTAAATGCCAACATAGCGAACACAGGTCAGAAGCTGATGGTTCATAGCACTGGCTACAGTGAAGAAACTTGGCAAGTAGTGGTGACCATGCAGAAGTACTGCTTTGGGGGATATTCAGATATAAATACAGGGTGGGTGGTAGTGCTTAGCAATGAGGCAGTGAAAGATAGTACGGAATGAAGTGGGGAGAGGGAAATTAAGGATTGGACAAACAAAAGAAAAATAAGGCTCATCAACCCCTCCTTCCCCACTACCAAGCCAGCCCCATTCACAGAAGAAGCTGCATAGAAGAGGACAAAGGAAAACAGAATTCTTGAACTAGGAACAATGTTTTAAAAAATAAAGTGTGAATAGGAATAGCAAAAATTCTGACTGTATTCATACAAAGCTACAGAAATAAAAATAGAAAATATGAATCAAAGCATTTCAGCTGGTGAAATTTCTCTCTTTCTTCCAAAAAGACAACCTCGAAGTTGAGAAAACTGTAACACTACACTCAAAAATGAATTTTTAAAAAATCCTCGAACAAACATTTGGAAATGTGAGGACAAAACTCTGAGTTGGAAATACATGAACACCAAGTCCTGGCAAGGAAGTGAATGGAAGGAACTTTCATTCGTGGCTGGTGGGAATGCAAACCAGTACAGCTACTTTGGAAGACAGTTTGGAGGCTTCTTCCAAAGCTAAACTCACAAAGTTAGACTTACTACACAATTCAACCACCATACTCAGGTATTTACCAAAGGAGCTAAAACCTTAGGTCCACACGAAAACCTTAACAAGAATACTTATAGTGGTTTTACTCAAAATTGCTAAAATATGTAAGTATGCAAGATGTTCTTCAATAGGTCTCCCTAAAATGGAATATTCTTCTTCAGCAATAAAAACAAATGAGTTATCAAGTCACAAAAATACATGGGGGAGAGCCTTAAACTCATACTGGTAAGCAAGAGAAGCCAATCTGAAAAGGCTACATAATGTGTGATTTTATCTATGTGAAATTCTGGAAGCCACGAAACTATGGAGACACTGAAAATTTCAGCAGTCTCCTGTTTTTCAGGAAGTGGAGATGAGGAATAGTAGGTGGATATTTAGGCATACTTAAGGCAATGAAACCATTCTCCATGACGTTATAATGACATGATGCATTTATCAAAACTTACAGAACTGTGTAACACAAAGAGCAAACCTTAAGGTAATCTGAGGACTGTAGTTAATAATAAGGTGTGAATATTGGTTCATCAATTGAAACAAATGTTCCACAATAATGCAACGTGTTAAAAATAGGAGGAAGCTGGTGGGAAGAAGAGGGCATCTATAGGAGCCCTCTACTTTCCACCTGATTTTTGATTACACCTAAAATTACTCTAAGAATTGAAGTTAATAAAAACGTGGAAAATTATCTAAACAGATATCTCACGATATCTATTGCTATCTTATTGCTATCTATACAGATATCAAATAAGCATATCAAAAGATGTTCAACCTCTCTTTTCATTAGAAAGCTACAAATTAAAACAATACTTACATATCATGACCTACCTATTAAAATGGTTGAAATCCAGAAAACTGACATTACGAACTCTGGAAAAGATGTGGAGCAATGGGAACTCATTCATTGCTGGTGGGACTGTAAAATGGCGCAGCTAGTTAGGAAGACATTATGGCTATTTATTGCCAAGCTAAGTACAGTCTTACCATATCACTCAGCAATCTCACTCTGGGTATTTACCCAACTTATTTTAAAGCTTATATAAAAACCTGCATGTGAATATTTGTGCTAACTATTCATAATGCCCAAACTGGAAGCAACCAAGACATCCTTTAATACGCGAATGAATTAGCAAACCGGTCTATCCATATAATGTAACAGCATTCACTGATAAAAAGAAATGAGCTATCAAGCTACAAAAGACATTGATGACACTTAAATGCACATGTCTAAGGAAGTCAGTCTGAAAAGATTACTTATTTTATAATTCCAATTTTATGACATCCTGAAAAAGACGAAACTATGAAAACAGTAAAATGATCATTTGTTGCTGGTGGGCTGCAACCTTGGGAGCGTCCCAGGTGAAATCTCAAATTGATGGCAATGCACAGAAGACAAGGAGGGGCCGAAGAAAGAGGCAGGGTTAGTAAGCAAGGGGTCTTACATCTGAGGCTTGCCTTGAGCAGCTGCAAGAGTAGATCTCCCGGCTGCCTGCTAGAATCTTAGAATTTTAGAAAAAGATCTTCACTGGGTTCAGGAGCATATTCAGTCCAGATGGTTCCAACACCTTACTCTCTCAAGGCTGCATCCTTGAAATAGCTCCAGCTGTCGAATGATGGGTGGAACACACATTCCAAGGATAGGGGAGGGGAGGGGCTCCTGGTTCAACTGGGGGTCATGTCCTCTTGATGACCTCCTCCAACAGGTGCCAGAAGTCCAAGAGAAGGAAGAATTAATAGATCAAGCCACAGTTATATTTATATAATGGAGAAACTATTGTGTGATACTGTAATGGGAGATACATGACATTACGCATTTGTCAAAACGCATAGAACTTTGAGCACAAAGATCGAACCTTAATGCACATAAATTAATTTTTTAAAAAATAGGACATTTGGGGATCACTGGATGAAATGTAGCATAGTACAAAAGAACTTAACCATATTACAAATGTATGAAACAACTTTAGCATAGGGAGGGGATGGGGAAGGTGCTGACCTAAGTAACTCTGGAAGTGAAGGGAGCCTGGAACTGCATGTGAGCATTATGTTCTGGTTGGCAAAGCTGTTTCCCATGGGGCTGTAGATTAGCAATCTTCATAGTGCAGTGCATGTATAATAGAACTGAACAATTAAGTAAATGGATGGCAGATGGTAAAATCCAGATTTCTTGGACATAAAAGTTGGAATAAGAGTTTACTCATATGCAAGAGGAGCCTTCTGGAATAATAGATATGATAACAGATGACACCAAGAAACATCAGCAAGAACTCATGTGTAGCTTAATTTAGTGAAGATAGAAGGTTACATTAAAAAATGTTTGTAGACGTGTGCATATAGAAATATATATCCCTTTTGTCAGTCGAAATGGCCTAGAATCATTGACACTCCAGTAGCAACAAGGACACCTAGCACCCTGATTTTGGCTTCTAATATTGCTTTCCAATAAAAGAGACCAGAGTTACTTGGAGAAATGATTGATCCAAGAACTGGGGTAAAAATATATAAAATTAGTCTGGACCATGTTGTGGTGTCCGTAAGCAAGTGCTTTAGACAATCCCTCCCCCCCAAACAATTTAATGGTGGCATATACATTAAAGGCACACAGGAGGCGACTGAAAGGGCTCCCAATGGCCAAAGCTAAAAAAATTTGAACAACATAAAGAAGCATGGACTATTATCAACAGTATAAAGAAGCAATGGATTACACTCATAGTATAAAATAAATATATAAGAGCTCATAATTATATAAATCAATAATGAGATAATTAATTAAATGGAAAAGATAAATGTGTGCATTAGAATTCCAAATAATTTGTGGACTTACTATGCCCTCCAGGACTGGAATCAAATCCCAAACTCAAGTGTGGGAAGCACAGTGACTTCCTTCCAGAAACTAGTATGAACTGGGGGGGAAAAGAATAGCTTCATGGTAGAGAAATCTGACAAACACTATCTCAGTGCCCAAGGTCAAAATCGACTGAGATAAAACATGTTAATTATATGTACTCTTAAAAGGATTTCATTAAAGTGGCATTTTACATCTATTGTCTTTCTCCCCAAAAAACTCCCCAAATATCTAAAAACTTCCTTCCCAAGTCTTCCCTTGAAACAAACAAAGCCAAAGAGAGCATCATGCTAAAAAACATCTGACCTACAAAACTATCATCATCAGAAACAATAAAAATATGAGAAACTAGGAGACATGACAACTAAATGTAATGTAGTATCTTGTTTGGGATCCTGGAACAGAAAAAAAGGATATTAGGCAAAAACTAAGGGAATCTGAATGAAGTATGAACATGCGCTAATAATAACGTGTCTGTCAGTATTGGTTCATTAAAGATAATACATATGTCATACTAATGTAAGATATTAACCATGGGGAAAACCAGATTGCAGTATACGGAATCTTTGTACAACACCTACCATCTCTCCATAACTAAAACTTGTAAAAACAATAAAGTTGATTTAAATGAAAAATATTTAATTTGGAAAATTTAAGCGAACCAGACAACCAATCAAGAATGAACATTAGATAAACATGTAAGACTAATCAGAGAGAAAGTGGCTTAAATAAATGACAAGCAAAGGAAGCCCAAAATACATATAATTGATGACATAAGGACAAACATCAAAACAATAAAACAAAACTAATGCTTAAAATGATAACCCAAGAAAACTTTCTGAAAATAAAACAAGACCTGTGTCTACTCATTAAAAAGGGCTTACTATATAACTGGGTAAAAATGACTCAGAATGATTTCTTCCGTATTAGTGTCTTTTCTGCGGCTTATTAATTGTATGATGTCAAGAAAGTTACTTCATGTTTCTGAATGTCATTCTTCATCTGTATAAAGGGGATGGCTAAGGCTGCTTTACAATTTAGTTAAAAAATTAAATGTGGCCATTAGGAGCTCCTTCGGGGTTCCAAAAAAGCCCCAACTTTTTTTTTTAACACTTCCTACTCAGATTTATCTTGCATTTTCTTTGTTTTAGCCTTGTTATCCACCTCTTCTCCAAAGATTTTCCAATACAAGGAAAATATCGTTTAGAAACCAAGAATTAGGAGCTAGGTGTACTCTTTAGTACTAGAGTTGCACTAAGTCTAGGGAGGCCCTCTCAATGGAAATGGTTAGGAAATGTATGTATATTTACTAAATCATTTATATATACACTATATTAATATCAAAGGAGGAATGACCTGAACTAAAAAAAATTATGACAATACTGAACTGTAACTCGTAAGTTAAAAACAGCTATTCCTGAGCTTATCCTGACTTAATAAATAATAAAATAAATAGGAAGAAAGGCAGCACTTCCTTACACTGAATTCCAATTCATAAGTGTAAAAGGAAAGAGGGAGGGATCCCCGGGTGGCGCAGCGGTTTAGCGCCTGCCTTTGGCCCAGGGCGCAATCCTGGAGACCCGGGATCGAATCCCACGTCGGGCTCCTGGTACATGGAGCCTGCTTCTCCCTCTGCCTATGTCTCTGCCTCTCTCTCTCTCTCCCTCTCTCTCTCTGTGACTATCATAAATAAATAAAAAAATTAAAAAAAAAGGAAAGAGGGAAATAGAAAACAAACATCATACCACAGTAATAATTGCTGCAGACAAGATCTATGATGGATGCTAAAATCAGTAGGGACAAGATGAAGAGAAACAGGATGATCATAGCCTCAAAGTATCTCCCTCATGGTATTTCTCTCTATAAAGAGAATAGATACTCACCTTATAATGGAAAAACCTACCAGAACCACCTTTATGAAGTGACCAACTCAGTATCACTAGTGATGACTCATAACAACATCATGAACCCCATGATAACATTCAGGGAGAAGGATAGAGAAGTTTTTCAACAGTATTTTTGCCCCCTCCCCCCCCCCAAAAAAAAATGTGTATCTGCAGCCTGTCCAATCAGGAGAAAATGAAAGAGAAAAATCCAGATTGAGGGACATTTGAGAAAATAACTGACCAAAAACTCAGTTAAAAAAGTGACCAAAAGTCACCAGAAAGTGTTAAGGCTGTAAAAACCAAGGAAAGGCTAACAAATATTACAGACTATGAGAGGTCAAGAAAAAATAAAAATTAAATGCAATTTGAGATCCTAGATAAGACTCCAGAATAAAAATAGGATACCAGAGGAAAAACTGGTGAAATACACATAAATTTTATAATTTAGTTAATAGTGTTGTACAGGGTTGATTTCTTGATCTTGATATTGTACTAAAATCATATAACATTAATATTAAGGAAAGTGAGATGAGGGACAGATGGAAACTATATTTTTGTAACTTTTCTGTAAGGCTAACATTCACTTAAAATTAAAAATTAAGGAAATAAAAAAGCAAGCATCTCAGTCAAAAAAAATCAAATATGACAGTATATGTAAATGTGTATATAAAAATTAAATATGAGTGTATATGGCAGTACCTGGCACAACCGCACACAAAAAAACTTTGTGGACATCATTATCATCATTATCAGTATTATTAATATAACAAGATGGTGTGAGATACTGCATATAATTTTTTGTTGTTGTTTCCTCAAATTGATGACAAAAGCCCACAGATGAGGATCAAGGTGGTAAGTTTACAACATTCTAAGTTCAGACCTGCTAGCTCTTGGGCCATTTCCCCTCATGTCCTGCAGAGAAGCAACATTTCAGCAGATTTAGTTATCACATTTTTAAAAGAATGGGGGGGTATTGGTTTTGAATAATGCAATATTCATGAAGAAATTCTACCTCTTTACATTCTGGTTGGGGCAGAAAGAAGTCATGTGACAAGTTCTGCTTCTCAAAGCCAAGGGAATCATTTGTCAAATTTGGGAGTGCCTGGAAAGAACTGTGTCCTCAAAAACGATATTTTGAAGTCCACCCCTGAGTACTTTAGAGTGTGATCTTACTTGGAGGAAAGAGTGACAGATGCAACTAGTGAAGTTTGGTGAGATTACACTGAAGTCGGCTGCCAAAATCCACAAGTCCTCATAAGAAGATGTTGTGGGAAGAGGGAGGATGTCATGTGACAATAGGGACAGAGACTGGAGTGATGCAAGACAAAAATGCCAGGGAGAAATGGCCACCATCAGAAGGTAGGATGAGGCAGAGAAGGGTCCTACTCTGAACCTCAGAGGGAGTGTGGCCCTGTCAATGCCTTGACTGTGGACTTCTAGCCTCAAGAACTGCGGGAGAATAAATTTTTGTTGCTTTAAGCCAACCAATTTGTGGTGCCGTGTTAGGGTAGCCCTAGGCAACTAGTGCAAGGGAAGCATGCCCAATGCTTCCAGGGCAGGGCAAAGAGCTAACATGGCATGGTGGGATGGACAGGTGCAAAAGATGGACCCTAGTAGTGTGTGCAGATATCACAGGTGAGACCACAGTGAGTAGGTGAGACTGGGACCCAGCCTTGTGCTCAGAAGAGGCACAAGGAAGACGGCACACCATCCGCGTGACTCAGAGCTGAGCCCCACAAGGAACCCTTAGTGTGCAGTGGGGCTACTGAGATTTGGGTTCCCACCAGCAGGAGAGCTCTTAAAACCACCAGCAGTCTGGGTCACCTGGGTGGCTCAGTCGGTTAAGTGTCTGACTCCTGATTTTGACTCAGGTCGTGATCCTAGGGTCGTAAGATGGTGCCCTGAGTCAGGCTCCACACTCAGCATGGAGCCTTCTTGTTCCTCTCCTTCTCCTCACCCCCACCCCACTCACACTCTCTCTCCCGTAGATAGATAGATGATAGATAGATAGATAGATAGATAGATAGATAGATAGATTAAATAAATAAATAAACAAACAAACAAATAAATAAATAAATAATAAAATCTTTTTCAAAAAAAACAAAACACCAGCAGTCCACATCAACCTCAGAATCAACAAGGCAGGAAAGGAGTCCAAAGCTGTCCAGGAAAAAACACACACACACACACACACACACACACACAACTTACATATTTCCCCCACCCTTTCCTCTCACCCCAATACCCAAGAGGCTCTCATAGTGAAGGGAGGGTTGGGTAAAGTGGAACAGACCCCCGTACTGCAACCCCACCAGCTTAGTTGATGGTTTAGGCACAAACAGCATGTTGGGGAGCTGGTGCAGAGTCAGAAAGGAATAGGAGAGCTTTCCTTCAGACATGGATTTGAAGTTTTATAATTAAAAGTTATGAACCTTAAGAACTAAAACAAAATGATTGTAATAACCCAAAAAGAGAGTAACATGTTATGAAATTAGGTATCATGAAAGGCACCTGCTCCCCTCTGGGAAAGAGAGGCATCAATTGAGCTTTATGGGGAATTCTTGTTAGAAACAATAAAACTGTTTCACGTGTACCTCCCAATGAGCCAAGACTCTTAGCTAATGTATAATTGTAATACGTTAATAATAATAATAATAATAATAATAATAATAATAATAAAAACAATAATATAATCGTATTACTGATCGCATCTTTTCAACTCATCAGCAAAATGCTCCTTTTCTGTAAAAGGTTTCCTTTCCTGTTTATCTGGGGGCAAAGCTTTGATCATAACTTAGAACAAAGAGTTACTGATAAGCAAAGGAGGATTCAGTGAATTTGGCCAAGGCCTATGGGTTTCTAAATGATGAACATTTTAGTAAGTGAATGGTGGAGGTGGGGAGGTCTCCAGGGAGTCTTGTGCCTTGAAATATAATGAGTTTCTTTGGGGAGTAATTCATTAGGAAATGAGAAAGCAAATGCTCTGTCAAGAGGAAGCTTTCGAAACTATTACTCTGTTTTAATCAGCAGGCTTGATTTTCCATTAAGAAACAAGAAAAAATGTTTTCCCTGGCCAGGCAACTCTTCCATCAGGAGACTTTGTTGCTTTTTAATAAGGCAAAGTATTTAGGGACCCAGAGATTGGTCCACCTCAAGAGGTTTGTAGAATTTCAGAGTCAGGAAAATATGAAACATTTTTAATTATTATAGAAGAGAAAGTTGCTAACCTTAAGCAAGCACCATTGCCTTACATTTTAGAGTTAGGTATGTGCCTTGGAAAAACATCCTTACCCCTCTGCGCTTCAATTTTCCCCTCTACATGTGAAAATAATAACACTTCTCACACTGAGTTTAAAACGATCCATGGGAGGTACTTAGCAAAAGAGCGCTGATGAATAGCAGAGCCAGGATTTGAACCCCAGTTGGTCTGGGTACAAGATTCAACTTCTTTCTTTCTTTTTTTTTTTTTTAAATAAAGGTTTATTTATTTACTTGAGAGAGAGAAGGAAGAAGAGAGAGTAGGAGTAGGGGCAGAGAGAGGGAGAGAAAGAGCATCCCCAACAGATTCCGTGGTGAGCACAGAGCCCGATGTGGGGCTTGATCCCATGACCCTGAGATCCCAACCTGATCCCAAAATCCCAAAATTATGAGTGGGACACTTAACCAACTGCACCACCCAGGTGCCCTACAAAATTCAAGTTCCTAATCCTTGTTCTCCATTGCTCCTACTTCATGGAGAACTGGCATGAAGATCACATATGAATGCAAAGGATAAACCTATGAAGGGCAATATAAACAGAAACTTTGGGGTCTGCCAAGATAGACCCAGGACTTTATCATCAGAACTAAAGGCTTCCAGTAATGATTTAAAGAAGAAAAGAAAGAGCTTCATTAAAGAACAAAAGATACGTTCTTATCCTTTGTCCATGCTCCATCCCTAGTTCCATATGCATAACGGAAAGGGTGGCACGTAACTCCACACGCATCAAAGGAAAAAGCACCCGTGACAACCGATTGCAAGCTGAGCCCCTGTAAAGGTGGTGACATCGTTATCTTTAAAGGTTTAACACCCATTAAAAACCTGTGCACTTTAAGGAAACTTCTTTATAGATGCCGATTATTTTGAACTTAGCATAGTAGTGAATAATAGAAAAAATATATATCATTTTAGAAGATGTGACTCGATGTACAAAAGTAATATATACTTTTAGAAAGAAGCTATTCAGGGTTTCCCTATTCTAATCAGATGTACTAATTGAAATAAATTGCAGTTACGTCTGACCAGGTGTCTCTTCTTTTCGGGCTCCTCTAAGGCCTCCAAGCCTAGACTATGATGTCCGTGGTAGTAAGAGTCTTGCTAAGTCTTAGTTGAGTGAGAATTTTCCCCCAGCCCATCTCCACCCCGATATCGACCGAATTCCCCGTCCTTCATCATCCTCCAGCGGACAGTTGATCATCGTGGACGGCCTGAAGCAAGAGGACTGTCAGATCTGCTTAGCAGGGATCCTCTCTCACCCCTAACATTTTCCCTCAGTGATTCTCCACCCACTGGACCCAATGGCACCACTCTTGCCCGATTCCCTGTCCTACTTCTAATAACCCGATATGCCTCCCTCCCTCCCGTGTCGGGGTTTTAGGTGTGCAGCTCCTCTCAGTTCATCGGTTCCTATTTAGCATCCTTCAGATTTCAGCACAGAGGTCACTTCCTTAGAGAATCACCTTTCCAACACATCAGATGAAATCAGGTCATCTTGCTATAAGTTCTCAACGCACCCCAGCCATTCAAAGCACACGCCACAGTAACAACGCATCTCCATTCCTTCTGGGGGGCAGGGGTGGCAGTTTGTCACCCTAAAACAGGAAGCTCCATGATGTAAATTATATATACGTATGCCACGTTTTGCAAATTCCTTTATTCAACTGAAAGTACAACAACACAAATACTCTAAAACCCAACCCAAAGCCTTTGTGCTGCTCACATTTCTCCACTTCCTGTGACCCCTCCCGTCTCCATATGTTGTCTGACATTTTTCAGGTGTCCACGACGTATCAGGTGACGCACTATGTGTTCCATCCCTAACTCTTAGAATAACAAACTATTCAAGGAAATTATTCCCTTCCCATTTGTTGGAGGGGGATAAGCACATTAAACCCTAGAAGTCCAATCGCTTGAAGCACAGGGCACTGGGAGCAGGTGCTGTAGTAGAACTGGGAACACGGGTCTGCAAGCTTCCAGGTTGGATGATCCCTCCAACCTCCACACACCTGGTACTGTCTCATCTATCGCCAAGACGCCCTCGGAGGCCGGCTCTTGCACGCACCACTTCTTGGGGTTCATGCATTGTCACTTAGTGGCTCTGACTGTGGGACATGACAAGATGAAAAATCCTGGCATGGCAGGGAATACAGCTTACGTTTCTCTCATGCTTTCCTCCTAAGCCAGAAGTGTCTTGGGCCAGAAGTAGATGCTTGATGCGGGTGTTACTGAAGAATCACAAAATCTGACAGCAGGAAGGAAATGGGAAGTCGGTCCAGTCTCTCATTTTGGAAATAAGAAACCTCGTCTCGGAGATGCCACCCGTGAGCCCAGGGACGCGGCTAAATAACTGGCAGAGGACTGAGAAGTTACAACGGGGAAGTGCAAATTTTCTGTTGTACCATGTTGCACACCTGCTCCCTGACTGGTGAGTGAGGGATAAGATAAATGAATTTACTTATTTTTTATTTTTTTGAGATAAAGGATGTCACTTCTGGGACCATCCAGCCTGCCGGGAACAGCTCGTGCCATGGAGTGTTCTATTCCTGGTTAACATCACAGAGGGTTCTAACCATGAAGGAGAAAAGGAAGACGGAGAGCCACATGCTCTCATTACTTTCTACCCAACATCACGGCGTTTCATTGCCCACTTGTGGGTCAAAGAGCCTCTGAAATAAGGCCCAACGCGATCGTGCTTGCCAAGCCGATGAAAGAAGTTCTGTGTGTGTTGGTGCAGGGCCTTCGCCCTCTCTCGAGTCATCCAAACTTGCTTCTGTGGCTGAGACACTTCACACAAGTGGAGAGACTCTATTTTTTTTCACTTCAAGGGGAAGTTTTATGGTTTTAAATCCTTTCTAGAGCCGCAGTTTCACGAAAATGTATGAGACCAAAAAAAAAAAAAAAAAACCGCCTACGATGAAGCGGTGGGTGTCTCGGTGGCAGTGGCTACAAATGACACTCAGAACTTACTCTTCAGGCTGTGACTAGGCCAAAAGCCTGCACTAAAGGCTTGGGCTTCCCTCGAGCAGGGCACAGGGTGCAGGCACCACGGATGCTCAGAACCTTGCACCTGTCGTCTGCACTCCGGGGCCACATCCCTTACAGCCAGCAGGGTCACCAGCCTCCAAATGGTAGGATCCTTATGACAAATCCTAATTAGACTGGGGGGGACTATTTCATTGAGTTCCTGGAAGCTCAAGAGTCACGGAAAGGTCATATGGATTATCTCATTAAAGTAAATAATTTAAGTGCTTAGTAGTACATGATAAAGATATTAGACTTTTTGATTTCCTCTCAGAGAAAGGAATCCTTGAGTATTTTATGTCTCCTGCAATGATTTCATCTAACTAAAGTGAAATACACAAGCACATTTATATTTCTACAGATACATAGAGTACATAGTTACTTAGATTAAGATATACTGTATATGCTTTGTGAATACGGAAAATGATAAAATAGTGTATTTAAGCAATACAGCTCATTTGCATGATGAAAAAGGAAAATGAACATTGTCAATGAATATATGGGGGAATGTTGGGGTCTTACAAATAATCAAATTAATGCGAATTAAAACAACGAGGTTCTATTTTATGGCTATTGTACAGATGAACTTGTAAAATAAATCATAATTGCCAAAGACAGTGAAGATGTGGTAAAACTTACAAGCTCCAACAATCTGGGGTGCGATTGCAATGTGGGTCTGTCATTTTGAAAGACAGTGTATCAAGACACAGCAACAGAAATAAAGATACTTCAGTAATCTCATTCTCAAATTATTCTGGAGGAACTATTCATTAGCTTTTTTTCCTTTTAACTAAGATGTTGGCTGCAATGCTAACGATAATACCTAAAGATGATAAATAACTCAAATGTCCAACATTATGATGTGTCCAGTCATTCAAATGTTACACAAATATTTTTAAACGTTTTTAAAATTTCAACATCACGTCCAATGTATATGACCTAAAATTAAGAGCAAAGTATAAAATGTCTATGTTCATAATGGTTACAATCATGCAAAGACATATTTGCCTAAATTTTTGTGTAAACATAATGCCCTTTAATTATTTTAAACAATTGGCATGAGGAATGCTTCTTAGTTTTTAATATTAGGTTATTTTCCCAATTAAAATGGGAAAAAATAGACTAAGCCAGATTCTATGGGCAGGAAATGGAATTATTTTTTTCAACATATAGGGTGTGTAAGTAGACCTTGAGGACCATAGGTTTAGAAATCAGCAGAACAGTTGAATGTGTGGGTTCCCCTCCCTTGAAAGCTGTGAGACCTTGGAAAAACAATTTACACTCTCTGAGTGCCAATTTCCTCTGATGTAATATGGAAATCATCATTTGTCATAGCTACGAAGATTCAGCGAAATAAAGTCTTTATCACTTCACAAAGTTTCTGGCCTCTAATAAGTGTTGAAGAAACAACAGTTTTGTTTTGTCTTAGGTTTTCATATTTTGGCGTCGACCCTTTTTACGTTGCAAAACTACTCCCCAGGAAGTCTTTTTAATATCACAATGTCCAAATAAAAAATAGAACCAAAAGCCTGTCATGAATCTATCTGATAAAACTATTTCATTTTGGACCTTACCAACACAACATATTCTTTGAAGGCTATTTTTTTCCCCATTTTCTTTCAGGTACTTTGTATTTTGAAGTATACAAGGTTATTGCAAAAGAAATGCTTTCATAAAATTAAACTATGCCCATATCTACATTTGAAGAGAGGCACTGAGAAATTACATCAAGGGCATCCCTGTTTTATAGAAATAAAATACCTGAATGGCTGACACATTATAAACAACGTCTCTTCCCCCATCTTATGTCTCACACCTATGTCTGCGTCTATACTGTTTCCTGAAAGAGTTCATCGTCCCCCTCCCCGCTCCCACCCAGTTCCACCAAATGAATGAGCAGTTTACTCTTTTCTTGATTCCCAGTGGGGTCTGGCCTATTTCATGTGGGCACAATGAACACAGGTTCCAAAGGATCTCACTGATCCACATATTATAGAGAGCTTCTAACGTAAAAGTCCACAGAGACAGCTTTTAGATTTTCAAATGTCCAGTTTTAACTTGAAAGCTGTGCACATTTGCTCTAGGAAGACATAACAATGGCTCCCCAACATTGTTCCTCTTTTCAATGTGACCACACTTGAAAGGAATTCGGTTTCTTTAGCAACAAAAGTACCCCAAGGACCCAAGGTCCTCGGTGTTCACATCTCAGAAAGACTCCATGTGAGCAAAGCCACTGTAGTTTCTTTTGAACATTTCATTGTTGCCTCTCAGCCCATCTAGATCAGTGTTGGGTGGAGGACAATCTTTCTGACTTGAAACCCGGGGGTGAGACAGAGGAGAGATCTATGAGATTTATCACTTTCCCTTCATGATGTACCTTGGCAGCAAAGTGACCCAGGCAGCGAAGAAGTGTATTGTGTGCATAACAATTTAATGAGATCTTGGAGACTTGGGTCTCCAGTGAGCATTTCATTGGGAAATTTCTTTATTAGATGGCTTTTACGAGTAAATCTTTCCCTGAATCCCCAAGAGAGCCTGCAGCATTTTAGAGAAATGAATGTGAAATCAAATCAGAATTTCCTCCAGTTCAAGACTATGGCTAGTAAATAGAAGACTTTTTTTCTTTTTTTTTCCATAACAGGAATTTCATCTTTCCTTTAGGAAGAAACAGGTCAAAGTATCCACTTTCTGAGGCATCTATCTATAATGAAGGATTCTTTTAAAAAAATAGGCACAGTCCTGTAGGAACTAATCACTACATCCATTTCAAAAGATGCCTAAAAGAGACTCGTTGAGAGGTTATCAGACCCACTTCCCTTCCTTCATCCATTGAGCATATACTTACGGAGGTCCACTGTGTGGCCAAATACTATTCTAGTGAATCAAAAATGTTTTTAAACAAAACAGGCAAAAATAATCCCTGCCTTTGTGAAGCATTCACTCCAGAAGAAGGAAGCAGAAATAAAGAAAAAGCATAAAAACACATAAATAATATAATATGGTAGGACTGCAGGTGTTTAGCAGAAGAGGAGTTGAGCCGAGAGGACAGCCAGTGGACAGGCCTTAAAATGGAAACATGTTCGGTATGAGAAGAGCAGACCAGCGAGCCTGTCTGAAGCAGAGTGGATGAGCGGGTGAGGGGGAAGCAGCAGGCAGCAGGTCGGACAGGTCAGCAGGTCACTGGTAGGGTTCTGGCTTCCGCTCTAAGAAGGCGGGGTGCCGATGAAGAGTTGGGGCACAGGAGCCCCATTATGTGACTTCTATGTTAAAAGGATCACTCTGGGTGTAGGGATGGGATAGTGAGGCCGTGACTGATACCGACATCTCAAAGGAGCGGCCTCACCCAGGCCCTTCTGACACATTCACGTGTTCATTCGGCCACGTTTCCCCCAATAGAAGACGGACACACAGATGTGAGCAGCATCCTTCGCACTCTGTCTCCCCAGCACTCGGCATTCCTTCCTCTTTGGGGAAACCTCCTTCACACAAGCCTTGCCCTGTGACCCAGGGCCTCCTCTTGCCTCCCCCTAAATTCAAACAGGCTACGTGTAAGTAATGGTAGAGAGGCTGACAGTTATATTCTATGACTCATGTGTGAAGAAAGGAAATCTTACTGGCTTCTCACAGGACTGAACTCAACCATTTGCTGAGAGAGGACAAATTATTCAAACTTCCTTCCACTGAAATTACCTTAAGCTTACTGTTTCCTGCATTTATTTTTATTTTCACCAAACTCAAGTATTATTATCTCATTTACTATCTGATGACTTTGGATAAATCCTTTGGTTTTGAGTATTTCTTTCTCCTCTTCCTCCTCCTTGTCGTCTCTCAGTAAATAAGGTCAAGGATGGACTGCAAGAGAGAGACTTGTGTTCCCAGATGCTCTTCACATTGTCCTGATTTGAGAAAATGGTCTCTGGTTCTAAGTGACTTTCATTGAGGGAGCCTTATGGAATTCATTTTCCGGAGTGTAGGTCTCTGTCCAGTGGTCATCCTTGTACATAGTTGGTCGACTTGGTCAACAGGCATTCTGCATGGGATTTACTGAAGCGTGGCAAGTTCTGTTGGGTCTTTTGGACATGATGCTGACACTTGTGGTGATGACGACAAAGATGAGGGCCCTGCCACTGCCTCGTACACACGGCTGTCCTGATCTCCTTAGCGTCGTGAGCACTTGCTTATCCCCAAAGGCAACAAGGAAATCCTGATAGCTCTCTCCAAATCTGGCTACAACGTGTAGGACAAGATGGGGCTGACCTCAAGTCCTTCTACTGAAGGACCTCCCCTGGACACCACTACTCTATTTTCTCATGAGCCACTTGTAGCAATTCTAAGTTTCTAATATTCTAAGCTCAGAGAATAGGGTGCTTACCCAATGTTTTCAGAATCCCCAGCATCATCCCCTCTGCTGTTTCTTTTTCCTCCCTTCTATTTTTTTTCTTCTCCCTTCCCCTTCCCTCCTTACCCTTCTCTGTCCTTATTGCATCCTTTTCAGGACATTTTTATACCCTTTTCTTTTAGCCTTGGTGATTAACCTGTAAACCCAGCTACAGGTGTCCCCAGAAAAGTCCTTTCCTCTCCCACCAAAGCCAGGCGGCCAGTTTTTGTTTGTGTTTTATCCACATCAAAAGCACTGGTTCATTCTTCTTGTGAACTTAGAAACCTAGAATGGGAAGCTCAAGGCTGGGTTCTAGGCCACGCTGCCCCCTCCCGAGATGATCAACACCTTCGCTGCAGTTGCTGGAGAACTGGCCACAGGCAACCAGGAAAACTATGGTTCTCAAAAATGTTATTTTCCACCTACGAAGAAAACTGGTGAGAGCTCATACTCATTGAGATATTCCTCTATATCCAGGTCTTTCTATTCCCCAAACACTGTGTCATCACACTGCTCCTCCACTGAAAAATAAGTAGCTTGAGGAAGAACCTCCTTTTTCATCCCAGGTTCAGGGATTATATCACTGAAGAAACTTAGGCAGAGTTTTAAAAAATATAAAACCTCAAGTACTTCCTCTCTCTCTTTCTCTCTCTCTCTCTCTCTCTCTATATATATATATATATGTATATAATATTATATATAATTATATATGTTATTATATTTATATAATATTTTAATATAATTTATATTTATATATTATATATAATTATATATAAATTTTTATTTGACAGAGAGAGCACAAGCCGGGGGAGCAGCAGGTGGAGGGAGAGGGAGAGGGAGAAGCTGAAGCTGCTTCCTGCTGAGCGGGGCACCCGATGCTGCAGGGCTCCATCCTAGGACCCGGGGATCATGACCTGAGCCAAAAGCAGAAGCTTAACTGACTGAGCCACCCAGGCACCCCCCTCCCTTTCAATATTTAAAGAGAGAATCCAGTTGTTGAATATTTATTATTAGCTAGCATATTTTCATTAAGTAGTTATAATCTGCATACCAAAGCATGTGCTGCTGTGAATATGAAAAATATATAATGATTGTTTTTTTAAAGCTGAGGCTCTGAAGCCTTGAATTTGCCCACAGTCCCAGAGCCAAGGAGTGTTGGGGCAGCATGATGCCCTGATGCCCGGGCTGGCCTGCATCCCCTTGGAGAGCCACAGTGCCGATGCTCATTAGAAGAGCTCTGAGAGAAGTTACTGTGGCCGAGTTCTAAAAGGGTGTTGCCTGTGTTCTCCTCTAGGATTTTGATGGAATCTTATCTCACATTTAGATCTTTCATCCATTTTGAGTTTCTCTTTGTGTATGGTGAAGGAGAGTGGTCTAGTTTCATTCTTCTGCATGTGGATGTCCAATGTTCCCAGCACCATTTATTGAAGAGACTGTCTTTCTTCCAGTGGATAGTCTTTCCTCCTTTGTCGAATATTAGTTGACCATAAAGTTGAGGGTCCACTTCTGGATTCTCTATTCTGTTCCATTGATCTATGTGTCTGTTTTCGTGCCAGTACATCCAAGAAGACAAAAGGATCAAAAGCAAAAATGAACTATTGGGACTGCATCAAGATAAGAAGCTTTTGCACAGCAAAGGATACAGTTAACAAAACTAAAAGACAACCTACAGAATGGGAGAAGATATTTGTAAATGACGTATCAGTTTAAAGGGCTAGTATCCAAGATCTATAAAGAACTTTTTAAACTCAACAGCAAAGAAACAAACAATCCAATCAGGAAATGGGCAAAAGACATGAACAGAAATCTCACAGAGGAAGACATAGACATGGCCAACACGCACGTGAGAAAATGCTCTGCATCACTTGCCATCAGGGAAATACAAATCAAAACCACAATGAGATACCACCTCACACCAGTGAGAATGGGGAAAATTAACAAGGCAGGAAACCACAAATGTTGGAGAGGATGTGGAGAAAGGGGAACCCTCCTGCACTGTTGGTGGGAATGTGAACTGGTGCAGCCACTCTGGAAAACTATGTGGAGGTTCCTCAAAGAGATAAAAATAGACCTGCCCTACAACCCAGCAATTGCACTCTTGGGGATTTACCCCAAAGATACAGATGCAGTGAAATGCCAGGACACCTGCACCCCGATGTTTCTAGCAGCAATGTCCACAATAGCCACACTGTGGAAGGAGCCTCGGTGTCCATCGAAAGATGAATGGATAAAGAAGATGTGGTCTATGTATACAATGGAATATTCCTCAGCCATTAGAAATGACAAATACCCACCATTTGCTTAGAGATGGATGGACCTGGAGGGTATTATGCTGAGTGAAGTAAGTCAATCGGAGAAGGACAAACATTATATGTTCTCATTCATTTGGGGAATATAAAAAATAGTGAAAGGGAATAAAAGGGAAGGAAGAAGAAATAAGTGGGAAATACCAGAAAGGGAGACAAGAACATGAAGACTCCTAACTCTGGGAAACGAACTAGGGGTGGTGGAAGGGGAGGTGGGCGGGTCGATGGGGGTGACTGGGTGACGGGCACTGAGGGGGTCACTAGATGGGATGAGCACTGGGTGTTATTCTGTATGTTGGCAAATTGAACACCAATAAAAATAAATTTAATTAAAAAAAAAAAAAAAGAAGAGCTCTGAGAGGTCAAGTCAGAGGTCAGGTTTCCCATCTAGCTGTATTTAGTCGTGTTGCCTACCTCACTGACCTTCGAATTGGAATGCAGAGACGGTTAAAAGACTGCAGGTGGGCAGAAGATTCCCCTGCTGCTCAGGGTTGCACGGTGACAGAAAACAAGGGAGCAAAGTGACGGTGGGTGAGCACTGGGACCACAGGCCGGACGCCCGGGCCGCCGGCACACAGCATCAGGACACGTCATGTCCCCGAGAAGCTCCGGGTCCAGCACCCTGTCCTTCCTTTTCCGTGACAGCAGCCGCTTCTCAGGCTCACAGGAGCGGGTTACCACCCAGGCTGTTGTGTAGATCCTGGTCGGCTGAAGAATCTGCGTCTCTAACCAGCCCTCGGGGACGCTGATGCTCTAGGTCCCAGGAGCACAACTCAAAAAGGACTCTTGGCCTCTTCAAACACCAGCTGTTTCAGGATCCTGGGGACATACCTTCTGTTAATCCCCGTGGTTTCCAGAAAAGAAGTGCAAAACCATCATCTGAGCCTAGTGACACCTCTGTGTCGTGGTAACAAAGGAGAAGCCACGGTCATTTGTCTTTCTGGCCACAGGTGTGCTGGCACATTACACCTGCCACAGTCTTTTCTGTTTACAACCGATCCCTGATGGATTTGTTGGTCACCGATACTTGATCTGGGAGCCCCGAGAGCTCAGGGGTCGATACAGCCCCGGAACCCTGAGGTGCAAAGGTAGGACTCGAACCTGGTCCTGTTATTCCAGAGACTGGGGGGTTTCCTTCTGCTTCACTGCGGACACTGGTCCACTGGGTGGCAGCGGGAGGGGTGACCTGTGACCTGGCGGCCTGGCAGGAAGCATCAGCAGGGCCCCATAAATAATCCACTACATTCCCTTTTCCCCCTCTTTTCCTCCCGCTCCTGAGGAAAGCCCCTGGCCTGCTGCGACACTGCCGCTCGGCCAGACCCTCAGGACAAAGGAGGCAGTTCTGCTCCCCGAGCCCGGAGCCGCCCTCCCTAGCCCCCGCGGGTGCCTGCAGGTGGGGCTCCAGCCCCCACGGCCCGGGTCACCCCAGGGGACCCAGGTCACCAGCCTCACCAGCAGCGGAGAAGGGCCAGCGGCCACCTCCCAGGCTGTGGTCGTCAGGCGCCCAGGGCACCACGTGCAGGGGCCTCTCTGTGGCCGAGAGGCCTGTGGTTCAGCCGATGGGAAGAGGGAAAGAGGGTTCCCGGGGTGGGGGGTCTGAGCAGCGGGCAGAGGTGACGGGGGGAAGCAGGAGTCCAGGTCGGTGCCACTGACCCCCGGGGCACTGCCTGCAGGGAAGATGCTTAGGGACGTGAGCAGGTGCAGGTCCTCGGCCTCTTGCTGTTGACCATGAAAGGGGCTCTGCCGCCAAGAGGGGCACACGGTGGCCCAGTGTCAGGAGGAGCACTCAGTGGCCCAGTGTCAGGAGGAGCACTCAGTGGCCCAGTGTCAAGAGGGGCACTCGGTGGCCCAGTGTCAGGAGGGGCACACGGTGGCCCAGTGTCAGGAGGGGCACACGGTGGCCCAGGGTCAGGAGGGGTACACGGTGGCCCAGGGTCAGGAGGGGCACATGGTGGCCCAGGGTCAGGAGAAGCACTAGGTGGCCTGCTGTCCCCATGCTGTCACCATGGCTTCCTCCTGCAGCAGGAGCACTGGCTGCGCCGGCCACCTCCCCAGCCCGCACCCCGGCCCGCACCCCACTCCATGCACCCCAAGCTGCAGGGCGAGCTGTCGGAAACGGCCTGAAAACGCAAGCATGTTATCGCGTGTAGGCCGGGTGCGCCTTGGGTTTCTAAGGATCGAGGAGGTCCTGCACCCGGGAGGCGTCATGCCTTCCGCGGGCTCGGGGAGGTGTGCAGGGTGGGCAGCGGCGCCCTGCCCTGGGGGCTCCCCTTACCCCCACTCAGCGCCTGTCTGCCCCCCACCCGTCCAGTTCCACCCTCATCTCAGCTCCATCCACAGGAGGACCCGTAACAGCAGGAATCCATACGTTGCCCAGAAAAGGAAAACAGAACCACAGAATAGTGAGCGCAGTTGGGGCGCTGGGTGTTTGCTAAACACCTTCTCATTGAACGCCGACCCCGACCGAGCAGCGCCCAGAGGGAGGCACGGCGTCCCCGCTGTACAGACACGAGGCTTCAGAGAGCTTCAGGCCCAACGCCCTAAAGCAGAAACAGAACAAGGATCCACATCTAGGTCTTTCCTGCCACCAAACTTAAAGGTATTTTCCCCCCATGCTACAAGGCCACATCACGTGTCCCTCAAAAAAGAAGGACAAAACAACTCTTCTATCCTCTGGTGATTTTAACGTTTAACTGGTCAGACTTGGAATCTTGCTGCTTGTTGATGCCCCAGCCCAGGGCTCCCACCCTAGTCTTTGTTATTGACAACTGATGCTTGTCGGATACTTTTGACTACGTCCATTTCACAGCCCCATCACGGACGAAGCAGGCCAGAGATTTTTATTCATGTCAATGGTCTACAAATTTGGATTTGGGGAGATTATCTGCCCAAGGTCCCACAGCTCAGATAGGTCTTAGCCAGGAAGTGAAGCCCCGCCTGTGTGTTTCCAGGGAAGAACACCTACTCTGTGCTGGGCTATGAGGCGAAGGCCCTACAAGCTGTCCTGGGGGTGGAAAAGTAAAAGGAAAGTTGGTTCCCATGAAAATAAAGCTAACCCATCCCCATACACAAGGGCATTTCATGAAGTGCAACAGCCCTACCTGGGCCATCTCATGTGAATTTTTTTTGTTTTATTTTCTTAGATTTGTGGCATGTTCCCAGCGCCTACTGTTTTCGATTAGGTATGGGCAACCTAAGTCTGCGACTGAAATGACTTTCACAAAAGCTTTCCTTCCAGGGTGTGTTTGATAGAGATCAATGTGCTTAATATTCATTTCAGGCTAATTAGCTAAAGCAAGGGTCCCATGAGCAACCGAGAGCCAGGAGAAGGGACAATTCTGGACATCTTTGTCTAATTCCTCTTTAAATGCTAATAGCTTTGAGATTATTCTATTAACAGGCAGTATCAGAAAAGGAATAAAAGGGCCTGTTTCATTTAATAAAGGGATCACCGAATGGATCGGAATGTTTGTAACAGCCTGAGTAATTATCTATTCATTTAGGTCAAACTACTGTGGGCATCAGGAAAGCATAAGTAAGAAGAGCAATCCGATTTATGCACAGCCTGCAGTGGGGCCTCATTAGGAAACAACCCCTGATCTCTAAACTTCTGCATGCCCGATAGAAAACAGATCTGCTCTACAACAGGGACTGAAGATCTTTTTTCCTTCGAGTTCCAGAACTGCAAGTCCGACGTTTATAATATGACAAATAGAAGCCATGTTCTTCTTTTTTTTTAATTTTTTTTTTTATTTATGATAGTCACACACACAGAGAGAGAGAGAGAGGCAGAGACATAGGCAGAGGGAGAAGCAGGCTCCATGCACTGGGAGCCCGACATGGGATTCGATCCTGGGTCTCCAGGATCGTGCCCTGGGCCAAAGACAGGCGCCAAACCACTGCGCCACCCAGGGATCCCCAGAAGCCATGTTCTAATGCAACCATGAACAGTGTGTTGGGCAGAGAGGTAAAGGAGGCTGGGCCTAGACACCAAATAGCAACTAGAAAATCAGAAAGACTTGTGTTCAAACCCTGGTTTCTCTTTAGCAACCCCAGAAACACCCACCTCAGGTTGCAAGTTACATAGCACTATGGCCTTCCCAACTATTTATTAGAATGTTAATCAGGCAAATGAACCTCACTGTTCTAAGCCATTGGTTTTTTTGTTGTTGTTTTGTTTTGTTTTTTACTTATAAAATAAACATGATCATAGTGTCAAGCTTGCAAATGTTGTAAGGATTAGATGAGATACCACATGTGCAAAGAGACTAAGCCATAGTAAACGTCTAATAGATGGGTCATAATTGTTACCTGGCTTAATGACAGCAGCTGGCTCTGTAGGGCCAAGGACAAAATGATTAGCTTAAGAATCAGCTCAAGAAGCATCTGCCCAACAAGTAGGTCCCACCCAACGAGATGGATTATACTCTTGTTAGATGAGTGGTAACATCAGTCTAGTCTTAGAGCTTTAAATCTAGGCTTTCCCAGGGATTAAGAAATTGGTGTGACCACCTGGGAAGGGAGTTGGTGAGAGCAGCTAAATATCTGTGCACCAGCCGAACAGGCAGAGATTAGCAAGGGCCTTCAGTTGGGTGCAGGCTGGTGAGCCTTGTTACTGCTCTGCCTTGGTGAGCATAAACTATTGACTCAGCAGAAGAGCATCCCAGAAATGCAGATGGCGGGGCCTAATCCAGATCTGCCAAGTCAGAATCTCCAAGAGAGTATACCAGGGAACATGGCTTTTCTAAAATTTCCTCAGGACACCAGGACATTATTCCGTGGGCTAGAGTTTGAAAACCCATGGGCTAAGCAGGTGGGTGAGACTGAGCCCACTGCAATGTCCTGTTTGTGATGAGGACCTTTCTGAACACATTCCACAAGGCAGCTTGCACTCTAGAGGGGCGTATCTGAGGCCCACTTCACAAAACACCACATACCTACGTGTCCTATTCTTGCTTTCCTCCACGAATAAGCTACACAACGATGCTATAAATAAAACCAATAAGAGATGGTTCTGAATCATGACCTTTGGGTGGCCCACCAGGCTGCCGGTCTTGACCCACCTGTTGCCAGAAGATAGCAGGAGCGCGTAAGCAGATAACCCAGGTATCGTGAGCATCAGCTTAGGTACGATCGACTTCCACTGCAAATGGCCACTGCAGCATAAAAATAAAGCAAGAATCAGGTTGAAATTGATTTCAAAAATTTCACAGTGACGTCAAAACTTTAAAATATATATATATAAAAAATAAAATAAAATAAAATATATATATATTTTATTTTTTATATATATTTTATATATATAAATTTTAAATTTATTTATTTATTTATTTATTTATTTATTTATTTATTTATTTATTTATATATCTCCAGGAGCAGAAGTGCTGGGTCAGAAGTCAGTGTATGTGTAGCTTGGGCAAACAGCATCCAAAAGTTCCCCAAAGCAACCGAACCAAGCTATACTCCCACCAGCATGTGTGAGTCTTACAATTCTTCAATATCTTCATCAAGAAATGGACTTTTCAGCTTCTTTCATTTTAGCCATCCCAGTGAGTATTTAGTGGGATCCCATGGGGTTTTAATTTGCATTTTCAGAGGCATAATCATTTCACATGAAGAACCTGTTAGACTGTTTTCCCAGTAACTCATCAAATTCATTCCCAAGGATACACCCGAGAGTGCCTGTGTCCACCAAAAGACGTATATAAGCAGATTTGTTTTTAACAGCCAAAAGCTAGCAATAACCTAAATATCCATCAACGGGAGAATAGATAAATGACTTGGGATTATGTATTTACAATAGGGTATGCACAGCAAGAAAAATAGAAACTACTAGAACGTGCAAAATCATGGATGAATCTCACAGATACTATGTTGAGGGATTTAAAAAAAATAAAACAGGCACAAATGAGTACGCACTGCATAATTCCAGTTATATGAATTTCACAACCATAATGAATAGAGACAGAAGCTGCCCTGGTGGTGGGGGGGTGTAATCAGGGCAAGCTTCATGGCTGCATGTCTCATAAGGCTCCACATTTGGAAAGGCCCTATGCTTGGTGTAGTGCTCTGTACTCACTGTCTTGAAATTCTTAATATTTTCTGAACGAAGGGGCCCACATTTTCATTTTGGACTTTGAGCTGCGTATGATGCAGTTGGTCCTTGGTGCACTTGGACTAGAAAAAAGAATGAGGGAGCCTCCTGGGCCCTGGAAATACTTCTTCTGTGCCTTGATCAGAGTGATAGTTGGGTATATGTCTACGTGAAAATCCATTGAGCCACACACATAAGATCTGTGCACTTTACTGCATGTAAGTTATAACGTAATAAATTAAACTTTAACAAAAACACGAGAGAATAAACAGGACATAAAGCAACACGAAGAGCAATCTTACCGGAATTGCCAGAGGTTCTTGGGCACAGCTCCGGGGAGGATTCCATCCATAAGTGGCCCTAGCTGTAAGAAAAGAACAGGGGGTTGATGGATATTAGCATACGCTGAGCATCTACTGTGTGTCTGTCAGGCACTGTGGAAATCACTTTCCATGTACTAAGTCATTAAATCTTCCCAGCAATCTTGTAAGATAACATTAGCCTCGATTTATAGGAGGGAAAGGAGGTCCAGAGAGGTTAAGTAACTCGTCTAACAATAGACAGTATGTGAGTGGCCCAAATGGAGTTTCAAATCCAGATCCATCTGTTTTGTAGGCACATCCTTTCAGAACTATTTATGCCATCTCCACCTTAAAAATCGCCTAAGTCATGGACTGGGGGAGATAAAAAAGGCTGAGCACATCCCCAAAATATTTCAATATGACCCAACCATTCAGAGCCTATACGCAAGGAGAAATCCCTTTCCTGCCCTAGTAGCATGCTGTGCCCTCCCAGGGCATGGGATTTGATTTTCCCTGCCGAACAAAATTGCTGGTACTAGTCCTGAAAATACAATTACCCATCTCAAGTATTTGACTCAAGGACTCGGTTCAGCCTCTGATTCCACAGCTTGCTGATGGGCCATGAGAAATAAAGCATTGTTATGTGACCTTCAAAACATGACGAACGAGTAGCAAAATAAATGATTCATTTAATGGGTTTAGATATACAGGGCCTTCTCCTGCTTCAGCACTGAGGTCTTATTTATGGCCCAGTCTTAACTAAGTTTCTTTGTGCGTAAGCTTTGAAAAACCATTATGGTCAAAACCTTTTGCAGGATTTATTATTAGAATGCTTTGAAAATTCCTGTGTAGAGAACAGAAGCAGTCAAACTATTATGTCTGTTGCATGAACGCAAAAAATAAAAAATAAAATCCACTTAAAACAAACTTCTGAATGTTTGACACTGTGGAAATAATAAAAATGAAGAATAATCCCTACTTAATCTGGTTTTATTTTTTGTAATCTGGTTTTAGAAATATGCTTATATAGGGTTTCATGAGCCCTGTACATAATCCTTATCCAATGGATTACTCAATAAACATGTACAGAGCATATTTATAGCCACATCAGTATGCTAGGGATTTTAAACATATGAGATGAATGAGATGCACATTTGAACCTCCCTGAGGCCAGTGTAAGTAATATTATTTAACATGTGTCCCACACGTCCATAGCACAAAAGGTGATGCAACAAATTAAAGAACTGTGGCATCAAGAGAAGGGACGGTGGGAGGAACATGTCCATACCTCCTTATCCTCCTCAGGAAAAATCAGTGCTTGCCAGAAACATATTGGAATTGCCAAGTAATATAAAATTAGGCCCATGGTCAGTGTGGCTCCTGTTATTTCATTGTTGTGGTTTTCCTCCAGGCAGTGAGTGTTAGAGACTATCCATCTTGGTCTTTTATCCTCTCAACCTCCAGCTCTATCTCAATCTCTCTGTGCTTTGCCCTCCTCCTTCCCCACCTGGGTGGGATATCTTGGGAGAGATTAAAGAGAAATCCAGAAGGGTGTGAAATACCTGTGTCCCAGTTCAAGATCAAGGACAATGGCACATATGCCTCTTCCAAATATTTTAGTCTCCCTTTGGGTAAAGGGGGGCATGAAAATCCACGCAATCGTAGTAGGTAGAGATGTTTGGGGAATCTGAGGCAACATCACGGCACTGACCAAAGTAGCTGGCTATTGGTTTAAGTTCTGATCCTACAAAGGATAAGCTTGTTCCCAGCAAATGTCTGGAAATTTCCTGATGGAAAATTCCCATCAGCTATTTACTATGAGAAGAAATGACAGTAGGCTCAGGTGACAGAAAGAAGGAAGGAAGGAAGGAAGGAAGGAAGGAAGGAAGGAAGGAAGGAAGGAAAGAGGGAGGGAGGGAGGAAGGAAGGAAGGAAGGAAGGAAGGAAGGAAGGAAGGAAGGAAGGGAGAGAGGGAAGGAGGGAAGAAGGAAGGAAGGAAGGGAGGAAAGAAGGAAGGAAGGAAGGAAGGAAGGAAGGAAGGAAGGGAGGGAGGAAGGAAGGAAGGAAGGATGGAAGGGAGGGAGGAAAGGAGGGATGAAGGAAGGAAGGAAGGGAGGAAAGAAGGAAGGAAGGAAGGAAGGAAGGAAGGAAGGAAGGAAGGGAGGGAGGGAGGGAGGGAGGAAGGAAGGAAGGAAGGGAGGGAGGGAGGGAGGGAGGGAGGGAGGGAGGGAGGGAGGAAGGAAGGAAGGAAGGAAGGAAGGGAGGGAGGAAGGAAGGAAAGAAGGGAGGGAGGAAGGAAGGAAGGAAGGAAAGAAGGAAAGAAAGGAAAGAAAGGAGGGAGGAAGGAAGGAAGGGAGGAATGGAGAATGGATGGAAGGAAGGGAGGGAGGGAGGAAGGAAAAACATGGCAGATAGGGAGGAAGAGAGAGAAAGAGGCGGAGAAAGGCAGCATTGCATGATGTTTGTTCTCACAGTTAAGGAAATACTGAACCATCTTGGTTTAACCACTAGGCTCTCAAGAAACAGACATCGCGTGGACACAGAATGGAGACAGAAATGGAGACAGTAATAGCTAATATTTATTAAACCCTTATGATGTACCAGGAGGCATCATTCCAAGCTCTTCATGTTTTAGCTCGTTTACTCCTCATGACAATCCTGAAAAGCGCTACTATAATCACGGCCACTTTATTTTATTTTATTTTATTTTTTTAACCAGAATTTTGTTTTATTTATTTTTTTATAAATTTATTTTTTATTGGTGTTCAATTTGCCAACATACAGAATAACACCCAGTGCTCATCCCGTCCAGTGCCCCCTCAGTGCCCGTCACCCAGTCACCCCCACCCCCCGCCCTCCTTCCCTTCCACCACCCCTAGTTCGTTTCCCAGAGTTAGGCCACTTTAAACATGAGCGAAAGGAGGCCAAGATTGCCTAAGTAAAACGTCTAGTCACATTATATGGTCATAAGTGAATGAGGCTGAAACTCAAACGCAGGCAGGACTCTCCAGACCCCTCACTCTGAACCACCCTGCTGCTTTACACAAGGCGATGAAACTATAGAAAGTTTTAGAAATAAAACTACAAAACTATAGGGGCTCTGGGACGGCTGTCGGTTTGGTATCTGCCTTCGGCTCAGGTCATGATCTCAGGGTCCTGGGTTTGAACCCCACATCGGGCTCCCTGCTCAGCGGGGAGCCTGCTTCTCCCTCTGCCTCTGCCCTTCCTCCCTACTACTGTTCCCTCTCTCTCAAGTAAATAAAGAAAAACTCTTAAAAAAATATGAAACTATGAAACAAGTAAGACAACAAACATGCCCATTGTACCTGTGAGCCAGTTTGGTCTCTGGTTTCACACGTTCCCTGGCTACCTCGATGGCTGGGGGATGCAATGACTACGGAGTTTGCAGTGAGGTGAGAATCGTGTTACTGGAAACGGTCCAATTATAGATAAGACAAGCGAGCCTCAAGACATCGACTGCTCCTGATCGGCATCTGTAGGGTTAGAACCTAGCGCTCCAGACTCTTGGACCTGCGTCTCGCAACAGAGACACACGAATGTGTGCCCTTGACTGACGCCTCGCTCCTCTGCTCCATCCTCCTGCCTCCCCGGCCACGTGGCCCATCATTGCACATCAACATGCTCACCTCTGCGAAACAAAGATAGAATCTCAGAACCTGGGAGGCATAATGTCCTTAGATCGGACCTAGAAAATCCTTTGTCCTCCAGACTTGTTATATAGATGAGAAGACTGAGGCTTAGAAAAGCAAAGCACTCTTCACAAAATCATTTTTACCTGATTAGCTAACCGGAGGCTAGCTTCTTCCCGTGTAACACACCATCCCAGATACTCAGTTTTATTTTTTATTATTTTTTTTTATTTTTTTATTTTTTTACTCATTTTTATATGTGACAAACCAACCATTCATCACCAATGAGCATTGGATCGCATGTGGATAATCCCATACCTTCCATTTGCATATTGAATTCTCAAAAAAGACTCCTGAGAAACATATCATGCTTATTTATTTTTTCTAATTTAGGACCATTTGGATCTAATGACTCCAAACTCGGTGTTGTCTTTAATCTTCCACGGCTGTCTCTCTACTCGTTAGAACCACAAGGACTCTTGATTAGATTTACTGGTTCTAGATTTAACACCATTCACTATCTGTTAGCTACCAACCACAGAGCAGTGATATGTACCTTAGGATTCACACCACATTTTCTAAACACGCACTGAGTACTGTGTATTTGGTGTATGTATGTCCCTGTGTACATGTATGTATAGGGACACGTACACACAGAGATGGATACCTACGTAACACTTAATTAAAAAATGCAAATATATCTCTTTATAGGCCCCTAATCACGTCACATGGTCCTTTTATTGAACATTGCTATGTAAAATTAAGATGTAAAAAGCCTTAATTTGAAACAGCTGACCTAAAATATTTATAGTATTTTAGGAATGGAAACTGACACATTCATCCAACTCAATCATCTTTTATACACTCCAGAGTTTTGCTTACTTAGGCTGCCATTACTAGAGTCACTTTCTTATCTCGCTTTTATTTATTAGTCAAGACCAAAAGACAATGAAACCAAATTGGGTTTCCCTGTGAGTTTCACAGGCAATAAAAAGGCCAGAAAGTACACCGGCAAGTTGCTCCAGACCTTGACACTGGTAGGAAAGAAGCCTGAAATCTCCACCAAGACTCCACTACAGAGGAGATTGAAGGAGGTGGCAGGTTGGGAAGCCTGGAGAGGATGCTCCCTGAACAGCAGAGAGACTAAGAGATTAGTATTCCAGAGAAAACACGATCCGATCCGCTACCAATAAAGAGAGCAAACAAATCCAAACCAATCAAAGATACATCAAGTGTGGGCCTATTTCGGCACCATTTGGCTCCATCCTTGAAATAATAATAAGAGTTGATTGTTTGACACTTAAGAGGGTTTGACGGACTCCTGGCTGTAGATAATGCTTCATGAGCATCCTTTTTCTGTGTTCCTTGAATGGTGCTTGCTAAAGGGGGAAAGAAAAGTTACTTTTTTTTTCTTTCTCTTTAAAGATTTTATTTATTTATTCATGAGAGACACACACAGAGAGAGAGAGAGGCAGAGACATAGAGGGAGAAGCAGCACCCCCGCGGGGAACCCGATGTGGGACTCGATCCTGGGACTGGGATCACGCCCTGAGCCAAAGGCAGATGCTCAACCGCTGAGCCCCCGGGCGCCCCATTTTCTCTAACCACTATAATCATGGTCTATGGTGTTCTGTGCTACTTTTACTAATTACCATTTAACACGAGCCCAGCGCACTAGTACCCACGGAGCCCTTCGTAGAAACCCAATACTGTGCTGGGTTCTTTGCAGACATGATCACATTTAATCTCGACAGAAGCTCTGTGACGTGAGTCCCATTAGGATCTCGATTTTAGAAATAAGAGGCATACAGGGTTTAAACAACTTTCTTAACCACTGGCACAACCGACTGGTGTCAAATGAGGTCCTAAACCAGGGTCTGTTTCCTGCCGAAGGCAGTCCTCTTAACCACCAGGCATAATGCCTAAAGAAAAGTATTCAAAAGGGAAGTCTACAAGTGCAGATTTCAATTAAACATGCAAAATAGGGAAAGCTTCCATAAAAGATCTTAGAAGATGCTCTATGTCCAGCCTCCGCTCTGAGTTTCAAGGCAGAGAGGATGCCTCCGTCCCTTCTCAGTCATTAGACTGCTGGCCGTGCCCTTCAACCTGGCACTGCACCTACTCTTCAAAGCACCAGGTCGGACCCTGGGAGGATTATAAAAGAAAAGCTGACCAAAAATAATCTCCACTCTGGCAGCATTAAAGGGACCCAATTTAAGTGGATTGAGGTGTCAAAATTCATCATTGCAATTTACCTTAGAAAAGGCCTTAAATGTCAATTTACCTCTGCAGTGAGACATACCTTGGAGCAAAAACTGAGAACGCATCTCAGCATAATAACCTCCCTTGCCAAGAGCACCTCTGAACCACTGCTAACGTCTCCTCACTTCATGGGCACTAAAAAGCAGAGTTAATTCTGCAGTCAGTGAGCTCACTGCGTCCCTTTCTGAAGATGCTCAGCCTGCATCAGTTTGCCGGGGCCCAAAAATAAAGCGCCACAGGCTGGGTGGCTTCAGCAACACAGTTTATTTTCTCAAGATCCTGGGGCCTGGAAGTCTGAGGTCAAGGCGTTAGTAGGATTGGTTTCCCCTATAAGCGTTTCTCCCCGGCTTGTAGATGATGGTCTGTCTCCTCCTTGCGTCCTCGAATGGTCTTTCCTCGGAGGGTGTTTGTGCCCTAATCTCCTCTTTTAACAAGGTCTCTAGTCATATAGAATTAGGGTCCATCCGTATGACTTCATTTTACCTTAATTATCTCCAAATGCAGTCCTATTCGGAGGTCCTAGGGGTTAGGACTTGACCACTTGAGTTTTGTGAAGGATGCAATTCAACCCAGAACACAGCTCAACTGAAATGATCCCCATTTAGTATTACTCTACCCAATGCCTCCGAAACCTTCCATTCTTACTCCCTAGCCTCTTCTTGCCACTCAACAGTCCTTTCCAAGCTCCCACCCCAATCCTGCCCTAGAATGAAGCCCAGTGCTGCCTTGTGTTCCCAGGCTACAGGGGTTGGTCCAATGACCAGCACATGTGCCAGGCGATAAAATAAAATGCAATATATTTTTCCCCGGTAGAACGAAGCTCTTTATCCTGTCTCTTGAAGATAAATCTAGAATTATATAACCCAGTGGGCTAGTAGAAGGTATTTTACAGCCAGGAAGGACAAGTCCGAGAATAAGTCAAATAAAGTTGGGCCACAGAGTAGACCCCGAAGACCGAGAGATCAGGGTGTTGGTGACACTTTTTGAGGCTCTGGATCGAACTATGTCTGACGTTAAAATTATATCTAGTCTTTCCCATCCATCCCATATTATCCCTTTTACTTTAGCCATTTGGAGTCTAGCTACCTATAGTTCCATCTGAAACAACAGTTTCGTATAGATGAAAGGGAGCAGTGGTGCTCAGGGGAAGACTGAGAATAAATTAGGGGAGTTTTCTTTGGCTTTCATCTGTTTGCCCTGTGTGGATGGGGCGACCGTGTTCAGTTACTAAAAGTCAAGATTACTTAATTAGCTCAGCAGATGTTTACAAGACACCCAGCAGCATCAGGCATTGTATTATGGCATACATTCTCAACAAGGGGGATATTGCCCTAAAAGGGACAAAAACTGGTTCTTCTGGGTTACAAAAAAAAAAAAAAAAAAAAGAACTTATTCTTTTTTTAACGTATAAAGCAAATATGCACACAATGCACTAACAGATACAGAATCTATCGGTGGTATTATTATTTTATAGGGGGATGGGGACAATTAGGGAGGGAAATCTTTCCCAAAAGGCTTCTGAGGAAGGCAGTAATTGAGGGAAAAAAAAAAGTGGAGAAACACTGTGCTAAAGGAAATCTGGAGATGCAGATGCAAGTAGGAGTACAACAGGCGCTGTGATAGAGCCATACACAAGGTACAATAAAGACCAAAAGAGAAAGCATTTTCAGTCCTACTGGGACAGGATTGAATGAAGAGTCAAAACAGTTATGTAGAAAATGATACTTTATCTTATTCTGAAAGCTAAGCAATCAGGAAGAAAAAGCACGTCCTAGTCCGAGATGCCAGTGTAAGCAAAAGCATGGAAGCGCGCGAGGGCATCGCTCAGCGTGGTTGGGGCTCAGGCTATAAAGGAAAAAGCAGACACCGGGGGGGTGTGAGCCTGTCAGGTAGGAACATCTGATCGATAGTGGATTCATTGTATAAGGCTCTTCCCCCCTCCCCTAAAAAGAACTTCGGAGGCAGGAAGAAGCTTCCAGCTTCAGTTCAGCAGCTCAAATCAGCTCAAATCAGTCACAGTTGGCATTTCTGAAATGCTCTTTGCCTTTTCCTCTGTGTTTGTCACTTCATCCATCCTGGTGTCTGGGGCAGTTCCAGGCGCTTGTGGTTAAGGCAGGAAAATGGAGAAATGGCACCTGCTGTATACGTCAATCGGCTTTCATCGGGACAGGAAAAGCTTCCCCGAATACACCTCCCTCCTTGTGCTTGGGACTCGGGGCCTGACCAGGGTCACTCGGCCATCACCGGCCCCGGTGGAGATGGGGGAACGGAGACCAGAGTGGTCACAACGTGCTGAGACAAAGTATTTCCTCATCTAGGGACAGGCAAGGTGCTGCTGCAAATTTAATCTGTTAGAAAGAAATATATAAAGGTGGGGGGAGTGTCTTTTTTTTTCTCATTAAACTTTTGTTTTAATGGGTCTCAAAATCTGTTGCAACAGATTTTTCAAGCTGTTTCGATTAAAAAGTACTGATTTTTTTAAACAACTGATCACTTAAAACTGCCACACACACACACACACACACACGCATGCACATCCAAATGGTCCATGGAACACTCCTTTCCTTCGGAAGGCTTTGTCCTGCACCCTTAGCAGTAACCATTAGTTCACTATTAAACGTAAGTGGCCAATTGATGCCCCCGAGTTAGACGGGGCGGCAGGTGTGGAGGACGACCCTCATTTAGCCTCTGAGCCCTCTGGGCAGACCCGGGGCCCTGGCAGATGCACCGCTTTGGGGACACCTGCAGCAGCCGTCTATCCCGTGTCCCGATGGGCCAAGGGTGCCAGGAGGATAGAGAAGCCTGGGCTCAGCCAGGTAAGTGGCTGCCCTCGGCTCAGGTCACGACCCCGGGGTTCTGGGATGCAGCCCGCACACATGCTCACTGCTGGGGGGACACCTGCCTCCCTCCCTGCTTGCCACTCCCCCTTGCTTGTGCTCCTGCACTCTCTCTCTCTCTGTAAGATGAATAAATTTTTAAAATCCAAAAAAAAAAAAAAAAAAGAAAGAAATATACAGGGAATACAGTTTAGGTGAAGAAAGAAATGATCAAAGACCAAATTATTATTTTGGTTCTCTTTAGCTAAGACAAGACATAGAATAAAATTCCAATGTACTTTAGAAATTATTAGTAGAGAGGTGATAAAATTATTGATTTTTATATTCCTCTTCATAGTTCTAAGTTTTCTATAGTGAATTTGCATATAATCAAGAAAAAAACCAACATTATAATATTTTCAAAGAAACACTTCCCAGTGAGATTATTGCCCGGGGAAGAGAACTAGAACTAGACTATTTTAAGAGTTAAGCTGGTGAAAAAAATTAAGTATCGTATATTTAGGTAATTGGACTAGAACACATAGAAAATATGGAAGAAAATTAGTGGGGCCCAAAAGGAGAAAAAGAGTAAGTGGTTTTCTGAGGCCAAAGTATACCAATTCCTGAGAGCTGATTGCTCGATTTTGGGGGAACTTTGCTAAGTTGTATGTGAAGCAAAGCCATTATTAAAAACTAAATCATATGAAATTACAGTTAAATAAAGGCAACAAATACTCAAAATAATCACTTCCTAATCATCTTACTATATTGGACTATCGTGTATGGTCTTGAGGTAGTCTATTGCGTTTGTACGGTGGAAACACTGCATAGTGCGTGCTCCTGACTATCTCTTCCTAATTCCACCTTCAGCGAGATCACATTCTAGCTTGAAATAGGCCACGGCCAGAGTGTTTATGTCATGACAACTGGCAAATGCTACAAATCAGAGTGTGATTTATCATTTTGTTTAAGCGTACTTAAATTTAAGCGTACTTAAATGACAGAAAATTTTGTTAATAAAAATTAAATTTTGTCTTGTCTGTAAATATAAGCATAAACATTTGAGAAAGTATATTTTCATCAGCATTATTGAAACAATCACTACTTAACTCTTAAAACCATTACCCTTCTCTTCTTTTATAAAAAATAAGATAAAATCAAGATTTCTTACTTCTTAAGGAACTGAACATGCAACTACTTAGGACCCAGCAAATACACTCCTGGGCATTTAACCCTGAGGTAAAAAAAAAAAAAAAAAAAAAGAAGCGTTCACATGAAAACCTGTACATAAATATTTATCACAGCTTTATTTGTAATAGCCCCAGGGTAGAAAATATCCCAGCATTTTTCAATGGGTAGACTGGTTATACAAACTATAATACATCCAATCCCGTGGAATACTATTTAGCAATGAAAATGAATAAATTATTGATACATGCAACACCTGGATGAACCTCCAGGGCATTATGCTGAATATAAAAAGCCAATCGCAGGGGGACCTGGGTGGCTCAGTCAGTTGGGTATCTAATTCTTGATATCAATTCAGTCTTGATCTCAGGGTCATGAGTTCAAGCCCTTCATGCCCAGTGCAGAGCCTACTTAAAGAAAAGACAAAAAATTAATTAATTAATTTAATTTAATTTAAAAAATAAATAAATAAAAAGAAAAGACAAAGTCCCAAGAGTAACAAACTGTACAATTCCATTTACACAAACTTCTTAAAATGTGAACATTTTGGAAATGGAGACAGATTGGTGGTTGCCAGAGGCCAAGAAGCAGATAGGGCCCGGGAAAGTGGGTGTAACTATTAAAGGACAACATTAAGGTTCCATATGTTGAAGGAGGTGTTGTGTATCAATACCCATATTCTGTTTGTGATATTGTACTATAGGTTGTAAGATATTATTGTTGGCAGAAACTGGATAAAATGTACATGGCACCTCCAGATCATTATTTATGACTGCATGTGAATCTACCATTATCTCAAATACAAAGTTTAACTAAAACAGACAGATAAAAGTCCTAATAGTTTATCTAATGTATAACAAAGAAATTGCAAGCTGAAAAAAAATTATTTTTTAAGAAACTTTATTTTCCCTCGACGTTTTCATTTCGTTTGCAGCTTAAGACTACTCAGTTGTGGTTCCTATCCATTCAAAAAGTTACGCTTTCCTAATTTCCCCTCCTTCCTCTCTGTCTATAGCTCTCACTTCTTCCCTCTTCTTTTCTCATTGCACTTGTTCCTCTTTGATTATATCATCTGTTCTCACATATTCAATTATCATTTATATATAAAATTCCCCAAACATATACTCTCTTTTCTCTTGAAAATGTTAACTCACCTACTGACTGGTCACGCCCCTTGAATATCATATCGGCATTACAACTGAGCATCTCTAAAATTTAATGCAAAAGTAATTCAATGGAGAAAGGCTCGTCTTTGCAATCAGCTGTGCTTAAGCAATCGGATATCCTCATGCAGGAAAGAAGAAGAGTAAAGAGAAAGAAAAGAAAGACGGAGGAGGAGGGAAGGGGAAGGAAGGCCATGCACACCTTTTACTTCATGCAAAAAAATAACTCAAATGAACTTGAGTTGAACATAATACCTAAAACTGAACATAAGCAAATAATCTTTGTTACCTTGTTTTTTTTTTATTTTTTTTATTTTTTATTGGTGTTCAATTTACTAACATACAGAATAACCCCCAGTGCCCGTCACCCATTCACTCCCACCCCCCGCCCACCTCCCCTTCCAACACCCCTAGTTCGTTTCCCAGAGTTAGCAGTCTCTTTGTTACCTTGTAAGCAAAGGTTTCTAGGATATAGCATCAAACAGATGGTCCAAAGAGAAAACATGCCCGATTGGTATTCATCAAAGTGGAAAACTCCTACTGTACAAAACCACTAGTAAAATACAAGGTATAGATTAAGTGAAAATATTTGCAAATATAAATATATATAATCTCAAAATTCAATAAGAAATCATGGGATCCCTGGGTGGCGCAGCGGTTTGGCGCCTGCCTTTGGCCCAGGGCGCGATCCTGGAGACCCGGGATCGAATCCCACGTCGGGCTCCCGGTGCATGGAGCCTGCTTCTCCCTCTGCCTGTGTCTCTGCCTCTCTCTCTCTCTGTAACTATCATAAATAAATAAAAATTTAAAAAAAATAAAAATATTAAAAAAAAAAAAAGAAATCAAATAACCCAATAAAAAATGGTAAAAATATTTGAAAAAACTTCATCCAAGGGGCATTTGGGTGACTCAGCAGTTGAGCATCTGCCTTTGGCTCAGGGTGTGACCCCGGGGTCCCGGGATCAAGTCCTGCATCGGGGTCCCCGCAGGGAGCCTGCTTTTCCCTCTGCCTGTGTCTCTGCCTCTCTCTCTGTGTCTGAAATAATAAATAAATTAATTAATTAATTAATTAATTAATTAATTAATAATAAATACATAAAATATTTAAAAAATTAAACAGTACAGTTTGATGTTTTGACCTGTGAAGTATTTGCCACAGTCAGGGTAGAGAACATGTGTGTCACGAGCAGTCATTTCCTTGAACCCCTTTATCAGCTCTTCTTTCCTCCCCTTCTGGGATTACACCTCTTCTGTGTTGATGACCCCAGGTGACCACAGAGGTGCTTTCTATCACTTTAGGTTAGTTTCCTTTTTTTTTTTTTTTTGAGTAATACATAAATTAAACCACACAATTTTAACTTTTCTTAGTTGGCCTCCTTTCACTGAGCATCATTAATTGGAGATCCACTGATGTTGCTAGGAACATTCGTGCACAAATTCTTGTGTAATTCTAGTTTGGTTTTCTTTTTCCTCTTAGGAAAATACATAAGATTGGAATGGCTGGATTATATAAATAGATGTATGTTTGATTTTTTAAAGAAACTAACAAACGGTTTTCCAAAGTGGTTATACAGTAATATGTGAGGGTTCCCATATCTATATCCTTGTTAACAATTGGTGTGGTTGTGTTTTCAATATTACTTTTTCTTATGGTTGCTTTGATTTTTTAAAATGATTAATCATGTAGAGCATCTTTTTTAAACTTATTTGTTATCTATGCATCTTCTTGGATGAAGTTTTTTTTTTTAAAGATTATACTTATTTATTCATGAGAGACACAGACAGAGGCAGAGACACAGGCAGAGGGAGAAGCAGGGTCCCTGTGGGGAGCTCGATATAGGACTGGATCCCAGGACCCCGGGGTCACGCCCTGAGCCGAAGGCAGGTGCTTGACCCCTGAGCCACCCAGGTGCCCCTCAACTATACTCTTTAAATGTTCAATTTGTCATATGTCAATTAAATTTAATTTTTTTAATGGAGAAAAAATCATAAGAAAAATGTGATTTTGGTGGGGATGTTAGACAAGATCAGATTTAGGTTAAAGAGACCATTTTTTTCCAGTCATCACAGGAAGAAAAGAGAATACACCAAACCCAAGTGTGTGGGTTTTGCAGTGAATAATTAACAGAGTTTTCTTCTCATGTTTTTTATTTTCCCAGTAAAGAGTGAGATTGTGGAAATTACAGGAAGAAGGCTGTGAGGTAACCACTATGGAAGATGGAAACAAGGGTGGTGTTTCTTTCTTTTTTTAAAAGATTTTATTTATTTATTTATTTATTTATTTATTTATTTATTTATTTATTTGAGAGAGGGAATGAACAGTGGGTAAGGGTTGAGGGAGAGGGAGAAGCAGGCTCCCCGCTGAGCAGGGAACCCAATGGGGGGCTCCATTCCAGGACCCTGGGATCATGACCTGAGCAGAAGGCAGATGCTTAACAGACTGTGCCTCTCAGGTGCCCCAAGGGTGGTGTTGTCCAGGGGAATCTTCCCCCACTTCCATGCTACGACAAGTCCCCTTTTCTTCGACCGTCCCTTCGTAACATGTGCCCCAGGCATATGCTCGACGTGTAGCTGTACGATGCCTTCTTCTACGGTTTTCTCACCCAATAGACTAGAGGACAGTCTCTACGGAAGCTAAGACTAATCCATCTTCATGCACTTCCATGTTCCTCACTGCATCCTAGTGGAGTGCGTGTGAGAGACAGGGCTCTTAGGAAACATCTATTGAGTGAACAATTAAGGAAATCTAGAAGGATCCCCTAGCAACACTGATGGTGCAGAAGAGACCCAAGGCCATCATTTCCCAGTGGTATCTACTTGCATGATTTTATTTTGTCCGACGGTGCTTGGCTAGTCAGAGGCAGGACAAGCCCTGAAATGAAAAACTGCTGCCCTGGATTAATGACTGTTTGCCCGTGACAGTGCAAGAGAAGAATAGCAAGCAGAGACACGGACACGAGATAGATCCCAAACAGGTCTTCAAGAAGAAATCAAATTGAAGATACAACTTCAGCAACTCTAATAATTCTATAAATATTTGAAGGAATTCAATAAAACAAGCCATTGAAAAGGACTTCCTTACAAACGAATATTGAATATCGGATAATTGATTTCTTCTCTTAAGGCAGGTGGGTTATGGAAAAATTAGAATCGAGTCTATCTTGAATATCTAGGTTTTCCTCCACCCCTCATTTTTCTATAACCGTGGTAAAATCGCCAATGCAGTCATGCTTGCTGTAAAGATTTTATTCTTTGAGCAGTTTTGGGTTTACAGCAAACTTGAGAGGAAGATGGAGAGATTTTCCCAGATACCTCCTGCTCATAATATGCAGATACCCTGCCTGTTATCAACATCACTCACCAGAATGGTAGGTTTCCTATTCCGAATGAACCCACCGTGACGCATCATAACCACCCAAAGGCCGCGGTTTAGGTTTCATCCTTAGTATCGCACATCCTCTGTGTTTAGAAAACGTATAAGGACATGTATTTATCATTATACTATCACACAGAGTATTTTCACAATCCTTAAAATCCTCTGGCCTCTATTTGTCTCTCACACACCAACCCCAACCCCAACCCTGGCAACCACTGATCTTTTTACTGTCTCCATAACTTTGCCTTTTTCAGAGACTCATGCAGCTGAAATCCTACAGTATCTAACATTTTACATCACCCTCTCTCGCTTAGTCATATGCATGTAGGTTTCCTTCCTTTCTATTTAGTGCTAAATAATAGTCTATTGTCTGGATGCACCTCAGTTTATTTATCCATGAATCTACAAAAGGACCCTTTGGTTGCTTCCAAATACTGGCAATTATAAAGAAAGCTGCTATCTATACCCTTGTGTGGGTTACGTGGACGTAAGTGTTCAGCCACCGTGGGTAAATGCCAAAGAGCGTGATTGTTGTATCGAAAGTGAACAGTATGTTTAGTTTTGTGAGAAATCTCCAAACTATCCACCAAAGTGGCTGTGGCATTCTGCACACCGCCTGGCAAGGTGTAAGAGCTCCTTTTGCTGCACATCCTCAACAGCATTTAGTGTTGCCATCATCGTATTACGGATTTTGACCATTCTCAAAAGTGCGTACTGGTCCTTTACATATTCTAATTTTGCATTTCCCTCATGACGTATAATATTGAACATCTTTCCACATGGCTTTTGACCTCTGTTTATCTTTGGTGAGCTGTCTGTTAAGGGCTTTGGCCCATTTTACATCAGGTCGTTTACTTACTGCTGAGTTCTAGGAGTTCTTTGTATATTTTTAAAAACTGTCATTTATCAGGAGTATCTTTTACAGATATTTTCTCCCAGTCTGCAGTTTGTCTTCAAAGTCTCTTGATGTGGACTTTTGCAGATCAGAAGTTCTTAATGAGGCCCAGTTTATCAATGATTTCTTTCATTCATTGTGCCTTTGGCTTTCTACCAAAAAACTCATCTCTATATCCAAGGTGATTTAGGTTTTCTCCCGTGTTATCTTCCAGGAGTTCTATAGTTTTGCATTTTACACTTAGGTCTGTGAGCCATTTTAGTTAATTTTTGTGAAGGGTGTAAGATCTCTGTCTAGATTCTTTTATGTGTGTGCAGATCTCCACTTGTTCCAGTATCATCTGTTGAAAAAAAATTTCCTTGCCCCCTTGTATTATCTTCGCTCCTCTGTCAAAGATCAGTTGACTATATTTATGGGTCCTATTTCCGTGCTCTCTGTTCTTCCTAAAGATGAATTCATCTGTTCTTTTACCAACACCACACTGTCTTGATTACTGTAGCTCTCTAAGAAGTCCTAAAGTTGGGTAGTACCCAACCTCCAACGTTGTTCTCCTCCTTCAATATGGTGTTGGCTACCCTGAGTCTTTTGCTTCTCCATATAACTTTTAGAATCAGTTTTGACTTATACCCATAAAATAATTTCCTATTTGAGACTTTGTTGAATTTGCAAATGCAGTCAGTAAGAACTGACATCTTGACAATATTGAGTTTTCCTATTCATGAAAATGAAATATCTCTCCATGTATTTACTTCTTGTTTGACTTTATTCATCAAAGGTTTGCCCTTTTCCTCATATGGATCTTCTACACATTTGTTATATTTATACCGAGGTATTTGGTGTGCTTAATGTAAAAATGGTATTTGTGTTTAACTCAGATTTAATTTATCAATTGTTGGTATATAGGAAGGCAATGGACTCTTGTATTATTAACCCTGTGTCCTGCCATGTTGCTCTAATCACTTACTAGTTCCTGGAGTTTTTTGTCAGTTATCTTGGGTTTTCTTCCATAGGTGATCACATCATCTGTGAACCAAGACCATTTTATTTCTTCCTTCCCAAACTGTATGCCTTTTTCTTTTCTTGTCTTATTGCACAAGGCTGAACTTCCAGCAGAATATAGCAAAGGGGTGGTGAGAGGGAACACCCTTGTCTTCTACGTCACCTTATAGGAAACCTTTACATTTCTCAGCATTACATGTGATAATAGCTATAGAATTTTTTTGTAGGGCAGCCCGGGTGGCTCAGCGGTTTAGCACTGCCTTCAGCCCAGGGCATGATCCTGGAGACCCAGGATCAAGTCCCCCATAGGGCTTCCTCCATAGAGCCTGCTTCTCCCTCTGCCTGTGTCTCTGCCTCTCTCTTTCTTTGTGTCTCTCATGAAGAAATAAATAAAATCTTAAAAAAAGAATTTTTTGTCAATATTCTTTATTAATTTGAGGAAGTTCCTTTTTATTTGTAGTCTGCAAGTTTTTAATCACGAATGGTATTGTATCATGTCAAGTTGTTTTTTTATCTATTCATATTAATCATGTCGTTTTTCTTTCTTATCCTATTACTGTGATGGATTCTATTAATTGATTTTCAAATGTTTCTGTTTGTTTTTTAAATATTTTATTTGTTTGGGGAGAGGGGTGGGAGGAGCAGAGGGATAGGGACAAACAGACTCCACCCTGAGTAGGGAGCCCGATGTGGGGCTTGATCCTATGACCCTGAGATCACGGCCAGAGCTAAAATCAGGAGTCAGGTGCCTAACTGACTGAGCCACCCAGTCACCCCGATTTCCAAATGTTGAACTAGCCTTGCAAATCTGAAATAAAATCCCCAAGGTTGTGATGTGTAATCCTTTTTAAATACTGTTGGATGCAATTTACTACCATTTTCTCAAGTGTTTTTGCATCTATGTTAATGAGACAAATTGGTCTTTAGCTTTTTTCTTTTTTCATGAAATGTTTTTGTCCAGGTTTGATATAAGGTAAGGCTGAGTTCACAGGATGAGTTTAAAAATACTCCCTCTGCTTTTATCTTCTGAAAATTGGTAGAATTTTTTTCTTAAATTCTTGGTAGATTTCACTGGTGAACCTATCTAAACCTGGTGCTTTCTGTTTGGGAAGGTTATTAACTATGATTCAGTTCTTTAATAGACATAGGCCTATTCAGGTTCTCTATTTCTCCTCTATGAGTTTTGAAAGCTTGTGTCTTTCAATGAATGTGTCCTTTTCCTCTAGGTCATCAAATTTGTAGATGTGAAGATGTTCATAGTATTCCTTTATTATTTTAATGTCAGTAGGATTTATAATTATGTCCCTTCTTTTTTTTTCTGACATTAATAATTTGTGTCTTCTTTTTTTCTTAGCATGGTTAAAGGCTTTTCAATTTTGTTGATCTTTTCAATAAGCTAGCTATTGATTTCACTGATTTTTCTCTATTAATTTTCTGGTTTCGATTTCATTGTTTTCTGTGTTTATTATTACTTTTCTTCTGCTTACTTCCAATTTAATTTGCTCTTTTTTTTCTGCTAGTTTCCTAAGGTGGAAATTTAGATTATTGGTTTTAGATCTTTCCTCTTTTCTAATATATGCATTTAATCCCATAAATTTTCCTCTAAGACCTATGTTTGTTGCATCCCACAAATTTTTATAAGGTGTATTTTCATTTTCATTTCATTCAAATATTTTTTCTCTTGAGGTTTCTTCTTTGACCCATATGTTATTTAGAAGTGTGTTGTTTAATATCCACATATTTTGACATTTTTTAGATGTCTTTCTGTTATTAATTTCCAGTTTAATTCCACTGTGATCTAAGAGCAGATATTGTATGATTTCTATTCTTTTAAATGTGTTAATGTGCATTTTATGGGCCAAAATATGATTTATCTCCCTAACTTGAGAAAGATATGTACTTTCCTGTTTTGGGATGAAGTACTCAATAGATGTCAATTATATCCAGTCGACTGATGGTACGGAATTCAAATATGTCCTTGTTGATTTTCTGCCGTTTAATCTGTCTACTTCTCAGAAAGGGGTGTGGAAGTTTCCAACTATGATAGTAAATTCACGTATTCCCCCTAGTAATTCTTTTCAGTTTTTGCCTCATGCAGTTTGATGCTCTGTTGTTAAGCACATACACATTAAGAATGATTATATCTTTTTGGAGAAGTGACCTCTTCAATATTATGTAATTCTCTTCTTTCTCTTTGATAGATTTCCTTACCTTAAAGTCTGCTATTTCTCAGATCCCTGGGTCGCTTAGCAGTTGAGCGTCTGCCTTTGGCTCAGGTCATGATCCCGGAGTCCCGGGATGGAGTCCCACATTGGGCTCCTTGCAGGGAGCCTGCTTCTCCCTCTGCCTGTGTCTGCCTATCTCCGTGTGTCTCACATGAATAAATAAATAATTTTTTAAAAGTTTGCTATTCCTGAAATTAAAATAGTAACACCCAATTTGATCAATGTCTATATGGTATATTTTCCTCCATTTAATCTGTATTTAATATATATGTCTTTATGTTTAAAGTGTGTTTCATGTAGGCAGCATATAGTTAGGTCATGGATTTTGATTCACTCTGAAAATCTCTCTCTTTTAATTCATGCATTTAGACCAATGACATTCAAAGTGATAATTGATACAGTTGGATTAATACCTACCATATTCATTAATGTTTTACATTTGTTATTCTTTGTTCCTATTTTTTTTCTTCCACAAATTTTCTGCCTCTTGTGGTTTCAAATGAGCATTTTATATGAATCTTTTCTTTCTTACCATATCATTTACACTTAATTTTTTTAGCTTTTTTTAGTGGTTGATCTAGTTTGCCATATACTTTCATAACTAATCCATGCAGTATAAGAATCTCATAATAACAAAATAATCCTAATTCTTTCCTCCTAGCTTTTATATCTTTGCTATTATTCATTTTATTTATATATAAGCATACATAAGTGCATATGCATGTCTATATAAATGTGTACATATATAGTATCTATATAATAGGACACATTATTGCCATTATTATTTTGAATTAGTGTTTTATCTGGTAGATCAGTTAAGAATAAGAACAAAAGAAGTTTTGCTTTGTTCTTTACCCTCACTTATTCCTTCTTCAATACTCTTCCTTTCTTTCTATTTATCTGAGTTTCTGACCTATATGTTTCCTTTCTCTAAATAACTTTTAACATTTCTTGCAAGGCAAATAAATCTACTGGCAACAAATTCCCTCAGTTTTTGTTTGTCTGAGAAAGTCTAAATTTCTCCTTCACTTTTGAAGGATAATTTTGCAGAGTACAGAATTCTAGGTTTTCTGATTTTTCTCCCAACATTTTAAACTTTTCACTCCATTGTCTTCTTGCTTGCACTATTTCTGAGAAGATGTTCAGTGTCATTTCTTAACTTTGTTCCTCTACAGGTAAGGTGATTTTTTCCCTCTGGCATCTTTCAGATTTCTTTCTTTATCTTTGATTTTCTATAGTTTTAAAATGATATACCCAAGCATAATTGGGTTGTTGGTTTGTTTTATTTTATTTTGTTTTGGCATTTATCCTGATTGGTATCCTCTGAGTTTCCCGGATCTGTTGTTTAATGTCTGACATTTATTTGGGGAAAATTCTGTCATTATTTTGTCAAATATTTCTTCTGTTTCATTTTTTTCTTCTGATATTCCCATTATGTGTATGTTACACCTCTGTAGTTGTTCCATAGTCCTTGGGTATGCTGTTCTGGGATGTTGTTGCATTTTTTTTTTGTTTGTTTGTTTTTTCTTTTCACTTTTCTGTGGTTGAAGATTCAATATTGATCTATCTCTAGCTCAGAGTTTCTTTCCTCAACCATGTCCAGTCTCCTAATAAGCCCATCAAAGACATTCTTCAGTTCTGCTACATTCATTTTTTTATCTCTAGAATTTCTTTTCATTCTTTCTTAGGATTTCTCTCTCTGCTTACATTGGCCATCTGTTTTTGCATGATGTCGCTTTTATCCATTAGAATGCTTAACTTATAAACACAGTTATTTACAATTCTCTGATAATTCCAACACCCCTACCATGTTCAGTTCTGATGTCTTTTCTCTTCAAATTATGGTTTTTGTTTGGTTTTGTTTTGTTTTGTTTTACTTTTGGTATGCCCTGTAAATTTTCTTGATAGTCAGACATGATGTACTGAGTACAAGGAACTGCTGTAAGTAGGCCTTCGGTAATGTGGTAGTGAGGTATAAGGATAAAGGAAGTGTTGTGTGTACTGTGAGTAGGTCTCCAGGTTTTCTTGAACCTTGTCCCTAGTTTGTGAAATTCATGAGAGTTTCTCAGGCATTTTTCTCCCCACTTAAGTGAGACAAGATGGCTACAGCCTGTTGAAGTTGGGTACTTCCCATCTCCAAGTCAATCAAAATCTGGTTTAACTAGTTTCCCTGAAGGTAGGCCTTGCTAAGAAGAACAGAAGGTTCTGGCTTATTTCAAAATGGTTCCTTTCCCCGTCCTTCTGCCAAAAGCACAAGGGGACTTTTTTCAGATATTACTGTAGGACTCTGGCTGAATTCCCAGAGGTAAATCATATGATATTGTGGGGGACTTCCTATGACTGTGTGTTTTTAACTCTCAAAGTTGTCCACTTCGACCATCTAGCAATTCACCAATTACTGGTCTGGGTTCCCTACCATGGCACTGGATCCCAAGGTGATTTCTGCAGCAATTTCTGCCTGGGAGCCTATGTTGTAATAAGCAGTAACTCCCTGTATTTACATGTGTATCCAATCTTGATAACAGTGGCCTGCCCTGTGTCCTCCTCTCTCTTATGGATCCAAGAGGAGGTACTAACTTTTAAGTCTGTTCACCTTTTAATATCTTGTTAGGACAGAGAGGTGACTTACATGCAGAAATCGTAAGTCCCTCCAATAATGCACTTTTAATAAAAAATACAGGATGGTTTATTTGCAGAAGACTATCATGAAGAAACCGCACGAGGAAATGTGTGGTAATTCTCTACCTCTCTGTGTATCCTTACCCTTTCAATAAGACCTTGAAGCTCTTCTCATAAAAATTTTGATTAAATTTCTTTGTCTCTTAATCTCGGTTGGGCTTATGACTTGCTTTAGCCAATAAGATAAGAAAAAATGAAAATGTGACAGAGCAAGAGCAGGCCTCAAGAGGCATTGCACAGCTCCACTTTGTCATCCACCTATGCCTAAGCTAGCTTGTGGGAAGCTGGCAAAAACACAGAATTCAGAAAAGTTAACTCAGTCAAACCATCTTGGATGAGTCATTTCTTCTGCCAATGGTCTTTTAAGAGGGACAAGAGTGGGAGACTGTGCACCTACAGATAATAACATCAGGATAGAAGGACTGCCAGGAGGAAGCCACTAGGAAAAGAGGGGTGAGAGAAGAACCCTACTCAACAGCAGTTGATTTCTGTCTTATTCACATCCCATTCTCAAGTAGGGAAGTGAAAGGTCACCTAACTCGGGAGAAGACTATTTTAAAGATACACTCATTTGCCATCATTTTTGCAATAAATTTATGTGATGCTTTGTATTCCTAAAGTATTATTCTGACATAAGGCATTTTTATAAGATATCTGACTAAAGACCTGTAAATGTGTTCTTAAATATTAGATATAATAACCACATATGTTTACACTGTTTTATTTTTCTTTTAACGTATGTTAAGGACACCTGTTATTTTTCTCGATTCACCATTCATTCTGTTTTCTGTTCCCTCTACTTCCAGAATGGGAAATTCATTCTGTAATGTTGGCGTAGACATGAATCCCATATGAATGAGCACAAAACCCAGGCATGGCTAATCAGAATATCCTATACGCCTAATTGGTTCAGGAGTAGATATACATTCAATTTATGCAAAGTTAGTCCTTTTTAGGAGTTCTCTGCCATATTTACTGAGAAAGACTGTCCTTTTTCACTGGGTTACTAACCTGGTAAGATATGAATCTGAGGCATCTAGAACCATCTTGCCTGTTACTTGTGAGAGAGCTTGTAGAGGGAAAGAGAGTGCCCCGATAATATCATTTAAGCCCCCGGATCCAATTCTGGTTGACTCTTTTGTGCCAGTGGACTTTATCGATATGTGAGCCAATAAATCCCCTTTAATGCCCAATGCAGTTTCAATTGTGTTCCCATCTCTTGTAACAATTTCTAACAAATATATCCAGGCTTTGGGATGTTGGTAACCACCTCGTCTATCCTGCATGCCTTAACCTGCTTGATCAAGAACTGACTGTATTATTCCCTGAAATTACACACTCAAGATACATCTTAAGGGAAAGCACTCTCAGTCAAGACTCTGAAATGGCTATAGAGGAAAGTATGAGAGCTTATACATGCCAGAAATGTCTCAGAAAAAAAGTGCAGAAACAGATGCAAAATGCATAAGAGAGATACAAGAAAAACAATACCTGACAACATTGCCACAAAGAATAAGAAATTATTAATTCAAGCAAGAAGGAGCAAGTGAATCAATTTGTGTCATATATATGTTCAGGGGTAACAGTGGAAGTTTGGAGAGCTAGTTAATCAGAATCTTGCAAAGCCTGACAATTCTAAGAAAATGAGAGGAAAGTGAAGAAGGAGAGAGGAACCTGCTTCCCATAAAACAATGCTAGATGCAATTCTTTTCCCCGTTTGCCCTCAGCTTTTCTCTTAATGGATGGCACTGTGTACTGGATGGTCTGAGTGTCCACAGTCTGCAGGGGCTGTGCCCAGAGGCTGTTGCTGTTGTTTTAATCATTATTACATAAAGAAAGAAGAAAGAATCCCAGCACATCCCTTACCAGTCTGTTTCCTAAAACCCTCCCAGAGGCAATTTATGGAAATCACCTCCCTATAATTATGTCCCATTGCTTCAGTACAAGGCCAGTGGAAAATCAACAAAATCTCTCTTGGTCACTGACTTAGCAGCAGAGGACATTTCATCCGAAGAACTTACTTCTTTGGGGGAAAGGAAAGCTTCACTTTGTTACAGACAAAGCACCCTTATTATAAAAGTCTCTGGATAATACAGCTATTTCCGTATCCCTGCAGAATGGCTCAGAGAATCAGTTCTCTTAACAGAGTCCCTAGAGTGGAGAAGTGTTCAAGCAGTAATCAGTTCTTAAGAGGGAAGGGCCTGGTTGTTCACTGTTGATATGAAAGTAAGGAGGAGGAAACCCATAAAAAAAAAAAAAAAGAGTCTTACAATCACATTGTACTTTAGTATTTAAAAATTCAGGGATCTAAAAAAAAAATTCAGGGATCTTCAGGAATATTAAGTTTGAAAAGGGCCTTGAGATACAGATAAGAAGAAAGATATTGTATCCATTTTATGGCTGTGGAAACGGAAATCTAGGGAGAAATACTTTACTTAAGCCATAAAGCAAACAACTAACAGAGTCCGGATTCAAGCGAACATCTCCAGAAGGTACTCATGTGTTCCTTTATTTAATAAACTTCTTGCTCCCGCTTCAGTCCTGGAGGTACAAGCGTCTATCTAAAATTGCATTGCGTACACCAACTTATATCCTGATGTAATTTCTAGAGTGGAAGGAAAGATAGCATTAAAATCATAATGTTGAGAATGGCTTAAGACGCTATGTTGTAATACATCACGTGTGTAACCAAATAAAAGATGACCGGAAGCAACGGACACGTGTACAAGTGCAGAAAACAGCAGAAACCCCAAGCAACAAACATGGTCTCTTCCACATGATGCATGTTGGAGAATTAAGAATAAAACGCCTTCCCAGCACAGATGAGATGTCAGGGCCAGGTCTTGCACTATGAGTGGACTGGGGTTGCGAGTGAATCATGGACCCTAAAAGCCAGAGCAAAGCATGTGAGGAGAGGCATGGGGACTATATGTGAAATCATCAGCCATTCATGGAGGCTCTCCAAGGACACAGGATGAATGAAAGACAAGGAATTCTTCTCTAGGGCATGTCAGTCCTGTTCTTTAACGCTATGATCCTGTCTCTAGACTTCAGAGAACTTTTATTTCATCCTTAAATATCTATTCCCCTCATACTTCTTCCATTAATTATCATTTTTCTTTCTTTCTCTCTGGCTTACAGAATATGAAAACTACGACCAAGAAATCCTACCCAACTCCTAAATTACCAATTAAAATCAAGTACAACAGTATTTCAATAATTCCAGAAGCCTGGGGAAGAAAAAGAAATAGTCCTGAAGGGGTATGTTTGTATATATTTATGCACAAATATAAATATTTTTTCCTTTTCTAAAAAAACTACTAAGCAATTAGAGTCAAGATAAACCCCTCCCTTGATTGTAAATATAAAAAAGATCATGGTATACATTTTGTTTGTGAAGACTGAACTTTGTATAAATTAGCTCTTATTTACACTATAGAGAGAGAGGAGGCTCTGATACCACTTTGGTAAATTTACAAACCCTCCCATCATCTTGCTTCATAAACTCTCTCAGACTAACCCAACATCAGAGCTTTCCAAATCACATCTTTTATAGTATTCATGAAGTTATTTTATTTATTCAAGAAATATGTCTTCAGATCATTTTAAATGTAAGTTATGAATTTTGGCACTGCCTCTGGTATAATTTCGTGCACCAAAATATGCATTCAGTATCTCCAACTCACCTCTTGGGTATTAAGATAGGGTGCAAATAAATATATTCATTCAGTCGCTACCATATATTGTTTGCTTCTGCAAGAACCCACTTTGGTTAAAGACATGTCCTGAATTAATCAAACACCCCGGGATCCCTGGGTGGCGCAGCGGTTTGGCGCCTGCCTTTGGCCCAGGGCACGATCCTGGAGACCCGGGATCGAATCCCACGTCGGGCTTCCGGTGCATGGAGCCTGCTTCTCCCTCTGCCTGTGTCTCTGCCTCTCTCTCTCTCTCACTGTGTGCCTATCATAAATAAATAAAAAATTAAAAAAAAATTAAAAAAAAAAAATCAAACACCCCTGACTAGCTCTTAGTGACAGCAGGTTAAGTCTTAACTATTCTTTTAGTTGTTAGTAAAGTTCCTCCATCAGGTTAGATATTTCACATGGTCTCTTGTGTCAGACTATTAATTTTTTATAACTAGTGTTCTGAAACTTTTGGCCTAGGGACTCTGTTATATTCCTAAAAATTACTGAGGACCCCCAAAAGCCTTTCGTTTGTGTGAATTGTATCTGTCTATATTTACTACACTAAAAAGTCAAGTTAGGACATTTAAAAATAGTTATTTATAAGCTCACTCAAAATGGCAATAACAGATTCATTATATGTCGATATAAATAAATATTTCTAGAAAATATTTTTTTTTCCAAAACAAAAAAAAGCAGTTAGGGGCACCTGGGTGGCTCAGTTGGTTAAGTGTCTGATTCTTGATTTGGGCTCAGGTTATGATTTCAGGGTCATGAGACCAGGCCCTGCATGAGGCTCCACACTGGGTGTGGAACCTATTTGGGATTCTCTCTCTCTCTCTCCCCCTCTACTCCACTCTCTCCCTATCTAACAAAACAAAACAAAAATAAATAAAGAGTGGTGTTTTTGTTTTGGTTTAGTTTTGCATATCCCTTTAGTGCCTAGATTAATAGAAACCAGAGAGATTCTCTTCTCTGCTTCTTCAATCTGCCGCATAGCATTTATCATATTGCCTCTGGAAAATGCCTCTGTGCAGGGTGAGAGGGTGAGAGTGAAATGGCAAATAACATCTCAGTATCATTATGGAAGTCTTTTTGATCTCGTGGTGACTCACCTACCCTCCCCGACACACACACACACACATACAAATTCGGGGGAGACTCCAGGGATGCTTGGACCACACTCTGAGAACCACTACTTTACATGCTAAGCCTGGAAAGACCAGAACAGTTTCCACTTGCAGCTTAAGGATCACAGTCTGCACAAGATTCTTGCCACCTCAAGTGCCTGTTTACTGAGCCATGATGATAAGAGAAGCAATGACACCCCAATTTACACAGCTGAATACAAAGGCAACAGCTTGTCAGCTTTGATGGAAAAATAGAGGAGACCCATTCCTCGCCCAGACTACCACCATCTATTACCCTGGGCAATCAGCTGCTCTACCTGTATACACTCCTGCCTGCTATCAATCCATTTTCTCACAAAGCCTCCAGAACATTCCTTTCTTTTAGTAAATCTTATCATGATACCCTCTCCTCTTAAACTCCTTCAGTAGATGACTTTAATTCTTTTTTTTAAAAAAGATTTTATTTATTTATTCATGTGAGACACAGAGAGAGAGAGAGGCAGAGACACAGGCAGAAGGAGAAGCAGGCTCCCTGCGGGGAGCTCGATGCAGGACTCGATCCCAGGACCCCAGGATCACTCCCTGAGCCGAAGGCAGATGCTCAATCACTGAGCCACCAGGCATCCCACTAGATGACCTGACTTGTTAATAAGCCTCACAAGGCAGGACATAGCTGGCTCCGATTTACCTCCCTCACTTTACTTTGCTATCTTGGTTCCAACAACGTTGACTTATTTTCATTCTTGGGAAGCAGGCTGCTTCTCATCATGGGGCGTTAGCACATTTTCTTCCTTTTCCCCTCAATGTTCTTCCTTCCCTTCATGCTTTAAATACCTACTTTCCCTTCAAATCTTCCCTTGTTATTTCTTAGGGGACAGTTTACTGACTCCTTCCTCCAAACCAACTCTCTCAAATGCTCCACCATATTATTCCCTTTCATAGTTCTTATTACTGTTGTGGTTTCTAATTTATTTCCCTGATTCATTGGTTAATAATCTGTCTGCACCACTGGAAAACAGCTGACCCTTGAACAAATAAGTTTTAACTGGATGGATCCACTTTTACACAGGTAATTTTAAATAAATACAGTGCCATACTATAAATGTATTTTCTCTTCCTTATGATTTTCCTAATAACATATTTTTTACTTTAGCTTCTTTTATTGGAAGAATAAGTATATAATACACATAACATATAAAATATGTTTTTAATTGACTATTTAGGTTTATCAGTAAGACTTCTGGTCAACGTAGGTTATTAGTAGTTAACCTTTTGGCGAGTCAAAAGTTAATTGCAGATTTTCAAGTGTGCAAGAGTCAGTACCCCTAACCCCTGCATTGCTCAAGAGTCAACTGTATAAGCTCCCTGAAGTCAGGAACTTTATTTCAGTGTTCAACTTTTTTTACGGACTATTATACTCTTAATGCCTAAAAGCTATGTCTGGCAGTGAACAAATATTTGGTAAGTGGTGAATAAATAAACAAATGGATGTATGGTGCATCAAAGGTGTGTGGTTCAGAGTTGGACAGATCTGATTTTGAGTCCTTTCTCTGCTAAATATCCTCACTTTTCTTCTCTGAGCATCAATTTTTTCATACATAAGGCACAAATAATAATAATTGATCTATTTACACAATACATAATAATTCATTATGTCTGCATTCTGATAAGCAATGTGAAGCATACACACAAGGGGGCTGAGATAAAGCCTACCTGGGGGTAGCAGCATCAGCCAGAGTGGTGAGCAAAGACATCTCTGGGGAATATAACTTGAAACTGAAACCTACAAGTTGAGAAGGATCTTATGGGACAACGATTTCTAAGCAAAGGAAACAATACAGGCAAATGCCTTGAGTCTGGAACAAAAATTTAGGGAGATGAAAGAAGACTGCAATGTAGTCAGTATGAGAGATTGTAGAATGAAACGAACTTGGAGAAACAGTCAGGGACACAAGTACACAGAACTTTGTGGGCTGCCTGCTAAAGCCATCATGAGAGTTAACTGAGGAAATATGTGGAAACCACCTCAAAAAGGGAGCTTGAACATAAGGAGTTCTCAATACATAGAAATGATTAGGGTCACAGTCACCTCTTCATCCATAATCCCGAGAAGACAGTATATAGATAACAAGGTATGAGAACTGGCATGATCCTCTGAAGAAGTGGCTTGATCTCTGGAGAAAATCTTGGCTCATTAAGGGCTCTAAAGAATTTTTACCAAAATAATTAGTGACCTTTGTGTTAAAAGTAGTCATTTTCAGAAAAAAAAAAAAATCCTGGGAGAGGGATTATAATGCTCAAGTTAACATCTTACAATCCTCGCCTCCTCTCTTTCTCCCACATACATGCAAGTGCATGCATGCACACACGTGCATGCACACACACAAGCTCATGCACACACGCACGCACACATCCACACATGCAGGCTAGGGCTTTATTTTATTTTTCCCTTTTGTTTTGTTTAATAATCAGGAGGAAATGCTTTCTCCCTATTCCCAACCTCCAAGGTCTGGGGCTGCAAGTGCCTTCTCTGCAAGTGTACTGTTTTAAAAAATGGACGCATTAAATATGCATTTGCTGTTGAGTTTCTGAGATTGCTTAGGGACTATTTCTTTTCAGAATAAATCACTTTCAACAGCATATTTAATATGAGATGAGGATGTATGTCCTACTCATCAGAGTAATAATTTTTTTTAAGTCAGGAATTGTCCTAGGGGTATTCTCAGCTACACACTTTTCTGGCTGGGTATGTTGTCTAGCTAGAGACGTTTTCCCTTGGGATGTTAGATTTGAGTCCTGATAGCCCATCTAGTTGATCTGACATTGATTGGGTGATAGGTGTACATTCTCTGCATTACAATTGCCTTTACCTTTGGCTTTCACTCTTTCCCCTCTTTCTAGTCATGAACAGTACATCAGTTGTAATAGGCAAGGTTAGGCTGTAGTAACAAACAACCCCAAAATATAAGTGGCTTAGATCGGCAGCTTATTTCTCACTCACTTTCCCTTATCTTCACTCTGGAATTCAAGTTGACTAAGCAGCCTTCATCTAGAATGTCCCTGGTGTTGTGGCAGAGTGAAAAAGAGCACAGTGATCTATGACTTGATTCTATGACTTCTGTGCTGCTCAGGAGTAACACATGTTACTGTCACTCACATTAATTGGCCAAAACAAATTATGTGGATAGGACTGACATCAGTGGGGCAGGGAATATAACCCTTTTACAAGGAGAAATAGTAAACATCTGTGAGAAGTAAAAGAGTATAGGGCAGGCAGGCTTCACCAAGGAGCAGTCTACACATTCTGGAGGGAGAAGCTGAAAAAAGTCATGAGCTCTGGAATCAGTGAGAGCCAGCTTTTGGTTCTGGCTTTACTACATAGTGAACTACACTATGTCAGACTAACTACTTCCAAATTTTAACCCTATGCTTCCTCATCAGAAATATAGTGATAATAATAGTCCCAAAGAACCATCGTGAAATTCAGAGACAATGTATGTAAAGCAGTGACTAATCCGTAAAATTGCTCAATCTATTTTAAGTTTTATCTTGAATTGCCTGTTGTGTTTTCTCTATTCCAATTCTGTACAACATCCATTGCAACATGACTTTTCCCCACCATTCTACTGCTCTGTTTAAGGTCATAGAGACTGCTTACCTACCAAAAGGTACCTGGTCTTCAGCCTTCTTGACTTCACATTTACCACCTCTGCTTGCTCCCATGCTGAAAGTCTTTCTTCTCCCCCTAAACCATATGCTATTCCCTCTACTTTACCAACTGTTTCCCTTCCAGATTCTCTTCTTTCTTCTTTTCATGCATTTAGTGCTAACTTTGCCTAGATCCAGCCAGGGATTCCCTTCTATCTACACTTCCCCCTAGTGAGACAGATAACAGAGGTAAGAGTAGAGATTTCAGAGCCATGGAGTCCTGGATCATGGTCTGACTTCTGCTACTTATTTCTGGACAGCCTAATTCACCATTTCTTCATAAGCAAAATCAGGATTCAAAAATTTGTTGGAAATATTAAATGACTAAATCTATATAGAGTAGCTAACACTGTGCTTAGACATATCAAGTGTGCAATACATTTTATTTCCCTCATCTGTCTATACCTGCCTTGAAAATCTTCTGAAAATCCTACCACTTAGTGTAGGTGTTCAAAATCATAGCTACTGCCTTTTCTCCTTGATTATTCCAAGAGGAACAGATTTCAATAAGTAATGTCAGTGTTTACTAAAAATCCCACTATCTTGAGATTATTTGTATTTTGAAAGGAGACTTATACATACATAAAAGAATGTACCTAAATCAAAAGAATCCATCTCTAACTGTATTTACCTCAGATCTTAATACAGTATATTTTCCATAGTACAACAAACAGTTAAGAGTTTCAGATTTTAGTGAAAGGGAATAAAGGGGAAAGGAGAAAAAAATGAGTGGGAAATATCAGAAAGGGAGACAGAACATGAGAGACTCCCAACTCTGGGAAACTATCTAGGGGCGGTGGAAGAGGAGGTGGGCGGGGGGGTGGGGGTGACTGGGTGACGGTGCCCGTCACTGAGGTGGGCACTTGACGGGATGAGCACTGGCTGTTATTCTATATGTTGGCAAATTGAACACCAATAAAAAATACATTTATAAAAAAAAAGTTTTAGATTTTGTGTTAAACTACCTTGATTCAATTATTGGCTCAAGCAGCCTAGTTCCGTGACCCCAAGCAAGTCATTTAACTTCTCTTTAATTTTCCGCATCTGTAAAAATGGGTATAATAACAGTAAATAATCTCACTGGAATGTTGGGAGGATTCAATTTGTTAATGCAAGAAAGTACTTAAAGAATTAGTTGGCATGTAATGAGCATTCAATCAGTATCAGTATCGTCATCATCATCCATAGAAATTAAACTACTGGGAAGAGACCTTTTCTCATAACCTATCAAGTCATGGCTACTGCATATCACGGATCAATTAGGAGTTACCCTCATCCCTCAGTGAAGACTGCTGTGTGTTCTACTTTCCCATTTTACCATTTTCTCTCCTTCCATTCCAGGATAGCAAAGCATTTGCTTCTGGCCTCACAGGGATGTCAGGAGGATTCATGAGATAACATCCATAAGGCACTTTAAGCTCCTTGAAAGCAAGGTGTTTGATAAATAAAAGGTTATTACCATTGCTAGTGATATCTTACATTACTCTAGCCCTTCTCAGCCCAGAGGGATCCTGAAATGGTTTGCAAAACTTGAAGCACAAACAAGAATCATTCAATAGTAGCTGAGATGAAGTAGTTACCACACATACGGCCATTGATTCTTCAGAGCCTCTAGTAATCTAAACCTACTGGTTCCACCAGAGGCATAAAAAGCACTGAAGTTGATTCAAAGGGTGCTTTGAGATATCAAATACTTAAGGGTCAGTTCACTGAGCAGAACAGGAGGCAGACACTGGTTTAGACACTCAAAATTATGTGGAAAAAAATCACAAGTCAATGAGAGAGGCTAGGAGGTCAAATTTGATACTAAACAAGGATGAGGCGTGGGTCAAATATGGAATTCCCTTGTGGTTTCCTGGTCCATATTCTTGTAGTCATATATTGAAAGTCTACTCTTCATAAAACAACTTGTGCCTTTAAAACAATCCAATTTTTTTAAAAGCTTGCAAATATGCAAACATTCTCCTAGTGCTTTACAGTAAATCCTTCTATAACACAGTGTTATTTAAAAAACCAATCTAAAGTACATTAGTCTTGAACCCAACCTGCCCTATATGGATGGTTCACTTAGTTCTGGTTGAACAGTCCACTAATTCTGCTTTATCTAATGCAAAGTATCTTAACCAAACCTTGGCCACATGTCCCATCTCTATTTTAGTCTGAAAGCATGACTCTGGAATTTGACTCTCCAGCCTGTGACTCTTTGAGACTGTTCATTGATACTCACTTCGTGTATGAGCGTTCAGACCTGGCGCTGAATTACTGATTTACACTGGGTCCCTTTGACCTGTGACCTGCAGTTAGGGCTTCTACTATTAACCATCATACAAAAATATCATGATAGCATCTGATTAAATCACTCCACAAATATAAAGGGGGAGTAAGGTTTACAACCAGATGTAGCCTATCCTGTATAGTCAAAAGAGTCGTTTTAAGAAAAACAGTAAAGTTTTAGCTTTAGGCTCCTGATTCCATCTGCCTCATTAAACCTGCCTTCTCATACCTACACCACAAAGAAGTTTCAAAAATAACACTCAAAATGTTGAAAAAGAAGCATAATGAATTAGTATTATCTTCTATCAGTTAAAGAAACAATCTATAAAAGTATAGTAATTTAAAAAGTTTGGGAAAAAACTAATGAAATGAAAAAAAATAACAAATGGAGTCAGTGTAGCATAAATTTGGGTATGACAATATTTGACGAAAAAATTAGATATTTACCTTATAACCTATACCAAAGACAAGTCCACAGGATGTAAGGATTTAAGAGGGAAAAAAATAAAGCTTTAAAAAGCCTAGAAGAAAATATTGGAGAATTACTGTATGATCTCAGGGTGTGTGTGGTTAATTTTAGCGTTACATTAAGTCTAGAGATGATATATAATTTTTTAATATTATTACAGAACACAGTAAAACTAGAGCCCATCAAAATGTGGGGGTAAAATGAGAAACAAATGAGAGAAAATTTTTGTAATTTAAATGAAAAGCAAAATGTTAACATCATTAGAGTAAAACATGCCTGTAAGATAACAAGGAAAATAATAAAAACCAAAGAAGAAAATGGACAAAGGAGAGGTAGAATGGATTTGCAGAAAATGAAATATAGCATAAATACAAGATCCTTCACATCACTAATAAACTCTATGTCAATCAAAACAATGAGGTGTTGTTTTTGAAGAGTGTTAATAGAACAAAAGGCGTTTGTATCAAGTTGGTAATGACATAAGCTGGTATAATGTTTTTCAGGGTAGTTTTCTAACGTCAAATTTTATATGGGTCTATCCTTCCATATAGAATCTTCAATTCTAGTACTCTATTCCAAAAATGTATCTACACAAATATGCATGAATTGGGGAAAAGTTACTTATTGAAGCAATGTTGGTAGCAAAGAAAAACTGGAAATCCCTTTAATGTTTTTCATTATCTATTAGAAATGATGCAGAGATATACATGCATAAATGACTTGAAAATGTGAAATAAGCAAGTTGAATCCCATTTTTGAAAAAAAATGCACACACTGACATATGTGTGTATCTGTGCATGTGGTATGTGTATGCATGTAATATAAGAATATTTGAAAAGATATAAACCAAAATGTTACTAGCAGTCACCTTGGGAGCACAGGGTGGCAGGACTCTTTCACTGTCTGCTTTTTAGGGTAATTTTTGTTCAAATTTTTTATTAGAAACATGTATGCTCTTCTAAAATCAAAATATACAAATAAAATCAAAGCAAGAGCATGTAAGGAGGTTATACGACAGTATTTATAACAATATTTGAAATAACATTAAATATCAAAAAATATATAATATATAATATAAAAAATACATAATATATAATATAATATTAAAAATATATAAATTAATACTCTGAAAATCTCTATAGAAATCTATCATCAGTAACTAACTCTGAAAGTAGAATTATGGTGGGATTTTACCATAATTTTTTACAGTACTTTCATATACTTCTTATAGTATATTATTTTATTTTTATTTTTCAGTATCATTAAAAACCAGAAAATATAAAAATGTGATCATAAATATTGTCCTAAAGCCCACACTCAGCACGGTGGTGGCCACCATGACTAAAGAGGTTTGGTTCTGACCCAGAGGCATCTTCTCACCTCTCTAGATCCATGTCTCCTTTTCAAGATCACAGCGATACATCAGCCTCTCACTATATTTGTAAAATTTAAGGGTGAAGTGGAAACAATGCCTTGACTTGTCCTTAAAGCAAGTGCTATAAAAATAGCAAGGCAACTTGGAATGAGTGGAAGATTCAGTAAATATATCCAAGTTCCCGATTCTTCAGGATTGAGTGTTGACTAATATAAACAATCATAACTTATTTGAGTGAACCATTAACTTTTAATTAGTCACCAAGACACAGATTAGTTATCTCTACCTTTAGGGAGTATCTCTGATTTTCCTCCAACCGGCCCATCTGCCTCACTTCAAGCTGGGAAGCTGCCATGTTTATGCTCTTTCCAAACTCTGTTTAAGTCCTTCCTGTTCATTTATTCATTGTTAGGCACACTTTCATTTCCTCGACATACTTTCACCAAGCACTCTTAACAGGCTCTTGAGATACAGTGGTGAGTAATGAGAGGCCCTGACCTTCTGGAAGCTTACATTCCAGGAGGGGAAGCCAGCATTAATAAAATAAATAAATAAATAAATAAATAAATAAATAAATAAATAAATAAACAAACAAACAAACATGAACAGTTATAAATATTATGAAGGAAAACTAAAAAGTGCAAAAAAAAAAAGTGCAGAACAAAGGAACTCACTAGCTAATTTTACAATATTGTAAATAGCTCTTTCACCAAAGTATAAGGTTCCAGAAGAGAGAGAGACCATCTTTTCATCTTGTTTTTTCAGCTTTGTATCATATCTGATATACAATAAATATTCAGCTTCTGTCTAATTGAATAGAACTGATCATAATTTTTTTGATATATTCCATGATGGCCCAATAATCTGAAAAGTGATTGAACCACAAAGTAATCACTGTGTCAGGCATGCAGTCTGGTAAGAATCACTGATGATTTGGATTGAGTCCCTTTTCCTCATTCATAGTGATTATTATTCCAATATAAAGTGTGTTGTCAGTGGCCACTGCATTGTAGGTGGAAAGTGTGGGGAAAGAAGAGGAGAAACAGTAGGAAAAAGAAAAGATATCTCAGTAACAGAATGTCAATAGTTTGGCAAGAAAAAAATTAGTGTCCAAACCATCTTCTACGGTTATTTAAATAACATATAGTCAATTAAAATAGCATATATGCTATGAGTTGCTTAGCTTCTCAGATTGTATTTCCTTATTTCCAACATGAAGGCAACAATACCTATTTTTCACTTAAGAATTAAAAAGTTTAAGATAAGTGAAGTGCTTGGAACAGTAACTGATAGAAAGGAGGCACCCAAAATATCAATAACATTAATAATGTTTATTCCTTTATCCCAGTGGTTCTAAACAAGGGGCAATTTTGTCCCCCAGAGGACACGAGGTAATGTCTGGACACATTTCTGGTTATCACAATTGATAATGCTGGCATCTCGTGGGTAGAGGACAGGGACGCTGCTAGACGTCCGCCATACAGAGGACAGTCCCCACTGCAAAGAATTATCAGATGAGCCAAAATGTCAACAGTGCCAAGACTGAAAAATCCTGCTGTATTCCTTTATTTCTGAAGTCCAATATCCCATGTCCTGATATAGTTCAGAGGAATTTACAGTTCAGAGGAATAACAGCACATTCTGCTAGCACATACACACACTATCTAAGAATTCCTTAGGAATCTTCCCATCCTTTCCTCAACCACTACAAGACTTTATTTTTATGGCCCATATTTACCATTCAAATTATGTCACTCCCTTGCCACAGCACCTCCAAGCCCTCTTCCTTGTATACCCAGAGTGTCCGTGTTCTTCACTGTTGCAATGACTACGTTCCTTTGTTCCCCAAGGTCCCAGTCTGTCTCCTTATGGTCCTTAAAATCCAATTTAACTGCGTTAAATTGCTTTAATACTCCTCCACTCCTCTATGACTGCAGGTTCCTCTAATTCTCCCACTCTGACCCTGTCCCTTCCCTCATTTCTACTGTTCACTAACTGAACTCAATATATTAGCCTTAATTTATTTTGGGAATCTAAATAACACACCATAGAAGTTAGCATTTATAGAATATATTCGCTTTTTGCTGTGCTGTTACAACAGCAAAGTTAATAAAACTGACACCTAATTACAACTAACAAGCATGGTCTGATTAAACTCAAACAATAAAGAAAGCAGCAAAGATTGCATTACCCATCCTACACACTCTTACGAGAATGACTAGACAATCAGAAGAAGACCACCTCTTCTCTGGACATCTAGGAGGGCATGTTGCCAAAGACATCTCTGGCACACACACAAAACAAAACAAAACAAAACAAAACAACCTAAAAGAAATGGTGAAATCCTGGATTTTCATCGGGACACAGTTTATTCTTCGGAAGAGCAGGACTAGCACTGCTTCAGATTAAAAGCTACATTTCAAAGTTCCAAATTCTATTTCCAGGTACGTCAAATGCCAGGTTCTCTAATAGGAATGGTAAGGACAGCCACCACCTTACAGTTCTATAAACTTCAGAGGGCTGCCACACGCATTATCTCATATGATCCTAACCAAAGCCCCGTGAGATCAGAGGGTCAAGCAATCACCTTCCCAATTCAAAGAAGGCACAAATTAAGACTCAGAGTATAGTGACTCCAGGTCACACGCTAAGGGCTTGGGTTAAACGACAATTCAATCTACTACTCTTAAAAATCATTCCTACGTCTCCTTAAAAAACAACATAATCTAGATGTTAAGGGTACAGACTCTGGAGACACATTGCCTGGGTTCGAGCCCAGCAGACCCACCCACTTGCTAGGTACCACAACTCAGGCAAGAGCCAAGTTACTTATCTTCTTTGTGTCTGTTTGTTCATCTGCCAAGTGGGTTTAATAACAGCACTTATCTCCTGGAATTGCGGTGAGGATGAGGAACTAATAAGTGCAAAATTCTTGAAAGCACTTCTAATGTGTTCCTGATGAACACTCAACAAACCTTAAGTTTTCTTTTTTAAGCTTTTCTGGTAAAAAGTAAAAAATTTAGCATACTCATATAAGCTTTTCTGCTTTAGAAGGAAGTGAGTGAAATCATCTTCATTTTATGTATGAGGAACCGGAGATGCCAAGTTACTACTTCTGCATTAATTAGCCTCAAAAAGTAGTGGCATATACATAACAGAAGCCATTCAATGGTGTCCACAGATTGTTTGGACAAGGATTTGGGACAAGACACAGCAGAGAAGTCATGTCTCTTCTCCACGTGGTCTACAGCCTCACCTGGGGAGACTTAGGTGAGGATGGGCTCTGGTGGCACTTTATTCACGTCTGGGGGTTGACACTGGCTCCCCGCTTGGACCTGAGCTGGGCTATGGGCTAGAATATGTGTCCTCCTTCTATATGGCTTAAGGCTTCCTCTGCAGCAGGGCAGCCAAGGATGCTGGGACTTCTCACACAGCAGCTCAGGGTGTCAAAGATCCAATAGAAGCTGTAGCACCTTTTATGGCCTATTCCTGAAAGTGACACAGCATTGTTCCAGACACAAGACTGTTCAGGTTCAAGGAGATTGAGATTAGACACCACTTCTCAATGGAGAAGTAGAGATTTTTGGAAAAACATGGGGGGGGGGAGATGGCAAATATCGTTGCAGCCATCTTCAGAAGATGTAAGATGCTACATGTAGAAGGAGAGGATTTGCCAAAACCTTTACAAAAAATAAGTGAATATGGGGCACCTAGGTGGCTCAGCAGGTTAAGCGTCTGGCTCTCGATCTAGGCTCAGGTCATGATCTCAGGGTTGGGAGACTGAGCCCCAGGTCAGGCTCTATGCTGAGTATGGAGCCTGCTTGAGAGTCTCTCTCTCCTTCTCCCTCTGCCCCACCTAAAAAAATAAATAAATAAAATAAAGTGAATATACTAGAATAGAAATGCACAGCTTTTCATTTGTAAATTTTTGTTCTTTCACTGGCCTCCCAGACCTCTTTCATTTGTAAATAGTGTCAATTAATCTTGCACTTTCCCTGGCGGGTACATCTGAAGGCTTGGCCCTACAGGGATGCAACTGAGGGCAAGCAGACTGCCCTGGAAAAGCATCCAAATAAATTCTACAAACTTGTAATGGGAACTTACTGTTAGTCGTCCCCTTTCCCCATGCCTTCCATACTCTCTCCTCTTCGCATCAACGCGCAGGGAGGAAAAATACGAATCAAAATTGGTCAGATTCCAGAGGACGGACTCAACCCTCCTCATGAGTACATAAATAATGACTTATAGCTCCAGCTCAGTGCTTTGTCTTCAGCCCAGAAGGCCGTCCTCACTTGCTGTTCTCTTGGGTCTGGTCCGTCCCTTTTGACCACTCCACATCACGTCGTCTTCTATCAGACTGGTCCAAGCCCCCATCATCTCTCTCCGGGATGAAAGAAGAGCCCCTAATTCATCTCCCTGCTTTCATTCTCATATCCCACAGACTGTTCTCAACACACTAGCCAGAGGTAGCCTTTTAAAACCCAGGTCAGATGGTGTCATCACTCTTCTACCTTCTAATTCCTATGTCTTTGGAGTATAAGCCAAAGTCCTTACAAGGTCTGATGGAATCTGGGCATCTCTTTGATCTCATCTCCTTTAAGTCTTCCCATAGCTCACTCTGCTCTACTCATGCTAACATCTCTTTTAAAAATACCACACCATCAACAGAGTGTTGGTATTTTCTCTCTGCCACACTGCTCTTGCCCTATATACCCACATGTCCAAGTCTTGCACTTCCTTACTGCCTTTGCTCATAAGTCAGCTTCTCAGGAGACCTTTCCTTGTACGCTGCGCTAAAAATTACAAATGCCCTTTCTCTGTAGTTTCTATCCCCATCCCCTGCCCCATTTACCACCAAACAACAAATTTTGTATTTACATTCTCTACTTGTATAGCATGTGTCTCCTGCTACCCCTAGGTACACACTAGAGCATCAGCTTCTGAGAACAAGATTTATTTTTTGGTCCGTTTTATTCAATGTTATATCTCTAGAACCTAGAGCAGTGCCTGACACAACCTAGGTGCTCAATGAGTATTTGCAGACAGAATGAATGAATAATGTGAAGGTAGCAATACTAGATGCACATTTAGGCACAGGTTAGGTAGCTACTGAAGACATGGCAACACTGATCGAAAGCTATTTCAAACTAGTTAGCCAAAAAAAAAAAAAAAGGATGTTTCCCCATGGCTCAGCCCAGTGTACTGCAGCACGTTGTTTTTGGGCTCAAGTCCATCTATTATAAAAATGGTTGTTTCCCATCTTTTATTATTATTATTATTATTATTATTATTATTATTATTATTTTGGTGTATGTCACATCCTTAGAGAACTCTGAGGCAGAAAGGCCAAGATTTGATCTGGGCAGGATCCAGGATTTCCTGCTTCCCCTGGCCTCCGAGCTATCCAAGAGTCCTCTTATCCTACTGTGGTAGACAGAACAGTGGTCCCCTACAATGGCCACATCTTAATGTCGAAACCTATGCATATGTGGTGATCCATGGCAAGGGGAAATTCAGGCTGCAGACGGAATTAAGATTCCTAACTCACCTGACATGTGAGAGATTGCCCTGAATTCATCCGGGTGGACTCAATGTTGTTATAAGAGTCCTTTTAAGTGAAAGAGGAAACAAGGGGCATCCAAGGCAGAGAAAGAGACAGACTGATGGGAGGACAGGTCAGCATCAGAGAAAGAGGTAAAGCTGTGGAAGTAGAGATCAGAATAATGCCTACGCTAGTCTTGAAGAAAGAGGCCACGGGCCAGGGACTGCAGGGCCTCTACAGAGCTCAGAAGGCAAGAAAACAGATTCTCCTCTAGAATCTCCAGAAGGAACACAGCCTGGCTCCTACCTGGACTTTAGCCCAGGGAGACCCATTTCAGACTTCCAACCCCCAGATACGTAAGGGGATAAATCCGTGTGGTTTCACGCCACCAATCTGATGGGTAACTGTGACAGTGGCGGTAGGAAACTCATGAACTTACTGAGGACTTCTAATAAACACCCCCATCCTTAGCGCCACCATCGAAGTACAAAAGGAAATCCAGCCTGAGAGTCACAGCCTGAGAGTCACAGCCCTACTCCCATAGAGAGGGAGGCGATCATTCTGGGCCCTGCCATTCAACTTACAGCTGCCCCAAGGGTGAGGTTTGAGCGTCTCCTTTCATCAAGTACAAAGAGCAAATGTTATCACCAGTCATAAAGTCCTGGCGATAAACTTAATTTTCTACATTCCAAATGCCATCCAAATAACAACTCTGGCTAAAGCTATTTTTTCTCTTTAAAGACATATTCTGAAGATGTGGCTGAACTAGACCAGGAAAAGAATAATAAGTACTTCTTTCCGTTTAGCAACTGACAAAACACGCTTTCCACTCGCAGGAAAAAAAAAAAAAAGATTAAAATGCGTCTTCCATGAATTATAAGTCGAATTTTAAAATTTAGCCCAATTCAAGTAAATTCCTACCTATTGCTTCTAATTATACCATTCTCCTCTTTTATTATTATTTTTTTATGAAGACTACGGATCAAGAAAGAAAGAGCACTAGAAGTTGATTTTTTTTTTTTAAAGAATGTGTTTTCTCAATTCAAAATGGGAAAGGATTTCAACAGCAGGTCTGTAGATTTTTGAAAATCCTAATTAGACTGAATTAAATGACTAAAATGCTACTAATTACTTTTTAATTTCAAGAGAGATGTTTACAAAGCACAGTATAATGAGTAATACAGCACTTCAAATGATTACTAATGTTGCCATTTTGTCTGACTTAATCTCAATTAGTATAAATCACATTGTCATCATTGTTAATTGCCATTTCTTTCAAGCAAAATGCTAATTTCTCTTTACAATCTTACAATTGCTGTTTGTTTTCTTCAAAATATTCCATTTGAAAGGCCTAATAAAGAGAACATTTACAGCCTTTGTATTTTCTGCAGTTTGAGGCAAATGCATTTGTTTGTTATCCTTTTTGGAAGGTAGTGGTAATTCCTACTTACTTCTTAATAAAATGCAACCGGTAACTTTTAGCTCGGTGGAGGTGCTGAATGTAAATGCAGGGGTGGCTCTCAGGCCAAGGAAGAGGCTTTTCCATCTGAAGGGGAGGGAAAGCCTTCGTTAATGAGTGCTAAGAGGCATCGTTTGTTTTACCTCTCCCAAGAAATTCATCATAAAAAGAGAGGAAATAGCCTTTAACCAAGAGAATATAGAATAGTTCTTGGTTTTTCTCCCTCCAGCTTCTTTCCATTGTTCTTCTACTCCTGTGGAAGTTAAACTCTCCCTTGAGGGAATTATCTCATCAGCCAGAGGCTATTGGTTTTCCAGTCCGCTGTGTCATTGGAAATCCTTGGGAAATTTCCCCCCAGCTTTTGCTCAGTCATAAACACAGGGAACCTTAAAAATCATGAAGATTCAATAACTCTCCAATGAGAGGCTAACATTACACTATTGTTTTAAGAGCTCTTCTAGATCAACTTCATTTTCCTTTAAAAAAAAAAAGAGATTAGGAATTGAATATTAGTACTTTTAAGGTTTTTTGTTTGTTTGTTTTTTCCTACACAGGTATTTTTTTCATAAGTCTTTGGTGCCTGTTCAGTTTGCTTATTGTCACATAACAGACTACTCCAAAACTGATTAGCCTAAAGAAAGTAAAACATCATTTTCACTCATAATTTTGTAAGAATTTGGGGGAGGGCCTGACTGGGTCATTTGTGGCAACAGTAGAGGCAGCTGGAAATACAAGGATCCACTTCCATAGAGGGCCTCTTCATGCACATGTCTGGCAACTTAGGGCTACTTTGCTTGTCTTAACTTCACACCAAGACTCGTCCTTCAGTCTGTTGATGTGCTTTGAGCTTTTCAGAGCATGACGGCTTCCATGTGGATAAACTTCCAAGAGCATGTGCTCCAAAAGATGCGTAGATGGTGCCTCTTAGGAGTTCCAGGATGTCCTTTCTCCCAAATTCTATTGTTCAAGGTAATAAGATCAGCTGAATTCAAAAACAACGATTTGTAGTCTCTTACAAGTGAGGAGTGGCTAAGAATGTGCTTCCATTTCTATCCTACAGCATATACAAAAGCTCACAATAAAATAAAATGATTTAAAATGCAGATATTCATGGAAAATCTTAATGTTCTTGCTTAGTGCTGTTGCCTGCTGTTTTCCCCTCCAAAAACTAAAGCTTGTGTGTTATGGACCCCTCAAAACTCATATGATGAAGCCCTAACTCCCAATGTGACTATATTCAGAAACAGGATCTTTAGGAGGTAACATTTAAATGAGGTCACTAAGGTTGGGGTCCTTGAGGCCTTTTCAGAGGAAGAGAGGGGTGCCTGGGTGGCTCAGTTGGTTAAGCGTTTGCCTTCAGCTCAGGTCATGATCCCAGGGTCCTGGGATCGGGCCCTACATTGGGCTCGGGCCCTACATTGGGCTCCCTGCTCAGCAGTGAGTCTGCTTGTCTCTCTCCCTTTCCATCTCCCTCTGTAATTTCTCTTGCCTTCCTTCTCTCTCAAATAAATAAAATCTTAAAAGAAGAAGAAGAAAGAAGAAGAAGAAGAAGAAGAAGAAGAAGAAGAAGAAGAAGAAGGAGGAGGAGGAGGAGGAGGAGGAGGAGGAGGAGGAGGAGAAGAAGAAGAAAGAAGAAGAAGAGGAGGAGGAGGAGGAGGAAGGGAGATTGCTCTTTCCGCACACACAGAAAGACCATATGAGGACATATGAGCCTTACTAGAAATCAAATCATCTGGCACCTTGATCTTAGACTCTGGAATTGTGAGAAAATGAATTTCTATTTTTTAATCCTTCTAGTCTTCGGTGTTTTCTCATAGCAGCCGAAGCTGACTGATACATCATCTTTGGGATTTTACATGATTTACATGATAACAACATAATTTTTGGCAGGCAAATCATGTTTCACAGTTGAGGAGTTCTGTCAGTTTTTGCCTCTTCAGTATCTGTGTCTCCTTCCATTAAGAGCAAACTGATTTTTCTTTAAGAACTCACCCTTCTCTCTCTAGATGCAGTATTCCAGGGCTGTCGACCCTTCTGCTGTCATTGGCCAAGAGGTGGATATTTTACTTGATCTCGGCCAATGAAATGCTTTCCCCTGGAATTTAAGTCACGAGAAGAGTGGCACAGAGAAGAGAATTATTTGGTCTTCATACCTCCTGATGTTGGTACCCTGCAACGTCGACACTTATGTCTTCTCAAGCACCTTTACCATAAGCTTTTCCAAATGTGGTTCCTTTAAGGCTTTCCTTTGATTCTATGAGCTAGTTTGAATTTTCCATTTTGTTGTTGTTAATGCTGCTTAAAATAGCCACAGTTTTCTATTCTTTCAAAACAAAACCAAAAACCCTAACAGATAGAGAAATTGGCACAGTCAGTGGGGTTACCCATAAATATTAGAATAAAAGATCAAGAAGTACAATGACACAAAAATTGGGAATCATCAGGCATGAATGATAGGACTTCAAAATTCATTAAGCAAACACTGGTAGAAATTCAAGAAGAAAATGACAAATCCAGACTCATAGTTGGAGACATCTAGCTCAACAATAATTAAAACAGAGGAAAGAGTAAGTCGGCAGGCAGGTTACGTTAATATCTAGCAGCTTCATATCTGATCCCATATTTGTTTAGCCTTTTGGTGTTCAAAGCATTTTTACATGTGCTCATTCATATTCTCTCCTTATTTCTCTAAAGTAATTGAGGTGAGCAAGGAAAAATGCAATTTGTGGAATTGTTGGAATTGTTTAGAACTCGAGTCTCCAGCTTTTAAGTTGTATTCTTTTCCCTCCTCTTCTGGTTATATTCCTTATTTTCTTGGTTATAGCAGTGAGCTCACCACTCTCTGCTCATGACTGAGATTTCAAAGGAGCAGACATATGCTCCGAAATGATGATTTACTTGATAAACTCACAGAGACATTAATCTAATAATGTACAGGAGGTGTCTGGCCTAGTCCCTGGCCTATAGTGAGTACTCAATAAATGGCAGGGGCTACGATGCTGGATACCATGCAAAGCTCTATTATTTCTAAGTTGATTTTTCTCCTGTCTCATGGTCCAATAGTCATTTGTAGCATTCAAAGCAAGTACTCAGTGGTCTCAAAATACTCTTCTGGATGAGATCTCACTCCATAACCTTTCTATATGGCAGTAAGCATTGACAAGCCCATTCATTAGATGTAAGAAATATGAAATCTAGAGTGAAAACAGAGAAGGCAAATCTTCAACAGCAGGGCAGTTGCAGTGTCTATGATTTTATCTTTTAAATGCCCCAAGGTTACCTTTCCCTCTCAATTCTGCTGATCCAGTGTGAAAGAAAATTCCTTCAGACAGCACCACAGCATCTGAGCTCTAACAGAGCAGCTGAGTTTCTTTTGCAGCCACTACTAGCTGGTGGTACTCCACAAAGTTTTGTCTTTGAGGCTGATTCTAGAACCCGGCTGTAACAAGAGTTGGAGTCCAATAAAACCAGTGATATTTACTCCTTAATGCAGTTCCTCTTTCCAGGGTATGCTTTCTCTGAAGATTGATCACGGTTTTTATTGTGTTGAGCTTGTAAAATGCAAGATGATTAAAGGTACATCTATTTTTTTAATCCCATCTCTGTCATTCTTATAGTCAACAGCGGCTGAGTCCCGGCAGTTTCACATACACTTACACGAAAGGTCAGGTTTAGCCATCAGCACTGAAAAAAAAATCTTAAAGGGCAAGACTGCTGCATGGTAATGAGTTTGGGGAGCACTCCTGGGCTGACTCTAAGTGGAAGGACTTGACTTGTGATCTTTCAGAAAGTTCCCCATTTACTTTCTCTTCCCCAGCATGAGCCTAACTCAACAGATCCATTTCCATATCATTACAGAGCATGAAAAGGAAATTTCCTCTCAAGAGCCATAGTTTGCAGTCACTCCGTTGAAGTCCTGTCCGTCTTCTTACTTGGCATTCCGGGACACTTCCCAATTTTGACTTCGACCTGGATTCACTCTCACTGCTGGCAGCCAAGGTCTCTCACCCTTCCTTTCTGAACTCCATTCTGCTCATCTCCTCTCTGCCCCATAATAAGCACCCCAACTGCAGACTTCATTTAGGAATTTTAATGTGACAGGAAAAAAGAGCTCAACAAAACTGTTGTGGATGGAGAGTGACTGATGTGAACTTGTGAAGTGAGTGTTCTGCGTGGCTTATGCCGTAACTTCGGGCAACAAATAAAGTTTTACCTCTTCCTAGATGGCCTCAAGCAACCAAGAACAAGCACAAGGTCCATCTCTCCCTGACCCCACCTGTCCTAGAGGACAGACTGGTATGATCCAGGCTGTCCTTACCATAAGAAGCAAACTTGGGCTATAGCATAACTTTGGCACTGTGGGACTTGGGTTGAGGCAAAGAGTCAAAGATCATTAGAGAGAAAATAAGGCCAAGCCTCAAATCTCAGGCATATAGAGTCATGAACATGATACAGAACCAACAGTTACAAGCTATGGAATCAGGTGTGTGAGACAGGTATGGGGTGGGGGATGGGGGAGGTCATATGTTCAGGGTTCAAATCTCAGCACAGCTATTGACTGACTATATAGAACTCAAGGAAAGTTTCCTAACGACTATAAGCCTCCATTTCCTCATCATTTAACTAGGCTCAATGTTACCTTCCTCTAATATCATGAAGAACATTAAGTAATCTTATGGGTACTTACTAGGGAGAATATTGTTTAAAATATTAAACTCCTCTAGAAATAAATGAAGACCAACCAAATGAGAACAAGCACAAGCTATTTATCTAGAGTTTGCTCTGTCAGGGGACTCAGCTACCATCACTTGCATTTAGAAGAAATTCAACGGCAGACAAAAGAGTGGGAAAGCTTATGGAAAAAGGAGGTTTTAGGTGTGCCGTGAGTGAAGGCTGTTGGCATGCAGAAGCATAGGCAGGCTAAGTAGAAGCAGGGTGTCATCCTATATGATGAGTTAGGGATGCACATCTGACTATTTCTGGTTGCTCCTACGATGGAAGCAGGCACAAAAGTCAGGGAACCTGTCAGTTACTAATCAAGTCCTGGCCATTTTAGGCCAATTGTCATACGGGCTATTGTTTGGTTTTCTGAGCTTGTTGCTAGAGATAGTCTGACTTCCTAAAAGTCTGACTTCTAGCAGGCTGGCCTCCTCGGCTAGGGCTGGCTACAATATATAATGGGTTAATTTCTTGGGCTATTTGCTGACTGTGAGTCAGCATTCTATTTTTATATGTGGTCTGGCCACTGTCTGTTTGCATATTCAGTCTTAAGTTTTCATTTTTCTTAAATAAATGCTTACCTGGACCTCCTCCACCAAATCTCAGAGTCCATTTCAGTGTTTCAGGGAGTAAGTGGATATAGGCTAGGATAATGAGACACTATTGGTCAGCTTTTGTTTTTAAATTATTTTGTTCTTGCAAGTCCACCGGGAGACAAGAGTCTCTAGATTCCAGCTTTTGTGAACAGATTGCAAAGGATATCTACATTCTAAATGACCTCCTCACATCGAGTTGTGATCCCAAATCACTAGGATCAAGGAAATCCTCATGCCCAAGGCTGAAAAGTCTTTTTGCAGTTTTCTCCAGGGTGAGCAAAGGAGGAAAAGGAAGAGCAAGAGAAGAGGGAGGCAGAGGAAGAGGAGGAGGCAGGGGGCAGGAGGCAGCTCCTCCAGTTTCCATGGGCATCCTGGGGTCACAAACATATTTGTCAAACTGAAATCACAGGATATTCAGTGTAGTTATAGACTAGAGGCATTGTAGTTTCTAGTACTCTTCCCAAGAATACCTGAAATTCTACTATTAATGAATTATCTCGGAATGGAATGCATTGCTCCCTCACATCTTTTTTTTTTTTTTTTAATTGTGTTCAGTCCTTACTAGGCAGTAGACTTAAAAGACATTTACACAATAGTTAGGAGGTCAGCCATGATATCGAGGAGAGTCAAATCTATGTCATATTAGAAGGGAATAAAAGTTTCTTAACTTCACTACCATGCCATTTTGAACTGGATAACTCTTTGCTGTCCCAGATATTTTTTGAATGTTTAACAGTGGCTGGTGCTCACTAGATGACAGTAGCACACCCCACTACAGCTGCAACAGCCAAAAAACGTCTCCAGATTCTGACAAATATCCCCTGGGGTGCACAAATGCCCCCACTTGAAAACTCCTGGAAAGCAAGATTCCTATACCCACAGAATCTCCTGAAGAACTTGTTTAAAAAAGTTGACTCCAGGGATGTACTGTGGTGATTCTGATTCAATAAGAGCAGAAAGTTGTATTAATTTAAAAACTCCATAGAGGCCTGCTGATCCCCCAGTTTGGAAAGCACTTTTGGGTACTAACTATGGACAAGAAATGACTCAAGGGGATGTTACATCCATCTTCAAATATATAAAAGTTTACCAGTAGAAATGAAATTCAACTTTTTCTGAGTAGTGGAAAAGGGAGTTCTGACCAAATTAAAAAACAAGAAAAGAATAAAAATAACTCTAACAGAACAGATTTTTTAATCACCAAAGTCATTTAAAGAAAAGTTTAAAGAGCATTTGTCAAGAAAGTTGTCAAAACAAATTATAAATCAAGGAAGATTCTAAATATGACCTTTAAGGCATATTCTAATTCTGAAATTATATGATGTTATTCAAATAATTATCCCTTAGTATGAATACTAGATCTTTCAGCCAACATGGAAGTAAATTAAAAGGAATTACTGTTATTTGTATCTAATACAATACACAGTTTCTCAATCTTTAGTAAACAACAGATCCACCTGTAGAACTTACAGGAAACTCTTAGGCTCACAGGAGATGAGAATCATCAGTTTACTCTGTGTCAGGCTCTTCTCAGCTCAACTCTTAGTCATAGGCCTTATTATTGCACGTTTACAGATGAGAGCACTAAGCAAAACTTTACACAATTTGCTCAAGGTCACATGACTTATGAGTGGTAAGACTGTGTAGGCGCCCAGGGCAGCCCCAAAGATGGGCCACTTTGGCATGAATATTTTTTTCAATTAAAAGCAAAAAAAAAAAAAAAAAAGCAAACAAAACCTTGCAGGTTTAGAAAAATTCTTTACTTCCACCTCAACTGCCACTGGTACCAGGAAGAGAACTATTAACAGAGATTCCTCTTCACCTAAGAAAGTTACTTGCATAAGCAGCAATGTCCACAATAGCCACACTGTGGAAGGAGCCTCGGTGTCCATCGAAAGAGGAATGGATAAAGAAGATGTGGTTTATGTCTACAGTGGGATATTCCTCAGCCATTAGAAACGACAAATACCCACCATTTGCTTCGACATGGATGGAACTGGAGGGTATGATGCTGAGTGACGTAATTCAATTGGAGAAGGACAATCATCATATGGTCTCATTCATTCGGGTAATATAAAAAATAGTGAAAGAGAATAAAGGGGAAAAGACAAAAAATGAGTGGGAAATATCAGAGAGGGAGACAGCACATGAGAGCCCCCTGACTTTGGGAAACGAACAAGGGGTGATGGAAGGGGAGGTGGGCGGGGGGTGGGGGTGACTGTGTGATGGGCACCGAGGGGGGCACTTGATGGGATGAGCACTGGGTGTTATGCTATATGTTGGCAAATCGAACACCAATAAAAAATATATTAAAAAAAGAGAAACTTATCTGCATAATAGGGCAACTTTTATTTTCCAAATACTCCTCTCACTTTCCTGCTAATGATCTTTCTCCTCTGTTTCCTCAGCCCCTACATATAGTGCATATAAGCCTCATGGTCCCTCGCTGTCTTTGGAATCTCCACGTCTGTGTGAATTCCTGTATATACTATTAAATTTGTTTTACTCCTGCCCATCTGTTTCTTATCAACTTGATCCTCAGTCCAGCTAGAAGGATCTTGAAGCGCAGAGAAAATTCTTCCTCCCCAACAACTGGAACTGACTTCTCTGATTTCAAACCCTCAGGATCCCCACAGTGCCTCACCAGAGAGAAAGAGGGGGCAGATATTTTTGAGTGGCTGCTGTCTTCTAGGCCTTTTGTGGACCACCTTGGAAAAACCTGCTAAGATAACTTTTGTCTTTTTGATAGTTTTATTTTACGTTAACCAAAGGGCAGAAGTAAAATAATGATGGCCAGAAAACATAGTTGACATTGAAGAAAAAAGATCAATAAAAAACGGTTTACTTTAATTTCTTGGAGAAGGCCATGTCTAGAGAAAAGAAGGAGGCGCATCATTATGCAGTTCAGTGATGAAGAGTCTGTTACCTAGCCTGGTTCATACAAATCTCCCCCACGGCTGAAAGCTGTAATCCACATTTCACAGATGTATGTCCAACTTCTATTCCTAAGACATAGCCCTAAAATACGAATCTTAATCAGAGTGAGGAATTAGCTAGAATTTTGATCATATCCTAAAATTTGCTGATTTGATCCCCAGTACTGAAATGTCTCTCATGATGGACAGGATCCGGTTTCTATTGACTACGATTGGATTTGATATGGGTGGAGAACAGGAGAGGGGGCAGGGAAGGGGGGAGAATCAAGTTGATCATTTAGTATAAACTTGAAACACACAAACAAAAAAACCCAGAAGTCAGGAATATAATAATCCATAGTAAGTATTGAGTTATAAAGGACATGCCAGAAAATGTGCTAACCACTTCATACATTTAGCATCGCTAATAGTTTTTAAAATGCTATCATCCTAGAACTCCCAATTCGTTCCTAAAGAAATAGGATCATAGAAAATTAAGTGCTTGCCCGGGGTCACACAGACTGTGCATGGGATGCAAGCTGAGTCCTCCGACCTCAGTGTGTGCTCCCCACTCTCTCCCCACCCTCCACCTTGTCCCCACACAGACCCCTTCCTGCTCCAGGCCCCAGGGAAGGACACAACGTGGGGACGTCAGGCAGGAATCCCATGGTTTCATTCCCCTCCCCTTCCTCCTACTCTTTCAGGTTGGGTTGTTGGAGGTCATCATTCAAGGCTAATCTGGATGCCACGGGGACTCCCAGAACCCTGGGAACCCAGCAGAACTGAGGGAGCCACTGGCATTCCAGGGGCCCTCAGCACCCCCATTCCATGATGTGGGAGGGGAAGTTCAGCTCAAAGGCAACTGAGCAGATAGGCAAGCTCTCTAGGACCCTGACATTGTTTAAGCAAAAGTGAGAGCTGCAAGCAGGTCTGGTTCTAAGCAGACCCAGAGGTATTTCCATTTTCTGCCTCAGCATCCAGGTGCGCTCACTGGGCGCTGAGAACTTGGGCGCTGGCGCCCTCAGGCCCGGGGGCCTTCCCCAGGCGGAGGCCAGGATCCTGTGCAGCTGGTCCCTGGGGCTAAGTGCTTCCTCTGGCTGGAGTAAAATCCTCACACCTCATCGCTTTGCCTCCAGGCTTGTTTTTTCTTAAAATTCAAAGGGTCCCTTTTAAGCTCCTATCAGGAACCAGTCAAGCCCAGCAAAACCTATTTAAAGCCTCCCTAAGCATAATCCCTCTATCCTGGCCGAGGCCCAGGCGGCCTTCCCCTCACCCCCCACCCTGGTAGGACCACCTTGTGTCCTGCTGGGACCCCTCCTCTCCCTCAGGGCCTTCCCTCACCCCCTACCCTGGTAGGACCACCTGTGTCCTGCTGGGAGCCCTCCTCTCCCTCAGGGCCCACACCCCTGCCTCTCTATCTAGTCTTCCTGCCTCCCCGTCTTCACCTTCCTGACCTTCAGCCGGAGCCCTCCTTCCCGTGTCACTGACTCGAACTGCCCTGAGTGAAACATCTGCTCAAGTCTCTCATCTCTAGTCACCCCCGCTTGCCCACCTCCTGCCTCCGGATGGTACGATGGGTGAGACAACCTCAACCAGGGGCTGGACATCCCACAGAGCAGAGAATAATGTGAATGAAACCTGGAGGCTGAGGCCCCAGAGAAACCAAACTAGATTGTTAGCTCTGTATTTAGGGATGACCACAGAGGGATTAAAACCCAAGGTGTTAACGCTGGGCAATGACAACGTAGATGGTTATAGAACCTGTGCATCTGCTGATGTATTAAATCTAACAGAGGTGATGATGGCAAAGACAAAGGGCACATTTTTCTTTACGTTGTACAAACCACTTTCACTTACGTCATCTTACTCCATGTCTTGGGCGGCCCATCCAAATATACTGCCAGGTAGGGATTACTACGCCGATTCTAGAGATACTGCAGTTGAGGACCAGGGAAATTATTTTTTTTAATATTTTTTTTTATTTATTCATGAGAGACACACAGAGAGAGAGAGAGAGAGAGGCGGAGGGAGAAGCAGGCTCCATGCAGGGAGCCCAATGCGGGACTCGATCCCGGGTCTCCAGGATCATGCCCTGAGCCGAAGGCAACACTAAGCCACTGAGCCACCCAGGCTTCCCGGACCAGGGAAATTAAATGGTGAATGCAAACCTAGGCGGTAATGCAATCCCAATAGGAGTCCAAGGTCTTCCGGTCTCTAAATAGCATTCTTGGTCACAGTATCCCCTGGCCCTCCGCTTTGGTTTTTCCCCTTGACAGAGTCTGAATGATGCTGGTGGTGCCCCTCTTCTGATGGTCAGGGCCAGAGAATCAGGAGTGTGTAGGAGTAAGAAAAGGAGCCCAGCTGCCTGCCTGTGGATCCCAGGCCCCTCATTTTTAATGGCTATATGAATTTAGTTAAGTGGCTTAATTATTTTGCACCTTTATTTCATAACCATAACCTAACCCCACAAGATTCTTGCATTAAACAAGAAAATGAGAGAGAATGTGGCGCATGGCTCTCACTAAATAAATGTTTACTGCTATAATGACTCGTGCTGTGGTTGCTGTTGTTGTTATTATTAACGGTGATGATGAAACTCCTATTGAGATCCTGCAACACTTGGGCTCTGTAAAGAAAAGAGGCCTTCAGTGCAGAGCAAGTGTGGTTTTTGAGGCCTGAAAATAATTTTTGGATTTAAACTGAAACTTCTTTTAAAACAGTCTCAGAAGGATAATTACTTCTCTCCTTTGGCTTGCACATTCCGTCATGACAGGGCTATCTCCAGCACTAAGAGTAGACATCTGAGACGTACCAACGTCAAAACTGTGAAAAAAGGATAGCAGCCTCCCCTCCATCTCAACTGTTTCTCAGATGTCTGACGTCCCTGTATGTTACGCCTTTGCTGCCTATGTGGTAGTCCCTGGCTATCAGTGCCTAGTTGAATTTAGACAAACTAAAAATGAATAACATTCAAAACTTATCTTCTCAGTTCTCACTAGCCACACTTCAAGTATCAATAGCCACCTGTCACCGATGGCTACTGAACTGGACAAAGCAGAAGAACACTCCCGTTATAAAAAGTTCTTTTTAAGGTGTGTAGGTGAATCAGTCAGTTAAGCGTCTGACTCTGGTTTCAGCTCAGGTCACGATCTTACGGGTTGTGGCAAAAAGCCCTGTGTGAGGCTCTACTCTCAGCAGGAAGTCTGCTTGAAGCTTCTCTCCCTCTGCCCCTTCCTCCGCTCTCATGCATGCATGTGCTCTCTCTCTCTCTCTAATAAGTAAATTACATTAAAAAAAAAAAAAAGAAAATTATCTTGGCTAGAGCTGGTCTAGACATACCAAAACCTCCTTCCATAAAGATGGAAATGTTAACAAGGTTCTGAGATTTAACTCTCAAGAAGATATGTGCTTCTTAACAGGTAGCAATGCCATGAAGCTGGGTGAAAATTCTAAAGCATTTGAGTAAAATATTCTATGAACTTTCCAGGATCTCATAAACAGCACTATCCTGGCATTGCTTAGGTAAGCTAAGGAAAACCACCACTTATCATTAAAAGGAGCTAAGGGCAGCCCTCAGAATAGCTATATAGGGAAGATCTTCATGAATGGGGGAGAACTAGAAATATCCAAAATGTAAAGCAAATAAAGAATGGCTTATTTAGCAGAGGTAAATCATATAATTGTGGGTAACCATCAAAAACTGTTTTAAAAAAATAATTCTGGAACTTCCACTTCCAACATGATAGAGAACAGACAGTTTTTCTAACTCCTCCTGCTAATTACAACTAAAACCCATGGACATATATATAAAACAGGAGAATACAGAAGGGATGATATGATTGGTAAGGAAGCCCTGCTGCTCTACTTGTATGGCACCCTACAATGGAGGAAACATTAACTTTATATATAAAGGATGGACGAAAGGCTATGAAGATTATGGGGAACCAAACTCCATCCTAGCTACCCTTAACATTGCTACAACTGGGAAGCAGAAAAGTTGACTATTTTATATCAAAGTGCTTTAAATAATCAATATGAAGAAATAAGATGAATTTTCTAAAGAGTCTAAAATACACATTTATGACTTTCATAATCAAAGATAAGGGTCTCTTTTTTAACATTTATATGAAGTATGAACACCTTTCAGTTAATCCCAAGTATAGCCTCATTTACTTCCTGGGATACTTTTAAAATCAAACATCCTCTTGATACCATTGAACTCTATAGAATAGGTCCTCTGCCATTTTGGTCAATAGTTTCTCAAGATCAGCAAAGCAATTTCTGTCCTACACAAGAATACAATGCTGGAGAATTCCATGCTGCCTTTAGTAAATAGAGTGCCCATAAGAAGTGTCTGGTAAATACCCAACATAATTGAAAGCAGTGTCTCAAAGAGACATTTATGCACCCACGTTAACAGCGGCATTAGTCGCCACGTGCCAGGTTCAAACTCGGGCTTCAAGGAGACATGTCCTACCTTCTGGCATCACCATAGGAACACCTTTAGGCTAGCCTGTTGTTGAAGGGTGAGAGACACATGCAACAGAACTGAGTCACCCGTGTCATTCTAGAAGAAACCAGCCAAAATCAGCAGGAAAACCTACCCAATCCAAGCTGAACACATGTAAATGTGCACTAAACGCTTTCTATTATACATCACTGAGCTTGTATTAAGCAAAAGCTAACTGATAAACAGACCCTTTTAAATTCTCTCTAAAATGTTTTTCAAGTTTTTCTTTATGACAAAGCAGTAATAAGGAAACTGCATGGGAGGAAGATCCCCCGGTTTACAGGAAATTCTATGATGAGCTTCTGTTCCCCCTATAGACACAGCCACTTTATGAACCAACGATAATTGTCCTGTTTCTGCCTCCTTTGCCATGTAAGATGTAGTTGATTTTCTTCTCAACCGGTTCATGTATGATCAGCTACTGCTAGATGGTTTAAGGGGACTAAACAGCACCTATTAAGGGAACTACATTCATTTCCACCTGTTACACCATGGAGGCATATCTGAATATAATACAACACGTATAACAACTAGAAAATAAAGTGATTTTCCTATTCAGCTTGAGATTCCCCATAATCAAACTCCTTAACGCACATACTATGCCCATTTCTGCAAAACCATTTATGTTTGCAGGTGTTTCACACTGGCTATCTGCATGTTCAGCTGAGCTCTGTGCTGCACCAATTTAAAAAATGATAAAGAATGCTTTTATAGTCTTAAACAATTTACCCTCTTCTAAATTGTTTCAGGAGTATAACAGCCAGAACTCTTGTCAACAAGCAAGAGACATTTTCCCCTTTATTAAATTAACCAAAAACAAAGGTTTGGGAAGGAACATTAGGGGGCTGGATGGCTTAATTAATAAAAAGAGAATGTGACATAGGATGAGGTTTTCTGAAAACCACTGTCACTGAACATCAGACACCTGGCTGCTGCCACCACAGCACTTTAACCCTGGATATCCCTGCTGTGGCTAAAATTAATTCTCCACTGACTTCTTTACATCACCGAATACGCAAACTCTAAGGCAGTAGCATATGATTTGCCAAATATAGGAAACATACACTAAAATTCCACAACTTGGAAAAAACTTTACTCCCAATCAAATCAAAATAGTGATCACCCCATCTAAAGGAGCTGAAAAAAATAAACACCTGGTTCTTTTGTGTAAGAGCCAGTAAGTAGGTCCTTGTATACCTCTGAAATATGCAAATCAAAGATTTCCCTAAATACAGTAAGAGCATTTTTAAAAATGACAGATTTTTACAACACTGTTAATATTTCATTTAACACTCAGGAAAAATAAACCTGAAGTTTCCAGGGCAGGCATTATCATATCTGATAGCTAAGGAACAGGGAATCATTTCTCATTCAACAAATATTTTTTGAATGTGCCAGGTTTCTGTTAGTCACTTAGGATGTTTATGAAAAAGGCAAAATTCAGGAGTGCCTGCTATAGTCAGAGTGTTTTCAGTAAATGAATTTATTATATCAGATAGTAACTGTGAAGAAGTCATAAGCGAGGTAAGGGAAGTGTGATCAGGTGGTGAAATGAAAAGGTATCGATTCTTAAAATGGCAGTCAGGCAAGTACCGTCTGAAGAGATGACAACAACCAAATCTTGAAATAAGGGTACAAGTGTTACAAACAAATTGAACAAGAACATTCTGGGCAGAGGAGAAGCAAGAATCAAGACCCACGTCTAAAGCAAACCTGGCACGTTTTAAAAATAGCAAAAAGACAAATGTTCCTGAAACACTTGAAGCAAAGGCAAATGAATATGGGATTTGAATTAAAAGTCACAGTTACAAACCAGATCATGGAAGGTCTTATAGGACACGGTAGGCCTACTTTATACACAAACTCCAAGAGCTCAAAAAGAAGCAGTTGAAAATAGGAAGCTGAACTGCAATTAAATTAAGCTGCTTTTCAAAACAGACTCCCACAATCTATAAGGGAAGCCAAAAATATCCAAACTCTCAACACCATATGCACAATGTCAAGTATTCAATTAAAAAAACAATAAGATGCAAAGAATCAAAAAGACATGGCCAAAAAACAAAGAGAAGTCTGTCTGAAACCAACCCCAAAATGACATAAATGATGGACGTAGCAGACAAGGACTTTCAGTTACTGTAAATATATGCAAAGATGTAAAGGACAAACAGGAAACCTAACAGACAAATCCAAACTCTGAAAAACAACCAAAAGGAACATGTAAAGCTAAAAAATATATAAAATTGAAAACTCATCAAATGAGCTCCATGGCAGAGTAGGCTCTGCAGAAAAAAAAAAAAAAAAAAAGATCAGTACTCTTAAAAACAAGGCAATAGAAATTATATTTGAAATGAGGAAAAAGATAAAAAGCTGAAAAAAAGTAAGAGTCTCAGTGACCTGTGGGACAATATAAAGTAGTCTGAAATATGAGAGTCCAAGAAATAGAGAAGAAAGGGAAGCAAGGTCAAATAATGCTTGATACTAATGTACCAAGATTTATAATATTTTTTAAAGATTTGTTTTAGAGAGAGAAAGAGAGCACAAGCAGGAGGAAGGGCAGAAGGAGAAGGAGAGAAGCAGATTCCCACAGAACACGGACCCCCCCAACCCATTTGAGGCTCAACCCCAAGACCATGGGATCATGACCTGAGCCAAAATCAAGTCAGATGCTTAACCCACTGAGCCACCCAAGGGCCCAAGATTTATAATTCTTGATAAAACATAGAGCTCACAGATACTGACTTTTGAAAATTTGGGGGGTGTAGAGGGTTGAGTTTTCTTTTTTTTTGCAAACCAAAGGTTTGTGGCAACCTGGCATCAAGCAAGTCTAGTTGCACCATTTTTCCAATAGCATTTGTTCACTTTGTTTCTTAGTGTCACATATTTTGATAATTCTCAAATATTTTAAACTCTTTCATTAGTATGGTCAATAGGTTTTAGCCAAAAATATTTTTTGATTAAAGTATGTACATTTTTTGACATATGCTATTGCACACTTAACAGACTATAGTATGGTGTAAATATAATTTTCATATGCATGGGGAAACCCAAAAATTTATTTAACTGACTTTATCGCAGTATTTGCTTTACTGCAGTGGTCTGGAACCAAACCCTCAACATCTTCGAACTATGGCCGTGTAGTGATAAAACCACAGATGTAAGATGGACCGCGTACACGCACATGCATCCAAATACACACTTCATTGTCACACTGCAAGATTTTTTCTTTTAAACTTGAAAACACCCAGGAAAAAAGGAAACATTAATGATAGAAGGAGAATGATAAGAATTATAGTCGATTTCTCATTAGAAACTATGCAGGACAGAGGAGTGATATGTTTGGGGTACAGAGAGAAAAACACTGTATCCAGTGAAAAGATACTTCAAAAAATAAATAAATAAATAAAGGTAGGGGCGCCTGGGTGGCTCAGTCAGTTACGTGTCTGCCTTCGGCTCAGGTCATGATGGCAGGACCATGGGATCAAGCCCTGTACCAGCGCCCTGCTCAGCGGGGAGCCTGCTTCTCCCTCTCTTGCTCACCCTGCTTGTGCTCTCTCGCTCTTTCCCTCTCTGTCAAGTAAATAAATAACATATTTAAAAAAAATAAAGGTAAAGTAAGACTTTTCAGGGAAACCAAGACTGAGAAAATTCATTGTTCGGAGGCCTGGTATGCAGCAAGGGGTTAACTCAGAAGGTCTGGGGTGCTTAGCTTGCAGGAAACAGTTAATTTAGTGGGCTTTCGTGTCCAAACCCTGCACATCTCAAAGAAAGGTCTGTCTTCTGGAAGACAACGTCTGAGCCCTTGCAATAATCTGACTAGAGTATCTTTGTATAGCCAGGGGCTTGAGCCATGCCAGAGAGTTTATTGTAACAACAGGATTCATAGTGGGGACTTTGGGCCACACTGTAGTAGTTTGACCTCTGGCAGGGCTGGAGATTGAGTAATTGAGATCAGTCCCATGCATGCCTCGAGACTCATCCCCAGTAAACACCCTAGACCACCAAGGATTGAGTGAGCCTCCATGGTTGGCAATATTCTGTAGATATTGTCCCACACCATTGCTAGAATTAATCACTGTCAATAGGACAACTGGAAGCTTGTACCTGGTCTCTCTTAGACTTTGTGCCAGGTGCCTTTTACCTTTAGTGATTTTTTTTTTAACCTTTGTCGATTTTACTCTATATCCTTTCTCTGTAACAAACTATAACCATACATATTTTCTGTTTTTCTAACAAATCACAGAACTATAACCATACATATTTTCTGTTTTCTAACAAATCACAGAATCTATGAGTGATCTTAGTGTGTTGGGGTCACTACAAAATGCACACAGAAAGAAGAGATTCCTCCAAGCAAGTAAAATGTGATACAGAAGGAAACTGAGAACTTATCTAAGGAAGGAAATAAATAAGGAAATCAAGGGTACACGTGTACAAGAGTACATTTTTCCATGTATTTCAAGTTTAAAAACAAGTAACACTAAAATTTGATGACGGAAGTTGACTGTTAGGGATCCTGGCCAGTTTTTACAAAACGGTGAATGTTAGTTGCATGTGTGTTGACTTTATAAAATTTTCCTGAGCTGTAGATATATTTGATGTACACCATGATGATGAGAGATAGAAGGTAGGTAAGTAAATAGACAGATATTACCTTAATTTAAAAATGTCTACAATATGTGATAGACATATAATCTGGGAGTGCCTATGAAGAGAGAGTTTCCTAGGAGAGCAAGGTTATTATGTTGACACAAAAAGTTTCAGTTCCCAGATAATATAGCATCAGAGAGAGACTGTAAGCCTGTAAGCCTAAAGGAACTGTGTGGTTTTTTCCTGCCTAGCTGGCTATCTGTTCTCAGGTAATTCCTTAATCTCTCTCAGAATCAGCTTCCTCATCAGGGAAATGGGGAAAATCATATTTACCTTTCCGTGTTAGGTGAGGAATTAATGAAATAATATCCACAGAGGGACTCAACAAAAACTAGTACAAGTCCATGAAAATGCAAGCAATGCTTTTTCACATTATTGTTAAAATGATGGGCAGGAAGGAGGATGAGATGCTGAGGATACTTCAGTTCATGTAAATGTGTAATCAGGTGAATCCTATGGTACTAAAGAAACCCATAGCTGTGCCCACACCCTATAAAACTCCCTTTCACTTTTTCATTAATTTTTGTCCACGCTGTAAACATAGAATAATTCCATAGGTACCAAATGCACTACGGCATGAATGGACTCATGCAGAGTTGAGGGAAAAATAAGGTTCAAGAAACTGGAATGATATCTAGAGATTTTGACATTTCCAAAGAAATCATCTTACCTCAGCACTTCCAAACCTTATGGTCATCGCCCAACTTCATTGCCTTTGATTAAAAAAAAAAATATCACCAGCTACTAATCTTTCTCCTAAGTCACAGAAGAAGGTGTGGCTGGATCTGAAGTTCCAGAGAAATACAAACACATTCCCAGAACATGGCAAGTCCAGAACTTGGGGAATCAGCGTAAGGGGTCAGGGTATTCAATGGGAGAGGTCATATGTCATCTAACGTAGCTCCTCATTGGCAAAATACAGAATAGCAACCCTACTTCACAAGAGTGGTTCTCATTTTAAACATCCCGTCCGGTCATTTCCATCAATACAGTCCCACATTCTAGGCTGTGCACTCTGCTTGGGAGTTAACAGGACACCATCAGCACTCTGATGGAATTCTATGGGAAATGATCATAAAGAGCGTAATCTAAACATTAAATAAAATTTAATTTTAAAAGCATTGTGGGGCAGCAAGTGCTGACGACACTTTATGTCAGGATGATCTTAGGAAACTACTATATCCTGCTGTGAGTTCATCAGTTTCCCTTTTTGGCATTTCAACCGTTTTATTGTTCAGGTGCAGGATAAATCAGAAATCACTCTTCTCATCGTCCACTCCCCTTAACAAATGAGAAACAGGCTCAGGGCAGGAAAGTGAGCTGTGTGAACTCCTACAGCTTGTCAGGACTGAACCTAGGGCAACGGCTAGTTTTCCCGACTCCAGGCCAAATGCATTCTCGATACTAAAACACAGAATGTAAAGTGAAAGCACTGCCACCTTGTTAGAAAATGGCACCTATCTCAAGGACTATGCTCATAACAACTAGAAATAGGACCCTAACACACTGCACTAGCACATGTGAGATATTAGAATACTCATGAACAACAATCATTCATGGGCAAGAGTGAAATCTTGGCCATGATGATGTCACTGACCACCGTGAATCAGCCAGACACACGATCGCCGTGTGTTTTCCTTGTTGTGAAGCAATGGATCAGAGATGATGAGTTCAAAGTCAGTCATTAATTCCACCCTTCCAGTTGTAGCCGTCGCACACATCATGCTTCTAAATCTGCTTTCTGTGATGAAATATCAGTTCATACGTGGGTCAGAAGAAATGGGGGCGTCTCTGAGGAAGTTCTCAGAGCCTGTGCCCACACTTGAGACTAGCAAGTCTACCTAACCAAACGTTTCCAACAACCTATTTCTGCCATTTGGGAAATATAGTTAACTTGTGTGTGTGTATGTGTGTGTGTGTGTGTGTGTGTGTGTGCATTTTTTACATAGTACTGCACATGAGAACACACAGGTCTTTCGTTTAGATCAGAGGAGGAGACATAATAGAGTAAAAGGACAATTGCTTTAGACTCCATTCGACCTCTTCCGCCAATTAGCTGTCCAGACAAATCACAGAACTTCTTTGAATCTCTTGTTTGTCTGCTCAGAAATGGAGATAAAGCCACCTCCCACCCCCCACCTCACTGCTTGTGACAAGCAGTAGAAAAGACCTACAGTCTTTCTCTCAATTCCCTTCCTTCTCACTTCTTGGGAAGGAATAAAAACAAAATTCACTGATCAAAGGATGGGGGATCGGGGGTGGCGGGGAACCAATGTAGAAATGGCTACCAGTAGATGAGATGTTCCTTAGTCTAACTTAATCTGAGGCTGTTGACCTTAGGGAGAAAAATAACCCTGCTGCATTGTGTGAGACCTGGACCGCCTATGAACCTGCTACAGCAAAAGGCTCACCGTTCCTGGAGGCAAATGAAAATAACTAAAACAGCTGCTAATTCAATAATAACGACCAATGGGACACCCATGAGTAGAGTTCAAATCAAAAATAATTGGTTATCAGTCCCTACTTAGCAAAGACCAGTCTTTCACACGGTGTGCTGTTCTCCCTCTTTAGCATGAGATGCCAGTGTTTGGAACAGTCACTTGGATTAATGCGTAAACACGAACTTAGATGTATAACGCAGAAGGGAAAGAAAAACAAATGAGGCAAAAAAAAGGGGGGGGTGAAGATGCGGCCTGGCTTTTAAAAATTAAATAAGCCATATATTATGTCCCACGTTCATTATTTTTAGAAACATTTATTAAGCTTGGAGTCAGACACTGAACTGGATGCCAGAAATACAGAGATTAATGACTTTGTCCAGACCTGCAGGGAACTCATTGTCTAGGGGGGCAAGGCGGTAATGAGGAGGACAGCTCTGCAGGAGCAGACTGTGGCTTGGGGAAAGCTCCCCGCACAGCGCTAACCGGGCCCCACGACCCACGAAGGAAGCTAGACCAAAGGGTAGGGTCATGGATGAAGATTCAGGGCAGCGCAGCATTCTGGAAAATAGCAAGTCGTTTAGCGTGGCTGCGGAATTTGGGTAAGGCAAGAAGCCTGGGCCTTGGGGAGGCTATTGAAGTTAATAGGGACAAGTCACAGAAGTCCTCTCATGCTGAGTAGTTTGGATTTACTTTTTTTATAAAGCAGATCGGAAAGCATACAAAAGAAAAAAACCCAAGTATTATTTTTTAGAAGTGGGTTATATGGTCAGGTCTACTTTTTAGTAGAGCATGCCTCCAAGCCAGGGGTCTCTGCAACCACCCGCCGGCGCCCGACTCAGGTACTAGGATGACAGTGAGAGGCAGACACAAGGAAGCAAAACGTCTGAACTTGGTGACCAATGAAACAAGAGAAATGAAGCAAAGACCCAATCGCAGGAATTATTCGGCTAATCTCCCCTTTTGATTAGTTCAATGCGCCTTTATGTGAGGCCACAGGTACCCCTTACCCCCGCTTAGTGTGGCATGTGCAGACTTCGCTGTGTCATTAGGCTACGGCTGTTGCCATTCCTTAAACATACCAAAACACCTTCTGACCTCAGGCTCGTTGCATTGGGTAGAGAGGTCATTTTTTCCCCCAAATAATTACTAATCCAATAATTTAATTCCAGTCTCCAGGGCTAGCTCCTCAGACAGAACTTTTCTAATTATCTAAAACAAATTCCCCTGCCATCACTCTCTTTTCTCTTTTTAACTTGTTTTAATTTTTTCACAGCATTTATTAATACCTAAAATTAAATCATGTAATTATTTGTTTCCCACCAGCATGTAAGCTTTCTAGAGCCAGGGTTGGTTTTTTGTTTTTGTTTTTAAGATTTATTTCTTTATTTATTCATGAGAGACACAGAGAGAGAGGCAGAGACACAGGCAGAGGGAGAAGCAGGCTCCATGCAGGGAGCCCGATGCAGGACTCGATCCCAGGACCCCAGGGTCACATCCTGAGCCGAAGGCAGATGCTCAACTGCTGAGCCACCCAGGACTCCCTACAGCCAGGTTGTTTTTTTGTTTTCTGGTTTTTGTTTTTCCCCTTCCACCACAACTACACTCTCACCACTAAGAGCAAAACCTAGCACAAGGTAGTAGGCACTCAACACATGATTATTAACGTATGAGATGTTCCTATGTTTTGTGCTTTCCCAATTAGGCAGCACATTCCTTGACATTCTACAATATTTAAATCAAAGCTGTCACTGCAGGGAGTCCAAATAAACGGTTTTATTTTCAAGATAAGGAAATAAAATCCTGGGGAGGTTTTATTATTCCTTCAAAAATCTAAAAGTTAGCTAGTGGTAAAATCGAGGATTTCTGATTCCTAGTGCCAAATCTCTTCCCTTTGATGATTCTCTCCACTGTAGGTAAAAATAATATTTTCTATTTTGTCTATTTTTTTTCTCTCCCACAGTACCCATACCCATACTAGGTACACTGAAATGTTTACTTCTTATTGAAAAACAATCAAAATATTCGACAATCTCTCATCCTTGATAATAAAGCTGGCTCACCAATTTCAATTCTACCTGAAATTCTGACCCTTTGCCTTAATAACAGTGCCTGCAGTTTCAATTATAGGAACAATATTGCCTTTCCTTGAGCACAAATAAAGTCAGAACTACCCCTACTGGCTTTCTATGGCTTTGGGGTAGAGCAAGGAAATACTGCTGGTAAGAAAATCAGGTTGTAGTCCTTCATGAGTAGGACTACAGTAGTTGGAATGGAATGAACTTAAGCTATTAGTCTATTTAAACTATTTAGTATGAATAAAACCAGTAGAAAAAAAAAACAGTAGAATATTATTTATCTATGAAGTTCCAGTGCCCCGAACGTTGCTTTAAAAAGACTTTGATAGATATTATTTCACACCTCAAGAAACAATTGCATAGCTTCCCAGCTGTCCATGGTCACAGTCATTTTGCACTCCAGGGCTGCATGGCTCCTCCAATTTCCATTTAAAATATTGCTCCAAAGCTTAATATATTGCCCCCCTAAATACACAAAAGAGTATTGTAATGATCACATTCATGCCAGACAGTGATATGTAAAGATGTTTCAGCCAGGCTCCAAAGACAAGTAGAAATAATACTATTTCGTAAGTTGACCATTATATGGGCCAATTCTACTACCAACCCCTCCTAAATTTAACTTGTGATTTCCGTGTTTCTAGGCCTACTAGTTGACAGTGCTTCTCCAATAAGTTGCATTTTGAAAAAAATAAAAAATAAACAGCAAATTAAAGACCCTCCCTCTAGCTTCTAGTTCAGATTCTTCAGAGACTACTCACTCCCCTCCTCCCACTGTGGATAGGGTGTACTTCTCCAGGTCATTGATACAGAGCTGGACCACGTATCTTGCTTTAACCGACGGAATGTTAGTGGATAGCATGCAAGCAGAGATTTGAAACAGGCTCGCAAGGGGCGGGGGATGCTTTCTGACATTTCAAGGGTCCACCATGAAAAGAGCTTTCCGTGGATAGCTTCTGCTCCTCTAGCTTGGGCTCAAGAACCCAACAGAAGGAGCAGGTTTGAACTCCACTCCCAGCCCAAAGCATAGATGCCCCAGCTGACTGCAGACCATGAGTGAGAAAAACGAATATTTATTTTGAAGGCCACTGAGATACTGAGGTTGTTTGTTAAATAGCAAGATCAATTAATATAGATTACATCCCCAGTCACCTGCTGACATTCAAAGCTTGAATACCTAAATGATAACGCCCTATGATGTTCATAACCAAGCGCACGGAATCCAAAAGCAAAGTCAAATAGTCTTAAGTTTAGTTCCTGGCTTGGTCACAAAGAAACTCTATAGAATCAGTCAAGTTGCTTTATGTGGCTCCACTTTAGCGCCTTACCTACAATATGGGACTAATAATATTTTCCCCCAGGGGTTATGAAGAGTATTAGATAAGTTCCACAAATCAACTAGCGCAAGGACTGTTCAGGATGGTTCAGGATGGTGCTGGATGTGGGGATTGTGTCCAAATCCTGGATCTCACAACATCTGATTGAAAGTACCTAACTTTGAAATACATAAATTTTTGAGACTGCCTACATGCATTCTCTCTCTCTCTCTCTCTCTCCCTTCCTCTGGGAACAGCCCTTTATTGGTGGGCAAGCTATTCCATATAGTTCATGTGAAAGTGACTCTTTCCCAGCCTTGTAGGTCAGAGGCCTCTGTGTAACTACCACGCCCTCTAAATCAAAGTCCTACCCCTCTCGTGCCACAGTGATTGGATCATGGATGGGCACATGACCAAAGTCTGGCCAATCAGGGCTCTTCCCAAGGTCTTTTTCTTTTTTTTTTTAAATAAATTTATTTTTTATTGGTGTTCAATTTGCCAACATACAGAATAACACCCAGTGCTCGTCCCGTCAAGTGCCCCCCTCAGTGCCTGTCACCCATTCACCCCTACCCCCGCCCTCCTCCCCTTCCACCACCCCTAGTTCGTTTCCCAGAGTTAGGAGTCTTTATGTTCTGTCTCCCTTTCTGATATTTCCTACCCATTTCTTCTCCCTTCCCTTCTATTCCCTTTCACTATTATTTATATTCCCCAAATGAATGAGAACATATAATGTTTGTCCTTCTCCGATTGCCTTACTTCACTCAGCATAATACCCTCCAGTTCCATCCATGTTGAAGCAAATGGTGGGTATTTGTCGTTTCTAATGGCTGAGGAATATTCCATTGTATACATAAGCCACATCTTCTTTATCCATTCCTCTTTCGATGGACACCGAGGCTCCTTCCACAGTTTGGCTATTATGGACATTGCTGCTAGAAACATCGGGGTGCGGGGGTCCCAGCATTTCACTGCATCTGTATCTTTGGGGTAAATCCCCAGCAGTGCAATTGCTGGGTCGTAGGGCAGGTCTATTTGTAACTCTTTGAGGAACCTCCACACAGTTTTCCAGAGTGGCTGCACCAGTTCCCATTCTCACCAACAGTTCAAGAGGGTCCAAGGCCTTTTTCTGAAACTGTAGAGGTGGTTGAGGCACTCTGTCTTTTCTCATGATCATATGCTGACCCAGTGCAGTATAGACTTAGAGCTAAGCTGGCCATTACTGACAACGTACTGGGGGAGTCTGGGTTCAAATGAAGCCTACATAGAGGAAATCAAATCAGGACATATAGGGAAAGTCAGTTCTGATTATACTGGTTAAGCTTCCGGAGTCCCTCTTGGGCTGTAGACAGGACCACCAATAGGCATTTTGTAATGTGAGCTAAAACAGTCCCATTTGCTTAGGCTTGTCTGAGATGGGAATCCTCACTTGCAAATAAGAAAGTGTGATCTTGGAAAATCTGACTACCTTCTTTGAATCAAATTAGTTTTCTAATCTGTAAAAATGGAAACAAGAATAGCATTACAAGAATAATATTTGAGTGTGTTGCTGTCATGGGCATGAATAAGGATGTGCCTCACATCCAGTACGAAGCCACTAAGAATTATCTGTCATCATCATGATCCTCTTCACATCCTCCTACTTCACAACTGCTTTGATAAATGGCACAGACTAATAAACCAATAAACACATATTTGTCCTTACTTCTGTCTCTACTGGTCCCAGACAGAGGTGGGGTGTGGTGGAGTTCCACAGCAATGTTCAAAAGTACGGTAAGAAAATGGGGACCAAGAGGTCTCACATGCCCCCAAGAGCTCTGAAAGCTAGACCAACCTAAAAAGGGTGATAGAATATGAAGGGATTAAAAAAACCAATAATTCCTGAGATGATCCTGAGTCAACCCATAGAAAGTTAACAAGAGCCCACTGGTGGGAGAAAGGCAAAAAGCAGACAAAGAGGGGCCTGCTGATACCAGCTTCTGTTCCTCATCCTCTCAGCCGCTGAAAAAGACAAAATGCCACCCAATGAAAGCAACACTCTTGGAGACCTGCAAAGTCATCAATCCTGAGGATCCCTGCCTGCCCTGAATGATGGATGTCAAAGTTCTTCAGCCCCAAGGAGGCAGCAATAACCATCTGTCATCCTCTGCACCACAGGAAATTGGTAGCTGCTTCTGAGTAAGCTTTCCTATAGGCTGCTCAGCAGACAAGGGCCAAAACCCAAACTGATTCTTTCCAAAAGACCCTTATATGTTTGGCAGACAAGTCCCCACCCACGCACACAGCTCTGGTGGAAAGCTCCCATTTTCCATACGTTAGAATCTCTCACCCCCTTGTCTTAGACTAGCGGTCCACCTGCATCCCCTTCGTGCTTCCTCTCCCCAGGTAACCACACCCCTCCTCCTTCAACCTCTCCTCCTCAGCCACAGGATGCTCAAAAATCAAGGCCAACAGAGTTAAACACCCTCAGCTCTCCTTATCTCCCCAACTATCCTTTTTTTTTTTTTCACTTTTACTTTTTCCACCCAGTGTCAGAGGAGTGTTCCAAATATGTTGCTCAGTTTCAAGGAAAATTCTTCTCCCATAATTCCAGTATCAACTCCTCTCATCTCTCCAATGTTCATTCTCATTTTCTTGTCCTCTCCTCTTTCTTTGCCCTGGCCACTTTCCTGGACTATTTCTCTTCAGGTTTCAAATCTCCTGACCCACAACTAGACTAAAAAAAAAAAAAAAAAAAAAGTCAAATAACTGCTATCAATAAGAAAAAGTCTTTGGGGCCTGTTACTGTATATGACTATCACTTCTCTGTTCCTCTGATAACCACCAATGATTCTAAAGAGCAGTCTGTTCTCTGCTACATCTCTTCATACCCGCTCTCACTGCTCACTTTCTTGAGGTCTGAATTCTGTCACCTGCTTCAAACTACGTAATGGAAGATGTTAGTAACAGGAGAAGCTCGGGGGAGGATTGAAGAGGTATATTAAAACTATATGCTCAGCTTCTCTGCAAACATAAATTGCTCAAAAAATGGTCTGTTAATTTAAAGAAAAGACAATGCCATCATGCATAGTATTGCATTAAAGTCAGCTGAGATTCTGAGACACTAAACATACACACGCACACACGCACCCGTGTATACCTGAAAGTCACTGGCGAAACTCTAAGCACCAACTCCAATCCCCTTTCTTTATACATCTTCCTCCTTTATTTCTGTACTGTTAGACACCACAAGCATATTTCCAAACTGCTAGAATATAACACCTGGATGCCTGATGGCTTTTTTTAAATCCTACCTTTATAATAAAATTAATAGTAAGATTCTTATGTAGCAGTTGAGAAAACATTGGTTCAAATACATCACAGTGCTAGTAAGTGGCAAATGACTAAAAAAGCATGAAAATTCAAGTAATCTTTCCCAGTTGAGTACTCTTTCCTCCACCACTTTTAAACCTGAAACTCATTCCTCCTCTTGACTGCCTTGTGTGTATTAAAGGCACAGATAATCTCCTACTCACCCAAGAGCAAAACATCAAGATCTTCAATAACATTAGAATTTAAAGTCCCTTCCTATAACACCATGGGTGCCTGGAGGCTATCGCTCACTCACTACCACTCTAGACTAACTTATTGCTGTTTAAATAGGGAGGCTGAAATTTGAGACCAGGGAGGGTGATGGGAAGTAGGACTGTCTATGATATTATTGTTTGTAACAACAGGTTTAGGACTAGAACTTTAGAATTCCTTGCCTAATCTGTTCTAACTTCATCAGACTATAACTCAGAGGGAGATGAAAGACGGACTATAATGTGGGTGGTACCCTCCTGGGCAGGTGAATCATTCTATCAGTGAACTTACTGCCCCAGAAACTCTGCTTATTTCTAAAGACTTGGCTCTCATCAGTTTCATGTAATTGATCTCTTGGTACTTCCTACTTCCTACATTTATAATGATTAAATTTCCCCGGAGTTTAACTAAATTTTGTACAATTAGGCAGATCATCCTTAGGTCAACTTGTGGGTATTAGTTAGATAGTAGTTTTGGTACTTTTCTTTTTCTTCAAATAACGCCCAAGAATGCCCTCCATCCCATAGGTATCATGAGGCCAAAATATATGTGAGCCTTCTGGCTGAGGTCAACAGTACAGCTTGTGCTTGAATAAAGCTAACTTCTGGTGAAAAGTGGGACAATGTAGAGAAGTCATAAGGGACACTTGCTTGAAGAAGAGCATCAGCAGAGAAAATTTAATTAATTTTCTAGTTATTTTCAAATGGCTACACGTCCCATACTGTGCTTGCCATAAAAACCATGACTCAAATATTTATCCATGAACTTTTAAAGACTGGTGGGCTTATAAATTTTATGCAGTTCCTTCATTTTATAAATAAGAAAAGAGAACTTCTTATTTGAAGTACTTTTTTTTTTTCAGATTTTATTTATTCATGAGAGACCCAGAGATAGAGGCAGAGACACAGGCAGAGGGAGAAGCAGGATCCCTGCAGGAAGCCCGATATGGGACTCGATCCCAGGACCCCGGGATCATGCCCTGAGCTGAAGGCAGATTTTCAATCACTGAGCCACTCAGGTGCCCTGAGAACTTACTTGCTACAGGCCAATTCCAAGGTCAAATGAATGTAAAGACGAAGCACTAGGTACCTTAAATTATTAAGGCCAGTCCTGGCTTTCTTTTACCCCATGAAATTTAATGCGTTTAAACTTAAACAGTGTAATAAAAAGATGCACAGAGAAACTCACATATATCCACATGCGCACAAGTACAGCATAGTTTTGAATTACTTAGAACTTTTTCTCAGGTGATTTTGTTCTCTTGCTTTTATCCACCCACAGAGCTGAACCTCGTTAGTCCCTGTAGTGCCATTCCTCTCTCTTTCCTATAGTTTGCAACATTCCCAATTTAGTAACATCTGAAAGCATAATTAAAGTGTCATTTATTCACTTTTACATAACATGAACTGATAAAAGTAGAAAAGTTGAAAACTCTTAAATACAATTGGTTTTGTCTTCTGGTTCCTTCCTCAGTCCTATGAAGAATACAGCTCTAGTGTCCTTTGTGGTCCTGATGTTCTTTTGAAAAAGATAATAATATGAAACCAAAGTAAGGGAGTATCCTATAAAATAGAAACCTTACTTTGGCTGAGCTGAGAAAAATGTTGAAGATGCAGCACGAGAAGCATGCTAAGGAAGGCAATCATCAAAGTTAAGTATGGAGTCCAGGGCATACGTGGAAATTAAGAAACAGACATCAGCCTCACTCCCTTTGAATTGAAATTACAGAGAACTACTGGGGAAACAGACATGGTGAAAATCAAGAAATAATGTCCCTATTATGAAAATCACATGAAGATTAAAAAGAGAGAAGAGCTGTGGGCTAGTTTTTACACTGAATTATGTGCTTTTACTCTTCCCTCAATTTGACTTTCAGATAGTCTATCCTTTGTCCCTTAGAACACTAAGTCAGCATGCAGCTGTGATCACTATATTTTACAAATCTCTTTTGATAATTTAACAAATTAGGAAATCAGGCATAAAAACTGGTTACATGCTTTCACAACTCCTCCTTCAATGAGATTAAACTAGAGTGACCTTTAAGGTTTATAGTGCTGGCGGTCACTCCCATAATGGGCAAGGATCTCGCAGGAGATAACTTAAATCAGGAAGTCATCCTTGGAGTAAAATATTACCCATTTCTCTAATGAAACTTAAATGAGATGAGAAAGAGTAGTCATAGTCCCATAATGGTTAAGAATGTCAGTAGAGACAAAGCTGAAACAATATAATCACTCTGGGTTGTATAGTAATCCCTGAGATAAATTTATATGTCAAGGAAGATGATTCTAATAAAGAAGGAATTCCTAGAAGTGGGAATTGCCCATTATCTTTTTCACAAATTAAAACTGTAGTTAACGTAAGATTATCAGATAACAATGTCCTAACATTGTAGAGGCCTGTGCAGACATTCCCCCAGGAGGCCAAGATTTCAAAGGAGAAAATTTAAAGCAACATTCCTAACCAGGAGTTTTATGAAGAAGGGCAGTGCTGTGATGTGGGGATAATGGTGATAGTCCGATGTCAGCAAAGACTCTCAATGGAATGTAACTCAAGATTGAATGTTAGGCAGCCAGTGGCTCCTTCCATGACAAGTGAGGATCTCATAGATGAATATAGGACAAAAGGCAAGATTCCACTTGAGAATCAACCATCAGTTACTACTTCTTTTTTTTTTTTTTTCAGTTTAAATACAGATGAAAGGATATCGAGATAATGCTGGGGAGATAAGTAAAATAAATATAAAACTGGAATAGTTACCATATTAAAAAATGTCAGATGAGACTATCCAAAACAAACAAATAACTGCTTCCAGGAGTTTCAATGGGAATGTGAGACATGTCTCATTCCTGGACTCTTGGAATAGATCCCATGGTAGTCCTACAATGGCTGACAATGTGAAAGGATTGGTCTAGCACCTGGTCTACTCTCTTTAATTTTATGTCAGGTGGCTTGCGGGCATTCCTAGGATGGCTCTACCATTTGAGAAGAAATGACCAAAGTTGGGAAGTCTTACACCCATCACCTTTTATTTAGATGGATACTCCCAATGACAGGGAAGAGCCTCAGAGGTGTCCAATCTAAAACAAAAGACCTATCTAACCATTTATTTTAAACATCACTGATAGCTGGTGCTAGTTGGAAATTCTGGTAAACTCCAGATTGTCAGAAGACATCAAGAAAAGACAGGATTGCCCTATCTTAAGTAATAACCCACTTCATTCTTTCTGATTTTCAAGTGGATAGATTTGAGCATGTCAACATGCCTCTGGGTATTATTTAATCAATACAATTGTATCAGGAGTGAATTTTGATAGGAGGAGCAATGAGAAATAAATCATCATTAACTAATTTCTCATAATTTTAAAGAGGATTCAGGTAATGGTTTTACATATGTATATAAACATATACAGGGATGTTTATGTCACTATTTATGTTTAATTTTGTTTGATTTTAGCATTGCACTTTTTCTTTAGGTGTCCTAGGCCACAGTCTAGAAAGGCAAAAGTTTTGAGAAACACCAGTCACTATTTATGTCATTCCAGGATTGATGGTAAGTGCTAAATAGCATAACTACATTTACTCATAAATTATGATTATTACTTTCTGTACTTGACGTGTGTGTTTACGCGCGCACGCATGTGTGTAGAGTAGCTGCCTCTACTAGATTTAATGTCTCTGGCTCTTAATCTAATGCCTTCCTAACTTTATGATTAGTATGTGCCCATTTCATCTTGCTCCTGAGATTTAGATCTTAATCTGAATACATGGATTTACTTGAATTAGCATCTAACAGATTTACCTAAATCAGGAAGAGAAACATTTGCACTCAACAAATTCATTAAATCTGGCATAAAACTACCAAATTTCTTGCCATCAGGAGCTAAACTAATCATAATATAAATTTCTAGAACATAGAATTATAGAGTGTGATTCTTCATCCACTATCCTGAAATATTCTCAGAAGTGCAGGAAGTAATCTGTGAAATTCACATTATGATTACCATAGGTCTAAAAAAATTTTCACTGATTAAATTCTCCCCCTGAATTAGAGCACAGTAACCTCAAAGCCAGATAGATTCTACCTGTCTCCACAGTATTAATAGAGCCAGACCAGAAAGGAATTTCCCTGGATAAAACACACAAGAACATTGTTAAAGTGAAGTGAGAACCTCCTCACCAGAAGGTCCTGAAAAGCAAAGGAAACAAATCATATTTGTAAGAAGATGAGAGCTGCAAATGTGGTTTTTAAGTTTCCTATCAGGAAAATACATAAATAAGATTTATTAATTATAGAATCCATCAACTAAAAACAAATATGTCTCTCAGACAAAGCAGTGGTCTTTGCTTCCTTGTCTCTTCTTTTCAGCTCTCCTGAGCTGGCTCAGATTCCCTCTCTGGAGGCTCATCATGTACATGTTGGATCATGGCCTATAGTTGCAATAGCATTTCTACAATAACAAAAAGGGGAGTTATGCTGCTATTTTTCTAGTTTTATCTGTTGCGGCAAGCTGACACATAAACTAAAACACTCTTAATTTCAGGAAGGAAGGAAGGAAGGAAGGAAGGAAGGAAGGAAGGAAGGAAGGAAGGAAGGAAGGAAGGAGAAAGAAAACGGAAGGGGAAAGGGGAAAGGGAAAGGGGAAGGGAGAGGGGAAGGGAAGGGAAGAGAGGAAAGGAAAAAAAATAAGTTCTCAGCTCTTTGACATCTAAGATAAAATGTCTACAATCAAAAAGTGAGAAGTGAATGAGCCCTGTATTGTTTAGGTAAACAGCCATCAAAATAAGTCTCCGAAGTAAACCTTGGCTCAGTTTCAGGCTGAGGAAGGCCTATGAGTTCCAAAGCGTACTGAGGAGCATCTGAGACCTGGAGAGAGCAGGGAGATGGAGCAGGAATAACTACTCCTCTAAGGTGTTCCAATCTTCGTGAACCGGAGTTTTCTTTTTCATCAATGTAAGAAACAGACTTTGGAGTTGACTGGAATAGATTCATCTGCAAATATGCTAATATGCTGGTCTCCGTACCTCATTATTGGTGGAAGAAACAGATGGGTATACAGGTGATTACAATGCATGATAAGGAGCCTCAGCAGGAGTAGGGAAAAGACAAGAGCTTTGGTTGCCGAGCCTCTTTGTTATAGGACCACAACTCTGTCCTATATGAGAGAATTAAATAAGTCAACTCGTGCAAATTGCTTGGCGTAGTGCTTGATTTATAGAGTATTCAGTAAATGCTATCTAGTGAAATGCGTGTTTAATAATTGTAGCAGATATGATGAGCCATTCTCGAGACCTCATGACAATCCTGGACAGAATAGTAAGTACTTTACATATACTAATTTAATCTTCATAAAAATTCTTTGACATAGGTGTTTCACCGGGAAGTGAAGCCGTGCGTCCAAGGTTACAAAGTCAGGAAGGATGGAGTAGAATTCAAATCCTGACACTCGAAGTCCAGAGCCAGGGCTCCAAAATACTACACCCTCCTACAAGTAGCAGCAAGGCCGAAATAGCCAGTCAAGGGAAAGTAGAGGATTTTTACATCAACTAGACATTCCTATGGGAGATGAAAATTACTGTAAAGCTCTCTCAACATCCACGTTCATATGTAATTATGTAAACCTTTCCCGCCTAGCACAGGCTGATTTCAGCAGTAGTATTCAACGTGCGATTTGAAGACCTCTCACAACTGACCTGAATGTTTAATTCCTGGCTCCACCCACATCTATGAAATCTTCAGACCAGTTCCTAAGAGTCTGCGTGGAGCAAGCTCCGCTACCTGTCATTTCTAGGCATAACAACACTTGAGAACCACTGGCATAAATCATTCTAATGGAGAAGGCAAAAAAAAAAAAAAAAAAAAAGTCATATAAGTGTGTGTCATGTGTGTTAGTTCAGGTCCTCCAAGAAGCAGATGGGAAGAAAGGATTAAGTGTGTGAAGTGTTTTACTCTGAGAAAAGCCTGTGAGGCCAAATGGGGAGGAAGCCAAATGACCATGTTGAACTTTACTGAGCTCTGTGCTTCTGGAAAACAAATAGTCAAGCAACCGACCCCGATTTTGTAGTCCAAGAAACGGCTCGCTGCAAAGAACCACCCCTCTCCCTTGACTTAGACGGAACTGGTGAACGAAACCCTTGTTTATTTATGACAAAGACGCACACACCCTATATATTCCCATTTTTGTCTCATAAATTAATGGCTGAACCGCTGGTCACCATTGTCCAACAGGGTTCAATGCCCATGAATGTAACTTTACCAAACTGAAGTCAGGCTTCCCTACTTACTCCCCGGCCCCTGATCCTTGGCCCACCCCCCTGAGAACTGGGACAGACAATAATCCCTTCTGAGCAGTGCCTCCAAGAACCAGCTAACCTCAGAGGATAATGTTCCCTGATTCATTGTCTGATCACACCACTCACTCGTCCCACCTCCCCACAGCTTGTCTTTGGCCTTGTTTCTTCCTCCCCGTAAAGAAGAAGCCTCTTTCTGCCTGACCTTGCAACTCTCATGGTCAGAGAGTGCGCCTTCATTCATTCGTCTTCTCCCCTCACTGAACTTGTCTTTTTCAACAAAGTCTCTCCCTACCTAAATCTGGATTTACTTCTTATTCGACACAAGTAAGGCTGTGAGAGCCATCACACCAGGATGGAAGTCTGTCCCAAAGTGAAGAAGGGAGGGGAGGGGGGCCAGATGGATGGAAGGATCCCTGACTTCTCCACAGTCCTAACAAAGTCTGCATCCAGGGCAACTGTGCTTCAGGAACTGTGTTGTGCCCCATCAATGGTTGGAGGTAACCCAGGGGAAGCGCGCTTAAACACATTAATTGATTTTGCCATGTGTGGCTGGGACCCTTACGATCAGTTATGCTCCTTGAAGCTCAAGTCTACTGGGCACATGCTCAGAATGACTGCAGCGGTTTTCAGACTATAACCCCCTAACCTTTTAGGACTCCTCCACCTATCACGTCCAATACAACGGCGGTAGTGAGCCACTGTTAGGGATAGGTGTGCTCTGAAAGGCGCAGGGCACGCAAGAAAGGAGAAGGTGCCTACGTGTGGATCCCTGCTCCCATGAGTATGTGCATACGAAGCACTAGAACACAGAATATGCAATAAATTGTGGGTTTCTAATGGGAGAATAGCGAACAGCTGCTTCCCATAATTTTCACGTTTGAGGCTGGGAATACCAATGGGGAAAGAGAGGTTTGTTTGAAACTCTGCTGTCTCTACTCAGTGTGCTCACAAGGAGAAAAGCATAAATGAGCCAACAAGGTAATACAGGCAGGCAGTGACATTGTTGGAATCGAGCTTTTGTAAACCCGGACAGCTCATTTTGCCTCACTGGTTTCCGCACCTGAATAACAGTCCGTATTTATCGCTATACCTCACAGGGATGTTGGAAACAACATGACATGCCTATGAAATATTTCAATATTCTTAAGAAAAAGACACAGTCTAGATGCAGATTTGCAATCAGTTTGACTTTTTGCAGAGATAAAGGAGAGACATTGTTTTGTACGGGTTTCAGGCATCGTTTTGCAGCTCATAGAAACTGTGAGTTTTTTGCAGCTCATAGAAACTGTGAGTTTTTTGCAGCTCATAGAAACTGTGCTGTGAGTTTTTGAGTTACTCTGGGAAGCTGAAGTTTTAAATGTTCTATCCAGAGATGGCAAAAGTATGGGAAGACAAGGAGGAAGGGAATGGGTGTGGGGAAAAAAGGGAGATAATTATACTTGTTAAGCTCTTACTCTGGTGCCTGGAACTGTAGAGAACACACTTAACGACACATGATGGCTGTTCAATTAAAGAATAAGCACCACCTTGAAAAGTCATAGCGCTTTTTGGACATTGACTCCCTTACTTTCTGTACCATGACTTTTTTCTTCTTAAAACACATTAAATAAATACAGTATAGAAGGTAATATTTCAACATTATGGCTTCAGGCAATGACATATTCGCCAATTTACTTGACACCAAAGTTTCCAGTTAGAAAATATCATGAAGAATAAATTTGAATGAGTTACATTTTGAATGAATTTAAATGAGTTTGCTTTGCATATAGATGCCAAGCAAGTGTGATGACAGGGCAGTACTGTCGGAGACTCTCCGGGTTTGCTTTGCATGTATTTCGTTTCCCTGTGTTTCAGAGCACCACTGCCGTAGCTTTTATTTTAGTATAAGAATTTTTTCTGCCCTATAAAATTATTAGGTGTAGTTTGAAGGCAAGATCACCGACAGCCTCCAAAGGGTAAAAATTTGATGAAGAAAATAGTTAACAAATAATACGCTAGTATATCAAAGTATATCCAAAAAAAATGAAAATAGGATTAGAAGAGATATCTGGACCCCCATGTTCACTGCAGCATTATTCACCAGGGACAAGAAATGGAAACTAATTTAAGTGTGCATTGATGATGAATGGATAAAGAAGGTATGAGATACACACACACACCATACATAATGTGTGTAACACATACATTATAGCTCATTATGTATATGTTGTAATGTATATTTTTATATATGAGAAATTATATATGTATATATAATTTCTGAGACATTTTGTGTAGATAATGGAGTCTGAAATCACAACTATTGAAAAATTAGTTGGGGAAAATTATTGGGGGAAATTAGAAGCTTCTAAGCTGATTTCACTTTGTAGTCCCCAAATGTAAGCTAGATGTAAGCTAATATAGAACTCTAACTCTAACTCTAACTCTAATTATATATATGTAATATGTATATATAATTATATATATATAATTTCTCAGCCATCAGAAAGAAGGAAATCCTGTCACTTGCAAAAACATGGATGAACTCTTGAGAGCATTATGCTAAGTGAAATAAGCCAGACAGAGAAAGACAAATATTACATGGTATCACTTATCTATGAATCTTTAAAAAAAAAAAAAAGAAAGAAAGAAAAAAAAAAAGTCAAATTCATAGCAACAGAGAGTAGAAAAGTGGTTTCCAGGGACTGGTGGGCAGGGAAATAGGGAGAGGTTTGGTAAAAGGGTGTAGCTTTTCCGTTATAAGATGAAGAACGTCTGAGGACCTGATGTATAACAGTGTGACTATATTTGATAACAGTGCATGAATAATTTAAATTTGATGAGAGAGTACAAGTTAAAGGTTCTTGCCAAAAAATAAGAAAGATAAATATGTGAGATGATGGATGAGATAATTAACTAAATGGGGGACTGCTTTCACAATGTACAGGTTTACCAAATTATTATAATGTACACTTTAAATATTTTACAATATTGCATGCCAATTATACCTCAGTAAAGTGGATAGATAATAGTCTCTGATAGATGGATAGATAGATATAGATAGATAGATAGTAGATAGATACATGATAGATAGATAGTAGATAAATGATAGAAAATAGATAGTAGATAAAATGCACTTCTAAAAAACAGCTCTTTGCACTCTCTTTTACAACTCTCCATTATCCACCCTTCCCTTCCTCCTTCAGTGAGTAAGCATGCCTCTGTTACATTAAATTTTACATATAAATCATGTTAATTTGTTTTCAAATACTTGTTCATTACTTAAATGAACTTTTTCCATTATGCAACTGACATATTTTTTTCTATCTCTGACAATTTGAAAATCCATGCCTCAGATTGGAATCAAAAGCATCATAATTTTCCCATTAAAATTAATAGAACTATATTTATATTTAATAGTTTTTAGCTAGAGGCAGGGTTATCAGAAATGAATTTAGGTTATTAAGAAAATGACCTGTCACGAGTACTCTTTCATTTAACTCTCATAGCAACCCTGTGGGCATGTATTACCATTATTATTATTATTACTACCATCATTGCTATTATTACTATCATCACCATAATTAGTTTAATTTTTATGCCAATTCCAGATAAGGAAACTGAAGCATAAAACAGTTCTGGGACTTGCCTAAGATCACACAGCTAATAAATGACAGAACCATGATTCCATCTCAAATCTAGCAGACTGAAAGATCAATAGTGAGAACACTCAGATCAACATGAGCAAAACCTAACAGGGAGTCAAATGTACCTTTAGTTTCTAGCTCTCTCATAAGAAGCTCCAGGACGTAATTGATGCTTTGCAAATTCACTAACAAAAGATTGAAGTAACCACAACAGAAAATGCAGAAAATAACTGATTATAAAGGAGAAAAAACTCTGGGTGGCTCTCTATCTGCGCTGTAGGCAAGTGAGAAAGAGGCTGAGTAGGAATAAACCAAGGTCACAGACAACTTTGATCACAGCAGTGGTTGTGCCCCCGTGTTTCATCTATCGGGATGCTTGCAAGACACCTTGAGAAGAGAGCTGCACTGTGCTATTTACACAAAATAGATGTGGACATCATCCATTCGAAGTGAACTCAGGAAACCAAATCTGAAACTGTGCTCCTCTGATTCTACCTGTATACTTAGTAGAGCAGCAAATCTCAATCCTGGTAGCTCACACTGCTGACTACTCATTAATTTTAAGATCTTTTATTAGGAATAGTTAAAACAGGGGCACCTGGGTGGCTCAGCAGTTGAGCGTCTGCCTTTGGCCCAGGGCGTGACCCTGGGGTCCGGGGATCGAGTCCCCCATCGGGCTCCCTGCATGGAGCCTGCTTCCCCCTCTGCCTGTGTCTCTGCCTCTCTCTCTCTCTCTCTCTCTGTCTTTCAAGAACAAATAAATAAAATCTTTTTTAAAAAGAAACAGTTAAAACATCATGTGAATAAACTATTTAGAATTTATTCAAAGTTATTCCGTTCATTATGTCAACAATCATTTACTTGAATTTGCATATATTTTATTAAGTGGGAGATAAACAAGGGAAGCATAACAGCTCTTAACTTTATAGGTGACACCTTGGAGAATCTAATAGAAGCTATGATTCTTATTACCAAAAAAGAGCACATATTCCCATATATAGTTTGTGTGTGTGTGTGTGTGTGTGCGTGCGCACGTGTGCATGTACTTAACACATGCAGCTAGCTCCTCAGGAACATCCACAGGAGTCGGTTGTATTTGTAAATGCCATCGCTGACTACCATTAGGATATAAATTTATTTTTGCACATATATTTGAGGCTATAGATGAAAATGATTCTTCCAAGTGGCTAATCTCACCAAAGTTTATGGCACACCATTACCCATTACCACCTTTGAAGATATCTTTCATCATCTTCCTATCTAGCTTACATTTGGGGATCACAAAGTGAAATCTGCTTAGAAGCTTCAATTTCCCCCCAATTTTTCAACAGTTGTGATTTCAGACTTGATCATCTACACAAAACCTAGGGCCATTCTTCTTAGGTAGCTACACTGTGCCTAGAGAGACACAGAGCAGATTTTTTTTGTCAGCTCACTGGTGCCCTTGAAAAATTTCTCATTAGTGTTGTTCCAAATTCCCAAGAAGAAAACCAGGTGGGAATTCTTTTGTTGTTTCTTTCTAATTTGGTGTGAACGTGGTATTTCACTGATAAGTGAATCTACCAGTGACAGAGAACAGAACATGGCAATAACTAGTGCGCAAAAATACAAGTTGTGAAGAATTCCAGTTAGGAAGAAAGCACGGAGTTTGGCTTGGGGAGATGAGCTAAGGCATTGGAAAGAAGATATGTGGTTCTCCCACCAGGAGGAAAGGAGGAATACTGAAATTAAACATATGTTATTAATTGGATGTCATCAAAATCCAAAACCTACCATTTCTTTTACTTGTACCTGTTATGTATACTTGTATTGGGAAACATATATTTATGCTTTTGCTCTTTCTACATATATTTCTCATATTCCAAGACAGAAAGCAATTACTCCTTTCTATTATTTCGGGTAAGATCCTTATTTTTAGGTTTGCCGTGTTTAATAAACCTCCTACAACTGCACAGGACACTCTAGGACTCCTCTCAACTCCTAGACCCTCATTTCCATCCACCGAAATAAGTACTAGGTCACATTCTGTTGGGCCTATACAGAACACATTCATCCCTGTTTTCTTATTTGCATTTTACAACATCAACATGACACATATTGTTATTTCACCTTTCAAAGAGAAAAGAGAAGTGACGTGCCAAGGTATCAGAGCCACTATTTGCTGTACGAGTCTTTCTTGCAAACTTTAAACTAGACTTTTAAATTCAAGCCTTTGAAAAATATTTAACTTCCATCTCTAATACTGTTTTTTTTTTTATTCCTAGAATAAGACACAACTGCACCATTTCGTAGAAAAATTTTGACAGAGCTTTATGACCTCTGTACTCAATCTAAACCCCAAACATTCGTCCCACAGGGTCATTAACTCCACGTTTAGTGTCCTCTAAGCAAGAGTCTATTTGGCCAAGCTTAAGTCCCTTGCTCATTCCCTGGGGAGAATATGTACACTATACAGCAAAAAAGATGAAGGTTCCCACCCTATCCACAGAGTGAGGCATTAGAAAGAGGCAGGGACTAGAATATCCCTTCCCACTAAGAAAGCCCATTAAGAGAAAGTCCTTCAGAAAGGAGACCCAGGTAGGTAATAGACCAAGGGTTAGAGACTGAACGGTCAAAAAACAGAAAAATCCACAGTCCTTCATAAGGACTATGGTAGTGGACATTTTTCACGTACATCTTTCATTTCATCCTCACTGCAACCCTTTGTGGTTAACATGACATGGAGGATACTGAGTTACCAAGAGGGTATTGGTTCAAGGTTACAGAGATACTGTTTGATCAACTCATGATGTGAATCCAGATAAGTCAGACTCCAAAACCTATGATCTTCCCAAAATTCCACAAAGTGAGGCATGTTTCTTAAGTTCCAATATATATGCCTCATATTACCCTTTATTAGATTTTTCAGTTCTTGGAAGCATGAAAAAGCTACTCTAATAAGTATCCTCCTGATTATCTAAAGTTCAAGGAATGTACTATTTGATTGATCTATGTCAAGTATTCTTTAAATGATCTCTTCAGGTATAAAATAAATGTATAAGCAAAAGTAGAGAATTATTTTTCACTCTATGCAATGCCATTTTTTTTTTGTTCTAGGATATTCTGAGATATGATGAAAGAGGTTAGTAAGTTTACAAGGAAAATGACTTCATAACCTGAATCCATTAGAGACTAAAAGGAAGACAAAAGGTCTAGAAAAGCAGCAAAAAGAGACAACATGATTGGAAGGGTTGAAGAAGAAATTAAAACCTAAAAAGGTAGAGAAGTCCATGCCACCCTCAAAAAGGAAAGGTTACTAGCAGATTAAAGCTGTTTCTAAACTGTTTTCTTTAAAAGCACATTTTAATAAAAAAAAATAACAATGGCACAGATATTTTGGAATAATAAACCTTTAAAATGCAAGTGCTAATACTGATAAAGAGTAGGCTTGTAGATGTCAAGACCTAACTGTATAGACCTCAGAAGCCACTGGGTTTGGAGGAGATGATCCTGAGTCTTTAAGAACTTAATTAATGAACTTAGCAGAAGTTCTTAATTAATGAACTAGCAATTAATTGTAAAAAGGTACTTGATACACAGCAAAAGAAGGGAATGGAATATAAGAACACCTACATAGAGGAAGGATATAGTTCATGGACTCTTCATAAGAATATGATAGACCATTAGCAGGGAAGCAGTAGGATGTAAGAAACATTAGACTGAGGAATATCATCATATTTCATAATCATACATTACATACCTACAGATTTTTCCAGGGAGGAACGATGCATCCTATAACTATAAAATATTATGGATCCTTATGTCACAGCCATTACTTTTATGTATCACTAAATTAGGCTTAGATCTTTCTGCTCTACAGACATGCAGAGATAAATAGATGGGGTGCCACGTGAAACACACGCCCAAATGGCTTTATCTAAACCATCCTATGAAAAATCCTAAGTTTACAATTTACCTTACTATTTTTCACTTTACTGTCCCCACCTGGTCAACTCAGTGCTTTTGTATTGTTGTTGTTTTCATAATTCCTTAAAAGAGTTTGGCACTTACCTACCATAGCAGTGGGGAAGACAGTTCCTAGTGGCGGTGGTCTTTAGAATTAGATCTTGGGTGGAGTCTCAACTCAGTCCCTTCATATCTCTGAGATCTTGAGCAAGTTACTTCTCAGATTGGTTTTCTCACTTGACAATGGGAACTACGAAGACTTACGTCACAGGACTGGTCAGGGATGTCATAACGTACCACATGTAAAGTCTTGGAAATAGAAATATTTTGGAGTTAAGGAAAGACCTCTAGACTAGGAGCTTAAGATCTGGGCTTAAGCCTCAGTGATGCTTCATGCAATTTATTTAGTTTCATAACATGACATCTGCTTGATTCAGCGTACTCACCTTTAAAAGGCAACTCATAGCACCAACTTTGTTCAGTAGTCAATGGTTTTGATGCTACACTTAAAGGGTGAATGGGAAGCACTTTGTAAACTGGAAAAGTATTAACCATAAATTCAAAGTAACTCATTCAAGCAAAGCGCAGTGACTGTTCAGCTGACACACAGCTCAGTGTCTAGGTTCTCGGCAGAATTTCTATTGTTACACCTGTATACTCACCATACTTACACTAACGCTTTCTCTATTTTTAGGTTGAATTAGGGTTCTCTGCTCCTCCTCACATCATTGCCAAACCATTAAGACAAATGCTAAAGCAATGAATGCCGTGCAACTTAGAGTTGTAAAGAATGTAGAATACTAATTCTGTATCTTTCTTTAATGTATGAAGGGACTGAGTCCCAGAGATCCTCTTACACAACAGGGGAAGGTAGAGACAAGATCTTAATCAGAAATCCCAGTTTTATGTAACTTTCCACTACCGTACTATTTAAAAATCTGGTGTTTCCCCCCCCCCCCATGGGCTCTTGTTGCACAAAATACACCTTGAAATAACAGGACATCAGTCAGAGCTTATAAAGTAATTTTTGGAAATTGAGGGAAAAAAACCAACCCTGCAAGATTAATGTATTAGCTAATAGGACCTGACCCGTACTCAGGTGAATTTAATTTTCTCTCTTGGGATGACTTGCTTTCCTCCCTCCAGTTAGCTTGCCTTTTAAGCTAATTTTGTAGCATCTAAGGTTACCTATTTTTATTTTCCAATTTGTAAGCCCCTTTCCATTTTCCAGATCATTACCATTTAAGAAGTTCTGATCATTCTTCTTGAGAGTTCCTGAAGTAATTAAAAGAAATCCTCTGGATGGGTCCCTGACCTTTGGCAGGACTCGTCAAATGCTAAAACTGTTGCAAGGCTCAAAGGCCTTATTTACACCCTCCACTGCAGTGTCTCATAAAGCACGCTCTCACTTGTTCATTCGACAGAGATTTATTAAATGCCAACACTGTCAAGCCCTGTGTTCATCATTGGGTTAAGTTCCTACTTAGGGAGAAAAACAACAATTACAATATGTTCTGATAAGTGCTATGATAAAAGTATTCCAAGGACTCTCTGTGAGCCCAACATGATAGGGCTAGGCAAGAAAGGATTCTCAGCAGGAATTGTGACATTTACAGGGCATATCCAGTATAAGCCATAGAGGAGAGTTCAGGAGCTGTGCGATGCTCCATACGCCCAGTGAAATGGTGTTTGCCACTCCCAGTCAAAAAAAAAAAAAAAAAAAAAAACTAAAGTAAACCCTTTTTAGTCTACTCTCAAAACCCACCTCTTCCCCAACACTACCACTGTTGTCTGAGCCTCATCTTCTCTTACCTGAATTATTTTCCTGAGCACACTAATTGTTCCCTATGTTTAGTGCAATTCATTCTCCTCCTAGAAGCCAGGATTATTGGTTAAAAAGCAAATCAGATCATGGTCAAACACTTCATTGGCTTTCCACTGAACTTAGAATAAAATTCGTATTCCTTGACATGACCTACAGATCCTATGATCTAGCCTGCCTATCTCTCCAGTCCTTTCTTCTTGCTTTTAATAGTCAAGTCACACATCATCTTCTCAATGAATCATTCTCTTATGATCCTGTCTAATGCTATTTGCCATGGATGTCATGTCATATCACTCTGTTTTTTTTAATGGCAATTATCACAAGTTCATTTTATTAGCTGTTTACTTATTTTTTCACTGCACTAGAATACAGGATCTTACCTATGTTGTTTCCCACCACTTCCCAAATACCTACAAAGTACATGGCATATAGCAGGTCCTCAGTAAGTATTTGCTGGTTGGATGAGAATGTAGAGGTAGGCAAGCACTGGAGAGAAAAGCCCTGTATATGTTGTAGCTAGATGGTGGTAAATAGGATGGACCCTCCCCAATAAAATATGGTTCAGGACACCTGGGTGGCTCAGTGGTTGAACATCTGCTTTCAGCCCGGGTCGTGATTCAGGAAACCTCAGATCAAGCCCTGTATCGGGCTCCCTGCAGGGAGCCTGCTTCTCCCTCTGCCTATGTCCCTGCCTCTCTGTGTGTGTGTCTCATAAATAAATAAATAAAATTTTCATATATCAAGACTCATGATGCCACATAAACACCAAGTGGGTATGTATTAATTATATAATGAGGTTTGGGGGGAAGAACAGGGAAACCTTTCTAAGCTAGTCCAAAAACTGGCTTGAGAGGCTAAGGTAATGAGATGAATTTGAGGTTTGTATTGTGGTTAGGATATGGGACTGGGACAAGGATTGTTCATGGATAGGGGCTTACAATGATTGGATCTCACATTGCTGAAGGAGTTAGCACCCAAGCTTTCTTATGAGTTTGCCCAGATGTGGACAAAAGGGGAAGAAGGAGAGATGAGGCTTAAAAACTTGTTAGTAGTCAAACATCAAAAAATGGAATCAGATTCTGTTACAGATGCCACCCCAAAATGTTCCACTATATGAAAAGGTGTGCATGGGAGATTCTTGAAGTATTTGAAGCATGACGAAATTTATATTTTAGAAATATTAATACGGCCTCACTTGGAGGAACATTGGGACGAGACAGAAGATGAGAGGACATTTTGGCCATTGCAGTGACTGAGAGAGAATGGATGCTCCGAAGTACAGATTCTTGGAGGCTCTGAAGAGATAGTGTGGAGAGACAGGGACAAACTTGAGAGAGAAAACGTCTTTAGGGGGAAAAGATTATATTATTCAATTACATGTCCTCAACACAATAACTGGTTTGGATTCTGACAAAACAGCCAAGCAAGTTCAATAAGCAGATTAAGATGAAATGGACCCTCAACATGCAAAATACTGAACCCCATGGACCACTTTTGAAAAGAGAGTCTCTGAAGAGTATATGAGGGCATCAAGTAGATCATGTCAAGGAAGGGATGTATTATAGAAAAGTAATTCATCGTTCAGGTAAAATTTTGAGCAGGCTCCACATACTTTTGAGTTTGGTCATCAGTGCTGAACTGTTATTTGAGTTTTTTAGATCCTATTTGAGGCTCTGCTTCCTATTGACCTCAAAATATAGACTGTTCCAGTGGGACATGCACAGTTGTACCTACATTTGCAATTGGTAGATAAGGAACCCAAAGAAGCTTGATTCAAACATTTAGGATGCTGGCAAGGGAACAGGCTCTGCTGATTCCTGTTTATTAGTACTGTTGTGCTGTTAAATTATGACTTTATATGGCTAAGCACCATGGTCTTTTAGGATTTGTAGGTGGTCCCTCCCTCCTGTCATCTTCCCTTGTACCGGACTATCCAGTTGCCACAAATCTTGCGTGTCTTTTCAAGTTAGCTCATCAGTTCAACTATACACAGTGCTTCTCTTTATCTTAATGCCATGGTCCTATCATGGGGCTACATTATTATGTTGATCAGAGTAAATTGTAAAGATTAAGAGACTTATCTGTTCTTACAGTTGGCCATATCTGGTTAGGGTAACTTTACCCCCAAGTATTCCCTTAAAAACCTGTCAAGGATTAACCCTTCCCCCTACTTCTTTGTTGGACTAGTTATTTTCTATAATGTTGGAGTCAGTGATAAGGAGCATGTAGCAAAACAGAAGTCAGTGGGGAAAAAATATGTAGCCAGTTTCATCTTGTTCTCATTAAATGTATTTCCAGATAACATGTTACTTCACAGATTCATTAAATTTGCTCATCTTCAACGGCAGAGACAGATAAAAGCCATTTTACTCTATTGTTTTTTTTTTGCATCTACCATAAAATGAGTCACCTATATTAGACCAGAAATCTCTAAACACTTTCCAGCCATGGTCAACTTGTGTTGAAGTCACTATAATCTCCATATTCAAAATATGAAAATTATTAATAAAATTCCATTTATAAAGCAATTATCTCATTCTACCATTTTTTTACTCATCAAAATTGTCCTCTCAAAATGAGAGGTGCATGAGGTCTTGCTAAATTTTTCAAAATAAAAAACTCAATTGTTATAAAAGAAAAAAAATATATAATAGCAAAATAACTGTGTGCATGTGTGCATAAAAAATAACAAAAAGTCATATCCACATATAATAAGCTAGAGAAAATTAGCACCAGATACAACAGAGACAACTATTCCATAAAATCCAAATAACTCTTCCAAATGGACCAGAAAAAAAAGATGAATTAATGAACAGATGATAAAAGAATATGAATTTGAAATTCATGAAAGAAAAACATTCAATTGACAATAAATATATGAGAATATATGCAACCTCAATAGTCATCAGAAAAAATCAAGTCAGTAATGAAATTACACTCCCATACTTAAAATAAAACACAATACCACATTTTTGAAGATACAGAGAAATGGCATCTTTAAGTATATTCTTAAATATGCTGCTGGTATGGAAATGAATTCATACAAGCTCTTTGTAAAGTATCTAGTAATATTCATTAAAATTTAAAATAGATAAAACCTTTGATTGAGAAATAACAGTTTTAAGACTCTACCTTCTTAAAATAAAAGTACAAGTTGCCAAGCCAAAGTATTAAGGGAAATTTTATTGGATCACGGTTTGAAAAGGTGAAAAAAGGTAAAGAATCTGAATAACATCAATAAATGAATGATTAAAAAGTACTTCATTTCTATGAAAAATTATGCAGCTGCTTGAAATAATGCTTTAAAGTTACAGTTACTGACTTGAAGGGACAGCCATGCCATATTATTAAGGAACAAAGTGAAATTTCAAAGTAATATGTAAAATATGACACTGTTTTGTGAAAAGAAATAACCCCCACAAGTCTTTATGTGTAATATCTTTCTAAGACCAAGGAAAGCAACGAAAATAGGGTAGGAGAAGATTATGAAGTGTGTTTATTTACAGCATTATGCTACAGTTTCAGTAAATAGAGGTTTACTGTTGTTGTTGCTGTTGTTTCATATTGTGGGAAAGAAATTTAATAGAATAAAAATATGTTTTTAGAAAAAAATAGTTCATAGAAAACTCTCTGTTTCCAGGATTCTGAAGGGCCCAGACACTCTAGTATGAGAACACTGGAGTAAATAATCCTGTATCCCTTTCTCTTTATAAAATTCAGCTTTACATGATACTGGTTTAATATTAACCTCTCAAATTTCTTCAATTTGATGCCATCAGCCCATAGTTGCTCCAGTTTTTCAGCAACCCTTCTATGTAGCTTGATTGATTATAAACTTTCCTCTAAATGCATACTTCTCTCAATTATTATTCAGTCTTTCTCTGAAAACACAAACTGCGATTATAGGTTTCAGGTAGAAGATATATTGATTCATCTAAACAGCATTGCTTTTATGGGAAATGCAAGCTTGCACCACTGGCTTCCATAAAAGCAGCAATTTTCGTACAATATCATCCTACCACATTTTTCACAGAGGTGAGCAACAGACCCTGACTAGGATGATGAGACCCTTCCTCCATGTGAATAGTATTTGGGCCAGAGAGAGTAACAGAACAATCCCCATTCAGTGATCAAACCATAAAACATAAAATTTGTGAGTTGTCAAAAACTAGGTTTCCTACCATGCGAACAGAGCATAATTGCAGGGAAGGGCAATAAAGCAAAATTCCCAAGAAAGCTAAAAATAAAAGAGGGGCAGAGGACCCTAATGGTACTGGAGTCCTTGGTTAGGATGTTTCTGTGGCCTAGCCCCGCCTTATGCAATCAGCAGATTATTCAACCTTCCTTTGGGTTTGATGACCAACATAAATTGAGTGCCACCACTTGCAATTGTGAAAGCCCTAACAAATATGAATCACATGTTTAATTTCCTTTGGAATATCCCCCAGCACCTAAGACACACTTAGATACACAGAAGGTCTCTAAACCATAAGTAACGAACACATTAACCTACATTATTTTGTGATGAGCAGGGAAAAAGGTAGAGTCCAGAAGACCTACTCCTATCAGAGGAAGGAACCCAGACAGTGGACAGATACATTTCAACATGAAACTTAAAATAACAGGAGGATTAAAAAAAAAAGATGAAGATAATCTATAACACAAAGAAGAAGAAAATTACAACAAGGACACTTGATATTCTAGCCAAACACAAAAAGGAAAAATAGGGGATCCCTGGGTGGCTCAGCTGTTTAGCACCACCTTCGACCCGGGGCGTGATCCTGGAGACCCGGGATGGAGTCCCACGTCGGGCTCCCTGCAGGGAGCCTGCTTCTCCCTCTGCCTGTGTCTCTGCCTCTCTCTCTGTGTGTGTCTCTCATGAATAAATAAATGAAATCTTTAAAAAAAAAAAAAAAGGAAAAATGTTTAAAAGATAATTGTTTAAAACCAAACTCTTCAGTAAGGTGGCCTAATTTAATTAAGTATAAGGAAGACAAAGATTTTGGAGAGTTCAATTATAATGGGTCTGATGGAGTCTATCCTGAGGTATACCTGGCTAGTTTTATAGATCCTATCTCTTGTCTGTTGGGGAAGAAAAGGTCCAACATTTTCCTTTTTCTTTATCTGCAGTGTGTTGGAATCAAGGTTTAGTTATATGTTCTCAAAGGGATCAAAAACATTCCATTGCACTCTCCACTAAATAGTGCTTGACCATAGAATTATTTATATATCCACTCGAAAAATATTAAACACCTGCTCTGTGCCAGGTGCTGTTATTATTATTATTTGGAATATACTGGAGAACAAACCACACCTAACAAAAATGTCTTCCCTAAGGGAGCTTATCAACTAGCAGATAGAGATGAAAAGCAAGTGGTGACAGAGGCTATGACTGGAGTAAATAGCAAGTTTAACGATTATAAGCATATCGGAGAAAAAGAAAAAAAAGCTGAACAAAGGAACAGGAATCAAGAGTCAGACGTGTAGAGTGAGAGAAGGTCCAAATTTAAATAAGGTGTTGAGAGTGGATCTCGTTGAGAAGGTGGCATCTGAGGGACGTTCTGAACGAAGTGAATGAATGAGCCATGCAGGTATCTAAGGGGGAGTAGTTCCAGGGAGTATGTGTCCTGAGGTTGGGTTGTCCTTGGAGATTTGACATACAGGGGAATAAATGACCAGAAGAAGAATGATAGGTAAGGTCACAGATGGGCAGAGACCAAGGCCAAGCACCTCATCCTCGGCGCCAGCTGAAATGGAGAGGCAATGCAGGACTTTGGAGCAGAGGAGGGACAAGATTTCACTTAGTTATTGTATTTTTTTATTTTTAATTTTTTAAATTATTTTTTTAAAGATTTATTTATTTATTCATGAAAGACACAGAGTGAGAGACAGAGGCAGAGACACAGGCAGAGGGAGAAGCAGGCTCCATGCAGGGAGCCCGGTGTGGGACTCGATCCTGGATCCTGAGATCCCAGGATCACGACCTGAACCAAAGACAGACACCCAACTGCTGAGCCATGCAGGCGTCCCTTCACTTAGGTTTTTTAAAAGAAGATCTCTTTGGCTGTGATGGGAATAGACTGCAGGTGACACAGCAAAGATGTAATGATACTATTTATACGCAACATCGAGAGAATAATCTCAGAGCATGCTGGAAGCAGAGGAGACAGAGACACGGAGAAAGAGACACACGTCTAGACTTTGGAAGACAGCTCTTGGGGAAATACACAAATTTGGGAATCACGAGCGTAGAGTTATTGCTGTCGGCATAAATGAAACCACCAAAAAGAGAGAAAAGGGAGAAAGAAGAAGGAGGAGGATGAGGAGGAAGAGAAAAATAGTGGAAGAAGTGAGGAACAATGTTTCGTTCGGTGCCGGAAGATGAAAATGCACCAAGAAGAGATTTTAGAAATCAAGGCTTTTGCCGATGATAGACAACAATTTCAGAAGGCGGAGGAGAAAGGTTCAGCAGTTAGGGAGGGAGGAGAGAAGAGAACGGAGGATGTGCAGAGCCTTCCTGTGTAAAGAACAGGTAATAGGAGTAACCACGTAGTCTGTGGCTTCTTTTTATTGCTGACATAACAAGGGATACGGTGAATAATGAAATGAGGTGCTGGTCAGCTGAAAGCAGATGGTGGTGGGAAGGTTGAGAACACCAAGAGGATGCAAGTTGTGGTTGTCACAATCCCTTCCATGAGGAAGAGGAGGTCTGGGCTTAGTCTCAGCCTGGGCTCCCTCCTCCGTGATCTCTAATGAGATCTGATGGTCTCTGATGAGAGACCTCTCTGATGAGAGATCACGGAGGAGGGAGCATGAATCCAGCAAGGACATAATCCGGGAGTGTACGCGTAGAGGAGCTAAAGTACCAAGGTGAAGCAGTATGACTGGATTCGGACCACCTGACATGTCCTCAAACTGTGCTCCATTAAGAGACTGTACCAGCATTTTATTAGACTCCTTCCGTGGAGATAATGAACACACATCCGTCTGTGTATCAGTTTCCCCATTCGGAAAGCGTTACTTAAGAGGGCACCTACCGATAAGGGCAGCTGGAAGGATTATGGGTCGGTATTTACAGAGAAAGTAGCACAGGGCCAGAAAACTAAAAGACATAGAGGTCAGTATCATTGATATTGCATATGCCACCAAAATAATTTCAAAAAAAATTAAATCAATAAATCAATAAATCAAAAACAATTCTGTATGTTAGTAAATTGAACACCAATAAAAAATAAATTAAAAAAAAACAACAACAACAAAAAAAAAACAAAAACAAAATAATTTTCAAATCTGCTACTTTTCCAATTCTACCTATTTGTGTGCGACCCTACTCCCGGCCGCCACTCGCACTCATCTGAGTTGCTCTGTCTCTGAACTGGCTCTCTGTACATGCACTCTTGTCTTTCCAAACATACCCACGAAGCATATAAAGTAGCACTTTTTTAGAAGAGCTTTGAGATATAATCCAAATAACATAAAATCCACTGTTTTAGATCATACAATTCACCGACTTTTGGTATATTCACTAAAATGCAACTATCACCATTATATAATTATAGGGCATTTTCGTCACCCCAAAAAAGAAACCCCACACCAGTTAGCAGCCACTCCCGCTACTCTTCCAGGCAGCCCCTCGCAACCAATAACCCACTTTTATCTCTACAGATTTGCTTATTCCAGACCGAATGGGATCAAACAATATGGGTGCTTTGCTGACCGGCTTCTCAAAATACTATTTTCAAGGTTCATCTATGTCTTCGTGGGTATTAGTACTGCAGTCCTTTTTATTGCTGGAATAATATTCTCTTACAGGGATAAATAACATTTGTTTGTCGATTACTCATCAATTGAGAAATGTGTAGGTTGTTCCTACCTTTTTGGCTCGTATGTGTAATGATGCTACATCATCTCTAGGTTTCTGTGTGGGCATATGTTTTGGTTTGTCTTAGGTATACAGTTAAAAGTAGAATTTCACAATGATACAATTCTGTTTAACATCTTGGAGAACCGTCAAACTGGCTTGCAACGTGGCCCACTATTTTCCAATCCCATCAAAAATATATGACGGTTCCAATTTACCCACATTTTTGTCGATACTGGTAATAACTCACTTTTTGATGTTAGCCATCTCCGTGGGTGTGACGTGGTATTTCACTGTGGATTTGAGTTCTAGTTCCATTATAACTAGTGATATTGGCAACCATCTTTTATCAATTTATTAGCCATATATGTATCTTCTTCAGAGAAATGTCTATATTCAAATCATTGCCCGTTTTTTGTAATTAGGTTAGCTGTCTTCATTGTTGAGTTGTAAATATACTGTATATATTCTAGATCAGTGTTCCTTACCAGATACATTATTTGTAAATATTTTCTACCATTCTATGAGTTGTCTTTTCACCTTCTTAATGGTGACTGGAAAATGTGGGTTATTGATTTGAGATCCTTTTTTTTTCTATCATTATTTACAAGTATATGTTTTCCTCTATGCACTGCGATAGCTGCATCCTGTGAATTTTCGTATGTTGTATCTTCATTTTCACTTATCCTGAGATGCTAATTTTCCTTGCGTGTTCTTCTCTCATTGATTATTTATAGAAGCACATTTTAAAACTTCCACATATGTTGAATTTTCCAAATTTCTGTTTGCATTTGATTTCAACCCTTTGTGGTTTTACAACATACTTTGTATACGTTTTGGTCCTTTTAAATTTACTAATAATTATATTATGTTCAAACATAATGTAATGCACCCTGGGGAATTTTGCTTATGCACTTGAGAAGAATATATATTCTACTGTTCCTGGGTGGAATGCTTTATAATCTGTCAGGCATAGCCAGGTCACAGTGTTTTACAAGTCTATTTCCTTGCTGATCTTTGACCTATTTGTTATATTGATTATCAAGAGGTGGTATTTAAGTCTCCAATTATCACATCCTCACTTTTTTCCTGGTCAGTTTAGCTAAAGTTTTGTCAGCTTCATTGATTTTATAAAAACCAACTTTTATCTTTCAATGCTATTTTGCTTAATGTATTTTAGAGCTCTGTTTTTAAAAACATACAAGTTTGTCATATTTATCTTTTTCTTATGGACTGACCCTTTTACCAGTATAAAATGTCCTTCTTTGTCTCTAGTGTAAACATTTGTCTATTTTGTCTAATATGATTACTGCACTTAGCTCTCCTGGTCACTGCAATGATGTGCTTTTTTCATCATTTTATATCCGAACTATGTGTCTTCAAATTAAAAATGTGTCTCTTGTAGAAACCATAGAGCTGGATGATTTCTTCTTTTTTTTTTTTTTTTTTAATTTTATTTATATGACAGAGAGGGAGAGCATGAGCGGGAAGGAGAGGTAGAGGGAGACAGAGAAGCAGATGCCCCACTGTGCAGGGAGCCGGACTCGGGAACTCAGTCCCAGGGCCCTGAGATCATGACCTGAACCAAGAGCAGACGCTTAGCTGACTGAGCCGCTCAGGATCCCCTGATTTCTTTAATCTATCCTTCAATCTCCGGTTTTTGGTTGGAGTATCTACTCTATTTCCATCTAATGTAATTACTGATGATTTAAAACTTATGTCTGCCATTTAGATAATTATTTTCCATACATTGTATGATTTTTTTTATTTTTAAATTTCTTTACTGCCCTCTTCTGTATTTAATCTATATTGTTAGAGTATCAATTATTGCTTTATGATATTATCATTTAAGTTGAATATGAAAAGAATATTTTAACACAAAAATACTTCTACCATCATTTATATTTACCACTATAGTCACCATTATGAGTGCATATTTCTTTATGTGGATTTGAATTATCGCTTAATATCTTTCATTGTGGCCTGAGGATTCTTTTGTATTTCTTCTAAGGCAGAACTGCTGACATCAGATTCTCCCACTTTTTGTTTATCTGGGGCTTTCTTCACCTCTCATCTCACTTTCATTTTGAACCATACTTTTCCTGGATGTGGAATTTTTGGTTGACCATCTTTTACTTTCGGCACTTTGAGTATATCATTCTACTGCTTTTTGGCCTTGGTAGTTTCTGATGAGAAGCCAATTATTAATGTTATTGAGGATCCTTTGTACATGACAAGTTATTTTTCTGTTTGCTGTTTCAAGATTCTCTACTTGTCTTTAGCTTTTAACAATTTTTTTTAATTTTTTATTTTATTTGATTTTTTTAGCTTTTAACGTTTTGAATCTAAAGTGTATAGGTGTGGAACTCTTTGGGTGTATCCTACTTGGAGAGCATTGAATTTCTTGGATGGGCAAATTGAGTTTTTCATCAAATTTAGAAAGTTTTTGCCCATTATTTCTTCAAATATTCATAGCACCCACCCCTTTGTCTCTCTTCTTTCCTTCCACTACTACTATGTGTGCTTCTTTGTTTGACTGTCTCACAGGTCTCTGAGGTTCTATTTGTCTTTCTCCAATCTTTTTTCTCTCTGATCTTCAGAATACATAATCTCCATTAACCTTAAGTTAATGATCCTTCTTCCTACCGGGTCAAATCTGCTATTAAAACCATTCAATGATTTTTTTTTTTTTTCCCCTTCAGTTATTGCACTTTTCAACTCCAGAATTTCTAGTCAATACTTTTTTGTTGTTGTTTTTAATCATTTTATTGATATTCTCTATTTAGAAAGGCATAGTTCTTACACTTTTCTAACTCCTTAGACATGGTTTCCTTTGGTTCTTTGAACATCTATTGATTGTTTTTTTCCTAGGTGTAGCCACATTTTCCTGTTTCCTTGTATGTCTCTTAAGTTTAGTTTTTTAACCTGGACACTATAAATCATATACTGTGGCAACCCTGTAAATCAGAATCCCACCCCACCACAGGGCTTTTGTTGTTCTTGTTGCTCCTGTTGCTGTTTGCTTAGTGAATTTCTTGGTTCTCATTCTGTAGAGTGAGCACTGGGTGTTATATCAGACTGATGAATCACTGACCTCTACCTCTGAAACTAATAATACATCATATGTTAATTAATTGAATTTAAATTAAACACACACACACACAGCTGAACAAAGGCTTTAGTACAAATCTAGAACTTAAATTGCCTTTTTTTTTATTATTAAAGTTGTCTTGCTAACATGTCCCCCTAAAAAAATAATAATAATTCTGGAAAGTCTATATTCTTTGTTATCTCTAACTACTGATTGGAATATCTGCTTGCGTTGCCCAGTGGTCAGCTAATGATTGGACAGGTTTTCTTAAATACCTTAAACTAATGAGTCTCCCATCCTTTCCTGTAGAGCTCTGCGTGTGTAGTAGGGCCCAGCTTCAGCACTCCCAATGTTTACACATGTGCCTTAGCTTTTATTTCCTGCTTGCACAGACCCTGAAGGTCAACCAGAGATGAAAAAATAGGGCCTTCTTAGGTCTTTTCTGAGTACATGAACAGCTCTGCCCATGTGCAGGGACTTCTAAATCCCCATAGTTCTTCAAAGCCCACTAGATAATATCTTATTCCCCAGATTTTCCTTGACGTTTTTTGGCCCATCTCTTGTTTGAGTCAACTGGTATCAGTGCCTTAGGCAGTTGTGATATTAAACAATTGCCAATGATTGTCAGTAAACACCCCGGGGAAAGGGCTTTTCCCACTGAATGATCTCGGAGTCAGATGAAATAAAAACTAGCTTTGTGGTTCGGGTTTTTCTGGGGAGCTGTCAGGCAGGTCAGAGAGTTACAACTCTCCAGGGAATAGGGCTGTTGAGAGGCTCCAAACTCTGCCTCCTCCATGGCTGGAGGCTTCCGTATTTCATAGCTAGCAAGCTTGCAAAGCCACTAGTTTTTAAGAGAGCAGGAGGGCTAGGAAGTGGAAGACTGGAATAGGGCAAGTTAAAACACGACAAACTCATGGCTCTTTCTGAGCTTTAACCATTTTTCTTACACAATCCACAAATTTTTGCAAGCCTTTGCTTAATTTCTAGGGTTCTGAAAAGGTCAGTGTTAACAATCCTTGCCACTGTCGTTTTCGTGAAGGAGAAGAGTTTCCGAGGTCCTTTCTTAGCCATTTTTCTAGAAATTCTTCTCCTAAAGAAGTATCTTTAAAAGCACTAGGCTAAGCATTTAAATTCCCCTTCTTAAAATTATGCAAAAGCTTCCCTTTAATTTTCAGATAAAGTCCCCAAAATGACCTACAAAGCTCTACATTAACCGGTCCCTCCCTCTTAGTGTCAAACTCCACATTCTCCCCTTAGGCTTCCTTCCAATACCTACAATAAAGCACCTACCCACTGGCCTTTTGCACGGATCATTCCTTCCCCTAAGAAGCCTTGTCCTCTCCCCATGACCCCCACCAGGCTAATTCCTCTCAACCCTCAGGTCTCCCTATAAATGTCACTTCCTGGGGGAGCCTTCTCTGACTCACATGCTCCCTTCTGTCTCTCCATCCAATGCTCCCAGGGCACCCTGCATTTTTACTTCATTGTACTTGGTGCAACTGTAATGACATGTCATTTGTGTATTTGTTGAACTTTAAGATCCATGATGGCAGAGATTTAATCCGGCTCAGAGGAAAAGGTTCAAATAGACGTTTGTTTGTTGAAACAAATGAATGAATGAACAGGAGAGAAGAAGTGCATTATGCAAATATCTGGCCTCTAAAGCTGTTCTGTCTTGGGAAAAGGTGATGAGGAAGGAGGGGGACACAGGATGTCACCAAAGCAACCCTGAACTGTGCACAAGTGGGTGCCTGCACAGGTGCTTCAGCCAGTATGGCACCTCATGATATTTATTTTAGGAATTCAAGAGGATGATGCTATTACTAGGAGCATCACTAATCTAAATCCCTCATTTTATAAAGGAGCGTACCCATTGCAGGTGAGCAAGGACCTAAGGCTGCAGCCCTTGTCAATCCAGGCTACAAATCACGAGACAATTTTAAAAAAACCATGCCCGGCTCAGGGCTCCAGAAATTCAGCAGTGATTTGCCTTTCGGTGGCCTGGGAGCCTGGGTATTTTTGAAAAGCTCTGGAGGTAACTGTCCCATGTGGCCCGGCTTGAGAATCATCACAGGTAAAAGGGTTTGTCTCGGGTTTGCTTCTGTGGACCTTCCACTGGAGGAGCTGGGCCCGTGCAGCAGGGCGGGGTGGCCAGGTCTGCGGCAAGCCTGATAAGGGATGGCCTGGAGGCTCCGGGTCTCGGGAGGAGCAGCTGAAGCCACGGAGCAGCCGGAGCAGCCGAAGAGCTGGTCCCGGGGAGGATGCAGCCTGTTTGCTGCTGACCAACTCCGAGGTGGCTTCTGGGGCTGCCCTGGTTAACTGGGGACAATGACAATGATGGAACCAGCGCTCAGGGACCCAGGGGGCCGCCCAGGGACACAGGCCTGGGAGTGAGTCTGCGGCTGGAGTCCACGGCTGGGGAGAGGGGAGAGGAGCCGAGGGGAGGGAGGAAGGGGGGAGAGGGAAGGAAGAGGAGAGGAGGGGGGAGGGCAGGGGGAGGGGAGGGGAGAGAGGGAGGGAGGAGAAGGAGGAAGGGGAGGGGAGGGGAGGGAAGGGAGGGGGGAGAGGGGAGGGGAGGGAAGGGAGGGGGAGAGGGGAGGAAGGGAAGGTGGAAGGAGAGGAGAGGAGGAGAGGGGAGAAGGGGAGAAGGGGAGGTAGGGGGAAGAGAGGAGGGAGAGAAGGAGGAACGGGAGGGGGGAGAAGAGGAGGGGAGGGGAGCAGGGGGAGGGGGGGAGAGGAGGGGAACGGAGGGAGGGAGGGGAGGGGGAGAGGGGAGGAAGGGGAGACAGAAAGAGGAAAGGAGGGGAGGGGAGGAAGAGAGGGGAGAAGTAGAGGGAGAGGGAGGAGGGGAGCAGGGGTAGGGGAGGGGAGGGAGGAAGGGGAAGAAGGAGGAAGGGGAGGGGGGAAGAGAGAGGAGAACGGAAGGGAGGGGAGGGGAGAAGGGGAGGGAGGGAGAGAAGGGGGAAGTGGGAGCGGGGAGAAGGGGAGGGGGGAGAAGAGGAGGAGAGGGGAAGAGAGGAGGGGGAGGGGGGAGGCACTTGCAGGGCCGCCGAGAGCCAGTCGCGGGTGCACCTGCTGTCGGCCCTGCGCTCCCGGAACCGGCGGGCTCCCCCCGGGGCTCGGGGCTCAGGGCTCGGGGCTCGGGGCTCGGGGTGCAGGGAGCCGGCGCCCGGGGTCGCAGCCGCGGGTCCGCGCGGGGGGAAGGGGGAGGGGGGAGGGGGGAGGGGACTCGGGCTTTGGCGCCAGGAGGCTCCGGGGCTGCAGGCGCCCCCCCTCCCGCCCCGCCGGAGCCGCTCCCGGTGCAACAGCGCCACCGCCCGCCGGCCGCGAGCACTGCCGCCCGCGCCCCAGCCGGAGCCGCCGCCGGACCCGCCCGCAGGTGCAGGCTGGAGGGGGCCGCGCCCAGGACACCCCAGGGCAGCTCCCCGCCTCCCACCCACCCCCGCAGGTCCAAGCTGGAGGGGCCCGCGCCCAGGACACCCCAGGGCAGCCTCCCCGCCCCCCGCAGGTGCAGGCTGGAGGGGGCCGCGCCCAGCCGAGGAGGGAGGACCCCGGGGTTTCCAGGGCGCAGGGCCGCCTTCCCGGGTCAGCCCCACAGCACGCACGACTTCCTCCAAAGGGTGACAGTGGTACCCGCGGGGACAGGCCACAGAGGCCGGGCAGGCCCGGGGGAGCAGCCCTTTCCCAGAGGGGACGAAGGCAGCCCTGGGGAGGGAGCAGCGGGGACAGGGCTGCTACTGTGCGCTGGGCCTCGCTGGCAAAGGGTCCCAAAGAAGGCCCCTGTGAGTTGCCCTGTCACATCCCAGGGAAAGGGAAGCTGTCCTGACGGCCGCGGCCCAGACCCCGAGCTGTCCAGGGGTAACATGTGCGCATAGAGAGCGGCCACCCTGCGTGTGCACAGCCCCAAATCCGACACACGGGAGTGAAAGGGGCTGTGGGGAGCCTCGGGTATTCCTGGCGGCACAGGAATTTACAGGCACCAGCTTAGCACATGCACACCCACCAGTAGGTCCTACTGGTGTCTCATTTATGGGTCAGGGTAATTCAGGCAGAGGCTCTCACCCAGGGCCAGGGTTACCCTGCAGCCTGGGGTCTATGGACCAGAACGGCTGCGTCTTCCAGCCTCTGGCACATCTTTGCCCACCCCTACCGGATCAATGGGGCCAATTTCCTAGCGGAGCACGGTCCCAGCTGTATGTTGGCCGCCTGTCCTTGAACAGGTCACTTGGACTCTCTAAGCCCCCTTTTTTGTTGTCCTTCTCAGTGCACCGATGAGGTTAAGTCCAAGAGTCCAACCTTGGGATGTGGGAACAGAAGTCGAAAATCATAAAAAAGACACTGAAGCTTGAGGCCACTGAGGTCACAAATTGGAAGTGATCCGGTTACCGGAAGGGGTTCAAGCCACCACTGGACTATTCTACTCTTTACAACAACACAAGGCCCTGGTCATCCACCGACCCCCCCCTTCTGTCCTGTGCTTTGGGCAGTGAGCCAATCGCTGCCAGGTGGGACGGTCCCTCCATCCCTGCCTTCCACCCAGAGAGAAGGATGGAGCCTGGGTTTTGAACTTGATGCACGGGAGTGGAGAGCCCGCGGCCCTCCTTCAGGGTACACGGCCTCCTTCTAGAAGAACCCACATCAGGATCAAGATGTGGAACTCAGAGGCTCTCTGGACATATTTAAGCAAAACCGAAGTATATTCTAGGAATCTTAAATGCAATTTTTTTTTTTTTACAATGTCTTTAATAAAGCCACCTTGGACTAGGAGGACATGGCTGGCAGCGTTTCCCCAGGGTGTCAACAGCGCCCAGGCCACAGAACTGCTCCCTGACTTGCGCTGCGCGGCTCTGCTGTCCCAGCGCAGGCCTGGCCTCCTGGCGAACAACCTGAGCGAGTCTCCGTGAGGAAGCAACAGCGCGGACACGGCAAGCCCACGGGCAGGATGAGAGCTAGGGCAGGCCGGAGAGCACCCCGGAGGGGCACGCCCAGCTCCCGGGGGTGGGGTGCTACGGTGGGGGGCACATAGGGACGCCAGCGGGGGCCTCTGCAGTCACTCCCTCTCCAGCTGTGGTGAAACATCATTTTCATCATGACAGGTGACAGCCACCTGCAAGGCCCTCGGGACTACCTGTGCCTAATCATCCTCCCCACTTTGACCCGGTGTGTCCCAGCTCACCAGGCCCCTAGGCCCAGCCCCAATAGACTCTCTCAACCACCCTCTTGAGCAGGTGATGCAGGTACTCGCTGCACAGGCTGCGTTTGTTCAGACAGATGCTGTCAGGTGGGCTGGACCTACTGTCCATTCTACCAGCGTGGCGGGGCGGTGGGGGGCAACTCTGTTCTAGGCGCAGGCGGGTGTCCAGGAGCACAGAGAAGGAAGGAGAGTGCAGAGGGGAGCCAAATATGGCCTCTGCATCAGGGTTTGCAAGGAATTAATGAATCTCAAGAGGAGGCAGGTGGGTAAACAGATAACTCTGATTATATCCAGACAGAGCTGAGAAGGAGGGACACGGCCTCCAGAAGAAGTACAGGGGAGCGGTGATGTGATGCGGAAGAGTCGTCTCAATTCTAAAAGGAAATTTTAAGAAAATGCTGATTCTTAGAAAAAAAAAGTTATAGAATAATTAAGAAGCAATATGCACTTGGAGTACAAAGATCAGGGCAGCCCCGGTGGGTGGCTCAGCTGTTTAGCACCTGCCTTCGGCCCAGAGTGTGACCCCGGGGTCCCAGGATCGACTCCCGCGTCGGGCTCCCTGCATGGAGCCTGCTTCTCCCTTTGCCTGTGTCTCTGCCTCCCTCTCTGTGTCTCTCACAAATAAATAAGTAAAATCTTTAAAAAATAATCAGTTAACAGGCTTATGAAATATTTTATTATCGATGATGCTTGTGCGAGGCCAACAGGTCAGGGATTCGAATCTGCTAGTGAACTGTCCCGTGCTCGGTTCTAATCTGGATTCTAAACTGGTGCTTCCCAAACATAACGTGTACATCAACCACCCAGGGATCTCGTTCAGTAACCGACTCAGGTTTAGGGAGTCTGGAGTAGGGTCCGAGACTTAGCATTTCTGACAAGCTGCCGAGTCATAGCGTTTCTGCTGCTCCACAGACCTCGTTTTGTGGAGTAAAGATCCCGAGTGAGGACACTGCTCAAAAAGCACATACTAGCAACTAAGGGGGGGGGGGTTGCAATCAGAGCACAGGAATGCTAGCAACAGGGTGAATTAGTTTAGCAAAAACTAGAAGGAAAAAAAAAAAGTAGAAAGTCAGGGAAATTTAAGGACAGGCCCCGAATTTTGAAGACCAGATATAGCTAAAGAGACGTCAGACAAGACCAGTGGTGCCAAATCTCGAGTCCTCATGTTTCCAGGGATCTAAGAAAGCCTCAGTGGGGATCTCTGAACTCTTTAGATATTCAAAAAAATACCGATTAGAAATGGAATATTTACACAAGACAAGGCTCTACTTGCTTACGGAAACGTGGAGTCGGTAAGATTTATCGTTGCTTTGTTTCTCTTTCGTCTTCTTATTGTTGGTTTACTAGTTATTGTTTATGCTGCACGCTCATATATATATATATATATATATATATATATATATAAACTTTCGATTAATTAAGATAGGAAAACAAATTAAGAATCAATAAATGCAGTTCAAGTGGTAGACCGCGATTAAGAGAAGGAATACCTGGTAGTGAAAACACTGGGAACTAACTCAAACCCCTTATTTTATGGGGTATTTTTTTATCTGTTGTTCTGTCTTTGGGTTTTTTTTTTTTTTGTCTTTTCTTTTCTTTTTTTTTTTTTTTTTGCATTGGTTTTGCATTTGACTGGCCACATAAATATTAGGTAACTAAGCAAAGGTTTAAGGGTGAGTTTTCACCTACCAAGTATTCCTTCTCCAGAAGACCTAGCCTCAGAGCCAAATGCTGTGACTCCAAGCTAATAATAACAGTTGCCATTTATGAACAACCTATCATGTGCCAAGTACCTACATTAATCATCACATTAAATCATCAAAATAACCGAGAAGAAAGGAATATCGTATCACCATTCTAGAGGCGAAGAATCGACCGAGTCTCAGAGACCTGCGGTAACCCGCCCAGGGAAACCCGGCAAATGAAACGTTTATCCAGAAATGGGGTCTACCTCCGACCCTAGCACTCATCCTTATACTCTGAATCCTAGTCTCAATTTTCTCAAGCTGCTGTTAGATTCCCGGATCTCCATTCTGTGCATGTGAGCACTGAGTAGAAATCACTGGTTTATCTGAACCTGGACTCTTCCCAAGGACGTTTGTGAGCACAGGAGAGAAGAGACGTTAAGAGAGAGCAGCCTTGGGTTCCATCCGGAGCGATGTCCACGCTCAGCAGCTTACCAGTATGCTGCATTTCTCCTAAAGACTGAGAAATGCAAAACAGATTCTCTACCTTTTGTGCAAAAGGTGCAGTAACATAAGCACAAGTGGAGGGAATCAAATAAATTCGGGTTTAAGTCAGACTCCCCAGAGTACTGACTCCTAACTGTTGACAGATCACTGGCCTCTCTGAGCCACTGCCATCATCTGCTAAAAGAATAATAATGCCACGTCTTCAGTGGATGGCAGTGAGGATGACAGAGCCTTGCACAGGTAAAGGCTCAAGTACCAAAACATCCACCGGCAGCTCTCATCAGGTTAGCTGATTACCACCCTGGAAGACACACGTCTGGCTCGCCTCTGCCGGATCTCGGGCTGCCCGCGGGAGGCGTCCCCTTGGCTGTAGATAATCCAGAATTAAAAAGCAAAAAACACACAAAAAACCCCCTGAGCATTTGTTTATCCAACCTTATTTCAGGCATATTCCAAAATACTGAAGCTGGGTGGCCCTAGGCTAACGACAGCGTCCGTTCTGGAAATAAACGTCCCTGGGCAAAGCCCCCCAATGTGGACAGAGCGGAATCAGGGTGCCCAGCCAGAGAAGGGGCCCACTTCTCAGAGTCAGTAATACACCGGACTTCGTCTCTCTAGCGGAGTTGGAGGGTGAGTCTGGCGACGTCATTCTTCCCCACCTCCGGGTCTAATCATGGGTTGCTTACAACTGACTTTGAAAAAGGGGGAGGGGGGAAGAAAAAAGAAAGAAAAAAGAAAAGAAAAGAAAAGAAAAGAAAAGAAAAGAAAAGAAAAGAAAAGAAAAGAAAAGAAAGGAAAAGAAAAGAATCCATTTCCTAGCTAGTACTTACTCCAAAGGCAGGAAGCGTGAGCCGAGGAGCCCTGTAATGCCAAACCCAGTTTTCCAACACCTGGGAGGGTAAACAGGTGGATGGTAAGACACAGCAATGCAACCCTGCCTTTCCTGCGTTTAACAACACAGAGCGATGGTTCTGGTCAGGAAACTAAAGACCCCGGGGCAGGGAGGGGGGGGGAGAAAACGCAGCTTTTGGTTTTTAAACATTTTAAACATGTTTTTAAACCACCTGGGGCAGCCAGAGCTCCCGAGCATGCTCTGTACCTCCCGAAACATGGTCCTCTCTGCCCAGAAAGGGATCTAAACCGATAGACCTCAGTAAGAAGATAATCTGGGGTTGAAGAGGATAAAGAGTCGAGAATTTAGGACTCCCTTCCCAGAGCTGTGAAAAAGTCACGAGTCTTGGATACAAAAACCATGACTTGACTGGGCTCACTTCTCCAGCCTCATGACTGCACCCCCTTAGCCTCGAAGCTCCAGCGGGACGGATTTTCCACGGCGGGGGTGGGGGGAGGGATATGTTCCAAGACCCCCAGTGGACGCCGAGAACTGCATTTCGAATAATACGGAGCTCTATATATGTTTTCGTTTCCTCTACATGCACACCTAGGATAAAGTTTAATTGATAAACTAGGCACAGAAAGAGATTAACAACGATACCTGATGATAAAACGAGAGCGACTGTCACCATTGCGAGAGCTGAAATTCACTGCAGCCGCTCACATCACGGGCCTTTAAGATAGAGCTTACCGGCGTCTGTTAAGAAGACGAGCCTGACGCACGTCCTCGCTCTTCCTTGCCAGGCGGAACCATGGACTTTTGAACTGGGCCAAATTGTAAAAATTCCAAGGATTTCGCAAGAACACCTGCAACTTGTTAGAGTCACAGACTTCTGCTTAGTGGCAGCCTTAGCAACCAGCTATGTGTAGCGGACATGAGCTTCCTCCTGCCAACGCCGATCAAAACGCTTTGTAAACAACCTATACAAGCGTTCCCTTTTGCTTTAAAAATGCATGACTTTTGCTCCCTGGGGGGACCCTATTTGGGTGGCTGCCCAAATCTGTGTACCCTGCGCTGCAAATCCTTGATCCCAAATAGACACTTCTGCTTGACTGTGGCCTTCTGGCAATTTCGGGCTGACACAACAGTTACATGAATGTGGTCTCTCCAACTATTGTACTGTACCCACCCTCCTTCTTCCGGCCATGATCTGAGATGAGGAGATGAAGTGAGGCTTCTGTTGAGCTGATACTCCCTCCGAAGAAGAAGGACCATCTGCTTCCAGACTGCAGGTGACTACAGGCAGCTGGAACCGTAGAAAGCAGAAAGTGAAACGGCAGGTAAAGGGGAAGAGCTGTACTCACAGTTCTCGGGCTCACCACACCTGCTCGCACACACGTCTACTCAAAATCTGCATCCGCCGAATTACACTCCCTTCGGCCCCTTAATAATAGGCCCTTGCTGATATCTCTGACCGAATGCCAAGTGCATAAATGCAAGAATGAGAAAAGGCGAGGGGCTATTTTTGGCCCCATCGCTAACAGGCCGCTGAAAACACATCGAGCCATATACTGTTTAACGAGTTCCCGCTTTGTGCTAGTAACAAGCTAAGTGGTTACGCACAGTGTTCCTTTTCATCTTCACGCTGGCACTGTGAAAGGGTAAGAATTATTAGCCTCATTTCAGCAGTAAAAAAAAAATAATAATAATAATAATTAGAGGCTCAGGAAGTAGAGAAGCTTACATCAGTTCACACATCTAGGAAGTAACAGTCAAGATTTGCATCGCGATGTGCTGCCTCCCTCTGATGCTCAAGATTTGGACAAATGCTGGGGACACTCGGGATGTAGGATATTTAAATCCCTCTAGTAGAGCCATTAATTTCTTTTTTTTTAACTCATTCATCCATCCATCAATTTTTACATCCATTCAATAATTATTTATTTAATTTATTTATTATTTTTTTAATAATAAATTTATTTTTTATTAGTGTTCAATTTGCCAACATACGGAATTTAGAACCCGTTTTAAACAGGGCTCTGTAAGGCTCCAGGGGATGCAAAAATGAACAACATTCCTTATTTTCAAAGAGCGTTGGTTTATTCGGAAAGATGATAACACAGGGAGCTGTAATAAGTTGAGTCCCTCAAGGGCTATGAGATGTATTAGAAATTAAAGGAGAAAAGAATCTCCCCTCGAGTAGTTTGTAGGAAAACTCTTGCCTTTTTCCATCCCACTCATAGTACCGCACTCCCTCCACCGGCAGGGACACCAGGAAGTAGCTCATCTCTTAATCACTTAAAAATGTGTATTTTCAAAGTTCTGTTTATTTATTTTAGAGAGAAAAAGAGCACGCACGCGGGAGTGACTGGAGGGGCAGAGGGAGAGAGAGAGAGAGGGAGAGAGAATCTCAAACAGACTCCCTGCTGAGTACGGGGCCCGGCAGGGGGCTCGATCTTGTGACCCTGGGATCATGACCCAGGCCAAAACCAAGAGTCAGGATGTGTAACCAACTGAGGCACCCGGATGTTCCTTAAAAACATATATTTTTTTAAGAACACTATTCACAAGAGACACAGAGAGAGAGGCAGAGACCCAGGCAGAGGGAGAAGCAGGCTCCATGCAGGGAGCTCAATGCAGGACTCGATCCCAGGGCCCCAGGGTCACGATGTGAGCAGAAGGCAGATGCCCAACTGCTAAGCCACCAGGTGTCCCTTAAAAACGTATTTTCATCAAGGCATTGCCCGTCCAAAAACACTCAGCGACCTCTCATGATGGAGCAAGAAACCCTGACCTTATTAGTGTCTCCTAACCCGGGCCCGGCCACAACTCCTGGTGTGTCTTCTCACCTGTCAGGATTTCCCGACTGGGCGTCAGCATTTCCTACGTCTCCGTACGGTGCAGCTTCGTCCAGCTACTTGCAACTGGGATTGATCAGGTTCATCCTTTCTGTGTAGGCCTCTCTGCCAACTATACCCCTCTCTTCCCGGGATTCTTCTAAAACAGTTTGCTGCGCCTTCAGGTCTCTCCTTTTTTATATGGCTTCACCAGAAAACGATCCTGGGTTGGAATCAACTGTTTGTGGGTCGGCGTCCTGTTCTGCGCAATGCACATCGTAGTAACCGCAAGGCTTCCTCGTTGGTCTTTACGTCCTCGGCGTCTAAGACACTGTCACGTGCAGGGTGCTCGGGGCACGTCTCTAGGACGAAGGCACTGACTCATCTGGCGTCACATTTACTTGTTCAAACATCCTCGTTCCCATTTAGCGACCCACGCATCTTTGCATCCTCCGTCTTCGCCTCGCCGCAGCTCCCGTTACAGTCTGTGCGGAGCAGGTGCCCGGTCAATACCTGCTGGGGAAGGGGAGACTGTCGGTCTCGTAACAGGAGTGGGCCTGATTCATTCATCGCTGCCCTTTGTGTCTGCAGACTTGCTAGGCATCCAGCACCTGGGTGCCACTTCCCATATATCTAGCCGGGGCTGTGCCGGACACGCTGCTTTGCCCGACCTGCTCCTGCGTTTCTGGCCGTTGCTCTACCTCCCACGTGGCGACTGCAGAAATGACCACCTCACGGGGTATGTGACCTGCTCCTAACTGGAGCTGACGGGACGTCCAAGGAAAAAGGGACCATAATCAAACTGCTAATCATAGCTCCTTCCTAGGATGTTTGGGCTTGGGACACAGGGTAGCAAGCTGATTAGCTACAACGGTTTGATGAAGAAAATAAGGTAAAGGGATAGTCACGAGGACCCCGAAGTGCTCGAGCGCAGTCGTCTCTTAGGTTAGGTTGCAAACCTGTCCCTGGCCTTTCTACGATGCATCTTGTGCTGTGGGACAACTGGGTGAAAAACTAACACCTTTTTTGTTTTGTTTTGTTTTGTTTTGCTTAAACTTGTTCCAAATGGGTCTTTGTCACACCCAAAAGAGCCTTGGTGATTGCAGAGACCATCCTGGCAAAAGACACAGGAGCTGATAGAGGCCGGAGGATGAGGAGGTACACGAAACACTAACATAATGGAACCAGAGATAACATAGCAACATACCTGGGGCCTTTCCGAATGCAAGACAGGGGGACTCAAACAAGAGACAGAGCCAGCGAGGGGCGGTCTGGCCAAATAAGATGCTGCATAATCATATCCTGAGAAGTTAGGAGACCGCAGAGGAAGGGAGCTGGGCCAGGTCCCATCAGTGGTACTCAACGAGCAGAGCACCAGCCCAGCCGGAGCCGGTGCGAGAGAGCGCAGGGGAACGCCGAGACCGCGTAAGGGCAAAGAAATGCTCCTCCTCCCTGACCCCCCCCCCCCCCCCGCTCCTTCCCTCCCACGTACTTGTGTACAGAATCCTTCATGTCTCGGCACACGGCTCCAAGCTGGAGTTACGGGGAATGGAAACCCTGTGTGCTTCAGGGATGCTCCCCGTATGGAGGAGGCGGCGGGCTGATGGCAGAGGTGGAGGGCACTGCGCTGTAGGGGAGCAGGGCAGGGGACCGGGCTACTGGGAAGGTCACCCGGGAGCCTCCCTGGAGAGGCAACGCTGCGGGGCCCTAGGATGAGCGACATTCCCCTGTGCCCAGGAGGGTGCTGCCCGTAGGGGCAAGCGTCCCAGGAAGAAGAAACCGCGTATGCAGGGTCAGGGTGGACGGGACGTGTACAGAAGGGGGGACGGCTCCTCCAAGTTCATGGTTCGGTGGGACAGGTAAACAGGTAAATCGGCAACTGCCAGGGTAAGTCCTTCGACAGAAAAGAGCATATGGGGGCAGCGCGGGTGGCTCAACGGTTTAGTGCCCGCCTTCAGCCCTGAGCGTGACCCCGGAGTCCCGGGATCGAGTCCCATGTTGGGCTCCCTGCATGGAGCCTGCTTCTCCCTCTGCCTGTGTCTCTGCCTCTCTCTCTCCCTGTGTGTCTCTCATGAATAAATAAATCTTTAAAAAATTTAAAAAAAAAAAGAAATAAGCATATGATGCTACGTGAAAATATGTAAGGCAAAACCAAGCCAGCCTGGTAAGGTGCTGAGGTCGTGGAAGGCTCCTGGAGGAGGTGACACCAAGGGTGAGCATGAGTGACGAACACCGGATGCTCGAGCGGGAAGGGATGCTGAGGGAGGACCTGCACGCAGGAGGCACGGGCCGGAGCAGCCCCCGGCCCGCTGGGCTCAGGAACCAGCCCGAGGAACATCCTCCCTCAGTGCAGGAGCAACGGGAGGGGACAGTCTGATCCCGGTTCCTCCTGGACTGTCCTCCCGGAGCAGCTGTCTTCTGGGTCCGAGGTAGCATTCGCTGCAGGGAGCGGGAAATCCGGGCACAGGCCACAACTGGGTCAGATGCAGGCGCTCAGCGGGGTGCCCCTTGGCTCCCGTGTCGCGGGACAGGCCCACCCAGACGCGCGGCACTCTGCTCTTCCCAACAGTCGCCATGCAGACACGTCGCCTCAAAATTTCCAGATCTTTCTGACGGTCAAGCAGACACAGCTGTGCGGGCCGAAGGGGTCCCCTGAGGCCAATTCGACGCTCCTGTGAACGTTGCTCTCTGGATCCAGCAAGACACGCCTGCAAGCCCAGCAGAGTGACCACAGCCCTGCAGCTCGTGACCTTGCAAGTCAACCTTAGATGACAGACATGCTAAAAGCTAAAAGCGTGCCTCCATCGTCTGCCGGGGGCTCTTCCCCTCTCAGTCTGAGCCAGACTTGAGACTCACTCAGCTGGCGGAGGGCACAATCAGCTCTTTCCAAAGGAAGAGCCATAAAACCTTCCGTCCCCCAACTCTATGTCCCCAGGTCGGCTCTGGGCTGAGATCCACATCAGAGCTGAACATCAAGTAGCACATGTCACGATGATTTTCTATCTTTTCTTTAAAAGAAAACCCACAAAAGCAGATTTTTGCCTCCACCCCCGCCCCCCAGATCCTGAGGCCCGGCCTTCCTTCCCTGAGTATTGTGTAAGCCACCTGACAGATGGCGAGGTCCCCGAGGGTCACTTAGGTCACCACCCCAAGAGGGGAAGAGGTGCCTAATAACGGTGCGGAGGAGCTACTCTGTTGGAGGGGAGAGAGGGGAGGGGAACCCGGGAGGAGAGGGTCTGGGGGCGCTTCTTCCTGCTTCTCCTGCCACTGGTTCCCGAGCTCCCCGCCCTGACGCTTCCTCCCAGTGACGGCCATTCGCGGAGCGGGAATGTCACAGCGCGAGTGTCACCTGCCTTCCCCGGGACACCCCAGTGCTGCCCGTCACTGCGTTTGCCTTAGTGTCTACGCACAGTGACTGTCGTGACCCCAAGACCTGGGGGGCATACGGATGACGCCACCTAGCCCACCAGGCACCCCTCTCTAGCTGAACTCACGTGACCCCGGTGACAACATTTTGGGTACACGGGGCGGACGGTCCCGTCCGCATGAGGCAGAGGCGCTGACCACGCGAGGCCGGCCGCCACGCTCCGGGATCCCCGCACGCACGGGACCCGGGAGGCTGCCATCCTGAAGGCCACCAGACGGCTGGTGGCGGCCCAGCCTTGTCTCCATGTAAAAGCTCCCCAGGGTCAGCCCTTCCTGCCACCACTATGACGAGGGCTTAGCACCAAGCAGGGCAGCACCGGCCTCGGGGGGTCCACCTGGGAGGGGGCAGGGAGTCGGGAAGGGCTTGGCTCCATGGAGGACGCAGGGCCTTGCCTCAGCCTCTAGGGCTCTGGGGTCCCCGTAAGGAGTCCCCGGCCCCGGCCTCCACATGAGGACAGGATGGACGGGCCCGGAGCTGGCTTTCGTGCCGTCCACCCTCATCCCATTAGCCAGGCCCCAGGCACCCGGCTGAGCCAGCGCAAGGAGCTGGGGAGCAGGCCCAGGTGTGGGGCCACCACGGGGCTTTGCCCAGGCCGCCAGCAGGCAGCAGGGACCGCGGGGGCTGTAAAGTGAGTAGAGTCCTGCCTGCAGGTCCGACCCTCCCTCCCCAACAGCCCGAGGTCCTGCACGGAAACAGGAAGCAGGCGTCCTGATCTTAGCTCCAGCATCCTGCCTCCCACCTGGCAGGGGGGTGAAGGCACGTCCAAGAGGTACGTGGGGGTGGCTCCTTCCTGCAGGTGCCCCAAGGGCCCGTGCACTTACTAGATTAGAGCCCCAACCTTCCTCTCTTTTGACAACCGAGCCAGCAGCAAATGGTCCTAGCCGGTGACTGCTTCGCTGAAGTGTCCCCTGGGTGACAGATGGAACTGAAGGGTCCCTTCCGTTAGAGGAGAGCAGCTTCGAGCAACAGGTCCTTGCACAGGGAGCGTCTGTGTGCCCGGGTGTGTGCTGCGTGGGTGTGCACTGCGCAGGTGTGCACTGCGCAGGAGAGTTGGGCTAGTTTTCAAAGTCAATGGAGCATGACCTCGTTGAGAGGCTCTGGCTGCACCCAGATCCCTCTCTGCTTGCTCTGGGTGTTGCTCTTCTTTCAGCTCTGGATAAGGTCAGGCTCATTCACAGGAGCCCTTCTGGAAACCTCAGCACCCACCTCAGCACCCATCTCAGGCGCTGGCATCCACAGTGGCCAGGTGGACAGGGTCAGGGACAATCAGAGTGCGTCCGGCCTGCAGTGTCACACGTGCCCTCACACACGGCCTGCCTGGGAGACCCAGCTATTACTTTCCAGACACAAAGCCTCTAATTCCGGGCACGTCCCCCGGGGAAGCTGGGGTGCCGGCCTGCAGGCTCAGGGCTGTCCTCGAAGCTTGCACAGTGACACCCACTCCCGGCAGGACAGGCCTGGGCTCCCTTCTGCCCTCAGAGCCAGTCACGGAGACAACAGGGGTCAGAGCAAAGGGCAGCCCCGCTCCACCTGCTGTGAGCACACGGGGCCTGCCCCCCTCTGCACCCCACGCCGCTCGGCTGTAGAGGGAACGGGCCCATTCCTGTCTACACGGGCTCCCGGCGCTGCCGCCAAGCCAGGCATCTTTCTCAGCTGGCCAGGAAGTGTCATGGGCCTTCAGTGTCGTCCCCTCTGGAGTGCAGGTGACCGTGTCCACCAGGAAAGTGCGGTGACGGAGGCCTGGGCAGGGCGTCTGCAGCATCCAGGCTGTGTCCAGGCGGGAAACATCTTCACCAGGCCCGGGTTCCCTTTCTGCTGGTTATTTTGTACCCGGGTGCGTCTGGGTGGCTGCGGTGTGGACGCTCGGGGACACCAAGTCCCACCCCACATGCAAGGGGACAGGGTGAAGGTGCATCGCTGGCCGAGCGTGGCCCAGGCCCAGCCCACGAGGGACACGAAGGATCTTCAGGTCCCGGCAGCTGAGCAGGTGGGAGGCGCCGCCCCTCCCTCGGCCACGCGGCCACGGGGCTCGTCGTTCACCCCCAGGGGACCCGGTCACCAGCTGTCGGCGGCGGAGGCGGGGCAGGGGTCCCCGGGGCAGGGGTCCCCGAACCCCGACCTGCCCCCGGCTCTGCGGTGCAGCTCGGCATCCCGCCCTGGGGGGGGGCCTCACACGCCGGCCCCGACTCCACCCATCCCGGGGCGCTCCGGCCGCGCGGGGGCGGCTCCTGCAGTGCTGGGGGGCAGTGTCCGGGGCAGCGTCGGGGGCAGTCCTGGAACCCCTCCCGTCGGGGTGCTGCGCTGCCCGGACCCCGAGGCCGCAAACCACCCCCAGGCCGCATCCCCCCCGGGCCTCCCCCCAGGCCGCATCCCTCCCCTCAGGCCCCATCCTCCCACTGAGGCCGCATGCCCCCCAGGCCACATCCCCCCCAGGCCGCATCCCGCCCCGAGGCCTCATCGCCCCCAGGCCGCATCCCCCCCAGCCGCATCCCCGCCCAGGCCACATCCCCACCCCCCGAGGCCGCATCCTCCCCCAGGCCTCCCCCCCACCCGAGGCCGCAAACCCCCCCAGGCCGCATCCCCCCCAGGCCGCATCCTACCCGGAGGCCGCATCCCCCCCCAGGCCGCATGCCCCCCCCAGGCCGCATCCCCCCCAGGCCGCATCCCCCCCAGGCCTCCCCCCCAGGCCGCATACCTCCCCTCAGGCCGCATCCTCCCACTGAGGCCGCATGCCCCCCAGGCCACATCCCCCCCAGGCCGCATCCCGCCCCGAGGCCTCATCCCCCACAGGCCGCATCCCCCCCAGCCGCATCCCCCCCCAGGCCTCATCCCCCCCAGGCCGCATCCTCCCCCAGGCCGCATCCCTGCCTCAGGCCGCATCCTCCCACTGAGGCCGCATCCCCCCCAGGCCGCATCCCCACCCCCCCAGGCCGCATCCCCCCCCAGGCCGCATCCCCGCCTCAGGCCGCATCCTCCCACTGAGGCCGCATCCCCCCCAGGCCGCATCCCCCCCAGGCCGCATCCCCCCCAGGCTGCATCCCCACCCCCCCAGGCCGCATCCCCCCCAGGCCGCATCCCCCCACCTCAGGCCTCATCCTCCCACTGAGGCCGCATGCCCCCCAGGCCGCATCCCCCACAGGCCGCATCCCCCCCAGCCGCATCCCTCCCCAGGCCACATCCCCACCCCCCCGAGGCCGCATCCCCCACTAGGCCTCCCCCCCATCCGAGGCCGCCCCCCCCCGGAGCGGCAGCGCTCAGACTGACCCCGTAGGGCCCTGCGCTGGCGGGTCCCAAGACAGGGCCCCGAGGACCCCCGGGGTGAGACCCCCCCCCGAGGCCACACAACCCCCCCCACGTCTCGCGGTGCACGAGCGGAAGGGGAGAGAGCCCGGTGGCTGCGAGAGGCCGGGAGCGGCGGGGGCGCAGCGAGGAGCAGGTGCGGCCTGGGGGGGTGGGTGGCGAACACACGGCCGCAGGAGCTGCTGGCCGCAAAGCACCGACGAGCTCCAGCAACGCGTGTGCCTCCGTGCGTGCACGCACATGCACATGAGCACACATGTACACACATACACACGCGTGCGCACGCACATGCAGACACACAGGCACAGACACATAAACACAGGCGCACACGCACATGCAGACACACGCACACATATACACACGCGTGCACACACACATAGACTCACACACACACCCGCGCAGAGACATAAACACAGGCACACCCGCACATGCACGCACAGACACGTACACGCGCACACGCAGACAGGCACACGCACACACATATATGCACACGGACAGACACACACATGCACACACATGCACACAGAGACACATGCATACAGACACACACACTCGCATGCACACACGCATGCACACACAAACGCATACACCCACACACAGACACATGCATACAGACACGCACACACACATGCACACACATATGCACGTGCACACAGACACAGACACGCACACATATACACACATGCACACCTACGCACATGCAGACACACCCAGACCCACACAGACACACGCAGACACATAAACACACAGGCATACAACGCAGACACAGGCACACATGCACACCTGCATACACACACATGCACACACATAAACACATGCGCACACACATGCATGCATGCAGAGACACACACATATGTACACAGACACACGCACACACATGAACAGACCTAGGCCCAGACACACACACATGCACACGACACACAGACCCAGACACACACGTGCACACACACACGCACACAGAGACATACATACACACACATGCACACACACAGACTCACACGCACACAGAGATACGCTCCTGTGAGCAAGTGGCTGGGGAAAAAGTGACCACCGTAGGTTATGTGAGAGTCCAAGCAGCTGCGTGAAGCAGTGAAGTCACGAAGGAGGCTGGCACGGCGGCCGTTCACCAGGAGCGAGCCCGCGCCGCACACCCCGCCACGCTGCTCCCAGAGCAGAACTCACAGAGCAGCTTTGCCCCTCCAGGCACCTCACCCCCCGGCTCACAGAGCAGACGTGGCGCGGAGGGCGAACACCTGTGCAAGACCACACGGCTGCTTACTTGCAAAGTCACACATCAAATCCAGACACAAAGGTGATGCTCCTGGCTCTAGTGCTCTCCAGTCCAAAGCGACGCTCACCTTCACATCGAGCCCCCGCAGTTTTAAAAGGCAGGGCCGATGTTGGCTTCTGTCTCTACAGAAGAAGAAGCCAACGCTTAGAAAAGCGAAGCGAGTTGCCCAAGTTCACACGTCAGTAAAAAGGGTGATAGGAATCCGGATGTTCTGACCGGAGGCAGCTCCTCAGCTACTATTTTATGATGAGACTGGACTCCTCATGTCACACGTCTGTCGAGAGGCCCGCGTCGTATGTGCAAAGGACAGGCTGGGAGATGCGAGGCAGGAAAGGGGAAACCGTCAAGCACAGGGGCACTTGCAGGAAAAGCCCCAGCTCTGGCCTGACCCCGCACCCGCACGAGAACACTAGACCCAGACGCCCCGGTTCGCCCTGCTCCCCTCCTTCTTTCCAAACACGGGAGCCGGACTGCATCATCCAGGCATTCAGGAAACTGGGGCCCGTGGTGAGGGAAGCTGGGCTGCAAAACTCACAGGACCTTGGGGCTGTCTACACACCCACGGGTAACAAGCTGGAGAACCCTACGTGGAGGGCTGGGGGTGGGCAGGTGGAAGGAGTGACCGCGCCAACAAAGGGAAGGCAATCCCAGGAAGTAGCTGCCCAACTGGCCTTCTACTGCCGGGACGATGTTTCCTGGCGTGGGAATCGTGGCCTTCGTCTATGTGCTTCGTGTCCACCTCTACTAGGAAAAACCTATATATTCTTCTGGAGTCCAAGGCAGAAGTCAGGCCAAGGCCAGAAGGGGGGCAACAGGTCACAGGAAGACAGACATTCCAGATTGTGATCGAAACTGGAAGCCCTAGGCTGAAAGCTTTATTAAGCCACCTACAGCATCCATCTCAGGCGCTGATCTCCGCCAAGGGACCAGATCCCAGCCTCTGATTTATTGGCGATGAGAAGCACTGAAACAAGGCAGCAAATAGAGACTGCGAGAGTTGGCTCTTTTATCACAGTAATAAATGCACGTTCCCAGAATTATTGAAACCTTTTTATTTTTAAGTTCTCCACCCCTTACCTAATACAATTAAGGCCGAAATAAATTATACGAGGGATAAACAAAGAGACGTACTGCTTCCCAGAGACTCAAAAGGAAATCTAGATTATCTTCTTGCATTAATGCTACTTAACAAATACATCTCCAGCCCAGGCATAACTTAGTAGTAGGCTTCCCTTGGAAAAAATTAATTTGCCCCCAGATTTTTCTGGTTCCAGCCGATTTCCTTTAATAGTTCTTGTAAAAAAAAATTGTTGTTTTTTGCTCATTTGTTTCTGCTTCGCATTTTTCTTTGAGCAGGACATGCTATATCCTAAAGTCATGAGAATAGATCACTGGGTAAAAAGCAAGCAGATGGACACACGCAGATTTCTCCAAAGCAAAAACTCGGAAGGCCTGGTATATCATGGGGAAGACAAATCTTACCTTGTTTCGAGAAAATAAAAGTCCATGCTTTTGATTTTTGGAGTTTTAGTCACGGCACTGGCTTATTTAAATGTGGGAAGCCTAAACTTATGACAAAGATCGCTGGTTCCGAAAGCAAAATTTTAAGATGTGTTTTAAACTGCAACGTCACCAGGAGATACCAGTGGCCAAAACTCTCTCTTGGGAAAGAAACAGTGTGCATCCTAGGCACAAGTCTAGGCTTGAATTCCAGATATGAAGTTGACTAGCTGGGTTATTTTTCACAAGTTCCCTAACTGTGAATCCCCATATCCTTGTCTGTGGAATGGGGGGAAGAGGTGTCACCCATGTTTTATTGTACAGGTTAAATGGAATAACCCATGACAGATACTCCAGGAAGCAATGACTATGAAGAGCTCTCAGCAATTACGAGGCATTATTAAGGTGCCATTTTCCTGGCTGTATGATCCTTGGGTCCGCCTTGAAGACTTGGAGAAACCTAAAAAGGTCCCTAATGTAACAAATCACCAGAGTAGCAGAATAACTGAGTGGTTTTGTAAACCAGCGAGCAAGGATTGGTGGTGGTATGACATTAGCTGAAAACACAATTCTGGAGAAAGTGTGTGACAGATTATTTGGTTGGAATGTATATTAATTTTCTATTGCAGCACGACAAGTGATCACAAATATTGCAACTTGGAACTACATATACATTGACTGACTCACAGTTTTTATGGGTCATAAGTGTGGGCATGACTTAGCTAGGTCCTCTGCTCAGCGTCTGAAGACTGTGATCAAGCACACTTTGGGCTATGTTCTTATCCGAAGGCTTGACTGAGGAAGGATCCATGTGTACGCCCACTGAGGATGCTGGCAGAAACGGTTTCCTTGTGACCCAGGATTCAGGAACTGCCTCCTTGTTGGCTGCGGGATGGAGGACACCATCAGACCGCAGGGGCTACCTGTGGCTCCCAGAGGCCACCAACAACTCCTTGCCACGTGGACTTCTCCAGTCTGGCCCCTTACTCATCAAGCCTCTAGATGCAACGTGCTAAAATGGGTTCGACATAGTATAATCACAGGAATGATTTTAAAGGAGGTCATCCATTACTTTTCATTCTATTTGTCATATTATTTTGGTTATAAATAAGTCACAAATCCCACCCGCACTCAGGGGGATGAGATTATGCAAGGTTGAGTCTGACTCCATTTTTTGGCATTTGCTGACAATACTTAATCAAGCCTTCCTCTTTCCATTCTGCCCCATATCTGGGCAGGCTGATAAGAAAGCCTGGGCACCCCCTCATTTGACTCTGGAAGTTCAAACCACAGCAGCCCCAGGCCATACACAGGAGCCTTTACTCCAGGCCTCCCACCCCAAATGCCGTAAAATACCTCAAGCCACTTTGAACTTTCTCAAGATCCACCTTGGCCTCCCCAGAAAGCCTCATTTTGTGAGTAATAAGCATTTTCATACTCTCTTGGACTATGGTGTATGTGTGTCATTGGTCCTGACATCTGAACCAAATTCTGGGTAGAGTTCTTCCAATGGGGAACATTCTAAATTCAGAAATGGCCGAAGTGGTTATTGGTAATATAGACAGGGATCTAAAGCTTTTTCCAGGATGACTATTTGACTGTATCAAGTAAATATTTCAAGCACTGAGTGACCTGAACGTAGCGGTTCTAAGTGCAAAGGGTTTAACGTGAACTTTCTTAACCACTAGAGGGACTAATCTACGTAGTCTGATCACCCAGTCACGATCCCACCTATGCATTCATTCTAAAAGGATGTGTTGAGCATCTGTTGTTAGGTTCAAGGGATACGATAGTACCCATGACATACAATATCCCGACCTGTCTCATCATCTGGGGTATACAGAAAAATGCAGAGAACTGTGCATCAGCAAATGATACACGCTACCATGGGTAAAACGTGGGGAGTGATGGGATCACCACGGAGAAATATCTGTCCCACTTCAATATGGTAACGTGAAGTGAGGAGTGAGAGATGAGCAGGGATTAGTCAAGCAGAATGTACCAACATAAATGCAGAGAAGAGGGTTATGGAGAAGCAACCTGGAGCACGGAAGTTGGTTCAAAAAGAGAAAAGCATGTGAAAAGGTCTAACAGCAAAGAAGGAATTGGGATAATCAGGAAACTAAAAGTATTTTAATAATTTAGTGCAAGGAGAGAATGTGTCCGTTACTTTAGCCCCTGGAGACCTGCTCTAAAATCACATGAAGAGCGTAAAACATCCAATGTCACGACTAACAAACTGTGCATTCAGAAAGGTGGATTTTTTTTTTTTCCCTACAGTTTTATGGTGTACAACAGCCAGACCTAGAGATACTGAGTTGGAAACATTCTGGAGTCTTCTCACGATCAATCGAGAGTCCTAACACATGCCTCCTGGATCTCCGATGTAACGTGTAAGATGAGCTTAATTCTCCAATCTTCTCTGGAGTCATCACAGCACGACAGGGAACGCCGCCGTGCTGGCCATCACGGCGAAGGCTCGGTCATGCTCAGCTCTGTGGTTTGATCCCACACTTAAGAGCCGTGTGGTCCTGGGCTTCTCATGCCCCAGTTTCTTCCCTTGTGAATAGACAGTCATAATATTTGCAAAGATACCACTTGTGAGAATATGGGATTTCTTTGATTATACCAACTCTCCCCGTGTCCCACACCCCAGAGCTGTCACTGTAACCCTCTGCACGGTTGGAAAGAGACAACAAAGCTCCCCGGAGAGAGAAGAGCCTCTGATCCAAACTTTGGCTTTGCAGCGAAGGTGTCTTCAGTCGGAGTCGAGCGGGGCTGCCATTGTCGATTCATTCTGTGTCGGTGCCTGAGAAACTTAGTGACTTGTGTTGATATTTATGTTGGCATTTGGAGTCTCAGGAGGTGGGATTGAGATATGAAAAAAGACAAGAGAAAAAGAGAACTTTTTAAAAGCCAGAACAAGTGCCAGAGTTTGTCTTTTCACTCTGGGTTGACTTCTAAATAACTTTCCGGGTATCTTTCTGCATAATCTCATAGGAAGAGGGATCTTGGCTGAGAGAGATGGGGGGGGGCGGTAAGAAAAAATTTAAAGGATGTAAAGTATACTCAGAATTTCAATGAATATTGATAAAATATGTGCAAAGAGTTACTGTTTTAAACTATTATTTTATTTTTCGGAAATAGGTCAGTGCAGAGTAAAATTTATGCAGGGACAAAATTAGACGCAAAAGATTCAGGGTCTCGACACAACTAGGCTTTTATAAGAACCTAAGTGTGTACATGACCCATGTCCTCTGAGAACAGGGAGCAGCACACCAAAGCTAGAGTGATGCGTGATAGAGCCAATCAAAGTGTCATTCTCATCTTTAAAAAAAAAAAAGATTTCTCAATTTCTTGGAGAGAGAAAGGGAGAGAGTGGCAGGTGTGGGGGAGGGCGGAGGGAGGGAGAGCCTTACGCAGACTCCAAGCTAAACACGGAGCCTGGAGCCCGACGTGAGGTTCAATCCCACGACCCTGGTAGCAGGACCTGAGCCAAAACCGAGAGTCAGATGCTCAACTAAACGCACCCCCAGGCCTCTTTCAGTTCGTCTCATCTCTCACTAAAGACTCCAGATATGGCCAGCAGGACCCCCCACCACCCCCTCGCTCCGTCCTCAACCTCCATCAGATGAGCGAGCGTGCATGCCGACACCATCCTGAGCTCATCCAAAAAGGGAAGCTTAACCAACGAAACAACCTATTTGGCACTTCCAGGGCTTCTTCATTCCTGGATCAGCTTGAGGGAGGGGAGAGGGACTGCGTGGATAAGAGGTCTCCTCCGGTGGAGAAGGACCGCAGTGATGGATGCTGCGCTTCCACTTCACTACACAAGCTTCCCGTTTTTGGGGGAAAAAAGAACTATCGCTCCCTTTGTGATCTTTTCCCTTATTCCAGATGTTGCTTCTTGTTGCTCCATACGGTAACTACACACCCCACACCCATTTGCAGAATTGCTCTTGCGCACCCGTGATGGAGCTCTCCCAGAGACGGACACTAACGGCTCCCAGAACGGAGCCCATCCTGCCATTCTATGAGAGCGCAGAGCAGTGATTCCTGAAAGATGACCCAGTAGGCCCCAGAAATCAGTGTAGATGCTTTCCGAAAGTAAGCACTGTCAACAAGGTTCATTTATGGTAATGGAGTTGTAAAATCAACCAATTGTCTAAAAGCAGGGGATCTATTAAACCAAGTATGCTGTAACTTTAAAACGAAGTTCCATATACGCATTCCAGTTGAATAATAAAAGCATATTCGACGGCGCGGGGAACTGCTCCCAGGGTTAAGATGCAGAGCGCCGTGGGCAACAAGACGATCCTATTCTTGCAATATGTTAAGATGTAGGTTCCTAGCAATTTCCCCCTCCCCCCCTTCTCTCTGTCTCTGTGCGTCTGTAGAAGGTGCTCACTCTTTTCTTACAGATCTCACTCAAAACTCACTTTCTTGGGCATCCCAGGTGGCTCAGCAGCTTAGCGCCGCCTTCAGCCCAGGGCGTGACCCTGGAGACCCGGGATTGAGTCCCGCATCGGGCTCCCTGCCTGGAGCCTGCTTCTCCCTCTGCCTGCGTCTCTGCCTGTTTCTGTGTGTGTCTCTCATGAATAAATAAATTAAATATTAAAAAAAAAAAAACCTCACTTTCTCATGGAAGCCTTCCCTGCACTCTACACTTAAAATCCCAAGCTCTTCTCAAGTACTTGAGTCCCCATTCCCTTGTTTATTTTTCCTCCTTAGTATTTATAACTCTGCAGCATACTAGGTGTACCTGTCAAGGTCCTAGAAAGAAACAGATGGCACACGGAGTATAGTCACTGCAGGGGGGGGGGGGGGAAGGGGGATAGTGCAGGGAGTATTTGCAAGGGTGTAAGCAGCATGAAGGAAAATCAGCAAGATACTGCGAAATATCCCAAGATGGGCAACAATTGGGGTAGGGACAATGCCATCCCTGGAAATGAGGGGACACGAGGAGAGTGTAGTTATCAGAACCTGGAGAGAAAGAAGTGACCGCAGAAGAGGGCTACTGGACAGGAGCTGTGGCTGCACAACGGGGCAAAGCCCCTGCGGACCCAGGGCCTCTCTGGACTTCCATTTCCTGACCTCCTGCCGGTGCCTCCCGTGATATGACGTATATATATAAACATACGTGCATAAAACATGTATAGTGGAGTTCTGAACGGAGAACAGAACTTTTCCTGAGATCATTCCTTGGCTGCACGGGACCAACTTTATTTCTCAAGGGGAGGCCCGTAGAGTACACATTCTGAAGCCAACCGGAATGCAGACGACCAAAGAGCTGCTGGATGGGGTCCTTAAAGTCCATTCTCCCACAGAGCTGGGTGGAAATGCCCAGGTGGAAAGCAGTCAACAACTGCAAGGTTTACTTAGTTATTTGGGTATTGACTCCCCTCATTAAAATTTAATTTCTGAGAGGATAGGGCTTTTTTTTTTTTTTTTTGGTCCGTTTTGGCCACTAATATATTCCCAGCACCTAGAAGACTGCCTGCACACAATATGTTGGCTTAGTAAATATTTGATGAATGAATGAATGGATGCAATAGATATAAAATGTTTGAATTTGGGTAGTAAGTCTATGGGTAGTTTTATTTATTTATTTTTTTTCCTATGGGTGGTCTTAATTTCTTCATGTGACTTTTCATGTTTTCTAAGTTTTTTCAATAAACGTACCTGTTTATAATCAAGATATATATATATAGTGATACACACACACACACACACACAGACCCACACGCACGTACATACATATACTGGAGTCCAGCAAGAAAGCAGAGAGAAGGAAGCCAATTCCTCTTCTGGAATTCATCAAGTAATAAAACGGGTGCTCTGTTCCCTAGCCCTGAACCATGCAGACTCCGTCATGTCTAGGAAATGCTAATCAATATTGTCTTTCCAGGCTTTACAAACATCCCAGACCGATTGCCTATATATTATTTATGCTGTCAAGATAATATTTAGGTGATACATAATTAAACAACAGCCAACTCCAGAGACACAAGTAGAGCGCTGATCACGAAAGAATCCAGCCTCATTTTGACAAAAGGAAGGAAAGATGTCCTTCGGGGGTTTGACAACTATTTTTTAATAAAACCAGACAAGCAGCTTGGAAGTTCCTCTTCCTGGCGGAGGCCCCCAACCTTTAGCAGTAGGTGTCCCAAATGAGCGCCATTACTTTCACTTTTATCTAGCTACCTGTAAATTAGAGTTACCTGTAGCACGAGCCCAACTCGATCTCTGGTCCCTAAATACCAGGCCGGAAGTAGATTCTGGGAACACGTTCCCCATGGCAGAAATTACCCTTTCAGTAGCAGAAATGTTGATTGGATGATATGAAATTGTATTTTATCAGTCGACTCAAAACATATATGGTAAAATCCTGTTGAGAAGGCCCCCTGGAAAAAAAATTAAAATTAAAAAAAAAAAAAAGAACGCCCCCCCTGGTACCCAAGTTTCACCTGCCCCGGATACTAGGTGCTGCACCGTACATGTTAGGACAACGCAGAAAGCGTAGACCAGTTACCTCCTGCATTCGCACCAGTCCTATAACAGGGGCTTCTAGCACTTTTAATGGTATGTAATAGATATTGACTTACACACCCAGGTGTGAATGGTGTGTTTTCCTTTTTCCACTTTCCAGCTTGAAAACAAATGAGCTTCTATTTCTGTTCACCATTACCCCCTTTCTTCACTCTGGATGCTGTTCCCTGCTCTTCTGTACGGTTAATTGCATGTCAAACACTTGAACACTCCCTGAATGCTGAAAACGAAAATACCAGATTGCATGGAAGGGTTCTGTCGATCACAAGAAAATAATCTTAGATGCAGTCTATAAATATTGTTAAATCAATGAAGGTTTTACGTTGACTCGCTTCATCTATGTTATGGAATTTATCAACTACGGGTGTATTTTCTCTGTATTTATCATGAAATTTCACCAAGAGCATCTTTGACTCCAAAAATGATTCCCAATCAGGTAAATGGCAATAAAAATTTAAAGCAAGACATTATGTTAAAAGGAGACGAGTAAGATATAATAGCCATTGCCATCTGATGTTTCACGGCAGAGAGTTTCTGGCTAAAGACCTCCATGAACCGATGTTCCAAGGTTCCACGGAGCCCCGGCCAGGACTTTGCTGGCTCAGGGGCAGTGGCAGTAAGGGCGGCAGCCTCAGCACCTTTGATCGGAGTAATGGACTGATTAATAAATGGTAACCTAGTTTATACAGCGTAAAGATGTCTGATTGGACACACTAATTCATCAGGGTTGTATCTTCACGCTAAATTAGCAGCGGCAGCCCCAGGAAGAGGGAAGGGGCAGTGGCAAGGAGCCTAGACAGCAGCCAAGATGACAGCAGGAAAGGCTCTGCTGCAAGTTGAGACAGAAAAGCAAAGAGGATTTGTTGGTAAATCCTTTGGTCTGTGGTTCAGCATCATTAAAAAACTAATTTGTATGTTCATCTAACTCCGTTTTATGCAATTAGCAAGGGTCACTAAGAGACCCAAAGAAATAGGGAAGAAAAACCTGAGGATGTACCGTGTCCTTTGCCGAAAGTAATGCAAATTTACCGTCTGCTGATTTCGCCACCACAGTGATGCTGGAAACGCGACTGTGTCAGGTGTACGAGGCAAGGCCCTCGCCCGGCAGCCCATCGACGACAGGGGTGGCATTTTCCTAACACCTGTTTTTAAGAGTTTGAAGCTTAAAACTGCTACTTTCCACTGACCGGACTGACGTTGTTACCAAGGTCTCCTTAGCTGAACTGGTACCTTGGCTTATTTAATCCAGAGAGCCCACAGCAAGGTCTTCAAAGTTTCGGGGGACAGTACAGACGGCAACCTCCCACCCTCCCTGGAGAAGAAGTAGGGAGCCGTCCTGCTGCAGGGAAGGCCAATTCTCAGAAGTTGGATCAAGAATTTAGTTTGCAATTTCTTTCTGTGAGTACAGGGTTTATTTAAAAAGAATAGTCTCTCAAAAAAAAATAAAAATAAAAAGAATAGTCTCTCTTGCTTAAAATCAGTCAGCCCAGTGTTTATTTAAAAAGAAAAAAATAAAAAGTCCCAGGTCCCTCAGTGTATGTGAACAGCATATGGTACCTGGTTGGTTCACGATTAGAAAATAATTGGAACTATTGCTTTGTTCATTGTCGCACTCCTACGATGGGTACAGAGAAATGCCATAGTACAAAGGCACCGAGCTTTGTGTGAAGCATTTAACAGACACTGTTTCATTATTTTGTTGTGAATGAAGTAGAGAATAATGGAAGCCCAATTAATGAAGCTGGCCCATTTCTAGAAGAAAAGAAGAACTAAAAGCAGGTCTTCAAATAATAAAAGGGTTTTCATGTGGAATAATAACAACATTCCAGTATGATTCAGGGGGCTTGAAGAATATCTAAGGAGGTATCAGCTGTCTTCCCGCTGATGAGTTCAAGGCAATTTCAGGGAAATTTCCTCAAGTCCTCCAACAGGAAAGCCATATAGATCCAGGAAGAACCTTGGAAACTGCACTTGGCTACTGTATTAGACCAAACCTCTTTTAGTTGCCTTTTCTATAGACAAAATGGTCCATGTCGAGGTCCTCTGATGTGTGGACTTGGCTAGGTTATGGCTCCGCGTGATTCCGCCCAATAGTCACAGAGGTGTTGCTGTGAAGATACATGGTCTATGTGAGTAAAGCCCATAATCACTTGATTTTAAGCCAGAGAGACTGTTACCAAAGGGGAGTCTCATTCGGTCACCTGAAAGGCCTTAAGAAGGAGGCTGAACCTTCTCGGATGAAGAAATTTTGTCTCTGGGAGGAGCAGCCACAGCCTGTGCTGGGGGTGCCAGCCTGCCCTTCCTGGTTGCCCGCCCCAGGATTTGGAACCTTCCTAGCCAGGCCCCACAATGATATCAGCCAATTATCGATTGATTGATTGATTGATTGATTGATTGATTGATTTTTGCAGTAAATCTCTTAACTTCTGTCTCCTGTAGCTCCTCTTTCTCTGGGTTGCACGCCAACTGGTGCACTCAAATTCCGTTACTCTCTTGTGGTTCAATGTGATATAAAGTCAGTTGCCAAAAAAGAAGTATCGTATGTAAGACAAATGTACAGTTGACTGAAAATGAGAAAAATGATTTTAAAATGGGTATGGGAAAGCAGCTACGTTATGATTGAATATATCGTCTCTGTACATTGTGTTAACACTTTGCACTTCCTTGTTTTTTTGCTATTTTGCTATAGAAGCCTGATCAGATATGTGTAATATAAAAGCATAATTAAAATTTCATTATTTCATTACTTACCATTCGGTGAGACTTAATCTGTCGCTATTTTCTAGTCAATTAATTTTAAGAATGGGGCCAAGGAGACATGAATTTTGACAAGAGGGTTAAGAAAAAGTTTTCAAAATTACAGAACTGCTCAGGAAAGAGAGTCACTGGCAAAGTACTTCTGTGAGAGGGATAAAGGAAACATGTTGCCTTTTTCTGTTGTTGGAGGCAATGTCTGGCTTTACCAAATACGTAGTTTTTTTGGTTTCTTTTTTTAATTATTTTATTTTATTATTATTATTTTTTACGGTGGTTTCTTTTTTTAAAAAAAAGATTTACTTATTTTAGAGAGAGAGAGCATGCGGAGAAAATAGGCAGAGGGAGAGGGAGAAAGAATCCCAAACAGACTCCCCGCTGAGCACAGAGCCTGCCCTGGGGCTCCATCTCATGGCCCTGAGATCATGACCTGAGCCAAAATTAAGAGTCTGATGGGATCCCTGGGTGGCGCAGCGGTTTGGCGCCTGCTTTTGGCCCAGGGCGCGATCCTGGAGACCCGGGATCGAATCCCACATCGGGCTCCCGGCGCATGGAGCCTGCTTCTCCCTCTGCCTGTGTCTCTGCCTCTCTCTCTCTCTCTCTCTGTAACTATCATAAATAAAAAAAAAAAAAAAAAAAAGAGTCTGAGGCTCAACCAACTGAGCCACCCAGGGGCCCCTTCAAACACATAATTTTGATAAAAGGCCCTATTATTACCCCAGTTTCTTTATTTCTTCCCATCAGTGCTTTACCATCATAATGCTAGCGGAAGCCAGAAAATGTTAAGTATCTGCAGATCCAATATTTTTGCCTCCTTGCACAAAACTATGACTCTAGCAGTCACCTCCAAACACTCTGGAGCCAAACACAGCCATGGGGTTGAAGCCAAACGGCCGACCCTGGTTGTAATGGAGAACAGGAAACTGGAGTCATAAACGGTCTCGATGAAAATGATCAGCAGTGTGAGTGGCACAGGTAAGGAAGGCTCTTAAATGGATGTTTCAGAATCCAATGGACTCCCTTTAAATAAGAATTTATGGTTTTACTGACACAGGACAGTTTAAAATGGACCCACATGCAGGGAAGAATAATGAAGAGAAATACTAAAGGTAAGCTGGAAAGACAGCCGTGGCCCCTGCACGATTTCTCTAAAATCTAGCTCCACTGAATCACTGACATGTTCTCTATTTAATAGGAGGCTGCTCTCTGACACCATAAATCCAGCAACAGTATTTTAGTTATTTACTAAGTGATTAAACTGTAGTAATTTATTCCATTCTTACACCCATATTTTCCCCCAGGATCCTAAAAGATTTTACTGCCTCCCATAAAGCATTTTCACTCTAAATATCGATATCGATTTAACTATATCCTATTATTTTTTAGATTTACTTTCTTATTTTGCATGAAGTTCTAATCTCCACACAGTTTATGAAAAGATAAAGTAGCTCACTTCCAGAACCCCTTTCTGAGGGTCCTTCTATGCTTTTATTTTCTTCCCCCCTGGCTGCCAGTTCTGGGGAAATTACCTTTGACAATAATCCTAATTGTGACTTGACTTTGGTGCTCCTTATAGACGTTTTTAAAGAGGATTGCCACATTAAAGGTAAAAACTGCATAAAAAGGGTAAAATCTCAGGCCTCTGAGTAAATACTCAAGGCGAGATTGAGCTAACCAGCCAGCACACCCAACGAACAACGTCCCCATTAACTATCCCGCACGCCCCTGGGTAGTGGTGGGGATGAGGCCGGGGAGGAATGTGCAGTAAAAGGAGCAGAAACCCCTGGATCAAGTCAACCCAACATTCTGGATAATCAGTTTTACTCACATTCTTAGAGGAAATGCTTTTTAGCAAACCAGTGTGAAATCATTATTTTCAATGTTAATGTGTTATGCATTAACATTGTGATAGAGTGTCAAGTATGAAAATTTTTTTAAAAAGTATGAAACTCATACACTGTATCTTACAGTTTGGCATTTCGTAATGTGGGACAGCATGTTAAACTGCGGCAGGAATTTGTAAGACAAATTGCAACCATTACTAAAAGATCAGCCTTTGGGACTTGCCTTCAGGTGCCTTCAGATATCATCGGCATCGCCTTTTACGTTGGACTCACAATTTCTTCCATTTCCTTCCCTCATCCTACTTAAAAATATGCATTCACTCTCTTCTTTACTGAAGGGTACTTTGGTGAGAAAGTTTGAGGAGCATTATGTTAGGGGCACTGATCTCAGGGAAAGGTGTTTCACGCTGAGACCAGGATAAAGCATGGTTACTTACCATGAGTCAGGCGTGTTCTTAGCAGGTGTGAGCTAACAGCTATGGTTCAAATGCCTTAGCTTTCGTTTATAACAGCTACAGAATTCTGAGGGCCGGATGAGTGGTCTGGCCGGAGACAACCTGACTTAGTTCCAGCCCTTTCTTCATCTCCTCTTGGTTGAAAAATATTATTTTCTTTCTTTTTTTTTTCAAAAGAGACAGGCTTTTCCTTCTTCTAGGAACATACTACTCAATAAGCAATGCTGCTTGGAAACATCCTACAGGAAAAGGTGATGTTGACCGGTGCAATGGAGAGTCACTGAAAGCTGAGGGGCTCTTATCTCCTCAACTCTAAAACACTGCTTTCATCCTTTCTGTGCGCCTGTTTCCCCACTTACAAAAATAGAGGCTATGACTCAACAAAACCCCATTGAGATGAAACGCTTGGTGCCTTCCAAAAGGCTATTTAAAAATAACATTCATAGATTTATTTCATAGACATCTATATATCTCCTCCTCAAAATCAATGAAGTTGTGAATGAAACAAGTAAGGACATTTAACATGGTCACCAGAGTCAAATCAATAGCTTTACCATGCAAGTTAAAATTCTGTTACTTGAATTAATGCTTTTATTTATAAGGAGTGATTTTTAAAGAATATCGACTGAGACCAAATCACCATGTTGTGAAGCAAAATGTAAAGCTTAAGAACACCTTTGGAGAGTAATATTTTAAGTTGACTTTGCTTATTGAGCTTTGCACTACTGAAAATAAGACATCTTAATCCAAATAAGCATATGATTATAATCAATTAAAAAAAGACATTCTTGTCCTTTACCTCTGATCTTTACTCTATACCTAAGACTGATGTTCATAAGCCAGACTCTAACTCCACATAAATGGTAGCAGCTCATAGTATGTGTCATGTGTTTCCCTTTGCACCAAAAAAAAAAAAAAAAAAAAAAGACGGTACCTTATGTAAGGACTTTATTGTCCACCTTCCATGGAACATTTTAGCACAGTAAACCATAAAGATATTTATTTATTTATTTATTTATTTATTTATTTATTTATTTATTTATTTTCTTTAGCCTCACTCTAATGTCCCAAACTAAGTAAATCAGATTCTAACCTAGCAATTCTCTCCTTAGCAAGAAAATGTAACTCTTGGAGCTGAATTCCCCAGCAGTGAGATTGGAGCATTTCTTGGCTTTTTGCACAATAGGCTATTGAATTCCCTAGCACTGGCACCAAAGAGTACTGTATCTCCCCACCCCAGTACTGTATTCTGAGCTTGGATAATTCACACACATGCACATGTACATGCACACGCACACACACGTGCCTCCTTCGTTGACAGTATCACTCTTAAGTAGCCGTGTGTTTGTTCACAGACAAGCCTCTTTTCTTACCAACGCTAATAATCCTATTTTGTGGGCTAAAAGCCACAAAATAAATTTAGTACTTGCGTCCTTATCTAATCCATATTTACTGCACAGATGTCAGGAGTGATCAGATGGAAGAAAAAGGAGATATATTTTTCTGTATTGCAGAAGAAACGATTTAGATTCAGGATTGGATTTTCCATTTATGTATCCTTGCAATACAAATGCAATAATGCTGGCACAAAATGACCTGGCTGCCTTTTTCAATAAACAGCAAGACTGTTAGCCAGACCATTTCATAAGCTTATCTTAAAGGTGAAAAAAGAGGCATTAAAAAACACAACAACAATTATCTTACAGCAGTACTGCACCTTTCCTCTGAGACTCTTAAAACATTCTGGAAATTATGGTCCAAACTCTGCGCTCAGCACATAACCATCCTCCTCTGGTCCTCCCAGTGAGAAATACAGTACATAAGAGTGGATAAAAATGACTCTCCAATAAATACAGTTCATCTTTCTCTCATGAAATACAACTATTTTGGACAGATATACACAATTCGGAAAGCCAACGGTGTATAAAACCTAAGAGGCCCTTCCCAGGAGTTTCAGGCGTACAGGCCCCCCAGGACTGAATCCAATTCACAGATGTTGTTTGCTTGGCCTGCACATGTTTTAAAGATTAAAAAATTTCACATAAAGTCTTGAGTTTCCATCTTATCTTGAAAGACTTGAGGGATTTGATAACGCTGAGCCCATATTCCTTAGGGCAGTTGTTGGAGCTCTGTCCTCAGGGATACTGGCTTCACCAGTGACTGCTTACCCTACGTTTGCTACACCTGCCCTATTTGCTTTAGCTGCTCACCCTTGGAGGTAATCCACCTTGAAAACTTAGTTTTAATCTGGGTAGACACACTACCTCCCTAACTAGGTTGCTTTTTTCCATGTGCTTCCTAATCACACTTTAACATTTAGTTACTGAGATAACCCTGGGATGACAACTCCTATTGCAACCTGGACTTCATTAATTATTTCAGCAAATGTTTGTTACATATGCCAAGCAGAAGACTGGGATCTGGAGGGTATATAAAAATAAGTCAGACCTGAATCCCATCCTTGGAAAGCCACTGGTCTGATGAGGAAGATGAAACTTGGATAGAAATTTCAAGGCGGAAATATACCAACTCTGTAAGAGGGCTATTTAAAAAGGGTCAAGGATTTCAAAGAAAGGAAAACCCAGGTCCACTGGGAATGGGGGAGGAAAGGCCTTGTGAAGGAGGCTTCCTAGGTCCCCTTCTCTGGGAAGCAGACTCTGAGATGGAGGTTTGCATGCAGGTAGCTTTAATGAGGATGCTCTCAGGATAATCACTTTAGGGGAGTAAAAGAAGCAGGATGGGAAAAAGGTGATGCTGAACCAACATGCAGTCCCAACAACTGGCTTCAGCAGAGCTCATGGGGAGCTTTGGAACTGCGATGGCCTTCCAGGTTGCTCCAAATAGGGCCGAGTGGCCAGGACTTTATAACCTACGCCAGCCAGCCCGTGCATGTGCTCATCAACGGGCAAACTTGCTGGCTCCCGTTAACTCCTTCTTTGTGCTTTCTGGGCTCAGGTATGACCAACTCTGCTTTATATTCAGTTCCCAGGCAGTGAGCACATAGGGCAGCGCCTACCTTGTAATTTTTTCCGATGATGGCTCTATGGGGAATATGAGGCAGCCCCATGTCCCCGTGCGGTAGGTGGGTAGGCAGACTCAGGCTGCACTGCATGCCTGCACCCATCCGTGCTTCTTTTTCTCAGCCTCATCACCGAGTCTGTCTCACTCCATTCTTGCTCTCACTCTCTTCCTGGGAATGCCTGAATTTGCAGATCCCTAAGTGTAAATTCAAACTGAGAGATAAGCAGCCCCATGTTGGCACTGGGTCCACCATCTTGTTTTAGCCAGCTTTCCCCAGAAAGTCTCATGATGGAGTTAGATTTTTTTCCCCACTATTTTGCTATCTGGCATCTTTGTATGGATGTTCCAAAATGCTAGGGCAGTGGAGGGGTGATTGGCACACCAACCCTAAGGAACAAATGTGTTTGGGCACCATTACTAGTATCACTCCAACCTAGGCAGCCATATTATTTAAGGTATTTTGTAACACTGACTTAGAAAAATCTTCACTGGCCATGGCCAGCTTGATTAACAATAACAAAAAGTCATAGTTACCAATTACTGACCACTTCCTATAATGACAAGTACAGGAATGAGCAATTTGTGCATATTCTCTTAAATTCTTATATCAACTCTTCAAAAAACATATTATTCCCCTTTTATAGATGAGTAAGCAGAGGATAACAAAGACAAAAAAAAAACTTGCTCATGGTCACATAGCTGATAAGTTGAAAGCTAATGTTCAAATGGTAGTCATCTGGGTCCTCGACCTTAGTTCTTTCTCCTACATCTGCTGCCTGTAGAAATGGTAAGCGGTTATTCAGCTCCTTCCAAGTATAATGTTCTTTACATATATTACCTAACTGAATGTTTACAGAAACCCCATAACATTTATTATTGCCTGATTTTTCCACATGGAAAATGAGGCTAGGAAAACTTGACAAAAATCAGCGAGCTAAGTAGCCATGCCTAATTCATGGTCTGACTGTTCCCTGAGCCTGTATTGCCTCCACTCTGTCTCATGCTCTGTCTCCTTGGTGAGAAAACAGAAAGCTCAGAGAAGCCACATGGGAATGTTCAAACAACTCCACAATTTGCAGAAGTCATTAGATACTGTCTACGCTATCTGCTATATAGGCAGATTGATGTTAGGAGCCAAGGGCTTCCCGCTATTAGCAATAAACCAGATTTTAATGATCCCCAGCCTTGGGACACCTGGGTGGCTCAGTGGTTGAGCACCTGCCTTTGGCTCAGGTTGTGATCCCAAGTCCTGGGACTGAGTCCTGCATTGGGCTCCCCACAGGGAGCCTGCTTCTCCCTCTACCTGTGTCTCTGCTTCTGTGTCTCTTGTGAATAAATAAATAAAATCTTTAAAAAAGAATGATCCACAGCCTTTCCTCCAGCTTGAAGTCAATGTGGCAGCCTTTACAGATACCTCTAGGTCCTTAGAAAGACTCTGGGATTCACAAGGAAGATGGTCTTCACTGCTTAGAACCATTGTGAGACTCATAAGCATCCATGAAAGTTCTGAAGATGGCAAATGGAAGAGGGAAAGTCCAAGGCAATGTTTTTAATACTTACCGAACCTATCACCAGGTTACCAGAGTCTTTGGGACCCAAATATAACTCCTCTGAATGACTCCAAATACATATAAACCTCCACTAGCACCTGAGAAGAGACCTAGGGGAAATAATATTTGTATGTAATAGCCTCTTCCAACATTCACCAGGATGAGGCCTCAGAAAAGCGACCTCAAAAAGCAATTCAAAGTGCTGGTGAACCAAATGGAATGGAAAAATAATCATGATTCCAAGGTTTTCTTTTTTTTTTCTTTTTTTTTTAATTTTTTTTATTTATGATAGTCACAGAGAGAGAGAGAGAGAGAGAGAGAGAGGCAGAGACACAGGCAGAGGGAGAAGCAGGCTCCATGCACCGGAAGCCTGACGTGGGATTCGATCCCAGGTCTCCAGGATCGCGCCCTGGGCCAAAGGCAGGCGCCAAACCACTGCGCCACCCAGGGATCCCCAAGGTTTTCCACAATCAGTGTAAAGTTAAGATCTTAATAAATCTGACTTATGATAGGCTATGTAGAAGAATCCAGATACAAAAGACTACATACATATCACCCCATTTATAGGAAATGTCCAGAATAAGCAAATCTGTAGATCCAGAAAGTAGATTAATGTTTGCCTAGGGCTTGGTGCAGGGATAAGGGGCACAAGGTTTCTTTTAAGGTGTCAAAATATTCATAAATAAATAGATAAATACAATTAGATTATGGTGATGGCTGCATGACTCCTTAAAAATACTCAAAACATCAAATTGTACATTTTAAATAGGTGGATTTTATGGTATATAAATTATACCCAGATAAAAGCTGGTAAAAAAAAAAGGAAGATGATTTACCCCATATCGATGAAGCATTGATAAAGGATACTTTACATAAAAAGAATAATCAAGAAACATTAAAAATAAAAATAGGTATATACAGGAGAAAAGTCAACCTAAGATTTTATCAAAGATCACCAATTAAAATTTAGGTCTAAAGTTCAGCACACATTTTGTCTAATTTGAATTGGTTTTCCTATTTCAAGTCTTTAGTTAAGGTTACTTGAGAAGAGAATCTGAAATCACAAAAGAAAATCAATACCACAGTTGACCAAGGCCAGGTTCAATAATACTGCCCGCATCTGCGTGCAGTGAGGGAAAACAGCATTCATTAGTCATATAATAACTACACGGCCTCCTGCTTAGCTTAGAAATTCCTCCGAGGAACACAACCATTTCCCACCTATTATTCCCTATTGATTTTTGCCATCTGCCAGGAGGCAGAGAAAGAAGAGGAATTACAACCAGCGAAGGTGAGACCAGAGGGGGCGAAGCTCCGTGGTGTGATCGCAGGCGGGCAGGTAAGTCTTCCAGCTCAACTCCTTTTTCTGTGTTCACTTATGTGACACAGCCGTGAAACAGTGGAGGGGAAACACGAGCCATGGCAGTCTGCTACTTAAGTGCTTGCTCGGAGGCCTCATGCAACTGCCTTCACAGGAGGGGAAAGCTCTTTCAAAGGAGAACATTTCGTCCCGGGCTCCTATTGTTCACAGACAGCGGAGGTGCAGGAGAGGTGGGGATCCCGGTGGCCATCATTTCCTAAGTCGTGCGATTTTCATCCCACAAGAGAGGAGATGGGGAGGAAGAAAGAGCAATGAATACTGAGAAAGGAATGGCAAGGTGGCAGAAAGGAATACTTGGTAGGAAGACCGGGATGCCCCAGAACAAACTGATACTTAAGGAAGTGACAAGTCAAAGTGTTTGGGCACGATCTTATCACTGAAACAATACTGTCTTGAAAAAACTATCAAATCCCTAATTTGAAAACAGAAATGAGGGTGCCTATTGGCCTGCAACATGTGTCAACCATTGGTCCCTTAACCTGAATATAAAACACAGCACTTAGTGTCTAGAAGCATTGTGCTAAGTGCATTTTAATCAACAGGCACTCTTTGAGTCCTCTCAACTAGACTCTAAGAAAGTGCTGACTTATTAAGAATAAACATGCATATAGCGAGTCCAGGCCCATTCTAAGCACTTCATGTATTCAGGTTAATTCTCACGATAATACTTTAGGAAAGAAATTGTTCAACTTATTATTGTCATTTTACAGAGGAGGAAACTAAAGCAGTGGAAATTTAAGTAGACTGTCCAAGCTCACACAGTCAGTATGAGGGGAATCCAGGGTTTGGACCAAGCAATCAGACTCTGATCTGGGCCATCTACCACCGACCTGTATTGCTTCTGGATAGCACCCTACTAGTCATTTTCCAAATGCTATTAGTAATTATACTAAGCCGATTTTATAATTGAAGCAAATGAGCCTTGGAAGGGTTAGGATATTTCAGCAAGGTCACCTGGATAGTGAGGGACAGGTATTTTGAACTCAGATCTCTCAGACACCAGTGCTCTTACTCTTAAATATTCAGCAAGTATCATAACCTACAAGATGCAGAGAGAGAAACCAAAGTTACAAGAAGGCCCAGAACTCAGATCAAAGCTTTCGCTAAAAGACAGCATGATCTTGTTCTCAAAAGCAAATACCAATCCCTCTTTATATCCCCTGTGGGCAAAATCCAGCATGGAACTCAGTTTTCGGCCCCGAACCATGGACACCCACTCTCCTCAGTCCGATTTCCAGCCACATATTTTAAAGGCTCCTAGTCGTTAGGTGTGGGTCTCCACCATTCTTAGCACCTGCACCCACTTTGTTCTTGGAATGGGCTACCCTCCATTATTTAGTGATTTCCCTTTTGGACCAGTTCGGCTTTGTAATACGATATTCACTTGTAGATCATTTGTTATAAGGTGGTATTTGCTCAATAAATATCTCTTGATTAAGTATTAAATGAATACTAGAGTTGTTGAGTGGATCAAATTAGACAAAGCCTACAAACCACTTAGTTCTATATCTAAAATATAGAGCCTGCTCGATAAATCATAGCTGCTGTGCTACTATGCTCATTGCTATTATGACATTTTTGGTTTCGTTATTGCTATGTATCAGCAGACACAAAAATCATATAGATACATAGCAAAGCCCAAAAAGTAAGATGAGTAACTGGGAGGAATTCATACAGGAAAAAAGGGGAATCTATTTTCCTCCCTCCTAATAGGGTGGCCAAGGGAGTTCGGAGGGGATGATCACAATTTAACATGGCGTATCTGCAACTTGGCATCTCCCAAGTGTGATCAAGACTCATTATCAGATTAAGATTGGTTTTATACATGCAAATCAATTGAGAAAAGAATGACTTACTCCAAATAATAGCTTAGTAAACTGTTATCTGACTTACTTCAACTGCATAGTTCTGAAATACCTAGTTATTATTTTAGTTATAATAGATGATTATAGAAACTAAAAAATTCAGATAAAACAAAAAAGATAAAATTAAAATTATGATGTTTTCATATATGGATGCATATAGACACACAGATGGTCCCTGACTTATAATGGTGGAACTCATGATTTTTCACCTTCACAATGGTGTAGAAGCAATATGCAGTCAGCAGAAAGCATACTTCAAATTTGGAATTTTTGATGTTTTCATGGGCTAGCAAGGAATGGTAGGATCTTCTTCTCCCACGACGCCGGGACTGGCAGCAAGTGGCAGCTCCCTGTCAGCTGTGTAATCATGAGGGTAAACAACCAAAGCACTTATAACCATTTTGTACCCGACAACCATTCTGCTTTTCACTTTCAGTACAGTATTCAATATATTAAAGGAGTTAGGCAGCACTTTATTACAAAATAGTCCCCGTGTTAGATGACTCTGCATGGCCGTAGGCTAATACAAATGCTCTGAGAGCACAGGTAAAGTAGGCTAGGCTAAACTCCCGTGTCTAGTAGGTTAGGTATATTAAACAGATTTTCAACTTACAAATATTTTCAATTTACGATGAATTTTTTGGGATATAATCCTATCTTTAGGTCAAGGAAGATCTGTATACAGTTTGGTATCACTATTTAGCATTTAGTATACTAAACTATTTAGCTGTCAGTTACTATTTAGTTTTACTAAACTAGTATTTGAGTCATTAGGGGAAATTATATATATTATATATATATTATATATTATATATAAATATATAAATTTATAATTTATGTAATAAATTATAAATTTATAATTATTTTAAATTAAATTAATTAATTATTATAAATTAAAAATTTATAATATATAATTTATATATATAAATTATAAATTTATAATTATTATATAATATTTATATAATATATATTTTACATATAATATTTTTATTTACTTTTTACATTTTTAAAAATATTTTAGTTATTTATTCATGAGAGAAACAGAGAGAGAGAGAGAGAGAGGCAGAGACATAGGCAGAGAGAGAAGCAGGCAGGGAACACGATGTGGGACTCGATCCCAGAACTCCAGGATCACACCCTGAGCTGAAGGCAGATGCTTAACTGCTGAGCCACCCAGGTATCCCATATAATATTTTTATATATATTTATATATATAAATTATATATATTATATATAATCATTTAATATATTTATATATAATATATTTTACATATAATATTTATATATTATATATTATATATAATTATATAATATAATATTTATATATAATCTTTTAATATATTTATATATATTAAATATATAGTGTTAGTTCCTAACACAATGGCAGTTATGATGAGAGATGCTGAAAATCCCAAGAACTGATGGTAATTCCTGAGCCCCTGGATCAATATCTGAGCAATTTTGAACTCTGTCCTCCTCAATTACATGAGCAAATAAATTCCTGCTCTTAATTTAGCTGATGTGGGCAAGGTTTTGCTTATGGGCAGCAGAAATCATCTTAACTTCTACAAGCACAAATTGTATAAACCAAACTCAACAAGCAAATGGAAACTAAAATTTTGGTGAACATAAGAAAATCTTACAACTGGATTATAAGGGTTCCCTTGTGAAGTGGCTGCACTTGGAAAAGAGATTTGTGGTTCAACACCATAAAAAATTATTTCCCCACCTGTCCTCATCAAGCTTAATGAATACCTCACACATAAAACACCCCCCTCTTATTACTGCCTTCTTGTACTTGTGGGGATCACACTCCCCCTGCACATCAAAATGGCACCCCATGCCAGGCAGTGTGCAATAGTATCTCCAGGCATCATTGCCATGGGCAAATATGGCAAAGCCTTCCTCAAAAGAAAAAACAACCAATCAACGGAAGCATAAGATGATCTTTGAAAACTAGGGCAAAAAAATACTAATAATGTAGTCAGCTATATTCAAGAGGCATACTGAACAAATATATGCTGTTTTACAGTATTTATGTTTTGAAGGGAATGCTTTGTATCTCTTTTTAAAACCTTGTTATGCCCCCTAATCTCCATAGCCTGTCGCATCCATACAATTTATCTGCACCTGTCTTGCGGCATTTATCATTTGCTACGTTTATTATCATTACATGTGTATAAGTCTTATCTTTGCTACAAGAATGCAGACTCCTTGAGGGGAGGGATCTGGTTTATCCTCGTATCTCAGACATGACATAACGCAGTAGCTTAGAGATACTGGGCCTTCCATAAATATTACAAACATGAAGAAAGTATGTTTTTTTAAAAGCAGGGTAAACCTGGATGGAAACAGGAAGCTTTTTTCACTTGTTACAGGAGATTGGGTTAGAAGGAACTTGTAAAAGAATATAAGGAGTTGTAGCTAAAACTGCGGTGGAGAAAGTGGTTCTTCATAGAAACTCAATCATTCATTCATTCATTCATTCATTAACTGAACTGTTATCTATATAAGCTACTGATAAAAAATAAGAATACTAGGAAAATTAGAGCAAATTACTTCTATGAAAAGATGGAAAGTTGCTCCATTTTCCCAGATCTCAGTATTTTATGCAGTCAGTGACATCATGGAGTTTATTTTATCACACTTCTTGCTTCATTAGGACATAAGGGAAAGGTAGGATGATAAGGATAGAGAATTTTTGAATGAAAAATGGCTTTTCCCCCAACAAGTTATAAGAAGGAAATTAAAGAGCTTCTCGTTTGTTTGCTTTTTGTGGCAGGAAAACTGAAATAGAAAAAAAAAAAGCATAAAAGAGGGAAAGTGGAGAAGAGAGAAAGAAGAAAGAATGATTATGTGAAACCTTCTCTAAATTTCCAAAGAACAAGAGACAGAATTATGAGTGAGTCCTGGAAAGACTTCAGACTTGGGATAAAGATACCATGTGGACAAAAGAAGTCTTCCTTTCAAATCTAGTAGCCTCTCCTGGATTAAGAATAGTCAAAATTAATGAGAAATGAGAAGCATGTTGTAACTTGTTCATTGGTTTCATTCAAGCCTAGATCTAAAATACATAAATAGTTTTTAATAAATTGATATCTTCAAAGTCTACACTTTTCCACTAGAAAATGTGCCAGTAGTATTATTTTGCCTTGTTTATGTTCAAAAATAAATTTTTCTATCCAGGTATAATGGAATTATTCAAATAAAGTATAAAACGGGAGTCCAGGCCAGGAATGGCACTAGACAAGTCAGAGGTCTTAAAATGTTAGTCAACGAATAGTCAGTTATAAAGAACACTGGTCAATTATACCTCAAAAAGGCTGAAAAAAACAAAAACAAAAACAATGTAAAAGTCTTAGAAGTTTCTCTAATATAATTACCTTGTTGAAAAAAAAAAAAAAGAAAACATTTCCTTTGAGTATGCCCCCTTTCATAGAAATATTATGAAATCACATATTCTCCAGGAAAATATAAAGAGTAAAGAAAAAGTATATATTGTTAAACAAGTAGAATCCTTAGTTCAATAAATGGCAGGTAAATACATCTATGTTCAAGAAAACAACTGCATTTTAATTCATCCTAATAAAAAACAAGAAAAAACAAGCAACAAAACCCCTTCTTCCGCTTCTTTGTGGAGGTGGTGTGCCTGGATTGTGGACTGCATATAAAAGAAACCCTGTTTTTTTTCACTTAACATAATTTATCTTTCAAGATCTGCATATATCTTGAACTCCTCAGCCAACCCAATTAACGTTTCTTCTTTTTTCTCCCTGGGGAAGCTTCCACATCCCAAGCAGGGTGTCTACAGGCCGCACGGGTCCAGGTGGGATCCCGGCCTTGGATGTCATTTCTCCATGCAGGCATTGACTGGTAAACCCATCCCCTTCTTTGTCTTTGGTCCTGGGTCCACAGACAGGCCTCCCTTCCATTCACAGGAACCCTACAGGGATAGTCCTCAGGGCTCTGGTGCTTCATGTCCGAGGAGGAACAATTGGGCTTCTGGTTCACTCTGGGGCACTCTCTGAAGCTTCGGGGAGAAGACCTCACTGGGTTCGACTCAACGAGCAGCCACTTAGGGGCACGCTGCTGCGTCCTAGAGTTCAGCGTGGTTTTTATTCCAGAAAAGTTTCTACTCTAGAAAAGATGGTCAGGGTAGTGGAAGGGATGGAACTGTAGAATGTGCAGTGTCAGCAGGGGAGCTGGAACTTCCTCTGTCTCATTATGTTTCTCCAAACATTTTTTTTCTGGGCTTGGAGCTTTCTCAATTCTCTTAAGTGCTTTAGGATGTAAACCAATGCCAAGGAGAGATTGGTAGGCTATTTTTTTTTTTCTTTCTGGGTTGCTACATCCTCCTCCTGAGGCAATGGCCCAGGATGCCCTAGCTGTTTGAAGAAGAAAGTTCACAAGGATGGAATTATCAGAAGCGGTCATAAAAAATAAAAAATTTAAAAAAACACATTGTTTAATATTTCAAACTTTCCCAGGAAATAGGAAAATTTTCCATGAGGTTATAGGGAAGAAAATTAGCATAATGGTGGAGGTTAGGTGTGGGAAATTAGCATAAATTAGAATAAAGCACTCTGATTTTGCTGATCTCTTCGCCTCCAAGCAATCCTATAGAACTGAACTTTGAAACTCTTTCAAATAGAGAAACTTACAACAAAGACATTCTTTCCTATAACATATTCTTCTGCAGGCTTCACAGTACGCCCTGAAACATCTCTAGGGATAAATCTTTGTTTTCTTCAATGGATCTCACTATTCGAAATTGAACTTTTCCCTCTATTGAATATATCCAAGATCACCAACTGGTCATCCTGGCCTTGCCCTTGGATGCCTTTCTAAGTTACACAGATAAAATTCTTTTCAAACTCCTTAATATATCCCTTCTAAACCCATGTCATATATTCAGCTATTTTTCTTCACAGTTTATAAATTCCTTCACAAAGGAAGTGTCACTAAAAGTCAATGTCTACACACATGTCTTGCGTCATGCAATCTCAGAAATTTCTTATTGATTTGGTCATTTTGTCCCACATTCATTACAATAAAAATCCATATCTGCACTCACCTGGGGGGTATAAATAGCTTGATGAAGCTATGACTTATAAATTAGTGAATGTTCCCCTTTATTTGAAAATAGTTCAAACATTTCAACAGCCCAGAAGCCTCCAGTGCGTGTGCAGATCACCTACCTGGACTGCCTCCGTGCTGTGAGCGTGCATCATCTGAGCATCGATAGCATGCCTTGCAAACCTTCTTCATATTTTGGTCATTTTATGCTTTTAGGAATCTTGCCATTCCAAGGTAGAGCTAGACAACTTGCATCACCAGACCTCCCTGCTCCCGAGGTACATGTACGTGACCTGGGTTCTGCTGCTCACTCACACCTGAACGCACCTGGGTTTGAAGGATGTGACAGATGGATGCTTCCAAGGATGTAGGAATTGATATTCTGGCCACTGTGGTGACAGAGACACCCGGTTCCTTGCAGGGGGCAGTGGCAGAGCTTCTGGCGGCCACTCACAGAGCATCACAGGCCCCGTGGTGATAAGGTTACACTTTTCCCTGCCGGAGGTCCTTTAGTGGGACCAAGACTTGCCCCTGGACAGGCGATTCGGGAATTCAGTTCTCACCCTCCTGGAAAGTCATCAGGTACCAGCAACCTTCTAAAAATTCCTGCTCTGGTTAAACTAGATGCTGTTTGCAGTGCAAAACACTTTTATAATTACTGAACGAATAAATAATCACATCACATAACATGTATGTGTAAAAAAAATAATCTCATTCGTGTTGACAGGTTAATACTGTGATTCTGAGTAGGAAAAAAGAGCAAACGCTCAAAACACTAGGCATTTGCTACACAGTCCAAACAACATGGTGACCCAATCTTCCTTGGCTAATAGATTTTTTTCACTTCTTTTTTTCATGTTTATACTTTGGTGCCTCTATTTCTGACCTATTAAAAAGGAAGGAGTTTTTACAGGTATAGTTTTTATTACTGGTGATTCATTTTAGTACAGTTCTGTGGAAGATGAGATGGGACTGCCTAATGTAATTACTCTAAATCCTAAAGGCATACATTCTGTGAGCAATTACTGCCTACTTACCATGTACAGTGGGTAGCAAAAATAAAATGCACAAAATGAATACAATGGAGATAATCCCAGTTATCAAGTAGCTCTCACTATTGAAGTTTCCTTGGGGAAAAAAAATGGTATCCAAACTAAAAGTTCTCATTATATTTCCATAATTTCTATTCCATCCCTCAAATCAATTGTTCTTTCCCTGAAACTATTTATGACTGAGACGATCCAAGGAAAATGACTTGTTCTGGCCCTGAAAGCTTCACTGGAAGGATTGACAACTACTGTGTTATATGTAAAAGCACTATTATTCTGCTCTCATGGACCATACGAGTCTAACAAATGTCCTTTGGGAAAATGACCGGATGAATCACTTGTGAATGTGCAACAATGACCAAGCGCCTTGTGAGAATCCTAGAGCCAGCCGCCCGTCCTACACTCATCCTAACAGAGCTCTGCTTTGTGGTATCGATAACTCATTACATTACAGCTTTGCCTCACTAACATAGATTGATGGTTTCATTATACCATTTAATTAGAACTGTTTTTAATTTATCAGGAAGAAATGGTGTAATTGGTGAAAGAACAGCTGTTGCAGGTCACATGGAAACACAATGATTGAGTAACAGAGACTGGCAAACTTTGCTGGGAAATTCAAGTAGCATAAACGTCTTCTGGAATGCATTACGTGGCAGGAAAGGGGGTCTGCCGCCTGTCATGTTTCATCTAATCAATACCTCTGGACTGGATCACTTACGCGGCTGGTGCGGGGTGTGTGGACAACAACAAAACGTGCTTCGCAGAACCAGGGTTTACTCTGGCTCAGTAAACTCTATTTCCCCACAACATGGTACCATCTTAACTTTGAGGGATCTGAAGGAGAATGTTGATCCTTTGATGCAGCTGCTTCTTTGACAGTAAATGCTAATCTTCTTGTGTTGTCCAAACTAGTGGCAGGCATAACCATTTATTTTATTAAAGGAATTGGTATTAGACTTACCATACTCTAGCCTGATTTCCTCCTTAAAGATGGGCCCCGTTGTATTAGTCAGAGTTCTCCGGGGAAACACAACCAACAAGGTTAGGGTTTATCTCTATGTGTGTGTGTATGTAAAAGACGTAAAAATCATTAAGGAATTGGCTCTTGCAACCATGAAAACCACAAATACGGAACCTGTTGGGTAGGCCAGCAGGCTAAAAACTCAAATGAGGAGGAGTTGATGTTGTAAGTCTTGAGTCTGAAATCTTTAGGTCACAATCGTTGTTAGGTCAGGCTAGCAGGTTGGAAATTCAGGCAGGATTTTTATGTTCTGTTTTAATGCCACATTTCTTCTCTGAGAGACCCTAATTTTTGACCTTCAGGTCTTCAACTGATTGAATTAAACCTACTCACATTATTGATAGTAATCTAGTTAAAGTCAACTGATTACAGATGTTAGAGACATCTACAAGACCACCTTCGCACCAGCATCTGGACAAGGTTTTGACCCAACAACTGGGCAACACAGTCTAGTCAAATTGACATACAATGTAACCATCATATCTATTAACCAAAAAACCTCCCAAGGTTTTTCAGACTTCTACCCTTAGCTCTCTAGGACAAGAATGGCATGTTTCTCCACAAATATTTTCCCTCTGTCTTCATGTTCACAAGGAACACATGGTTAATCAGTTACAGTACTCTTTTCCACTGATACAAAAACATTTCTCAACCCAATGCTCCAAATGCCACTTCCATTTTACTAGAGCTAGCATGCAAAATAAATGTATTGACTCTCCCTTCTTAAGCAATTTACTCACCTTGTGCTTTTAGCTTTTGTTTCTCTGCTGACTGTCACAATAGAGTTGGAAGCTGGATACTAAATATATAAGAATCATTCAAAAAGAGACCGTAGTCAGAGATGAATGCAAGAAAAGAAACAATGGAACTGTAATCCCAACTCTGGGACAAGGACACTAGAGGATCCAAATGATAACATATCATGAGTCAAATAATGCATAGGTCAGTTAACTAAGTGTGAGCCAGTGGAAGACTCGGGGAGTTGCTCCAGTTAACGTCAAGAGTGAAGATCTAACACTTTAGGGACCACAGAGGACCAGGCTGAGTCAAAACAGGATTTCTATGGCAAATCCAAGAGGATTGGATGGTGAAGATGTTCTGCATTTGTGAAGGATCCATACTGGACTTAAAATTGTGTTATTTCCCAGTGAAGGAGCCACTAATAGCGGTTAATAGAATGGCCGCAGCCAGTGCTTTTTTTACACCATAGCTGGGAAGAATCACCAACCTCATAGAATCAAAATACCAAGTTTATCTTTGCCTCAGCATCTTCTTCATGCTCACTGTCAAAGCACCAAATCCTATAACTTCTCTCCATTCCTTTCCCTCATCCCCTATCCTCTTTGTTCATTCATCCTCTTTTACCTACACCTCTCTGTAAAGATCTCCTTGGAGACCATATTTTTGTTCCTTCTAATAGCTCAAAGGCCCTTAAAACATGATTCTGCTAACGCTTCTTTCACTAAAGGCTTTTGCTAAGCCCTATAACCTTACAGGGTAAAATCCAAATTCCCTAATTTAACATTCAGTGTCTCCCATAAACTAACCTGAGCCATCTTTCCAGGACTGTCTCCAACCAGGCTCCTATTCTGAATTATATAATCCAGAACACTGTGCTATTGGCCATTTCCTGAAAATCTTTGGCATTACTCATTTGCATGCCTTTTCACATGTGTTTTGCCTATTAGCTGGTTTCTACCTCTCTATTAGTCCATTCTTCAAAATCCAGGATAAAACTATTCCCTTTACAAAAAGTTTCCCTGTTCTCTTACTACAATGAATTCTCTTTCTTTTCAATAAATGACTACATCACTTGTAATATATAGCATTTTATCATAGTTACCTAAAAAGGGACTTTCCTTACCATATAAACTCTTGGATGATAAGAATCATTTTTTTCACTTGCCTTTTTTTCTTTTTTTTCACCAGCAGTGCCTTTCACACATTAAATGTACACTGTATGTTTGTCAGTGGAATAATACACTGAAGAGTGAATCAATCCTTGGAGCAAGCTCATTTTCAGCCATCTCTCATAATCCATGTGAGTGAAAGATTTGTTTAAGCAGAGATGATTAAAATCTCAAAAAATCCCTCAACTTCACAGGATATACGACTCTAGCAAATCTTTTTTTCCTGAAGCAATATACAAGTAGCGAAAAATTCAATATGAGTTACTCCCTACTCTCTATACACAGTCTCATTTATTCTTATATTCTTTCATTCAGCTAACATTTACTGTGTTTTTAATGTATGCCAGGCCTAATGCTGGATTTCAGAATCGTAGAGAACATAGTTCCTGCCTTCAAGGGCTTTCAGTGGGGATGATTGAATAGGTCAACTGTCATAATTACAGTAGAGTATGACGAGGTGTCTAACAGAGAAATACAGGTAGTCTTGGAAGGCAAAGGAGGAGTACCTAAGCCCAATCAAAACTCAATGAAGATTTTGAGACAGCAGTATTCAGCCAAATTGTTAAGGAAAAATTTTTAAGGAAAAACATAAATGAACAAGTTTGGAGGAAGCAGCCCTCTGGAGAGAAGAACTGCATATGTATTCAAGAGCACAGAGGCATGGTGAGCAGGATGGGCTCTAGGATTTGCAAGTAGTTGACTCACAGAAAACAACACGAGAGTAGGTTAGTTTCTTACAGCTTTTGTAACAAACTACTACAAACTTGGTGCCTTAAAACAGCATACATTTATTTTCTCAACAACAATTCTGGAGGCCAGAAGTTGGAAATCAGTTCACTGAACTGAAATCAAGGTGTCAGCAGGACCATGTTCCCTTTTGAGGCTCGAGGGGAGGATCTAATCTGTTCCTTGCCTCTTCCAGATTCTGCTAGTTGTCAGCATTCCCAGTCCTGTGCCTGCATCACTCCAATTTGGCCTTAGTCTTCATATGGTGGCCTAATTTCACTCTGCTTCCTTCTTATGAGGATACATATATGAAGATATTTAAGGCCCCCCTGGATAATCCAGGATGATCTCCTCACCTCAAGATCCTCCACTTAATCACATCTACAAAGACCTTTTTTCATCTCTAAGTGCTGTAGCATTTACAGATTCAAGAGAATAGACTGTGGACACACATTGGGAGGCCATTTCCAACCTACTATATAAGTCTTATGAAATGCCTTGTATGCTAATCTACAAGAATATCCATAGGCACACAAATAGAGAAAAATCATAAGCCCTGGCATGTCCCCCAAATACATGGAACCACAGGTGAAATGCTGAAGTAGAAATATTTAATGCCTATATTCCTCTAAAGAAGGAAATTAATTGAATTCTAGCAATGCTTTGGTATGAGTGTGGAGTAAAAATGGAGTCCCTGGAGGTGTGATACAACAGCAACCTCTTTAGGCATAACAAAAAGAAAACATTATATTTGATGCTCCAGGCAAGGAGTGGAAGATGAGAGAGAAGTGACAGATGAGTGAGGTTAGGGGAGAGAGAAAAGCCAAGATTGGAGCAAAAGGTGTGCCTCAGTCAAGATACTCTTAAGAATACAAGAATGAAGACCTAGCACAGAAATTAGATTCTAGACAATTGTGACAGAAGCTGAGAAAGTGATTGGTGAAGTAGCTGAGCAGGAATATCAGAGAAACCTTAACACACTAGTCTGCCTGAAGTCTAGACAGGGATGGATAAGTGGGAGCCAGGCTCGTGGGACTCCCTAGGGAGGAGCACAGAGATAGAGCTTATGTAGGGATCTGTGAACACTACCTCTTCTGGGGGAAGCTTCTGGTCCCTCAGTGGGCCCACAGAGACTGGCCTGGTGATGGGCTTGGGGCCACAGTTACCAACAGAGTCAGCAGTTAGGAAGCCAAGTTGGGATGCTCAGGGCACCCATTTATCTACCTGTCCCTGTCTGACCACAACAACCTTCTGAGAGCAATGGTTTCCACTTCCATCTTCTAAATCTCATGGAATTTTTCTTTTGACAAACTCTTACTTCCTGTTACTTTATTTTGTTTCACTGAAAAGCAAAAGAGGTGTTTTGTTTTTTCATTGAGCCAATCATGGCTAGAGTTAGGGATTCCCTGTCTTAGCCCATAGTGGACACAACAGATTCCAGTAGAGCCTACGGAGTAGGCAAAAGCAACTCCAAATCTTTGATGAAGTCCAGGTTCACAAACAGTTTCTTTGAGTGAAATAAGACAGCTCAGAGTGGCATATGTTAAAGGGACAGTAGGCAGAGAAAATTCTGAAAACAGAACTCCCCCCTCCAGATTCACCAACGTCTCGAAGAGTGTTGGGCTTCTGCAAACCACGGAAGATTTAAGCTAATCCACCTTGATCTTGACAGACAAAGAGGCTCCTCTCAGACACAGTGCACAATAATTTATCAAACTCTCTAAGTCAGGGCTTTAGGGAGAGATTCAAGATGATTCTAAGCATTTACACTACTAAATCTTGGGAAAGACTCTTTTAATTCTCCCTCAGTTCTTCTTTTTTTCTCTATTTTATTTATTTCTTTTAGCTTTACTTGATGCCAAAGATGTTTATTTCTTTTTTTTTATTGAGTCAACCCATTAGTCTGCCTTCAAACTCTCAGAACTTTATACTAGTTCCTTTCTGGAACTCATAGGCCAATCCTGCCCCTGCCTCCTAATGGGGAAGTCTCTTTTGAGCTCAAAAAGAGCAGGGGTAGATCATTAATTCCCAGTGTCTCTCATGAATGAATAGATGGGATCTTTAAATAAAAAGAAAAAGAAAAAGTCAACATCTACCAGTCAACACAAACTCAGTCTATGAGTCTATGAACAGCGACGATCTATCCACCTTATCATTACCAGTAAAGAAAAATATATACATATATGTACTATTTTCTGAGTAACTGAGTTTACCAAGTGCTTTTTGAGACAGTGGTGTGCTCTAACAGTCCCTCGAAATAAAGGACAAAAATTGCTACTCCTTTATTAATGGCAGCTACCCTGGGGAAGGAGAAAACAAGACTCTGCCCTCATACGCGTAACCAACGAGCATCAGAACAGACCCTAAAGTTTCTCCACTCTAGGTCTGAATGGACACATCTATCCTTTCAAGGGTTGAAAAAAATTCTCAGAGAATAACCACATTTCATTTTACAATATTATCAAGAGAAAAAAGGGTGAGGGGAGATATTCTCTTCCACAATAAATAGAAAAATCAAGTCCTATACAGGTTAAGTGCTTGAAGATGCCCAACCAGTCAGATACAGGTGGGACTTCAAGACCTCATACTTGAGCTCTTTCTCAGGCTCTTACTCCTAACCACATCAGAGAAAATAACAGGGAAGTGTGGAAAGCACTAAGACATTCCTCCAAAGCAAGGAGCCCTTACACCCAGCCTCAGGGGAGTAATTCCACCATCTTAGCTTCTAATCTGTACCTTAAAAAGCCTAGTCAGCCAAATGACATTGATTTTATTGCACATTCCAAGATATCATAAGGATAATTAATCTCCTGGAAAACAATACAGTCTGTGGCATATCCAGAGAAGCAAGGGCTAAGTGTGTTCTTGGTGAATTACACCCAACGGGTGCCACTAACCTTCAAATGTGCTACTATATTATTTAACCTTTAGACAGTTTAATACAGTTCCTGATTATTAATATGATTTTAATATCTGATAGTGCAAAAGGGTAATAATGTTGTAGAGCTAAGACAGTACAAAAAGGTAAAATAATCATCACTATTGGTGATTCACTGCTGGTGGTGAGTGATGATAAAAATACACTTTTTCACTTGGTTCTAGGTTAACAATTTAGAAGAAAAAAACCTGCCAATCGGGCAGAGAGCCAGGGGAAAAGCGAGTGGCCCTGTTCTCTTATCCCCCTGCATAAGTCAATAAAATTGAGATTACAAAGGTGTTTCAATCATCCAGAGGAACATGTGTTTATATACCAAATCCCTGCTGAGCACCTACTATGTGCAGCGCCCTGGATTAGACACCCAGGCTCTAAGACTCCCTTTTCTCAAATGCTCACATTTTAACTAGGGAGTCGGATGCTATACGCTACAATGAAGGTATGTACTACGTTACCCTGGGGGCATAGGGGAAGGAACTACTTTTCTTCCTAGATAAGCCCAGGAAACCTCACAGAAAAGGTGCAAGCAGATGAAGGATATGAGTTCCTTCACCCAAGAGAAGTACACGTGTGCACCTGTGTCCCGGCCTATGGTACAACAGGCACAGAAGCAGGGATTTTGTCTACCTTGTTCACTGTCTTATCCACCACCTTGCCATATTTATTATTTCCATCACTCAATAAATATTTATTGGACAGATAGATGAACTCCGGTACAAGGAAAATGGAATGTGAGAAATTTTGTTATCTTGACCCTTATTTAACCATAACTGTCCCTTTCTAATTCAGGCTCGCCATCCATTATTAGCAATGCCAAAACACAAAAACTTCTGAAAACCAGAAGTATTTCCCTAATTCATTTGGTGTCAACATATAGCCTGACTTGACCTCATTTAGTGGAAAAACCTAACCTGGACTGACACAAGGCTATTTTTAATCTTTATTTACTCTAATTATTGTGAATATGTATCTACTCTGCCGAGAAAGTAATAGTGTGTTTGATAATGGGGTGCTGCCCCAGACCTCACTAGGGGCTCTGCATAACATGCACTACAAGTACTGGAGCACTTTTTAAAAATATGAACATTTTTAAATTCCAAAACACAGTTGTCCCCAAGAGTTTAAAATTTAAAAAAAATACAGATTTGTAGAACAATACAATTCTAATAATATAATAGGCCTGATAAAATTCAGAGGTCCTACCAACCTTTGCTTCATTCCTTCATTCTAGACTACTGTTCAAGGTCTGTCTCACGCCGACTTCAGTGCAGGTGGGTGTGTTGTCTCACTGTGACCTCAGATTATTGTCACCTCCTGTATGTGGTCGACGCCAGTCCGACCCCCTACTTGGGGCTGACCTATCCAGGTGCCCCATATTGGCTCAAAATGGACAAAGGAACCTCTCACAGTTGACCGTGATATACCGTCACTGTTTGGGTGATCATGACCTGCATAATACCTCTGTAACAGGAACGGAGGCAGGGCTCACACTCTGTGTGCCAAATGGAAAGAGACAGCAAAGTAAGAAATTACCTTCCCTTTAACCCGAATGGACTACTGCTAGCTGCCCCAAAGACCAGAAAAATTCAATACGCTGGAAGAAAAAGTGCAGGAAAGCAAGGAGATCAAGTCAAAGACAAACATGTCTATTGCAAATCTTGCCAAGGACAGACCCTAATGAGGAAACTATGGACAATCTACTTACGTTGAGCAACTAGTATGTAGTGTGAATCAGACGCCGCAGCTGATGATCTGTTGTCACATTTAATCCTCACAATTACCCAGGAGGAGCTAGTTACTTTTTTTTTTTAATTTAAATTCAATGAAGTAACATATACTGTATTCGTTTCAGACGTAGAGTTCAGGGACTCATCCGTCTTATGTAACACCTAGAGCTCATGGCATCACGTGCCCTCCTGGATAGCTTTATTTTACTGAGAAGGAGGAAAGCTATATTAAGATTGGAAAACTTCCCCCCAAGCCAGAATTGGGAAGAGGCGAACCTGGGATTGGAACAGAGACAGGCTCCCCACACCTACTAGGCCACACCCCCTCACACAGCTCCGTGTTTGGGTTCACATGCAAAGGGATGCTGGCCTGAAACCAGGAGGGGCCCCCATTTGCGCTCCTAGGTGACACATAACGCCCACTTTATCAGTGGTTAGCAGCAGCCAATTATGAAGAGCCCACAGGCCATGCTTGTGCACAGAGGCCATCTGACTTATTCCTGGTGTTATTAGGAGCAGCGGCCTGTTGAGGACCTGGTGAAGCCGGGCCTTGCACCGACACCTCGCTCGCAGTGACCTGTCTTCTCTTGCACCCTGCAAGGCAGGCGTGATAACCTCTGAGATCAAGAGAAGCTGAGGGACGTTTCTAGGGTTCGGTTCCTCTGCTGGCAAGCTCTAGATCAGGGATTTAAATGTACAATTATCGGGCTCTGAGACACACGCTCTTCCCACACTTTCAGATGCGGAGCTCTCGCTGACACTGGATCAGAAGGGCCATCTCTTATTCCCGGCGTTTTCCCTGGAGCCAGCAGTGATGGAGAGCACAGGACTCGCTGCGTAGCCGCAGTTGCTCGCTCTCGATGAACAGGAGACACGCAAGCACAAATGGGACTCTGAGGCCCAGAGCCATCCCCTGCAGCTCACCTAGATCCGAGGGTGCACTGTCGCTTCAGGAATATGAAACCTGAAGTGTGTAAATCAGCACCTCATAATGTGCACATAGGGCGAGAAAGCAGGCCCAGGGCCTGGCAGCACTCCCGTCTGCAACGCGTGGAAGCTCTGCTGCACCAGGCCAGGGCCGGGCCGACGGCCGCGTGACCCCACACCTTGCACACCGACGCCGCGGGAAAAGGGGCGCTCCCCTCCCCCAAGGCAGGCCTGCGGCAGGAGCCCCTCTTCCAGCTGCTATCCACGGGGTGCTGAGAAGGGGAGCGGCCAGGGGCCCCAAGCTCCACACTTGCACTTGCCAGCCTTCCTGCCACAGCCACACTGGCGGTGCCCCCAACGGGCCTCAGTGGCACCCAGGCCCGGGAATCCGCTGGCCCAGGCCTCGGCCTCGGGGAAGTGCTGCCCGGGGGACTCACGCAGGCCTTGGGGGGCGTGTGGCTACTGTGCAGGAGCTGCGGTCTGTCCTTCCCGGGAAGGGACCAGAAATCCAAAGGCCCTTCAAGACCCTGTCCCCAAAGACACCAAGATGTCAGCTCCTTCACTGGCAAACTAATAGTTCTCTCATCGAGATCCATCATGTGGTCGCACACTTGGGGGTCACCTCGGGCTCCGGGTTATTTCCTCGTCCCTCAATTCCTCACACCATCACACTCCTCCTCGCACACGAGAGGTGTGACAGGCAGCCGGCACCGCGTCGGGTACAGAAATAAAGCTTAGTTTGGTATTTTCTTAAGACTTAGCCATAAATAATAAATGACGAGGGTAAAGAGTAAATGAGGGAAACACTATGAGAATTCTTCGTCAAAAGTGCAGATGTCACACATGTGGATGTTAAATATGGCTTTAAAAAAAAAATAAGGGTCAGCCCAGAAAGGAAGATCTCACAAAAAATAATACTGTTCACTATTGTCCGAGAGCTCGTGCTCTTTCTCTCTCCCTTAATTGTGCATCTGACTTCGTCCCCAGATTTAATCCTGAACAGGAACAGACAGGACACCCGCACCTGCCTGTCGGGTTCTGCACCCCCAGGGATTTTTGGCCAAGGATAAGAGCGTGCAACATATTACAGGGCCACCACATGACGGCCTGCAGGTCACATTCAGCCATTGTTTTCAGTCCTGCTTTTTGTATGATCTGGAAGCCAGGAATGGTTTTTAGATTTTTAAGAGTTTTTTGAGAAGAATGAAGAGGAGGAAGAGGAGGAGAATGTGACAAAGTTCATAGGTGGCCTCATGGAGTCTCAAATGTTTACTATCTGGGTCTTCACAGAAAAAGTTTGCTGACACAAGAAAATGGATGTGTCAGTTATTTGTACCTTAAACATCCTTAGAACAGAGATGGTGACTCCGGTTCTGCTTACAGAGCGCCGATTACTCAGCCCCGTGCCAAACGGCCCTCTACCCCGGATGTAACTTCAGCAGTGAAGCTGGGCAGCTGCTACCCGCCCTCCCTGCGTGTGGGCTAAAAACAGTCATCAAATATGAAGCCTCGTGCTCCTTAGCAAAAGACTAAGTTCTTGCTGAGTATTTGGAAGAATGCCCTCATTCGCCTGAAGGTCATTACCGATTGCCCTCGTCTCCAGGTCTTTATTTCCATGTCAGTGATCCAGGAGCCCAAACAGCTGGCCAGAGCTCACTCTATCACTCCTTCCTCAGTTTCCATTAATTCTTTGCCATCGAGTAGCAATAAATTAGGAAAATACTGCCAAGAAGGGAATTATGAAGATCATAATTAACAAAGAAGACAGTTGGAGGATTTATAGCGAAGGCTGATCCCAGTCTAGTTTCACTGGGAAAGAGCATCATCTCGATCTCATTTGCCAGTAATTAGCTCTGCCTTTATTGCACTGTAAATACTGCTTTAATTACCAGGCTCCTTAGTTCACAAGATAGAACTCGGTATCCTTATTGGATTTCATGTCCTGGCATCCCTCTTCATCACTCCCTGAGCCTTTGCTGTGCACACGGATGTATGCAAATCCAACTGGCACTGGCAGCAGGGAGGATTACGAGGGGCAGCGATGAGCAATATGAGAGCTGCATAGTTCTCAGGAAGCAGTTGCATCCCTCTCCAATCATCATCCTGATCCCTCTTATCCTGGAGTCTCAAGAGGAATTAGCCAACTTGGATGAGGCAACCCTGTTGGGACAGCTTCTGAAAAGGATAACTTCAACAAAGCCAGTGGAGACAACCGTACTCAGAACTTCAAGACCACAACAAGGAAGCGGTCATTAGGTATTAATTAGGGTCAGCTAGGAAGGAGGCCAACAGGTACAGTAGCCAGGGTTCACGGGACGTGAACCTGAGGCTCAGTTCATCCACTAACTCAGGGTGGGACTTGAACAAATCATTTCTCTTTCTGGGCCCCAGCTTCCACCACTGAAAAATGGAGTTCAATTAGGCTCTTGTATACGACTCTAGCTAAAAAATTGTATGAATTTGTACACAGTATGGGGGCGCCCGGGTGGCACAGTTGTTTAAGCGTCCGACTGTTGGTTTCAGCTCAGGTCATGATCTCAGGGTTGTGAGACAGAGCCCCTAGTAGGGCTCCACAATGAGTGTGGAGCCTGCCTAGGACTCCCCCTCTCTCTCTTTGCCCCTCCCTCAAAGGTATGTGCACATACTCTCTCTCTTATAGATATATGATAGATAGATGATAGATAGATAGATAGATAAATGATAGATGATAGATTGTTAGATAGATATAGATGATAGATGATAGATATAGATAGATGATAGAGAGATAGATATATATGGATAGATCATAGATAGATATAGATAGATGATAAATAGATGAGAGATAAAAATTTTAAAATATATAAATTGTATGAGTCTATAAAGACATTTTTTTTTATAAAGACATTTTAAAGAGCATCTGTTCGAATTTTGTGTGGCAGACATCACATCTCCCAAGCCCACCAAGTGATTTTAGCTGCAGCTGTGGTGGACAGTTCTGTGAAAGTTTATGCCTCTTTAGAATTGCCAATTTCCCACCTCAAGCATATGCCCGGCCTTTCCATACCCTGCTCTGGGGTCAAGTCACTGAACATCATGCAAGGAGAGTTCCTGAATGGAGCCCTCAACAAACAGGGGACAGGAGTGGATGGATAAGTGCTCTAGTCTCCCGTCTTTCAGGTGGATGATTCTGGGCCACGTCTGGTATGCTGCTCAGGAGAACTGAACGCTGCTGCCTACACCAGTGACCTCAGTAACGTTCCCTTATGTTACGTTAACTCTTCTTCCTTCCTTGCTCCTTGACATCTGCTTCCTAAGTGCAACTAAAAAAAAAAAAAAAAAAAGTCTTCCATCCAAGTACCTGTCTCAGGTTTTGCTTTCAGGGAACATAAACTAAGATACTCTTTCGGTTGAAAGAAAAAGGAATTGAGGTGAGAAGAAAACGATGTAACTAGACCAAGGGTAGTGTCTTCCCACTGCCTTTTATAGATGGACAGTCCATATGGTTGTTGCCTAACATGCCCAGAAGAGAATGACTATGGTTCTTTCCAGCATCTCATCCAAAAAAATATAATCCAGCAATAGAGAAATATTAGTAATTCTTATTGTACAGAGTAAGAAATATCATAGGTGATGGAAACATCAGCAACAAAAATAAGAACACATGCTCTGATACTAAATACAACTGGATTTTAACCCTAATTCTACCATTTTGTAGCTGTGTGACCTTGTTGTATAAGCTTTTTATACCTTATTTTTCTCATCTTTAAGGTAGTAGGAATAGAGATCCCTGGGTGGCTCGGTGGTTTGGCGCCTGCCTTTGGCCCAGGGCGCGATCCTGGAGTCCCAGGATCGAGTCCTAAATCGGGCTCCCTGCATGGAGCCTGCTTCTCCCTCTGCCTGTGTCTCCGCCTCTCTCTCTCTCTCTGTGTCTATCATGAATAAATAAATAAATCTTAAAAAAAAAAAAAGATAGTAGGAATAATAACTAAAATACCGTAACTTCCCAATGAATTATCATTACCATTATTATCATTGTTATATTTAATAATTTTGTGATTGCCATTCAAACAAAAAAGAAAACGTTCAGTGCTGCAAGTGGTAACCTTACTCAAGACTTAAGGTTTTTTAGCTACTCGGTGCCCTTTCAAAACAACCCCCAGGGAGTGTTTTTTTCTTCTTTTCTGATTATTGTGACACCGAGACAAAGGAAAACACAACTGAAAAGGAGTACAGCAAATCGTACGCCCTCGTCCCTCGGTCTGGAACTCTGACAGAGGCCCACTGATGATCCTTGGCACTAACGCACCTCATTCCTTTGGTTTGTGGACTAACCCACCCAGGCTTGATGAAGACAGACACAGAGCTCCACCCCTCCTGGCTCTCCATTTTTCTAAACCTCTTGTGCCAAGTTGTTAGGGAACACATCCCAGATTCTGCAGAATTAACAGGCAAGCATCCAGCGGCGAATACACAGGAATGCAAAGCCATGTCAGACAATCTTCCAATCTCAAAGACGTTAAATGTCATCATATCCCTGCTGCAGCAACCTTGCCAAGTGGTCACCCTGCTTCTCCTGAACATTGCCACATTACAAGATAGTTTATTCTGTATTTAGACAGCGCTGACTTTTAGAAAGCTTTTCTTTATTTTCACCCAAAATACTTTCCCTGTGGCTTACGTTCGTCATTTGCTCTAATCCTAATCTATTAAGTCATCTACAATAGCAGTGACTCTTCTCCATGTGGCAATCCTTGAAAAAAATTGGAAGCCTCGGTCACATCTTCCCTTGGTTGCCCTTTCGTCTGACTAGACAACTCTATATCATTTCTTGGTTCTTCAGGGATCTCCCACCACTCGGGAAGATCAGAGAAATAACTTGAAAGTATCTAAATAGCTAAATGCCTTTGAAAGTACAAATAATAACAACAGGTATGACTTAATTCTTAAACGGGTAATTCAGAGTTGGCAGTAGGGTCAAATAGGGCCCAGGAACACATTAATTACTTAAAAGGAAGATGGTTGTGCAGGGAGGACATGGGCGCTAGAGCCAGACAAACTTGTTGTGCAGCTCGTTTGCTGAGTGACCCTAGGCAGATCACTTCACCTCTCTCAGCTTCAGTTTCCTTATCTGTAAATTGGTCTTAAAACACCTGTTCCAGAGGGTTATTGTGAGCATTCAATGAGTGAAATTACGTGAAGGTGCTTGATTGTACACAAGGTGCTGTAAAAAGACCATGTGCTTTGAAGCCAGGTGGAGGAGTTAGAACCCAGGCCGTCAGGGCGTGATCCTGGAGACCCAGGATCGAGGCCCACATCAGGCTCTCTGCATGGAGCCTGCTTCTCCCTCTGCCTGTGTCTCTGCCTCTCTCTCTCTCTCTCTCTCTCTCTCTGTGTCCTTATGAATAAATAAATAAATAATCTAAAAAATTTTTTTTAAAAAGTACCCCGGCCATCCCACTGCTGCTCTGTGAGAGTTTGCATGAGCAACTCAGGTGTTCTGAGCCTCACCTTCCTCATTTGTCAAATGCCAAATAACACTGAATTTGATCATCTATTGTAAATATTAGAAGTATTATTTGTGAAGTGCATAGCACAGAACCTATTTCTTGAGTTATCTTTATTTTTACAAACTCAAAAAAAAAAAGTTTTCTTTTCACTTCTATGGAATCTCATTAGAAGATGCAAATCTGTATAATCTGCTGGTCTAGGGCTTTTCCCAAGATGGTAGTGAGTGGGATGAGTTAGGAAAAGAAGATGCCTAGCACCAATTTATGAAATATTAAAAAAAAAATCCAGAGGATTCCCCAAATTTACCAAAAAAAATTGACAAATATGCCAAAACAATATTCATTCAGAGTTTTTTTTTTTTTTTTCTACATGCTAATGTTCAACAAGAGACCAAAAGAGTTGTAATTACGTTAAACAGGATACCGGTGACTTGATGGTTTTTGAGCTTAAAATGTTAGCTGAGAAATCCACTGTGTGTGGAACATTGGGAAGAATGTCGAACATTCTGGAAGGTACAAAAAAAGAAAGAGCACATAGATTCTGTCCAAGGGCACACCTTTCAAGAAGTATGGTCTTGCTCAACAGATGTAATAGAAAGATGATTACAGTGGGCTCAGTGCCAATTCATCTCTGCCCCTGCAAAAATATGCTCAAAACACACATCCTTTCGAGAAGGACTGTCTGAGCACATGAAAGACAAATCAGAAATGACAACCTGCAGGATAAAGACACTATGGCTTCCAAGCCCAAATTTAAAAGCAACTCTGAAAACATACAGTGGAAAAAGTATCAGAAGATTTCACTTCTGACCTGTCCTACACTCTACTTTGTACCCTGAGCAAATCACTTCCCCCTCTGTCTCTATGTCTTTATCTGGTAAGATAAAGGAGGGTGCAATGGCTGGTTTCTGAGGTTCCTTTCGGCACCAACAAATGCTGTGTGTCTTTCCCGTATTAAAGGTATTTAAGCCTGATTAGCATCAAGAAGTCAGCAAATTGACGGGATGAGCACTGGGTGTTATTCTATATGTTGGCAAACTGAACACCAATAAAAAATAAATTTATTTAAAAAAAAAAGAAGTCAGCAAATTGCCAAGCAGCTCTTAGCATGGAGCCTAGGACGGTGCAAGTTGAATAAGGAAATACGCCTGGATGTGCACTGTTTCAGAGTTATAATCCATCAGTGAATGTCTAGCTAATGCTCAAAGTGGTTAGTTAACACCCAGTCAATTGAAACAGATCACCTGGAGGCCACTGGCTTTCACTTACGGGAACCAGTTCAGACTGAAACCCAGATCCAGAAACTCAACGCGTCAAAGCGTAACTTCCCCAAGAATATCAGCACCCCTTTCAATTCTTATTTTAAAAGAATTCTCTCTCCTTAAAAAGAATCTAAAGGTGGCAACAAGAGCCACTACCTCCTAAGCCAAGAGGGAAGCCCAGTCTCCTTCACACACGTGCCTACATCCTTCCTCCCCAGTCTCAGCGCCTGGCACTTCTTGATCGTGAGGCGCAGACTCAATACGTTCAAGCGTGTGTCCTGTGCAGAAAGCAGAAGTGGGTCTGAGGGAAGATGATGGTGTCTGAGGGCCCTAAGGACACGAACACAAGGCCACCCACATGCCATCTGCTCATTTGCCATCTAGATACGAGAGAAAAGAAAAATGGGCTGCAGATGCAATCCTCTTAGGCATACGTGCATCCCTTCTCCAGATGCAGCCTAAAAGTTCAATATTAATGACATAATTAGGTAGATATTACACGTAATGAAAATAATCATGTGATTATTCTGACCACCCTCGTCGAACATAAGCACCCTCATTTAGCCACATACACATATGCTGTCATTATGGAAGTTGTGTTGCTTCTTCCTGGGCTACTTCCTCATGGAAATGTAGATGCCCCAATGCTTTGTCCTCCTGCCACTTCTAGGGAAGTTAGCTGCCCCATGAGCTGATAAAGGAAGTAACCTTCAAGCCCCTCCCCCCACAGGGAGCAAAAGCAATACTCATTTTGGACCACCCACTCTCTTACTCTTTATCCCCTTTATTAAATGCCTGTGCCATTCCATCCGAGCAACAGAAGGCTGGGGTGGGCCAGCCGGACGGCGTGCTGCTGAAATCGCTCCCCATAAAAACGTGCCTGCAATGTTACAGCAGCTTTGATGCTGTTGTAATGCACCCATAAAATCAAGGAACATATGTAGAGGCAGCTGCTGGTGGCAGTGAAGGAATGTAAAAAATATGAGGCTGTTGAAAAACTTTGATAGATTTTACTGCCAGCCAAGTATATATACTTTTTATGGTCTGCTATATGAACCTACAAAAAAAAAAAATCATGGCTTTCTTTAGTGTGTTTATTCATTGCATCGTTTACAACAGATTCCCGAGACAAACTAGGAGACCAGGTGATTACTTTTCCAATCAGTGATCTCTCTTGAGCCTTAAGAAACTCAGAGAGAAAGGGGAAAGGTCTTTAATAACTGGTCCTTAGAAGGCAACAGGGAAGCCCTAGGAAGAGGTCAATGTTACTGCCCATGAACCATTTCCCTACATCGTACCCTCTGAACACATCAGGACCCTCAGAGGATGGCCACTCAGCTTCCCTCATGCGGCACTGGCCTTGCTGTAATTGGGGGAAAAATCAGATTACCTAAGCCTGAGAGTAGTATCAGGACACAGATAATATACAGGTGCACACGGTGAGTCAATAGGATGTGGGAAGAAAATACCAGAACTGCCCCTATATTTATTCATATGTAAAAGTAACAGGGACTAAAGTATGCTTTACTAATATTTAATATATGCTCAGTGAGAGTGCTCCTATCACTAGCAGATCAATGCAGCTGAGGACTCGACCCAAGATTCATATGTGGTAGATTCATAGGTTGGGATCAGTGCTCCAAAATTCCTTACTACAAATGTGGGATCAAAAAGTTTAGAGATTGCTGAGTTAATGGTCCAAAACTCTTTACCTGACACTGTTAAGAAAAAGCCTAAATATTTAAGAACTAAATTGCTCTTCTATAATAAAATGCTTTAGAGCATGGAAAAATGGCAAATTTCCAAACCGTTGTATTTGCCTGGTACATGAGTTCTGTGTTTGGTTGGTTGGCTTTTGTTTGCTCTTCCTTTACATGTAACACCTCGGTGACCCTTGTGTTTATACACATATTTTTTTTTCTGATAGTTTTTATTCCACTGGTATTTTAATGGACATCTGGAAGGGTTAAAATGCATACATGCACGATGTCCCCTCATCTTGCTCTTTCCAGTACACGAGGTGATTCTCCTTGCTGTAAGATACAGTGAAGTTCAAAAGATTAATAAAGTACTAACTGTCATGTCCACGGCTAGAGCAATAGTCATGACTATGAATTTTAATAACAGAATTTAACATATTTAAAAAAAAAAAACCTTGGTTTGATCATGGGAACAGGGTACATATTCTGGACCTGCCATATATATGGTTGTGGGTTAAGTGTGAGAGTCAGTTATTCTTAGACACAATATAATCATCTACAAAAAAAATGGAGATACTTTATGCATATCTTCATAAGCCTAGTGGTACTTGAGAGAGGGAAACTATGGTCACAAATATGATAAGATGATATTTATTTCCTGTAGCATCTGGAAAGCATCCTGAAGAACAAATTACTCAAAAGATTCAGCATTATCATAGTGAAAATAAGGTTAGGGAAGGAGGAAGTAGTAGAGGAAAATAAGAGTAGCCTGAATGAAGAATCAGAAGGAAAGAATTTAAAATACGGCTGAATGCATCTCTAAAGTCCTGCTTAGCACTGCAAGATTAAGGGAGTTGGCACAATCCTGGAAAGAAAGGAATTGCTTTCTTTGGGCAAAGATGCTGCTTGGTTTAAATCTTTCCAATGGACTTCAATGATTTATCTCTTGGCAACACAGGAACCAATGAAACTAGCAAATTCCCATCCCTGACTTGCAGGGCTCAGGTGAAAAATCTATTAATAGGCACGAAAGGCCAGATGGACTGGCCAAGGCCTGGAGCACAAAGGTTAGTTTTCAAGAACCATCTGGGGCTTGTTCTTATGCCTTAGTGAAAAAGCAGTGAGAGCCCAGAACATAACACAGTCAATTAGGAAGGCAGTAGCTGGAGGCCTGCTGGTCTGCCAGCCTTTCATTGCTACAGAAAAATGACGTTTTGGAGAAGGGAAAACTTATCAGTTGTTTCCTTCTTCTTTTTTTTTTTAATTTTCAAGAACACCTGGATACATTTTGGTGGCTAACGAAGTAAGCAGAGATATTAGGACTCGTCCGGGTACGTGCTTCCCAGTTTCACAGAAGTTTCCAGGACACTCTCCCTCTATCTGACAGGTTGTTCCCATGGTAGGAAGGGAGACAGGCCCAGATCTGGGCATGCACTGTATTAAAATCCAAGCTACTCCGCAGAATTTACTCCACACCCTCGCAGTTTGGTGCCTATCGATACTGTCTACCTTCCCCAAGAGTTCACAGTAAACTTTCAGGTATGCCAAGTTTCTGATGTAAACATAAATACCTGCATCATCATAATGGGGCACATTGGTTTTAAATGTCATCTCTTTGCAACCGAGACTCCGGATTTCAAACAGGTTGCTTAACCATTCTGAACTGCAGTTTCTTCATGTTAGATGATGATAATAATGGTTTTTTCCATGTTAGAAATAATGTTTGTAAGAAATTTATGTTTGGGGCAGCCCGGGTGGCTCAGCGGTTTAGAGCCGCCTTCGGCCCAGGGCGTGATCCTGGAGATCCGGGATCCAGTCCCACGTCGGGCTCCCTGCATGGAGCCTGCTTCTCCCTCTGCCTGTGTCTCTGCCTCTCCCTATCTCTGCATCTCTCATGAATAAATCAATAAAATCTTTAAAAAAAAAGAAATTTATGTTTGGCTCAGTGTGTTCACTGTTTGTATCCATCCATTTTTGTCAACATGTATTCACTGGGTACAATCTCAGTGCCCTATTAATGGCAGGGAAAGATACTATACCAGTTTATAATAGGCAACTAAATTACAGCAGTTATTTTTTAAGAAAGAACTGCAGAAATTTGGGAAATAGAAAAACAGGATGTTTTCTTTAAAACCTATAGCCCTACTGGCAATGTATAACCAATTTTAATATTTTTATATAATTCCTTGCTCTGATTCACTTGAACAATAATGACTTTAGCCTAAGCTTAAAAAAGCATAAATCAACTAAAAATTATGGGTTTTTTTTTTGAGAATATGTAATAAACAATATTTAGTAAATATTTTTTGCTAATTTTGTATTTTTACATACATATATATATGTGCATGGCCAAATCTTTAGATTATGAGGATATTTTAATTTTGGAGTAAATGAGGCAAAAGTATTATGACTGGAAGCACACGGATCTCATTTTGAATCTAAGCTATGCCTCTAACCAGGTGTGTGATCCTGGGTGAATTTGCTCTTCCCTCTCTAAGATTCAGTTTTCTCATCTTCAAATCTAGTTAAGGGTCTCTATATGATCTAGCCATTACCAGTGTCTAAAAGAATACACATGTTTAGCTATTTTATGAAATTAAAAATGTCTGCCTCTAATTTTATGGTGCGCTTATGACAATTCTGTGGATAGAATTTTAAAGTATATGCTTTGACCTAGAAAGCCAACGAGAAAAATAGATGTATTTTAAATAACTTTGGATTGAAACAAAATGACAGCATAGATCACATGAGATTCAACTAAGGCAGAAGTTTCTCACCCTCTTCTAAAATGTATTTTCAGGTATAACAGAACTGAAACCAACCAATAATGAAGACTTAAAAAAAAATGAGAACTTGACTATGAATTCTTCATCATGCAAAAGATCCAAGTTATAGGAATAAGAGGCAGAATTTTTATGTTTATTTTTTGTTTGGCTGGTTTTAGTATGAACTTATGTACTTTCCAGGATTTTTCCAACTTCCCTCATAGTCCGAAAATGACACATTCATTTGGTCTAAATAAAATAGAGACAGGGTTACAGGTAACTGGGGAAGTATGCTGAATGACCCACTGAAGGACAGTGTTCAGCCACCGAGAGCCGCACCCCGTAACTGCGGGTGTCTTGGAGTGAGACTCCTCCCTCTTTTCTCTTCCTCCTGCTTGAGACAGGCATACAGATGGCACACGGAGATAACAGAGATGGGGATAATAATGCCTACCTGCTTCCTCTATCTAAATTTTCTTTTCCTCCCATTGCTGGGAGATCTGCAATTTTTAAACCTCTGACAGAAGATGTCTGCTTGAGGAGATATCAGGATATATTAGACTTCTTCCAATTCTACATTAGTCGGAATTCTAGAATTTTTAAAAGTCTGCATCATTTCCCGTTTAGACCATGAAGCAGCCCTGGAGAAATCTAACTGTGACCTCCGAGAGCCTAACATTTTGCTCCTAGAATATATTCAGTTTGACAACTGATTTTAAATCACTGTGATTTACTGCCCTCTCATCTTCCCATCTAAAGTGTTGACACCTTAAGGGTAGGGACACAACTTTTACTTGTCTTCTGTGTCCCAGAACTGAGCAGCTCTGATGAATTGACAAAAGGGTTAGAGACTTCCCAAGGATGGGGAGGCCAGGTGTGCGTGGCACAGGTGCACACAATATAAAGAGAGAAACTGGATCATTCAGTTTCTGATTCTTGCTAAAACACAAAATAAAACTCATATTGACAATTTTAATGTCTTTTGGTAAGGCTGTGCTACAGAACGATAAAGTGACTCTCAAAGCGTTTACTCTTCTCCATGAAAGGGCCGCCAACTGATCCAAACCCCCATTGCTCGCCTCAGTTCTTATAAGTGAGTATTGCACAGCCTCATAGACTTCCATTAGTCCATTAACTGCATGGCTTTTCCCAGTGAGCATCTGAATAAGGTATTAAAGAGTATGAAAATGGGTTCCAGAAGCTAAAATTAATGTTTACTCAAATTTATTGAAGAATTTAAGTAAATATTCTACAAAACAAAAGAGGAAAAAACTGTCGTCCAACTGGAAAAGCACTTACCATGGCTACACCAAGAGTAAGCACACTTACAAACACTATTGGAATCCTGCTTAAAAATGAGATTCACTGGTCCTGAACCCTCACATGTGTCTAAAGCAGGAGAAAAGTTAAAATGAAGAAATAAAGATGGTAACATTCACGTATATCCCAGTTTATTTATTTATTTTTTAATTTTTATTTATTTGTGATAGTCACAGAGAGAGAGAGAATGAGGCAGAGACACAGGCAGAGGGAGAAGCAGGCTCCATGCACCGGGAGCCCGACATGGGATTCGATCCCGGGTCTCCAGGATCGCGCCCTGGGCCAAAGGCAGGCGCCAAACCGCTGCGCCACCCAGGGATCCCTATATCCCAGTTTAGATCAGAGTCTTTGTAAACATGCTCATCCCATCATTACCCACTGAAATGACTATGAACCAGACAAGGCTGGAGTCAGAATGACACAGAAAAATTGAAACCATTACATAGTGCTGGCAAAAGTGTAAAATGATGCCATCACTTTGGAAAACTGCTTGGCAGTTTCTTAAAAATGCAAATACAGAATAACCATGTGACACAAGAATTCCACTCCTAGGTATCTACCCAGAACAAATAAAAGATATGTCTACATGGAGGTCTATACACACATGTTCTAGTAGTTCACAATAGCCAAAAAGTGGAAATAACCTGAATGTCTATCACCTAGTGAATAAAGAGAATGTCTATCTACTCAATGGCATGCTATTCAGTAATAAAAAGAATGGAAATACTGATACATATTTAAAAAAAAAAAGCAAGACCTTAAAAAACACATGCTTGTAGGATCCAGGTATATAAAATGTCCAGAAAAGAACATATCTACAGAGACAGAAATGTAGTTGTCTAGGGCTGGGGATGGAAATGGGAACTGACTATAAATGAGCAAGAGGTTTCTCTAAGTTTGATGGAAATGTTCTAAAACCAGATTTTGGTAATGTTGTAGAACTTTGTAAATTCACTAAAAGCCATTGACTTGTCTGGTTAAACCAGGTGAAGGATATATTTTATGGCATCTAAATTATGTCAGTAAAGTTGTTAAAAAAAAAGAAGAAGAAGAAGAAGAAGAAGAAGAAGAAGAAGAAGAAGAAGCAGCTTCCCAGACTTGATTTTGAGCAAAGAACAAGTAGAACAAGGCACATTCTCTGCCAGACAAGAGCAGGTGAGAAGAGAGGGTCCCGTTGCAGAGGTCTGGAAAGATCATTCAAAGTGGATTAGGCCACTACTAGACAAAAGGACCTAAGACTCCTTCCTAGATGAGAAAACAGATCTCATTTAAAACCGGCCTAAGAAAAAAAATTTTTTAAATTTAAAAATTTGGGAACCCTGGGTGGCGCAGCGGTTTAGCGCCTGCCTTTGGCCCAGGGCGCGATCCTGGAGACCAGGGATCGAATCCCACATCGAGCTCCCGCTGCATGGAGCCTGCTTTTCCCTCTGCCTGTGTCTCTGCCTCTCTCTCTCTCTCTCTCTGTGTGACTATCATAAATAAATAAAAATTAAAAAAAAATAAATAAATAAAAATAAAATAAAATAAAATTTAAAAATTTAAAAAAATAATAAAGCCGTCCTAAGCAGTTAGGAAAGTTCAAGCAGCTCTGTCTCCCACCTCTCTGAGCTTTCACATCCTCACCCTTTACTCTTGAGGGCTGTGGCCCCTTCGTGGACTATCTCCCCCCACTGTGGATTCTTTTACGGTGACTCTCACGTGTTATCTCATTCAATTCTCAGGACAATAGAAGATGTTGTGATTATCCCCAAACCTGGGTGGGAGAGGATACTTAACTTACTGAAAGTCACGTGGTTGCTGAATGGATGAACTGAATGATACGTCAATCAGGTAGTATGAGCCCAGGGCCTGCGAGCTTTTGCCCTTCACTATGCATGCTGTATTTTTACTACTCTCACCCAGGTGGAAAATCTGGGGAGTATTTCAGGAAAAAGCTTTATTCAAAACAAGAGGTAGCTCACAAGGAACAAGGCTCAGAAGGCAGAGAGCACCAGCTTTTGGCCTATTAGAACACTGTGACCTTGACCATGGCCTCTCAGTACGTCACGACCTTGAATCAAATGCCTAATTCTCACACTGTCAACTTTCCTAATATGTAAGATGGAAATAATAACAAAATATATTTCCACGGGTTCTGGTATGAATAGTAATGGCAGTGAAGCATAAAATCTAGTGCTCGGCTTAATCATAAATGTTTATCTTTACTCCTGGCACTGTTACATGAATGTAAAGAATGGTGGCTGGTCAGTAAATGTTAGCTGAATCTAAATCTGAACGTGTTACATGACTTTACATGAGTAACTCTGTCACTCTGGGCCTCAGCTTCAAAGCAAACTCAGAGAACTGAACCACGTGAGCTCTGAGTGCTCTCCTCAGATCTAACAATTAAAGACGACAGTTTATCATTAAATTAACACTTACATTATAAGTTTACTTAGCTAAAAACTCACAAAAACCCCAAAAGACCCTGAGCGCTACCAGTTATCAAGCACCAACTATTTAGGATGTTCTTAGTAATCACCCCAATTTTCCAAGGTAAGTATTCTTATACCTTTACAGACAAGAACACTGGGATCCAGTTGTTTTCACCCTAGAGGGGAGTTAATTAGCCTCTACATTTACCTAGTTGATCGGAGAAGAAAAGGAATTCAGACCCAGGTCTCTCTGGGTCCAAAGTACCCACTACCATCTACTATATCACTTATCTCCTCGGGCTTTAGCTAATAGCCAAGATGATGCTTGTAGTTCGCTCTCTAATAGCCAGAAAAGTCCAGGTGACGGTGACTTGACATCGCTGAGATATTGTTCTCCAAAAGCCATCTCCATCTTCAAATTCCTGATGTGTACGCCTTACCCCACAGCTGGATTTACAAAGGAATAAAATGAAGGTGATGGGATTCATGGTGTCAAAAAATGTGTTAGAAGATGGTTAACTTTAAATTTCTTTCAAAAAACTATTAATACTTCATTAGATTTCTATAAGCTCAATTAGCACAGGATTTCAACGGGCCCACTCGTGGTAGCTGGAGAGGCCACCTGCGCCGGCCGAGGCGCTGTTGTTGATTCACCGAGACCTCAGGGACTTGTTTTCTATTAGTTTAATCCCCAATGTGGTTTGATTTCCTGGGTGTGAGCTCAGCCCTGGAGAGGACTAACGGCACTTTTCCTGAAATTTCTACCTCCGAGACAGAGGAGGAGCAGGAAGTTTGAACTGGAGGTCGGGAAATTAAGTGGCTCGGGGCTAAGACCCCTTGGCAGACACCAAGGCCCAGGCTGGCCTAGTCAAGAACCTCACATTCTATGCCAGAACATCTTTTGTAGCAGGGTCAGTAGTCCCTCAAAGAGATGCGTCTGAGGCCAGTTTCTTCTAAGTTCTGGGCTTCTTAGGAGCTAATTCCCAAAGCCAGTTACAGTGAAACAAAGAGCTGTTCCTCTGCCACATGGCACCAACCTCACCTGAGGGTTTCTGCAGCCTGGTGACCTCTGAGTCTGAGCCCTACAACCAGAATTCATCCCTTCCCTCCCCAGTTTGTACAACCTAACCACTAGTCAAGCCTGATTATTTTAAAGTTTTTGTAACAAAATTTTAAATATAATAAAACAGTGAAGATTCACATAATAAATCTCCATGTACCTAACTTCTGGGTTTAACAATTACCCCTACTGACCAATCTTATCCCATCAACACCCCCATCCATTCTCCCTCTCTCCCTGGATGGCTGTGAAATAAATAAATCCAGACATGTGATTACCATAAAGAAATATTTCAGTATGGTATAAACCTGTTAAGGACTTTTTCTTAAAAATTAACTATGATGTCATTATCATGTCTAATACAATTTTAAATTTCTTACTACCATCAAATAGTCCATGTTCAAAGTTACTTGACTGTTTCAGAGAGTAGATCTACAATTATTTTGTTCAAATCAGGAGTCACATGAAGTCTAAATACTTCATATGTCTAAGTCACTTTTAACCTATAGTTTCCCCCCAACTTCTATGTCCTTTGTGAAGAGGCTAAGTTATAGGTGCTCTAGAAATTCCATTGTCTGAATGAATCAATGTGATGTCATTTAACATGTTCCTCTTCTCCTCTATTTTCTTTCCAAATTGGCAACTGGATCTAGAGACTCAACCAGAATCAGTTGATATTTTGTCAAAAATATATTATAGACCATGTGTCTTTCTATCAGAAGATAAACACCATAGGCTGTCTTCCTTTTTATGATGTTAGCAGCACTGATGATCATTGCCACATCTATTATTTTATCTCAGATTACAAAATTGTAGTATCCTAAATCTACAATCTCTTCATTTATTAGCTAGAATGTTTTGATAAATAAAAGTAAGTATTCAGTAACTATGTGGTTACTCTCATGTATGGTCCTTAAAGAAAAATGAAGATAAATGCTTAATTCTTTTCTCTAATTTGTTTTCAAAATAGTAATTTGATTCCCTAAAATCCTCCAAGGGTGGTGAATCAGGTTTTCATTTATAGTATCACTATGAATTCATGGATTTAAATATATTTGATTTGTACAGTCTATTTCTGTAATAGTTATTAATGTTCAATCTATCCTAAATTTAGCCAGTGGGAGCTTCTCCAAGTTGATTCTTGAGTTCTTTTGATATTGTCCTAGAAGTCTTCAGTAGCTTTCTTTTTTCTATAAGACAAGATGCATTTCTTAATTTAATATTTTTTGAATTTTTTTACTGAGATATAATTGACATATTGTGAGATATGATTGACATTGTGACATATTGTGTAAGTCTAATCATTGACATATTGTACAAAATGTTGATTTGATATACTTACATACTGCAATATGATTACCACTACAGTATTAACTAACACCTCCACTGCATCGCATAATTACCATTTCTTTTTTATGGTGAGAACATTTAAGACTTAAAAAAAGACAAGAAGTAACAAGTGTTGGCAAAAATGTAGAGAAGAGGGAACCCTTGTACATTGTTAGTGAGAATGTAAATTGGTCCCACCACTATGGAAAAGTACAAAGTTTCCCCAAAAAATTCTAAAAATAGAACTACTTTGTGGTCCAGCAATCCTCTACTTCTGAGTATATATATATATATCCAAAGGGAATGAAAACAAGATACTCAAAAGATATCCGCATCTCATGTTATTGCAGTATTATTCACAGCAGCCAAGATATGAAAATAATCTAAATGTCCATCCGTGGATGAATAGATGAGGAAAATGTGGTCTATATGTACAACCAAATACCATTTAGCCATGAAAAAGAAGGAAATCTTGCCATCTGTGACAACATGAATGGATAAACTACACAGAGTAGTACAAACACAGTAGACCATCACTTATTTGTAGAATCTTTAAAAAAAAAAAAAAAAAAAGGAAAGTCAAACTCATACACATAGAGTAGAAAACTGATTGCTAGGGACTTGGGGGTGGGAAAAATAGAGAAGTTGATGAAATAATGTAAACGTGCAGTTAGAAAATGAGTAAGTGGGGCACCTGGGTGGCTCAGTTAGTTAAGCATCTGCCTTCAGCTCAGGTCATGATACCAGGGTCCTGGGTTCGAGCCCCAAGTCAGGCTCCCTGCTGTTTGCTCCCTGCAAAGAATCTGTTTCTCCTTCTTCCTCCCTTCATTCTCTCTCTCTTTCTCTCTCTCTCACTCATTCTGTCTCTCAAATAAATAAATAAATAAATCTTTAAAAAAAAGACAATGAGTAAGTTCTAGGAAGCTATGGTATGGCATTGTGATTATAATTAATAATATTGTATTATATATTTGAAAGATGCTAAGAGACAAAATGCATTTTAACAATTTAAAAATTATTTGCAAATGTTATATGTTCATTTTTGGAAAATTGAAAAACTAAAAAAAAAAAGTACAGAAAAATTAAAATGACACCTAAGTCACCACTGAGAGATTAACCATGTGTTTTTTTTTTTACTTTATTCTTTTTAAATGTATGCATGTATTTTACAAAATTAAAAACTTTAGTTATAGTAGTAGAAAATTGGAAACAACCTAATAGGATGTGTGATTTTTTTTAAATTATGATATATCCAAAGAATAGACAATAATGCAACTATTAGAAACAATACTTAGCAAATAAATTGATATATGAATAATCCAACGAAAAGACAGTGAAAATAAGCAACTCTTGATCAATACTGCCAAAGTATGCTCCAAGAAAATATGAATTGGTACTTATGTCAGTAAGACATGAGTGTCCATTTCCATGAAAACTCACTGGGTATTTTTTTTTTCCTCACTGGGTATTTTCAAGTATTATTTGAACTTCCAGGTTTCCCCTTGGGAGACAAGTCCTACAATCAGCATAGGTCTTCTGCTCCAAAGGATCACAGCCCTTCCTGCCCGGGCTACCACCACATTTTGTCATTTCTCAGAATCAAATCTGAATGTGGTACTCTGCATCTTGCAGTTCCTGGCTTCAGATCCAGCATAACTTCCATCACACTGTGTGGCCTTCTTTACAATCATTCCTAACTTCACTTAAGTCTTAAAGAGCAAAGTATTACCACAATAGAGTTTTCAAATACCAATTTCAAGTTGTCTTAGAAACACATTCTGTGGCTTCATTTTGGTCATTTTTTATGTTAGATGAGATCGGGAAATGTAAACCCAAGTCACTGCAAATGTAAGCACAGCAGCCAATATCAGACTCAGAACATGTGCCAGAAAGACACTCATCTATGGTAAAGTTTCAGATTCTGAAACCTTTGCAGTTCCTTACAGTGAAAGGACCATCAGGTGGGAGGACAAATATTAAACTTGAACGTGGGAGCATATGGACCTAAGTTCTTAGATTGTGTCTACACCAAACCAAATTATAGAAAATCATCTCCAGTGTTCATATATCAACTCGAAGTTCGCCTTCAGTGATGGATTTTATGAGAGCTAGGATGAGAATTGTTTCCCTCCCCCCACCCAAGCATGACACATGATGGACCAAAACGGGAATATAAGCAAACTCCACTGGAGGATGAAAGAGTGCCATCCAAGAAAGAAGAGACTGATTTACATGTTGGATATTTTTTTTTTAAGATTTTATTTATTTATTCATGATAGTCACACAGAGAGAGACAGAGAGGCAGAGACACAGGCAGAGGGAGAAGCAGGCTCCATGCAGGGAACCCGATGTGGGATTTGATCCCGGGTCTCCAGGATCGCGCCCCGGGCCAAAGGCAGGCACCAAACCGCTGCACCACCCAGGGATCCCTACATGTTGGATATTATAAAGAAGAAACATAAGTACCATCTTCTCCTCTCTGATTGACAGGTTCAAGATGAAATATGGCCTGGTTTGAAAAGACAGATCATCACAATCCTCTCAGCTCTCCACAATAAAACTGATTTCTTTGACTAATTCAGGTTATATCGGCTTCCCAGGCACAAGGGAGTCAAATATCTGACCTCTGGAGCCAACCGGGGTCAGGTCCCACCTTATTAGGTGGATGATCCTAGGCAAAGTACCTACTATGCTTCCATTTCATCATTTATAAAATTGGGATAATGATATCTCACAAGATATCTCATAATGTTATGAGGGATTAAATAAGATAATGTTAATCAAAACACATGAACCTTACCTACAGTTATGGAAGACAAGAGCATCAAGGGCATTTGGGATGGGTATAAAAGAAATTTTATCTTATGGGAGGAAACAGACTGAGCATGTAACTCTAACATAGGAAAGAAATGATTTATTATACCAGACTTTTACTAAAATTATCAATGTGGCTAATATTTCATTCTGAGGCACAGAAGAGAGTTGCTGATGCTCCTCTGCAACACCAAGGAGTCTAAGACATAACAGTGGGAAAGCTGATCCGAAACAAAACCAAACCTCTACTCTTGGTGCTGCTGCCACTTTATAATGCACCTCCTTATTCCACTCTTTCCCATGTTCCTGTATTGCTGAACCAAATAGGAACTAGACCTTAAAAACTGTAAAGTCCTAAGGAAGTCGGAATCATTTAAGATATTTGCCTATGTGTTTTACTGCATGTCTCTTTTTAAAAGGTTACTTGGACATGAGTTCAGCATTTGCATTCTTTTCTCTGCATCAATTTCTGACTCTTGGAACCAACTCTGCTCACTTATCCACATTACTATGCTCTGGGAGAAGAAAGTGATAATATCACAAAGATACTCTATTTATGATGGAGCCAAGATCATCAAACGGGAATTGAAAAATTATTTTCATCAAATAGAAGAAAAACACCAAGAATGTGTTTTGCTAACAGTATGTGTGTGTACGTACACAGGCATGACCACACTCATTTATCTTCCTTCCTGACAAAAAGATGAAAAAATATTGAAAAATGAATATTTTTCTTCCTATTTTTCTCATCTTAAACTTTAAGCAGTCCTCAATAAGATATAAGCAAATTAAGTCTAGAAACTAATAAAAAGGATTATATAAATGACCCAGTGAGATTTATACCTAGAAGGCAAGGTTGTTTTCACATCTGAAAAAAATAAACTGTATCAATAGAATATTGGGCAAAACACACATAATAATCTCAATAAATGTAGAGAAAAGCTTTTGAAAAATCCTACACCCCTTCATGATAAAAACAAAAACAAAGACAAAAAACATTGGTAGCTAGAACTAGAGAACACTCCTACAACTAAATAAAGGTCACCTATGGAAAACTCACAACTAGCATCATATTCAATGTTGAAAAAATTTTTCCCCTAAACATTAGGATTAAGGCAAGAATGTCTGATCTCACCACTTCTATTCAGCATGGTGCTGGAAGTTCTAGCCAGGGCAATCAAGAAAGACAATGAAAAGACATCCAGATTGGAAAGGAAAAAGTAAAACTATCTTTATTTGCAAATGGCATGATTTAATGGAAAGAGATTCCTAAGAAATCTATTAAAAATCTATTAAAACTAATAAAAAATATTCTGTGACATAGCAGGGGATAGATCAATATATAAAAATCAAAAATTAATTATACATCAGGGCACCTGAGTAGCTCAGTCAGTTGGCATCAGACTCTTGGTTTCAGCTCAGGTCATATCTCAAGGTCGTGAGATTAAGCCCTCAGTCAGGCTTGCCCCACTCAGCCTGAAGTCTGCATGTCCTTCTCCCTCTGCTCCTGCCCACCTATTCTCTCTCTGTCATAAAAAATAATAAAATAAAATAAGATAAAATGAAAAATCAATTATATATCTATGCACTAGAAACCCCAAAATGAAATAAGGAAAAAAATTCCACCTAGAAATAAACTTAACAAAAGAATTGAAAAACTGGGCAGCCCAGGTGGCTCAGTGGTTTAGCGCCACCTTCAGCCCAGGGCATAATCCTGGAGATCCAGGATCGAGTCCCACGTTGAGCTCCCTGCATGGAGCCTGCTTCTCCCTCTGCCTGTGTCTCTGCCTCTCTCTCTCTGTGTGTGTGTGTCTCTCATGAATACATAAATAAAATATTTTTTAAAAAAGAACTGAAAAACTTACCTTCTGAAAACTACAATACACTGTTGAAAGACATTAATGAAGACTTAAATAAATAGGAAGATGTCGGTTTTCATGAATCCAAGGACTTAATATCATTGTCAGGATTCCCCCATATGGATCTATAGATTCAACATAATCCCTAACAAATCTCAGTTGATTTTTTTTTTTTCAGAAACTGACAAGCTGATCCTAAAATTCATATGGAGATGCAAGAGATCCAGAATAGTCAAAGCAATTTTGGGGGAAAAAAGATGTTTGGGCCATGTACTTCCCAATTTCAAAACTTACTAGAAGTTGATAGTGATAAAGAAGACAAAGTGGTACTAGCATAAGGATAGACATAGATCAACAGAATAGAGTCAAGAGTCCAGATATGGATCTAAAATTATGGCCAATTTTTGACAAGGGTTCCAAGACAATTCAGTGGTGCAAGAACAGTCTTTTCAAGAAATGGTGCTGGGACAACTCTGTCTATATATCTCCATATGAAGAAGCAGAGAGTTAGACCTCTACTTCATAGCATACACACAAATTAATTAAAAAATGCATCAAAGAGAACTGAATAATGTATATAATTGTTTTTTAAATAATTGTTGAATCACTATATCACTATACTGTACACCTGAAACTATTATAACACTATGTGTTAATTACACTGGCGTTAAAATCTTAAAAAGTAATAAATTTTTAAAATGCATCAAATATCTAGGTAAGTAAGAGCTTAAACTATAAAGCTCTTAGAAGACATACAGGAATAAATCTGCATGAACTTGGATTAGTCAACTTCTTTGTAGCGATGACATCAAAATCACAAGCAACAAAAGAAATAAATATGTAAATGGACTACAAAAGTAAGAAAATTCGTATGTCAAAAGACACCACCGATAAATACACAAGAGTAAAAAACTAAAAATAAGAAGCTAAAAAAAAAAAAAAGCTAACCCAAACTATGGGAGAAAATATTTGCAAATCACATATATACAAAAGGAATTTATATCTATAATACATAAGGAACTCTTACAACTCAACAACAAAAGACAACCTAATTTTAAAAGGAGCAAAGGATCTGAAGGGACATTTCTCCAAAGAAGATACCTAAATTGCCAATAAATACATATAAAGACAACTCAGCATTGTTAGCTATCAGGTAATGTAAATAAAAATCATGATGACATAAGCAGTCCCACTGGGGGGATAGGATGGGTATAATCAAAAAGACAAATGTAACAAATGTTGGTGAAGAAACATGAACTGTGTATAGTGGTGATGGTACCATATATAACATGGCACAACCACTTTGTAGAACGATCTAGCGGTTCTTCAAAGGATTAAACACAGAGCTTCTGAATGATCCATCAATTCAACTCCCAAGTATCTAACATAGATGAAAATACATGTCCACAGTAAAACTTGTCCGTAGGAGCACTATTCACAATAGCCAAAAATTAGAAATGACCCAGCGTTCATAAACTGATTAACGGATAAATAAAATATGGTATATCCATAGGATAATACATTATTTAGCAATAAAAAGAAGTATTTGTACATACTACAACATGGATACACCTTTAAAACAGTATTAAAAGTGAAATAAGACAGTCATAAAATATCACATATGATTCCACTTATATGAAATGTACAAAACAGTCAAATATATAGACAGGAAGGAAGAAACGAGAAGTGGCTCTAATGAGTAAGCATTTTCATTTTAGAGTGATGAAAATATTCTAAAATTGTAGTGATGGTTGCACAATTCTGGGTATATAGTGAGAGCCACTGAACTTTATGGTATGTGAATTATATTTCAATAAAACTGTGAAACAAAAAGAATTCAGGTACGACTCTGATTTATGAACCTCCAGGACAGACAATGAGCCATTTTCCACCTTACAGAATTTCACAATGTTTGTTTCAGACATCTGAAGACACAAGTGCTATTTCCCTACAGGGAAACCTATTGCTTCCAGAAATTGTTCACCTAATATTGAAACAATATCCTTAATTTTCTTATTCTTTAGATAAGACCGAAGCTAAAGAATATGCTGAATCAAACACTTTGTGGTAGAAAAGGGAGGAAGGATAATACCCAAGAGTTATTTTCTCTGCAGAAGTTTTTTGGTGTTTTCTTTTTTTTTCTTTTTCCCTGTTGTGGTCACTAAATCATAGTAAACGCAGTAGGATATGAAAGTTTAACCTATTTTCTGACACGAAAATTCCAAGGTCATGCCTGTCGATGATACATTATAGGAAATCATTACATACATTCTGTTGAAGAAGGCCACCTTCTCCAGGATGAGAAGAAAATACTCCCTCTTCTCACAAAACAGAAAAGTAGTGAGGTAGTCATTGTGTTTATTTCAAAACTGACCCTGGGTAAAAAAGAAGCACTTATGCTGTGGCTGATAGTTTCAGTTTGTTGAAGATTTGAGTTGAAAAACTTCCTGATTGGCTAAGAGCTACTGTGAGAGGAAAATAATATATAAGAGATTAAGAGAAGGTACAGTGTGGAGGGTTAAAAAAGATGGAAATGTAGGAAGCTGAGAAGGTTTGAAGGAGGCAGGCAAGAGAGAAAAATCCCAGGAGATCAGAGCTGGAAAAGTGACCCCGAGGGGAAAATCTGATAAGCCCATGGGTGCCCACAGAAGGTCCACCCAACAGGACTGCACCTGTGTGTAGACATCACGTGGGCACATCCTTTGGGCCACACCAAGCCATCACCATGGGCAGTATGGAAGGTAACTCTGTTACCATTGGGATGTCCCTTACGGATGCCTCCCTGCCATGCTCCGGGGACAATTATAAGGACCAAACAGGATTCTAAGAGAGGGGCTATGAGGCGAGATGGGGTTAATGGGGAAAACGTCAAGACTCATATTCGAAGGGATTGCAGTCAACAACCTTGTCCTTCAAGTGGATTCTCTACATAAATGAGTGTTACTACGGATTAGGTACTTATGGCACATATGTTGTAATATGATTGATCACTTAGGAAATCCTTTGAAAGAGGATTTTATTTTATTTTAAAGATTTTATTTATTTATTCATGAGAGACAGAGAGGAGAGAGAGAGAGAGAGAGAGAGGCAGAGACACAGGCAGAGGGAGAAGCAGGCTCCATGCAGGGAGCCCGATGTGGGACTCAATCCCGGGACTCCAGGATCACCCCCTGGGTGGAAGGCAGAGGCTCAACTGCCCAGCCACCCAGGCATCCCAAGGATTTTATTTTAGAGAAAATATTGATTATGATTTACAGTTGAGTCTGATACTTGAACTAGGGTGAAAAATAAATGAATTATTTTATGGGAGACTCCTACCATTGATTAAAACGTCTATTGAGTGCAAGGCACTATTAGTCTACATCATGAGAGGTAAATGTCATTGTTCCTGTTTCATAAAGTAAACTGAGTGTCTGAGAGAACGAACATCTAACTCGGGGTCACACTGCTGGTAAAAATCTCAGACTTTCATCTCCAACTGGGCTTGTGCAATGTATTGTGACATCATTCTTATTTGGCTAATAAATTGCTTCTGAAGAATAAATGAGCAATAGGGTCATCGGTTTGTTTATTTGGGTTTTTTTAAGTGCATAGTGATGCCTATGTAGACAGTAAGGTAAGAATACTCTACTGTAGAGGCAAAATATGTATTTTTAATTTTTTTATTGAGATGTCATCATATTGGCTGAAGGGAGAAAAAAGGACACGGAGTTGTTTAGAAACTTGTGATGCGCCTGCATGCTATAATCAGAAGCCTTTTGCAGCCCCACTAATACCTTGGAATCCCCATTCCTTTGCTAATAATATGATTACACCCTTCTGCTTTGGTGTCTGATCCCAGCAACACCCCCACAGATAACCCAATTCCGGAGAACACCCAAGGTGAAATTCTATCGCTAGTTCCACTAATAATGAAAGCCATGCATCACAGCTGCAAATTGCCAAGGACCCTGGAGTAGGCTAAGAGGAGATATTTTAATAGCCTTAGGTAATTACTAAGCACAGACATTTGCCATAATAGGAAATGGAAGAAGCTGTATCTCAGGTATAAACTGCATAGCAAGAGGGCTGACCCTTCTTTTCCACAAGCACCTCCCAGCAATTTATTTAGACAGTATCACAGAAAGCATTTTAGGATCAAACCAGCTTTGGTGAGAAATCCCAAATTGCAAGGCTGAACAAACTTGGATATGCAGAATAAACTGAAGTTTAAGACTGCTCCAATGGAAAAAATCAAGAACTATATTTTTTCTCCACTTGCTAATTCACTTAATAAACCTAATAACCAAGATAGCAGTCTAATGCTGAGAGTACTAAGAGGAACTGCTTTGAGAAGACATTAGGGAGATATCTTAAACCCTTAAATGAGACTCAAAGGCATCCTATATAGAATTACACATATAGACCACACCTTTAAATAAAAGAATATGAATAGTTAATGTTAAAAAAAAAATCTTTCAGTATCAACCAAGTGGGAAGCGAGCTTATTTTCAGCTGTCACTGCCTCTCCAGGATGTGATCGGGAATGCAATGTGAATGCTGCACTCCTCTTAGCTCTTGTTCATCAGGGAGCTCCCCTGGGCAAATTTCTCATTACTTTACCCAATATGGCTAGGCACTTTTTCTGATGTCATGTCCTGTATCTGTCTGTGGCCAAGCATTTAGCTCAATGTGTCCACCTGGAGTTCTATTACTGAACAGGGGCAAGCTCAGCTTAATTTCAAATCATACCAGCTTTTTATTCATTTAGTGTCAAGATCATCAATGACTTTCAAGTTTTAAAACCAATGGACAGTTTCTGGTCCCTAAAACACATTTTGCACTTGACATCCAAGGTCCCAAACTCTCTTGCTTTTCCTCCTACCACTCTGGCTCTCAGAATTCTTTACTGACCCCTCCTCATCAACCTGCCCTCTAAATTTTGGAATATTTTAGGTCTCTCTGTTAAGCTTCCGATCTTTTCTATAGGCATTAATGATCTCATCTCATCTCATGGTCTTAACTGTCATTTAAATACATTCACAACTGTATTTCTCTAGTTCTGACCTACTATTTCCTGAACTCCAGACTCAGCCTGCTGCCTACTCAACATCTTCATTTGTATGGCATGTGAAATTTATAAACACACACACGTATGTGTGTTAAATATATATATAGACAGTTGACCCTTAAATCACATGGGTTTGTACTGTGTGGGTTCACTTAAATGCAGATTTTTTTCAATAGATATATTAGAAAATTTTAGGAGAGTTTGTGGCAATTTGAAAGAACTCACAGATGAACTACATAGCCTAGAAATACAAAAAAAAAAAAAAAAAAAACCCAAAAACTAAGAAAAAGTCAGGTATTGTAAGAATACAGTGTATGATACATATAACTTACAAAATATGTATTAATCAACTATTTATGTTATTGGTAAGGCTTCTGGTCAACAGCAGGTTATTAGTAGTTAAATCTGGGGGAATTCAGAAGTTACACACAGATTTTCAACTGTGTGGGGGTTGGTGCCGCTTGTTCAAAGGTCAACTGTATATCCATTCCTCTCTCTGTATCTATAAATGCGTTTCATCACTTTCTCTTACACTCCAAACCCAACCCAGCAACAAATCTCAATGGGCGGCCCCTTTAAAGTATATCCAGAAACTTATCACTTTTCGCCACACCTACCTCGGGATCCAAGCAACTAACCTGCTTACCTAGATTAGCCTAACACACCTCCCTATTTTTGGCTTTGTTCCCTTATATTCTACTCTCAGCACAAGTAGTGTGATGTCTTTTAAAAGCAAGTCATGTTAGTCTTCTATTCAACACATACTGATGGTCTTCTATCTCACTCAAAGTAAAAGCCAAAGTCCTTACAATGGCTTAGAAGGCTTTTAACAGTATGTGTCCCTCCCAACCCACCTCTCTTGACCTTATCCCCAGTGATTCTCTCACTGACTCACTCCACTCTGGCACAACGGCTTCTTCTTACTCTTCGCTGAATACAACAGTCAGGCCCCACTTCAAAGCTTTGCACTTGTTCTTCCTTTGCCTAAAATGTTCTTTCCTGTCTCCCTTACCTCCTTCAGTTCTCTGATTAAAATGTCCCCTTCTTTGTGAGACCCTCTCTGACCATCCCATTTTAAATTGTAACGTCCTCTCAGAATTACCTATTCCTCTTCTTTGCTCTTTAATTTTTCTAACACTTGTCATTATTTGGCATAACGTGTATTTTATCCTTGTTGATCTATTGTCTGTATCCTCCCATGTATGCAAGTTGCATGAAGTCAGGGATTTTTTATCTTTTTAAGTCAAGGCTGTGCCCCAGTTCCTCAAACAGTATGTGTCAGATCCAAAACAAGCACCTCATATATATTTTGAATGAATGAATGAATGAATGAGTAAATCCACAGTTATCTGCTTCATATTTAATAGCATGAAATATTTACTTAATGGCTAAGGATCAAAAAACTATAGGGTGCCATGATCTTCAAAATCATCAGTCCAGTGCATCTCCCTCTACAGATAACAAGGTAAAGTCTGAAGTAGACTCATATCCTCTGTTTCTCACCCTGGGTGCTGTCCATGAATGAGCCTACATGGACTGTTGCATAGTCTCCAGTTCCATTAGAGCTACAGGGCCCTTCCATTTTCTTCAAGTCAGCTTTCCTGCTGTTTTGTGTCAATAATGATGACAAAGATGTGATAGCACTAAGTTTATTGTGTTTACTATTCATTACTCATTGTACTAAGATTTTCTTGTGCATTATGTCATTTAATTCTCATAGCTGGTATTATTGACTCTTTCTTACAAATGAACACAAGACTTAGCAAGGTTAAGCAGTGTGAAAGAGCTCATACAGCTAATTAGAGACAAGAATCTGGTTATGAACTGAGATCTGCCTAAGTCCAGAACCCAAGATCTTGGCCTCTAAGGGTTGGCCTTTAAGAGGCCTCTTGCCTCCCTCAGGTCTCTGCCAAGTTGTGCTTGGCCCTATACAGAGGTGTAGACTCCCTTGGTAGTCCTGATGATGGCCACCATGAAGACAAGGCATTTAGAAGCACGCAGGCGATCCCTGTTTCAAAGACCTTTGGGGTGTAAGGGCAAGACTCCTCTCTATAAATGACAAGAACAAAAAAAAATAAAAATAAAAAATAAATGACAAGAACAAAAATGACTGCCATAATTCACTTGAGGTCATCCATCTGGGTCTAAGCATAGCAAAAGTAATTGTTATGAAACATTCAACAGCACCCTCTATTTCTGTTTCCGATACTAGCTACAACATTAGAAGGGAAATTTGGATTTAATGAGACTGTTAAAGCAAATGTACATTCTCTTCTGGCTCATAAACAAGAAATAGAAACATGCAATCCTTTAAAAGCTCTTGCCAGCTAGAATTGGCTAAATTAATGATCTTAAAAAGCAATTTTGAAAAATTACATAATGAATTTAATTCTCCTTTCATTAAAAGATTTATCTCACATGGACAAAACATGTGCTCATCCCATGAAGCAAAATCTGGTAGACTGTCCAAATCCTGGTTCCAATACTTATTAGATATTAGATACAGATATTAGGAATGGTTTTTAGCCATGATAGGCCTCAATTTGTCCATTTTTAAGGGAATTAATGCCACCTATCATGTGCTTTAAAGACTGAATAATGTTATATATAAAAGTGCCTTGCACAGTAGCTGACGTATAATAGCTTCTCAATAAAGGTTAGTTTGTAAATAGGGTCCCTAAAAAATGCATTAATTGGCCAAGTGCAATGGCATGTTATCATTTGTTAAAGAAGTTTCAAAAGAATTTCTGAAAGTATTTTGTCAATCTTGTCACTTCAGAGGTAGCAAGCCTTTCCGTGGACTCCTGTAGACCTCACAGATCTGTACATATAAAGCTTAGAAGTAAAATAGTGAAGTCCTGGATAGTCACCCACATGTCATTATGAGAAACTGAAAATGATTCTCTATGTGCTGACATTAAGCGTGTGTGGTGCCTGCCAAGCCCAGCAGGTGCTCTTAGAGCAAGTAATAGAGTCAAAATGTCTCACAAAGAAGAACAGTGTGCTCAGAGAAACAGAAGTACCTGTTTCTTCATAATAACAGGTATTATGTCATATTCTTCATAATAAATATATAATTATTTTTAATAGTAAATGAGCCTCTATCATAAGGATTAAGTTCACATGATGATGGAGGCTGAGAAAGCCCAAGATCTTCAGTCAGCAAGCTAGAGACCCAGGAGACCAATGTATATATATTTCTGGTCATGGTTCTGCTTCTCTGATTGAGGCCTAAGTGAGACGTGTTATTATCAACACTGAAGCCTAGACAATGAGAAACCCTGATGACAGTCTCTTCTGTTTTTTTTCCAGAAAACCAATGAGAAAGCCTGAGGTCATATAAGACCATAAAAACTGATTTATCTGCCAATAGGATAAATCAGCTTAAATATGTCCATACATGTCAAAAGCCATAATGAGACTGAGATGTCATTAAGATGATATGATGATAATATTTCATCAGAGGAACAATGAATATTCAAATCCTACTGTTTGCCTACACACCACCTTTTCTAAGCAAGACAAAGTAACAATTGATGGATTATGTACCTTCACAGCTCTATTGAGATGATGCATAGATGGGTATACGTGTGGTACATGGTAAGAGATGTTGTAAAAGATAATTCAATCTCATCTTCCATAGTGTAAATTCAACAGACCATGCTCAAAATTTAACAAGTGCCAACATACGCACATTAATTAGAAATACAGAAGTAAATACCAAAAGGAGTAGGTATGATAATAGAAAGCAGTTGCCTCCAGGGAGAGAAAACAGTGATGAGGGAGAGGGGTATGGTACAGTGTTGCCTTCTAATATGCCGTACGTATAGCTGATTAAAATTTTAAAATTGTAAAAAAGTATATACAAAGATTCCGATCATAGAGTTGCTTATAAAAATAAGAAAATTAACACTAAATATCCATACTCACAAAATGAATAAATTACTATATACTGTATAATGGAATGTACTATGAATGAAATAATCTTTAGAAGGAGAGTTTTAGCAGACATATGTTCATGGTTAATACAGAGCAGCAGGCTTCAAAATTGTACAATCAGCATCATCTCAAATAGGATAAAAATGAACTCAAGTAGGAAAAAAGTTAACTGAAGGATGGAAATATCTGGATGTGTAAGTGGTGAGTTATACACGAGTTTGTCCTCTGCTGCTTTTCACGTGTGGATTCACGTTCTCCAAAATTGTCACAATGAACATCAAAAGGAAGGGGGAGGGACAGGAAGAAGCAGAAGAGAAAGAGGAAGGAGGAAAGGGGGGGGGGGGTGGAAGAGCAGAGGGAGGGGGGAGGTGATGGGAGCTGCAGTGACTCAAGGAGCAGGTGGAGAAGGCTGGTTGGTCCCAGTGGCACCCAACACTCTGTACCTCCTTGCCACGGGGATGGGGATGACAGACGCCTGGTGCCTTTGGAGTTGCTTTAAAGACTATCCCAGGCCATTCTGAAGGAACTGAGTGTTACTTCCTATGAAGGGGCTGCCCTACTCATGGTCTATATATACTCTTCTGCATCCCCTTTTCTAACTTTTAAAAGAAAAATTCAAATGAATTCATTTGGGGAATATGAAAAATAGTGAAAGGGAATAAAGGGGAAAGGAGAAAAATAAGTGGGAAATATCAGAAAGGGAGACAGAACATGAGAAACTCCTAACTCTGGGAAACGAACTAGGGGTGGTGGAAGGGGAGGAGGGCGGGGGGTGGGTGTGACTGGGTGACAGGCACTGAGGAGGGCACTTGATGGGATGAGCACTGGGTGTTATTCTATATGTTGGCAAATTGAACAACAATAAAAAATAAATTTATTATTAAAAATAAATTAAATAAATAAATAAGTAAGTAAATAAATAAATAAATCATGAACAAAGTGCACCCTTAAAAGTTAATGCTTAGATGAGTTTTGACGAGAGCATACACCTGCGTAAACATCACTGCGGTCAGGATATAGAGCATTTCCATCACCCAGGAAGTTCTTTTGTGTTCCTTGCAGGGAATACAACACTCCGCTGGGAAATCACTGCAGGTAACATCGCGTGGTTTATGCTGCTCGTTAAAGACCTTTGTATAAATGTAAGTGCACAGTATGCGTCCTTCCTTGCCTGCATTCTTTTGCTTGGCATATTTTGGGGATGTGCCCATGTTGTTGCATGCATTAATAATAGTTTGTTCTTTTTTATTGCTAATTAGTGTTACATTACTCGAACATACCATAATTTGTCCATCTGTTTGGATACTTTCCGGTTTGACCCATTACAAGAAAAAAAACACTGCTATGAAGAATTGTGAACATGTCCTTTTGTGGACATATGTCTTCACTTCTTTTCAGCAAATAACTTAGAAATGAAACTGCTATGCTATAAGGGCAGATGGATGTTGAACTTTTTAAGAAATCACCAAGCTGTTTTCTGAAGAGGTTATACTTTTGTACTCCCACTAGAAATGTAGAATTATTCCAGGTTGCTCTACATTTCTGCATATATTTGGTATTGTCAGTCTTCTTTCTTTTAGCTACTATACTAGATGAAAAGGTGTATCTCATGATATGGAATATGTTTACTTTTTGGTCATTTGTGTGTCATCTTCTGTGAAACGTCCATTCAGGGTTTTTTGGTCTACTTTTAATGGGTTGTCTTTTTATTGAGACATTGTGGGGATTTTTTAATCTTCTAAATACAAACCATTTGTCAGAAATACGCATTGCAAATATTTGCTACAGACAGTGGCTTGACATTTTTTTTTGACTTGACATTTTTTAATGGTGTTTTGTAAGAAACAGTTTTTTTTTAAATTTTTATTCTTATGAGATTCAGCATATTATAGTTTCTCTTTTTTAGCTAGTGCTCTTTCAGTTCTAAGATATCTTTGTCTGCCCCATGGTTGCAAATATATTATTCTATGCTTTCCTTTAGATATATTATTCATTTCAAATTAATTTTTGGTATGAAGTAAGAATTGAGTCTAATGATTTATTTTGCTTTCCTATATGGGTAGCCAGTGGTGTCAGCAGATTTGTTGAAAATATTTTACTTTCTGCATTGAATTACCTTTGTACTTACAAGAAATAGATTTGCTTTTTATTAGGGTCCTACAGGCACAGCTTTCTCCCACAACAGGGGTGGTCAAGAATGTCTATGCTCACCATTTGCAAGAACAAACAAGAAAGAATAAAGTCAAAATCATTTTGAATTCCTACCCCTTTCCTGAGATGTTCCCTAATGGGTATTAAGTACTTCATCTAAGAAAGGAAGCATTTCAAAGAAGCAGCTACATAATGTACTAGAGAAATCTAAATCTTTGTGCATGTCTCAGATCCTTTCTGGTGCAAATCTTGGTGTTTCTAAAAGTTAAGCAGAGGGAACAAACATTTACGGAGGGTTTAAGTTTTGCCAGGTACTTAAGCAAGCATTTTAAGAACATTATCTCCAGTACCGCTCTTATGGATACTATGAGGTAGCTATCTGAATTCCATTATGTGGATAAGAAAACTAAGAGCTTGGTACAGTCACTTGGCCGGTTGGTGGTAGAAGCAGGATCTGGCTGTGTTTGCTTGCATCCAAATCCACAGTCCTTTAGGATATTTCATGTGACCGTTCACAGAAGAAATCTGAAGGACATCCCATTAGGGGACAAGAAAATAGATGGAGAATGTTTCTAGTATTCTTGAGCTACAGGATCATCAATCCTCTTTCAAAATCCTTAAGTTGTGAGAGGTTTCTTCTCTTTACCAAATTTACCACCTCAATTTTGGGCCTTGAGCTAAGTTTCGAATAATATAATACCCTGAAAGCCACTGGATTGGAGCAGATCCCTGAGTATTCTCAGGGGCATGTGTTGGTAGACTCAATTACAAGAGCAAGGATAGCTTTTATATATTTTCAATGGAATTTTAAAAATAAATATATTTTCCCTAAAGCAAATTTATTGGCTGACAAACTGAGAATTTACTTGTAATTACCGCCTTCCCCACTCATGTACACAGATACCTTAGACACTAATTATTACATGATTCCCTTGACAGTATCTTATTTTCCCATGTACCAAGTAATCATTGTCAGCTGTAAATAACAATAAGAAGACAACATGTGCCAGGGCCATATTGTGTAACAGAGTTTATATGGCTTGCACTCATGTAAAAGAAATAAAAAAGGCAGGCACTGGCCCTGACAATCACAGGAATTTAGGGTTTGCAAGTGAGGTTCTCTTTTGTTAACCTGACAAAATTAGTCATGCTTCCTGTATCTTTCTTGCCACATTTTTGGGGCACTGTTAGATTTTATTTGGGGAGTGTTGCATGTAGCCAAATTTATTCAAATGCATTTGTTTTCAAGCAGACTGAAGCATACCACAACAAAGCTATTCATATTTGTTACCTCCCTCCCCATGATATTTGCTGGAAATGTGAGGCAAACACACACTCTCCTTTTGAAATGATGGCTCTGAAGAAATGTAAGCTGGCTGCTGCCACTACCATGTCACAAGAACTTATCCATGTGTCAAGTCAATGAAGAGAAAGCAGAGCTGAGAAATGAGAGAATGGATGCTGATCAAATTTAAACTTTGGCTTCGTACACACCTACGTCAGATTAGGTTTCCATGTCCAACAACGAAACTGTCCCTGAGAAATACTCAAGGTAAGTCCATGGGGACAAAGCGCCAAGCATGTTGCCAACACGCACTGATGCACAAGCATCAGAAATGTCACACAAAGTGGGCATCTAAGAAAAGCAGCCTTGGCTCCCAAGCTGGCTTCTGCTAACAAGATGTTCTCTGAAGATGGTTTTGTTGGGGTTGGACCTAACACCAAAGGGCACACAGAGGAACAGGTTCTATCTGGCTGGCTAGCAGGAGGCATCAGGTGGAAGGGGCACAAGTACATCCTGACGCACCTGTTTGACTTACGTGGCACTTAATCATGCACTGGCTATGATGAGCCTGGTGATGCTGTTTGTAGCAAGTCTTGTATTATGTAGCCTTTTGTGTGAACGTGACTCCAATCCCCTCTTACACTTCAAGCTCCTCAAGAAAGTGCTATGTGTGATGCTTTTCAAAATTCCTCGTGGTGCCTGGCGCAGACCTTGATATACAGCAGATTCTCATAAATACTCACTGAATTAACGGAGGAATCAAACATCAAATGAATGAAATACCGTATCATTGTTAAGGTCACTGTATAAATAAAACTTTATCAAATCCAATTTACCATCTGTTTACTTGATTCTGTTTTTCCCTTCCTTGTCCTTATTTAAAATGACCCTCTCAGGGTATTATGCTGAGCAGAATAAGTCAAACAGAGGAAAACAATTATCATATGATCTCACTCACGGGTGGAATTTAAGAAACGAAACAAAGGAGTACAAAATAAAACAAGACATAATCAGAGAGGGAGACAAACCACAGGAGACTCTTAATCATAGGAAACACTCAGGGTTTCTGGACGGGAGGGAATGGGGTAACTGGGTGATGGGATGAGCACAAGGTGTTATATCAGACTGATGAATCACTGACCTCTTCCTCTGAAACTAATAATACACTATATGTTAATTAACTGAATTTAAAGAAACCAACAAAAAACTCTAAGCCAAAACATTCAGGAATAAAATATTACACAGGCAAAAAACAAAACAAAACAAAACAAAACAAAACACCCTCTCCTACTTTTTAAGTCTCTGAACTATATACGAAGTTTGGGTTTAGTCTGAATGTTTAAAACTCAAGCAACCTTCCCCAACTTCTTTGTCTTGGCTCCTACACTTACCTTTTAAGAGTTAGGTGATTTTTCTTCACCAGTAACTTTTTTTTTCATAGGGTGCATCTCCACTATTTTTCAAAACCAGCCCATCATTATGCAGAAAGCTACCCCATTCTAAACCATGAGCCTTGTTCATGGCCAAGACAGAATGAGGACTATATCCTCCAAAATAAATCGTGTACAGGACTTCTGTTAACAGCCCAGACATACAGTCACACCAAAGTCAGATCTCTGGCAGTGAACCTTAGAAATCCCCTCTTTCTCTCTCTCTCTCTCTCCCTCTTTCTCTCCCTTTTTCCAATTATCCCCAAGAGAATTTTATGCTCGCAAAGAATGAGGATCACCGTGAATTACTTTGACTTGAGAAACGGAGGGAGGCAAAGCACCTCCTTACGTTTAAAGGACTCACTATGGTAGCAGGGATGAAGTTAGTTGTTAGTAAGTATCTGCTTCTCCTAGAACAGGAAAACTCTTCAACTCTTCAACGCGAAGAATTATTTTGGACAAGCAACAGCATTACAGAGAAACATTCCATTCTAGAGCTGAAGTTTAGAGGTGAAGCCAGAAGCTGTTTAATGTCCCACCATCAGGCCCAGGAATCTTTTCCAAAATTCTTTTCAGGATAATAAAAGGATCTCAGTTTCAATTATAGGCTCAGAACACAGAGGTTATTTTTGGACATCTATCTCCTCTTTGTTTAGGACAGAACCACCAGCATGGGTTTACACTTGATAATTCACTTAAATATCAGTGAGACTATCCTGTCAGAAACCTTCAAACGCTGTGTGATTGGAAACCCTTGGGAAATTTCCCTTTAGGGGGCCTGACAGCCCTGGAAATACAAAATAATGATTTTTTTTCCTTTTTCCAAGAATAGATGTGTTGAATAACTGCAGTTATTTTTTTATGTAACATATGCTATAGTCTCTGAACTCTTTCTAAAATATATGCTACATAGCTACAATACTCAGAAAAATATGTGATCTAAGAAATTCCTCCCTTAAAGTTTCCCTCCATTAAGAAGCCATGTTTGCCTCACTCATTCTCTAAAGACGAGGGAAATTTTTGCCCTATGGTATTGGGAGCCAGGGGGGGAATATTGGGATTATACTACATAAGACCTATGATTTCTGTTTGAGGAGAGAAAATTAAAAAGGTGAGAAGACCTCCTGGCTCCCTAACAATCCCTCAGTGTGGCCCACAGAGTATCATACAAAGAGCGAGGAATGCTTGAGCCTCTAGAACCTGGGAAAGGCAAGAAAGTAGATTCTTCCCAAGAGCCTCCAAAAGGAAAATAACCCTGCTGACATCTTCATTTTAGCCCCACTGAGACCCATTTCAGACTTTCAACATCTAGAACTGCAAATAAATAAACTTATGGTGTTTAAGTCACTGAGTTTGTAGTAATGTGTTACAGCAACCATAGGAAACCAATGCATTTCATGATAAGTAATTAATTAGCGACAGGCAGAGGTGGGAACAAATTTTCATAGAAATCAGTTGATAAAAATTACACTGACAGGTAACTTGGAATAAATATACGTGCAACAAGCAAAATGTTCTGTAAACCATAACAAGTACCCTAAAATATATGCCAGTAATTTTGATGCAGCCCATGTAAAGACAAGAATATGAGGGCTTTTTCTGGAAGTGAAAAGTGACTAATAAAACCAGAACTGCACTGAAGATCATTCACAGGTTTCGCATATATTCTGAGGCATAAAACCTCATGGTTAAGAGCATGGGTGCTGAGACCAGACTATTTAGCTCTGTCAGTTGTTCATTCCATTGACCTTGGGCATAAACACTCAAAGCTTGCATTTCCTTAGACATTTAAAAAAAAGGGTAATAACATCTACTTTATGGAAGGATGAAAATTAAATGGGTTAACTCAACATAAAACACAGCACAGTGCCCATATATAATGAGTTCAAAAATGTCATCTATTTGTATGATATTTTCATTCTTACATTGATAGAGTTCTCATTCCAAACATTGGCACTTTAAGCAAATTATTTTGTTGTCTTCATTAAGACCCAATTAAACAACTGCTCCCAGGACGCTACAGTGTCAGGACTGGGTGGACCCAATGGAAGAATCACGGTTCACACTCAGGTACCACACAGTAGGAAGAGCCAGGTAAGCATCTCTGCTGGCAGGATTTTGTCTTAATGAGGGGTATTTCTGCCTGGGTGAACTTCACATTATAGCAGCATCTGGAGCTAATCTCTGCACCCAGCGGGTGTCTGTGGACACCAATGACTCCCATTCCTACCATAAGAGAGAGGAGTAAAGAGTTGAAATCAACTGAAAAGGAAGGTAGCAGAAACACCCGTAGTTCTTGGCATTACTGAGCCTAAAGAATGGCTGAATTGCTTCCTTATGAAGCAGCACAGATGCTAGAAACTTGCACCTGTTCTTAGGTGTGAAAAAGGAGAAGAGGAAAAAAAAAAAACAGAAGAAACAAGAACATCAAGGGAGAAAGAGACCAGTTTTCAGAAGTCACAAAGACCAAAACTCTACAGTAGGAGAATAAATAACCATTTGGGGACCTATCCTCCTCACCGAACTATGAGTTTTTCACAGAAAATACCTTCCTCACTGTTGTGAGCCACACAGTAGACACCCAACAAATATCTATTCAACTGAGTTCTAAGGGTGAAATACCATAAAATACAAAATTATGAAATGTGTGGCAGGATAATTTAATCATCTGTGAGATATTTTCCTTTCTACAGAAGGTGTGTGTGTGTGTGTGTGTGCGCGCACCATCCAAAGGGAGAAGATTCCAGGCTTTGTATCCTAAAATCCAGAGATCTCCAGCGAATTAAGCTGATTTGTTTTATTTTATTTTTTTATTTTTTATTTTATTTTATTTTTTATTTTTTTTAATTTATTTTTTATTGGTGTTCAATTTACTAACATACAGAATAACCCCCAGTGCCTGTCACCCATTCACTCCCACCCCCCGCCCTTCTCCCCTTCTACCACCCCTAGTTCGTTTTTTTTAAAAGCCAAGGTCTACAGAGACACAGACCCAAAGTCTACGCATAGGGTGCAGGATACAGCCCTGAGCTATGTGAATGGAAGACACAGCTGAAAGGGAGCATCCTAAGGCAAATGAAGCCAGTTAGGGCTTTGGGGGAGACTTCCAGGAATGCCAGGGAGACAAGGCCTTTGACCAGGTGGCTTGCAGGTGTTGGAACCATCAACACGGAGGGCCACAGGGGTGAGCGCTGGGGTTTTGAGGCCTCAGATAAAACTTCCTGGTTCCACGGGATAGAAAAAAAGGTTTCAAGGGCAGCCTGGGGGCTCAGAGGTTTAGCACCTGCCTTCAGCCCAGGGCGTGGCCCTGGGGTCCCAGGTTCAAGTCCCATGTTGGGCTCCCTGCATGGAGCCTGCTCCTCCCTCTACCTGTGTCTCTGCCTCTGTCTCTGTGTGTTTATCATGAATAAATCTATTTAAAAAAATAAAAAAAGAAAAGGGGAATCAAGACAGCCTCACCAGTGTCAGCTGGGCCTGCGATGGGTTAAAGACTCAGAGCCCTCCATTGCAGGGGGTACCATGTAAATCCTCCGATTCCTTGCAGGACTCTAAGAAAGGAGGACGATGAAAAGGATGCAAAGAGTCATTTAATTTGATTTGGAAAAATAAAAACATGTCATGCTTCTGTCCAGACAGCAGTAAGACAAAATTCATATACCTGTATACAAACGATAAGACTGCCCTGAAGCGTTAAAGCAGCTACCTCTGTTTAGTGCCACTATAATATTCATTTTTCAAACACATATATATACACACACATAAGTACGTTTCTTTTAAAAATTAAAGTATGAAGAATCCACATTCCTACCCTCTACTCTATAGATAATGGTGAAACGATTTTTTTTCCTGGGAGCGACAGATGTTGCCCTTCTTTGGAACAAAGTTAAAGTGGGCGCCTGCTGCAGCCCACGAGCCAGGCGGCCGAGGCTGGAGGTCGGGGTCTCCCGGGAGAAGACCCCCGCCAACTGCTCCTGCCTCCGCTGGCACCCAGGTCATCCAAGCTCTGACATTAGGAAGTCTCGGTGACTATGGGGGGGCGTCGGTGTGTCCCCAGCCACCTGGGGGGGCTGGGTGAGCCTTGGGGGCACAGCTCCCAGCTGCTGAGGGCCGCGGGGCCAGGGAGGGTGAAGGGCCCAGGCCGCGGGTCAGGACCCTAGGCCGCGGCCCAGGCCTAGGCCTCTCCCCGCGGCCCTGGCACAGGCCCTGGCCTTGGCCACCCACGGGCCCCTCTGGGTGGGGGAACAGCCCACCTTGTTCCCTTTTGTTTGTGGTGACAATGGGTAGCATCCAAGCCACCGGACCGCAAAGCATCAGGAAGGAGCCCGCTGCTCCCACACCTGGAGTCTCCCTGACAGAGGGGCCGCCTTACTCCCGGTCCCTCGGCCTGACACCCGGGCCTCGCCGGCGGGGACCCAGGGGGTGGATGGCACCGACCCCCACAGGCTGGGAAGGGGCAGCCACCCAGCCCGGCTCCCTGCCCCTGCTCAGGGCGGGGGCACAGGTTAGGCCCAGACCAACTGCCACCCAGCCCAGCAAGGGAAGCCAGTCGCTGGGGCCGGGGAGGGGGGGGCAAGGAGAGGGTAGCAGCTGACATGACTCAGGGGTCAGCGGGTCTCTGACACCCCCCGGGGACAAGCACGTGCGGGGTGGCCTCCCCCTGCTACAGCCACCCGGCCCTAAGCTTCCCACGGGACCTCGGGGCTCCCCGCTGGCCCCAAGGCCAACCTGACCAGCCGGGAGCTCGGCCGTCTGTCCATCCCACCCGACCATTAACCCGAGGCCCTCTGCAGGCCCCTGTGCCGAGGACAGGGTTCGTGCTCCCCGTGAGGCATGAAGGTGTCTCCCCCTCACACGTCGGCCCGGGCTTAACGTTTTGAGCTTCATTTAATTCTGCTGTGACCTCCCAGACCGAGATCTCTTGGTGATGATCAGAGAGCCGGTCACAGTGCTCCCGTAGACTTGTTGCCTTCAGAGCACATTTGATTTTATTGATTTTCTTATAATGTTTGTAATTGTTCCAGTTTGTGGGAACTTTTTTCTTTCCTTCCTTTGTGTCCCGCTAATTGCTTTATCTTTAACAAGAAAGATGTGTTTGTGGCTTGTTGATCTCTGCCTTCATTAAGAATGTATGTGGCAAGACAGGCTTGGTAAAGAAAGGCAAAACTCTATTATCAAAAATTTCAATTATGCCTTCTATAGATGTTCCTCTTTCATTAAAACACTGCAAAATGTCTTTGTCCTTCACATCACGAATATCATGGAGGGGGGAAATCTGTAATGCTCAGCGCTTTGATTCCAATGCCCTGTTACCAGTGTTTGGAATAAAACAGTTTAACTTGGTTATTTGATCCTCTTCGTCCTTCTTAATGCCTCTGCATTATCCTCTGTGTTTTGACAAAGGGAATGAGTAGCCATCCAAGGTCAACCCAAAAGCCCAGAGGAGGAGCAGTCCTTTCTATGCGCGCAGATACAACAAACATTTACAAACAAAATGCCAAGGAGGTTGTCAATTACTGGGAATAAAGAGAACAAAAGACAAGTTTCCCGATGCTAAAGCTGGGTGAAATTGCACAAGGGGATGAGGCCCATCAAAGCCTCCAGCTGTGAGGGTTCAGGTCATTGAGGTTTCAACCAGGGACTCTAGAATCGCACAAGTTGGAGTTCAAGTCTTGGTTTGGTTACGTGAGCAACCTCAGGCAAGTTACGTGACCTATTTGAGTTTCCCCGACCTATAAATATGGGTACCAGCAGGACCTCTCAAGATTTTTGTGACTGTTAAATTGATACTGCAGGTAAAATGCTCATCAGAGTGTCCAGTACAGAGTACGTACTCAATGAGTTTTAACTCTAAGATGGACTCGGATCCTACCTCACTGCCATTAGCCACTAGACTAAACACAGAAGGTTCCCCATTAATGCTTACTGACTGAAGTCAGTCCGGAAAATTCTACGCCCAATCAGATGATGAGACATCACACGTTAAATTGACGATTTCCACCCTATGTTGGGGAAGTTAAACGGGTATTGGGCTTAAGTGGGTGGGAGCATGAGTGTGCAACTTAGGTTTACTGCAGTCCAAATCTCTCACGTTAACGCCAGCCTCAGGTTATTTCTATTCATTTAAAGTCAAGACGATGGTCAACCAGCAGTCTGCAAATCTGTTTATACTCCACAATTCCAATTTCTGGCTAAAGCAAATATAACAGGAATGCTGAATTGGAGCATACTTCTTGGTGCATCCAATTGCATCTTCCATTAAGTCCAGCTTCGGTCCTTGTCCTTAACAATAAAATGGGCCCACAGGACTCCGTGCTAGATTCAAAGTACACCGCGCTGGTCCACCAGGTGTCGCCTCCATGGCAAAAGTAACTATAAAAATAATAACTCCGGAAGAAAGGAGAATCGTCTAAATCTATATTGAAAAGTTTGCAAAAATTATAACATCTTAAAAATCATCAGTTGAAAAAAAATAGGCCAACAGCCTTGAGGAAGAAGAATAATAACCAGTTCCAACAAACAATCAATAGCTAATTATTGAGCACTTCCTAAGCATTCAGCATTTTCCAAAAGCTTATCTAAGAATAACCTTCGAAATTCTCTGCCCATGTGGGTAATGACCTGAACTGATATCAGGTATAGGAAATGGAGCAGACTGAACCAATAAAACGAAATCATCAAAAAATGTAGCCCATGTTACACAGCAAGAAGGTTTCAGTATATAGGACACAGAGAAGTGTTGTGGACAAAATCTCTATGGAAGTTTAGAATAAATTTGTTTAAGGCAATGTGCTTAAGGCAGATACTGTCAAAAACAGCACAGAAAAAATTTAGGAACTGACTGTGGTTTATAGAATTCTCCTTTTTTTTGAAGGTTGGTATTTACCATCATCCTGATAAATGCTCCTTTACAGTCTATTCATTCCTTGTCGGCCCATATCCCCCACCTCTAGTATTTATTGCATAAAGGAATGTTTCTCAGGCTATTCAGAGATAAATCTCTTCATTGATGGAAGGTTTTCACACTGCCTATTATGTGCCTATCTAGACTCAGCCAACAATTTATTACCACTTGAAAAAGGAGGCAATGAGGTAAAAGACTGAATTGTTTTTATATCCGTGTCTATATTTCTTAAAGAGTAAGAAGCTTTATAAAAGAAATTCATCCTGGAACCACATGAACCACCATTCATTTGGAATAAAGTGAGCTTGTTATAAAATATTGAAAACAGAATCAAATTCTAGGAGGCTGTCACTATGTTTTACTACCAGGAGCTATTAAAATCTCCACCCAGTTGCTTTCTGCCTCTTACCAACTAACATAATACTATGAGCCTCCAAATACGAGCTCCTTGCACCACAGATAGAATTCACATATAGCACCGGAACACAGGCCCTCACATCGCTCATTGAGGGAGAGTCCCGTCCACTGAATAGGATACGTGCAGTCTTATTAGCCCTGATATATATCGCATGCTTAGTAGAAAGTACTAGGATGTAGTCCCAGGCTCATCACTAACACACTCTGTTACCTTGGACAAGTCATTTAACTTCTCTTCTCATTTTCCTAATGTAAACAATAAGACTGTAGATGAGATAGCCTCAAAGATCCTTTTTATTTAGGTCCTACATTATCTGAGTCTGTATTTCCCAACCAATGAAAACGCCCGGCCACCCGCCTGCCCCGGACACCACATCCACTACTGACTAATGTACTTTAGTGCTGCCTGCACATGTGCTTTGGTGAGCATTTTCCAAAACAAGAAAAACCAACTGAGCAACATCTATTTGAGAACATGAGGTTTTAACTACGACAAAATGTGACTTTACAAAGAGCCATATAAATTCGGTCAAGTGGACCGTTACTACTGGGTTATCCTCCAATCGCGAGATAAAATAACCAGGCCTTCGGCAAAAACAGATTTTTCTCCCTGTCCACAATGTAAGCGTTCAGAGGTAACCACCACCCTGAATCTCAAAGGACAGATTCTAATGCGGTCAGCACTGCCAAACCATGGGTAAGAGTAGTTTAAATATCAATTAGATTTTTGTGCCAAAAAAAAAAAATCATCAGAAACAATCTTATCAATCGATAAATATGCTTATCCTTGACCCAGAGAGAAAAGACAAGGAAGGGCAAGAAAAGAAAATACCTCATTTTTCAACGTATTGTCACTGTCACTATTACAGTTCTGGCCTGCAAGATCCCTGGATCCCTGTCCCTTACTCTTTTCTGAGAGATCTATTTGTAAGCACGAGATGGTTTTGTTTGACCTTAGAACACCAGAGGATTATAGTCCTTTTGGATTGTATATTCCTGCCGTGAGACGTATGTGGCCCAAACGCAAGCCTTGAGGAAGAGCCAGGGTGTCCTGATAAACACTCTTTCTGGACAAGAGATGATGTGGGTGCATATATGACCATAGGAATATCTATTACCTTCATTAGGCCTCCTTCCATAGGTCTAAGAATAAAGATACCATAGCAGCAATATTTCCTGGTACACCGAGATCTATATGAAGGCACACAAAAGATTTTGGATCCTCTGGCCCTGTGGCTGAAAGTAACTTTATCAATTTAAAAATATTATCTAGTTTTATTAAAGTGTAACGGACAAGCCGCAAAACTGGCTGATTATCAATACGCAGCAAATATTAGCAAATGTAAACCATACGGCAGCTACCGACGCAATCAACTTTGGGACATTTCCATTACCTCAAAAATTCCTTTATGTCCCTTTGCAGACAATCTTCACCCTCCAGCCCCAGAAAACCTATGACCCACTGTCACTATGGTTTTGTCCTTCCTAGAACTTCCTACAAATGGAGTCATCATTTAGTATTTAATCTTATATCCATCTTCTTTCACGTAGCATGTTTTTGAGATTGATCCATGTTATGAGTATTAATTTTTTTATCCCTTTTATCCCAACACAATTTCATACTATGACTATGCCAAAACTTATTTATCTATGTGCCAACAGATGGACATTTGCTCTATTTCCAGTTTAGAGCTCTTATCAATAATGCTGCTCTGAACAATACTGTAAAATTCTGTATGCAGACCTATGTTTCCATTTTTCATGGGAAGATATAAAAAAAAAAAGAGAGAGGGAGAGAGAGGAAGAGAGAGAGAGTGGCTGGCTCATTTGGTAAGTGTGCATTTAATTTGTAAAAACTGTAAAACTGCTTTCCAAAGTGGCCAGTGTTCTTCATTCCCACCAGCAGTGAGGATCTGAAAGTTTCACATCCTTGACAACACTCATAATTTTCAGTCTCTTAATTTCAGTTTTTCTAATAGATATCTGGTGGGATTACGCTGAAGCTTTAGTCTGCATTTCCCTAGTGACCAATAATGTCGAGCATCTTTGCATGTGCTTCTTGCTATGTGCGTTCCTTTGGAATGTGTGTGAAGTGCCTGTTCAAATCTTCTGCTCATATTTAAAATGGGCTGTAGGACTTATTATTGAGCAATAGGATTTCTCTATATATACCCTTGATACAATTTCCTGGCAGATATGTTTTCTGCAAATGTCTACTCCAAATGCGTGGCTTGCTTTTCATTTTCTTAACCATAGCTTTCAACAAGCAAGTTTTAATTTTGATGAATCTATTTCATCTTTTTTTTGCTCTTAGGATTCGTGCTCTTTGTGTCCAAACTAGGAAACCTTTGCCTAACTCAGGGTAAAAGAGATTTTATCCTGTTTTCTTCTAGAATTTTTGTGGTTTCAACTTTGTGTTTAATCTATGGCCCATTTTTAATTAATTTTTCTGTAAGGTATAATAAAAGGATGGAGGTTCATTTCTTTCCATGTGGATATATAGTTATTCCGGTTCTATTTATTTAAAAAAATATGATTCTTACAATACTAAATCAACTCTGCACCTGTAATTAAAAGTTTGACTTCATTTCTGATGTTTAACTGTCAACAGCTGTCAAGCCCCACTTGACTCTTCCATTCTGCCCCACAGCTGGGCAGGTATCAGCAGGAAATTCAGACCTTACAAAGCCCCAGCCAGCACGCGCACACTTTTCTGGAGGGCAACCCTGAGCCGCTGTGAAGTTCCAAGCACCGTCTAGGCCTCACTCAAGCCAGCCTGCACCTGTTCGTGCCTCACCTGCTCTCCCAGGAGTCCCTTGTGTGACTAACACCTTTTCCCTCGAGTCCTCTTAGCCTGCATGGTATCATCCCACCTGTTAATTGAGAGGTGGTCCACTCACCCTCTGCCATGTCAGAAAACATCTTTGTCAGAAATGAATGGACTATATGAATATAGGTCCATCTCTTAATTCTCAACTCTTGTTTCACTGATCCGTGTGTCTATTCCTCTTTCAAAACCATATGACCTTGATTAGTATAGCTTTATAATTAGTCTTAAAATCACCTAGCCATTAAGTCTCCCAACTTCCTTTTTATTCAAGGTTGTCCTGTATATTCTAGGTGTTTTGAAATTTCATATAAATTTTAGGATCAACATGTCAAATTACAAAAACAATTACTGGGATTGTGATATAGATTATATTAAATCTAGAGACGAATTTTAGGGAAATTGCTATTAATAACACTGATGTTTTTCTTTTTTTAAAAGAATGTTTATTTATTTATTTGACAGAGAGACAGAGAACAAGCAGGAGGAGCAGCAGGCAGAGGAAGCAGGAGAAGTGGGGAGCCCAATGCAGAGCTGGATCCCGGGACCCTGGGATCATGACCAGAGCCGAAGGCAGATGCTTCACCGACTGAGCCACCCAGACGCTCCAACACTGATGTTTTTCTGTGCAAGAACATCATGTAATTCTCCATCTGTTTAGGTTTTTAATTTATCTCAGCAAACTCAGTTTGAAGTGATAGGATCTGACACATCAAAATGTATTCCTAAGTACTTTTTGTTTGATGTAATTTTGAATATTTAGTTGCCAGAATCTACAAATAATACATTTCTGCATGTTAATTTAATGTCTTGTGACCTTGCTAAATCCATTTATCAGCTCTAATATTTTTAATGTATTTCTGAAGGTTTTCGATAGATTTGACATTGGCATCTTGAACAAAGGCATATTTATTTTTTCCTTTCCAATATGTGTGCCTCTTTTTCCCTTTTCTTTATTTCACGGGCAATGTTTTCCAGGTCAATGCTAAATAAAAGAGGTGAGAGTGAATCTCCTTCTCTTGTTCTTGATATTAGATAGGAAGCATTCAGTCTTATATCCTTAGGCAGAGTAGACTTATTGCATTCTGTGCCCCATTCTTCACCTTTCCCTCGATCTACAACCTTTCCAATATAATCTTATAGTAGCCTATCTAACTCTGGACCTAACCATGTGACTTTTCTTGAATCATATTTATTTAAATCCTGTTGGCTAAAGTGAGGTTGGAAAAAGTATTTATACATTGCTACTTACTCTCTTACGCTTGCTCTTATTTCAATAAAAACATGTCTCGGTTAACCTCGTAGAAATGAAAGACATGCGGAACAGAACCAAGTTGACCCGAGCATCCTAGCCAAATCTACTGCACCTCATCATCCAGTGACCTTCAGACCTATGAGCAAGCCCCGCCAAAAACAGCCAAACCATCCAGTCAAGCTCCATTTGGCTTCAAGTTTATGAGCAAGCCCATCTGAGATTACCTGAGCCATGTCAGAGCCACTAAAGCTTGCAAATACATTTATTGTTCTGCCGTTGAAATTTCATAATTGTTTGTTATGCAGCATTACTGTGCCGCTGGTTAACTGACACAGTGGAGTAGAATCAGCTTGTGCCAATCCCATTCGATTTAATCTAGGAATACCAATAGTCATCTGAAATTCTTCCATAGTCTCAAAGCATCCAACATAGCCCTGTTCTTTCTGCAAATGTTTCAGAGAAAAGGGCATAAGCTATTAACATCTCAGTTTCAATGAATTTTTCATATTCAGAGGCTTCCTGCAATAATATTTACAGTGTCCCTGAAAATAGCATGTATATGTGTTAGGGCCCAGAGAAGGGAATACATAGCATAGCTGGAGAGAACCAGGATTTGATAATATCAAATAAATTGGGCCATTGTTACATGCCAAGAGTGTTAGTCACCTGCCACATTTCTTTCCCCAGCTCCAAAAGCAGGCCCTCTTTCTTGTGCTCCATCATGAGAGGAGTTTTGGCAATAGAAATGCAACATTCCTCTTGTGATTTCAATTTCACAGTTGAATAAGGAACAAGCATGAGCAGAGAGTAGCCTAAGAAAGGCATGACAAGCATGGCAGATGGGGGAGCCTAGTCATTTATTCTGCATCCTTCCTCCTTCCCATAACCCTTTTACTTCGTACAACAACAACAAAAAAATGAAAGTGGGCTTCAAGTCCGTTTGAGGTGCCAGACACAGCCTTTAACTTCCCCAAATGACTAGATTCCAATCAGGCAGAAACATAGGGTTGGTGTCCTTCCATTAATCTCTGATTGTGTTTCTGCTTTAAGGTTTATTTAAAGAATAAGCTTCTTCCCCAGGTCTGTGCCACTGGAGGAGAAGAGAAGAGAGGACAGTGAAAGTGACATCTGTCGGCTAGCAGTAATTAAGCAGAGATGTGTCGAGTTTCAGAGCTCTAAATGGTCCCGTTAAAGTGTTGATGAGCAGTGAAATGTCTGATTAAATTTTAAGCACGGATAAATGGGCCAGCCCCACCATAGGATAAGGCTAATGGAGTAGTAGACTGAACAAATTAAACGAACAATGTGTCAGTGCTAGTGAAGGGACAAGCTGGCACAAATATGCCTCCTCCAGGGTCTAAACATAGCTTCCTGTTCAGGATCACAAAGAACAGATCTTCTGCAAGAACCCCCTCAGCTTCAGAGTATTTCAGTGTAGTGGAAAATGCATCAGTTTAGATATTAATGGATGAGAGTTCCAGTTCCGGCTCTGATGTCATCTAAATGACCTAGGGCAAATTGTACCACTTCTTAGGGGCTCAATTTCTCATGTGTAAAATAGGAGGTTGGTTCATAGATAGTCTTAAAGCTCTAAGAGGGTAGGATCGAATTTCTTAAATGATTTAAGAACCAAAATTTCATTTTTGTGCCAAAGCCAGAAAAATCTGAAGTAGTGATCCACAGCCTTTGTAGTATACGTCAAAGCCTTAAATATCATGGAAATAACTGGAGGGACAAGGTGAACACATGTTTTTTTGTGGCTTCAGAACCTCATTCCATCATTGAACCACAGCAGGTTTTCTCTCTTCTATTTTAAGTTTTGAGTTCCATGCACATTTTTTTTTGTAATAGCTAAAGCTTCTGATGATAAATTAAAAATCACTGTATTATTTTTTCTGATTTTCTGCTCACACATTTTAAGGGGAACAGGCAAATCTGAAAAGGATAGAGGGATGAATATAGAACAACAGAATAGTGAATTGTGCACTGAGAGAATCTTGGAGAGTAATCCATTTCCTTTCTCACTGAGTTGGGAAGACCGAAGGCAGAGTGTCTCGTGACTTCTAATGACAAGACTTCTAATGACAGAATTTGAAAAGGCACATGAGATGTCATCACACACATAAGAAATTCTGAAGAGGCTTGTTCTCACTCTTACTGATCAGAAAAGCACTCAGATGTCCAATGGAAAAGTAAAATCATTACAGAGGCCTAGAACTCAACAGGACCCTGGAGATCACCAAATCTGGATCTTGTATTGGTATTTCTCCCACTCTCTCATTATCTGCAATTATGATCTCACATCTTCTCCTTCTCTTTACATTTTCTACCTCCTTCTATCCTCTCTTTCATATGAATGACTTTACCTTATACTTCATGAGAAAACAGAAATTATTAACCATGAATTCCCACAGGTCTCACTATCAAAACTACAAACACGTCGGCACCTTCACCTTTCTTTCTTTTTTTTTTTTTCTTTTAACAAGAGAAGTACCCAAAACCTCCTATCAGAACCCTTGGGTCCTCTTCTCCCTTGACTCTTCTAGTAATCTCAGTTCTTAAATTATTCTTTCTTAGATTTTGCTGGTCTCCCTACTGAATCATTCCCATCATCAATCAACATGCTTTACTATTTCTTATTATTTAAAAACCTAACCATTGGGTCAGTCCATATTGCCCCCAACTAGGTACTTCTATTTATGTTAATATTCTTTCTTTAAGATTTTATTTATTTATTCATGAGACACACACACACACACACACACACACACACAGATGCAGAGACACAGGCAGAGGGAGAAGCAAGCCCCATGCAAGGAGCCTGATGTGGGACTCGATCCCGGGTCTCCAGGATAGGCCCTGTGCTGAAGGTGGCACTAAACTGCTGAGCCACCCGGGCTACCCTTCTGTTAATATTCTTAAAAATATCTGTGTACATGAGTGTGCGCACACACATACATATACTAGCCACTACTTCAATTACCATTCACACAAAAGTTGGATGGATGGATGGATGGATGGATGGATGGACAGATGTACTTTACAAATTCTCTCTTACATTATGGCATTCCCTTCACTTTTTTAAAGTCAGACTTTGTTTTGGGAAAGATTCCTATAGTTAAAGCAAAAAAACCCAAAAGAAAGAAACCGCTATTTTTATCAATTTTCAAAGCTGACATTTTTAGAATATATAAACATACAATTAGTTTTGAAGGACAGGACTGGCCAAGAAAGAAATTGAATTTTCAAATTCTAGAAACTACCTCTACAGAAAATAAAGCTTATGGTCTGAAAATGAAGTCTTACCAGAAACCATGGATTAGAGAGATGGAGCATATTCTGTGAGCAAGTTTTTATCTCCCCACCTGACAGGAAGTGGAAGATGAAACCCAATCTGGTAGGTTCTAGAGAGGAGAATGATGGGAGAGTGAGGGAGCAGGTGAAATAGTAAACACACGTGTTCCGGCCCTCCATTCTGGGTCAAAACCATGGATAAATAATCTTGTTTAAAATAGCCATAAAATTTGGGCACAGAGCAGATTAGCTTGTTTCCATACTTCTCTGGCCACAGACTGGGATAGTTTCAGTTTCCTTTAAAGAAGTACTGTGTTCAATAAGCTGTTATCTAAGTAAAGGCTAACATATAGCTGAGGAAAGATTCTAGGAGAAAGAATCAAAGAGAGTGACACTAGAGTCTCCCTCTTCATCCATGGGCATGGACGATATCTAGAAATTCCTCTGTACGCTCACTGGAGGAAACCAAAGGTGGCTGAGTCAAGTGTAGCAGCCTATCACAGAACTACCTTAGGAAGTCGTGAAGCACCGGATAGTGGAAGCTGAAAGGTGGTAACTGTGTCCATGCATAAGACAGAAGGTGTTGCCCAAGTCTAGACTATCTGCTATGCCAGCCAGAGATGGGGACAAGGGGAGAAGTATGGGCCCTAACCAAAGACCTGCTGCTTCATCAGTAGCAGGCCTCAACACCAGATGCCATACGGATACCCAAGGACCATATGCCCAAGGACATCTCCATGGAATTTACCCAGGATCCCCAGAGCAGCATAGTAAGTTACACATGATCTGCTGACCCTTTCCCACTTCTGGTCATGGGAATATGTGTCTGCATCTATACTAAACCAGCAATTTATCTAGAAGAAACGTAAATTCATGTTGGAGGGTTAGAAATGCAATAGGCATCTCTATTGTGCGCCATCCTCATAAAGCCAACTGTCAACTTGACATCCTTACTTGTAAATCCCAAAGGCATCTCAAACTTATCATATCCAAATACAAATTCTTGGCTTTCCCTTCCTCTTCTGCTTCTCCCTCAGATTTCATCTTCTCATTAAATGACAAATGGCATGTTGTGAACCCATCTATTCATACATTTGGGAGACATCCTTGAAACTTCTTTTTTTCTTATTCTTAGAAATCCCACCAGTGAATCTCCTGCTCTCTGTCTTCTACTACCACCTCTCTGACCCAAGCCAACATCATCTCTCGCCTGGGCTTACTGTCCTCAACAATGAATTCAGGGAATTTTATTCTATTTAAATGTGGGATTTCCAGAAATGCACAGTGGAATTCAACAATATGTCCCTTGCTTCCCTCTGGTCAAGCTCATCTTAACTAAAAAATAAAGATAAAGAAATCACAAACTTCTACATGATGGAAATATGTTGGAAGAGCAAGCAGATCACAAAGGGCCAATTAGTCAGTGCCAGTTGAGAAAAATGCTGATGAGAAACCAATCAACTCAGCAGTTTTTATTATTAATACCCATAAGAAGCTCATGAATAACAAGTATCCGCAGTGACATGCTGGTAAGTATTTAGCAATTGGCTCTCCTGTAAAAACAAGCAAACAAAACCACTGACTTGTACCATTTGCTGATTTCCATGATGGGACACTACCCTGAGACAGTATTTTAATTGCAAACTTTAAGTCAGAACATCCTATTTCCATATACTTACCCCTGTTATGAGAAAAATAAATCAGGTGGCTCCTGAATGTATCCTAGGCCCTGCCCTACTTGTTATAAGTAGAAAGGCTAGAGCTATGGATTTAGTTTTTCACTGTTTTGTTGTTGTTACTGCTGTTACCTGGCTTGGTGCTGCCTCTAGACTAGTGCGTCCCACCCTAAGGATTTCAATTCCTCATCTGCAAAGGACAGATAATGAATGGGTGGTTGTCCCTTTCTGCCTCACAAGAACACTGAAAGAAAGAAAGGAGTACCTTACATCAAGCAGCATAAATAGCTACAATTTTCCAAGCATTTGTTAGGAATTCAGCACTGTGCTAAATACTTCATGTATATGATCCTACTTCATTCATTCTTTGCAAAACCCTGTGAAAGAGATACTACTATCTCCAGGTCACAGAGAAGAGAACCAAGGCTCCGAGAGGGTATATAATTTCCTCAGAGACCAGCACTAGGATTCAAGCCAACCCCTCTCTGAATCCAAAAACAACTACGTGGCCCAGATGGTTAAGCGTCTGCCTTTGGCTCTGGGTCCTGGGACTGAGCCCCAAGTGGGTGGCTCCCAGCTCAACAGGGAGTCTGCTTTTCCCTGTCCCTCTGTCTCTCTCCCCTGCTCCTGCTGCTCCTTCACTCTCTCTCTTTCTCTACCTCAAATAAGTAAAATTTTTAAAAATTGACAAAACAAAAACAAAGAAAGCTACACAAATCCCACCCTCCTGGAGTCTGCAGGGGATGGAAACCACATAAACCCATCATTACTATTTTTTATCTTCCAATGTATTAAAAACACTATTCTTCTTCAGGATCTTCTGGTTCTCCTGAATCCCACTCACAAGAAAAATTTGGCCACGGGTATAACCTCTATGAAATGTTAACGTCTGACATAATTGGAAATCTTTAAATCGATTTTTTTAAATGTGTGAGATACTTAACCCCTGAAAGTTTGGAATTTTGAGATAAGAAAAATGTTCACCCAAAGACCGCTATCCTTACACAGTTACTTACGTGGGCCTTCCTTCATATGCATATGTTACACTGTCACCACACACGTAATAACTGCTGGGTAGTCTCATTACCATTTTTAATGGCTTTATAATACTGCTTTGAACTGCCATGCCAGGGGTTATTTAGCCAACTAACTCCATAATGAAAAGTACTTTATTTCAACTGTTCACTATTATAAATAATTGTCATAAACATTATGCATTTATTCTAAATATAGTTTCAGGTATATGTTTGGCATACTAAGCATTTTCAACTTATTGTGATGCAAACGTGAATTTATAACCTACAAAGTGTTCATTTTCTCACCAATATACACAAATACTCTTTCTTTTTTAATCAGTCAGCACTTGTGTATTAATACCTATTATAGGGATCCCTGGGTGGCGCAGCAGTTTGGTGCCTGCCTTTGGCCCAGGGCGCGATCCTGGAGACGCGGGATCGAATCCCACGTCAGGCTCCTGGTGCATGGAGCCTGCTTCTCCCTCTGCCTGTGTCTCTGCCTCTCTCTCTCTCTCTCTCTCTCTCTCTGTGACTATCATAAATAAATAAAATCTTAAAAAAAAAAAAGAAAAAATACCTATTATAATAAGGTCTTGATTATATTTTCATAGTGCCAGATACTATACCATGAGCTTAGCATATATTCAATTTGGCTATAGGAAGAGCCCCATTTCACTAATACCCTATAAGCAAATGTCCTCAGGGTTCCCATAATCATGAATTATCATGAAAATTATACCAAAAAACGGGATATAAAAAGAGAAGCATGACTCTCAGGCCTGTCATCCAATATCCTTTATCTACTTAGAGTTTAATGAGCACTAGGCACAGGGGCTACCCCCAGGAACACTGAAGCATGTGCTATGAATAAACCGGTATCTTGGTCCCATCTTTACTCCTCTGTTTTCAGCTACTTGGTCAGGGATCCTGGGCAAGTATGCTAGAAACTGTGCTACCCCTATGTGATGACAAGCAGTACCCTGAGTAACAAATGAGCCTATTACTGCTTTACAGTAGAGGAGACAGGTTAATCCTTTGTCAAATCCCTGTGCATGGTGTCCTCTTCCTTGTTCCAATTACCCAGGAAGTGATGGCACTTTCTCATCCACAGCCTTTCAACACCTGCTGACATGTATTTAGGACACGTCTGGGTCTGTGAGTCTTAAGCACACTGTGTTCAGAAATTCTCATGGAAAATAAAAGTAACAAAGGCACACAAGAGACTGAGATCCAATACTTTCCAGACTCAGACATGCGACACCCATTTAAAAACCAGAGGAAGAACTAAGATAAGCAGAGATTCCTTTTCAATCAGAATATGCATTTAAATCCAGAAATAAAATAATTACTGAAACAGAACTGGTCATAGAACATGGAATACCACCATTAACCAACATCTTGACTTTACTAATGAGGAAGCTGATTTCCTAGGAATCGTAGCAACTTGCCTAAGCTAGTTTGTGGCACAGTCCCTCTGGAAGATACGCCCTGAAACATCATTTGCCTTTTTTCATTATTAGCAATTCAGATTTCCTCATTTTAAATAGCTTTTTATTCATTCAACAAATAACTTTTGAGTGTCTTCCATAAAATTACTACACTAGGCACTAGAGATTCAGCCAAGGTTGAAATGTAATGATGCTGGGAATGTAAAATCAAAAGTCATGGTTTGGCAAGGAGATAGGCTTACAGACTGGTAATTAAAATGCAGTGTGATGAGCAGAATCAAAACAAATGGAACCCAAAGAAGTGTGCTCCAATGTCTGCCTGGAGACTCAGGGGGATCTTCTCAAAAGAAGTGGCCCTTGAGCTTGACTTGAAGGATGAACAGGACTTAAAAACAAATGAAATAGGGAAAGGCATTGGAGGCAGAGGGAATATTATATAAATGGGATAAAGTATTTGAAAAGCTACATATAGTTTGACCAATTTCATCACCTCTAATGACACACTAGCTTCTTGATACCTCCTTAGCTTTGGTTTCTATGGCACATGTTGGGGTCCTCTCTCTCTCAGCTTAACCGTCAGTGCCCCTAAGTGCTCTGTCCCCAGCCTTCGTCTCTTCTCTATGCTGCCTTGGCTTTCGTTGCCTTGTATGTATCTCCCAGGTCTCTCTCCTGGTCTCCAAGTTGACAAACACAACTGTACGATGGAAGTAGTCACCTAACATAAACGCCTCAAACATTAAATGTCTGAAAATACTTCCAACATTTCTCTACACTTCCAATATTTTTATCTCACTCCTTTGTTACCTCAGGAAATGGCACCAACACCAAGATAATTACCCAAGAAAGAAACCTCAGTATCACTTCTGTTTTCTTCACTCCTCACATTCAATCTGTCACCAAATCAGCCAAAATTCTTTGTGCCATCTATCCCACTGTCCTGTCCAAAGCCAGTAGTAGAACACATATGTACTACAGCAGAAAACTTAATGACTTTTCATGTCTCTAGTTGTATCAGCATCTAAAACTATATCTACATAGTAGCTTAATTTCTGAGAAGTAGAATTAATCATGTCACCCACTCCTAAATACTTAAAACTCTTTGGTAGATTTCCAATTACCTTAGTTCCAATTCCAATTCCTATGATCTGCCCTTTAACTACGTTTCCCACGTCATCTCTTACAATTACCTCTTCAGCTCCTGTGATCCCATTTTATTCTAACCTGCTTAGTCCTTCTACTCCACCATGCCAGATTATAACTCACCTTTCTCCTACTATCTGGGACATATTTCCTTTCCTCTACTTTATATGTTTAACACATTCTTTAACATTAGGTTTCAGATTAAATGTAACTTCCCCAAGAATCCTTTCCTGACAATATCCTAACTCTCCTTCCCATATCATAGCACTCATCAGATTTTGTTAAGGTGTTTCAAATGTCAAGACTGATTTCTGCCCCACTTCCAGTCAATCAATGGCTTGATTTCTGTTGCTATGGGTTAGTTTGCATTTTCTAGAATTTTATACAGATAGAATCAAACAATAGGTACTCTTTTTAGTCTGGCTTCTTTCACGCAGAATGATTACTTTGAGACTTTTCTATGGAGTTTTCTGGCATCCACACGTTCATATCAAGAAGAAAGATCAGGGATCCCTGGGTGGCGCAGCGGTTTGGCGCCTGCCTTTGGCCCAGGGCGCGATCCTGGAGACCTGGGATCGAATCCCACATCGGGCATCCCGGTGCATGGAGCCTGCTTATCCCTCTGCCTATGTCTCTGCCTCTCTCTCTCTCTCTCTCTATCATAAATAAATGAAAATTGAAAAAAAAAATTAAAAAAAAAAAAAAAAGAAGAAAGATCAAGAGAAATACAAACTTTCAGATGATTCCACATTGGAGCTAATCAAAAATTGCTTTTCCATTTTTTATTAATATATTTAAGAAAAGAGTGGAGAATTTTGGCAGAGAAGTGAAAATTACTTTTTAAAAATCAAATGGGTTCACAGAAGTAAAAAGTACTATAATTAAAAGTAGGAGTTCAGAATAGTTTGGCACAGTTGAAGTATGGATTAATTACATTTCTTAAAGGTCTACAGAAAATGTCCAGATTAAAACATAGAGAAAAATGAGCATAAAAGGGAAAAAGAGACATGGATATAGCAAAAAATTTTAACACACATGTAATTATAGTTTGATAAGCAGTAGACTGTAAGAGAGGACAAGAAACAATTTTTGAAGAGATAATGGTCAAGAATTTTGTGAAATCCATTAAAAACATCAGCTCATGAGGCACCTGGGTGGCACAGTCAGTCCAGCATCTGACTCTTGGTTTCAGCTCAGGTCATGATCTCAGGGTCCTGGGATCGAGCCCTGAGTCAGGCTCCAGGCTCAGTGTAGAGTCTGCTTCAGATTCTCTCTCTCCCACTTTCTTTGCCCCTCCCTACCACACACCCACTCCTTCTATCTCTCTCAAATAAATAAATAAACCTTTTAAAAAAAATCAACTCACAGTTTAAAGAACCATAATGAAACCCAAACAGAATAAATGTAAATAAAACCACCACTAAGATATATCATAATTGCTGAAAAGTAGTAACAAAAAAGAAAACATTAAAAGCAATCATAGATAAAAATGCACACTTATACAGAAGCAACACTAAGAATTACAGATGACTCCAGGAGAGAAATGGTTAGATTAAGACAATGGAATGACTTTATGAAAATACTAAAAGTGTCAACTTAGAGTTTTACATCTACTGGGATGCCTGGGTGGCTCAGTGGTTGAGCACCTGCCTTCGGCCCACGGCATCATCCAGGGGTCCTGGGATCGAGTCCCACATCGGGCCTCGCAGGGAGCCTGGTTCTCCCTCTGCCTGTGTCACTGTCTCTCTCTCTCTCTGTGTCTCTCATGAATAAATAAATAAAATATTTAAAATATTAAAGAAAAAAAGAATTCTACGTCCACAGAAAACCTTTGAAAAGTAAGAACAGAGTACAAACATTTCCAGAAAAACAAAGATTGAGTGAATTAGTTACAAGCAGTTCCTTGCTAACAGCAATACTAAGAATACAGTAATTTTTCAGGAAGAAGGAAAATTATCTCAGATATAACTAAGGGAATACAATAAGAAATTAACATGGCATTAAGTATTAATAGGTAGCTAAACATATGTAATCTTTATAATAAGAAATTAACGTGGCATTAAGTATTAATAGGTAGCTAAACATATGTAATCTTTATAATGCACAACAATAATAGTAACAATGTCATGCTGGATTTATTCTATACATAGAAGTAAAATGCAGGATGACAGCAGCACATAAATAGAATAAATATAATTAAAGATTTGTAAGATCCAATCAGAAGAAATAATAAAAGTATTAATTTATGTTAAATAATAATGAATCAAGAATGCATGTAATAATGTCTCTAAGGCAAACATTAAAAGAAATACAAAAGAATGGATTATTAACAAACCAACAGAAGAGGATATTTAAAACAAAATAATCTATAAGTTTAACGGGAGAAAAGACAGAGCAAAGGGACCATATAAAGCATGAGATAAGTAGAAGACAAATAGTAAAATGATATTTATAAATACAAAGGCATTAATAATTATACGGCATGTAAATGGAGTAATATTCCAATTAAAATACTCATTTAAAACACCATCTGAGGGGCGCCTGGGTGGTGCAGTCAGTTAAATGTCTGCCTTTGGCTCAGATCACGACCTCAGGATCCTGGGATTGAGCCCCGCATCGGGCTTCCTGCTTGGCAGAGAGTCTGCTTGTCCCTCTCCCTCTGCCCCATGCTCTCTCTCGTTCTTGCTCTCTCTCTCTCTGTCATATAAATAAATAAAATCTTTAAAGAAAAACCATTTGATTATAAAGTGAAACAGAAGCCCCTTTATAGAAATGTGAAATAAGGAAAAAGTATTCTGCATATCAATCATCTTATTATAGAAACTTGGAGTAAGAAAGTTCGTGACCACAGCAAACCACGCATTTGTCTATTATAGACCACAACTACTGAATAATGTAATGTGGGCTTCGAGGCTACGCATACCAGGACTAGAACCTTGACTCTTCCTATTACCAGCCATGAGACCTTGAGCCAGTCTGTTATAACATCGTATGAAAGTAGCTCAATGGGTTTAACAGGAGTTAGAGTCTGTTTAGAATAGTCTGATATATCATAGGCCCACATAAAATCACACGGGGATGGTTCAAATGGGGTAGACATTTTCTGTCCATAGTAACTAACATAAAAGCACAGAAAAATGTCGGTGTGAATGAAGAGCAGAGAAAAAAGATTAGATAGATGAGAGAAGCAAGAAAAAGAGGGAGAGATTGTCAGGGTCAGAGAAAATAAGGATTGGTTTCAAATATTAGCTCAAAGTAAAAGATAAATGCTCTAGGTTGCAGGCAGTGACTTGTGATTGAGTTACTTCTCACATACACAACCCTGTGTATATTACTCCCTGATGAGTAGCAGCAAGAATTGATTTAAAATTATTACATTTACGACTTACTCTACAAGCTTTTATTGGTATACGCTCAGCACTAGGCACTAGGCTACACATACACATGGGTAAGAGATACATCCCTCGTTTTCAAGCATCCAAATCAAAAGACATGACTAGTGCACAGAAAAGAGGCAGAAATTATATCATTTTATGACATAGTTGGGGACAGAGAAAATAATACAAAGGACTTAGGAAAGTCATCTCCTCATCATGCATAAGTTCTACTCCTCAGAAAGTCCTGTGATTGTTCAATATTACCTATTAATTGTGATTACATTTAAATCATGGAAAAGTCATAGAAAGCTTGATTATGGATATATATCTAAGCAACATTTACCAAATTAGCTCTAATCAGTAATAAAGCTGAGATTTCATTCCCCAAAATTGAATAAATTACTATAAGGAGTGAAACACAGAGAAGCTCAGGGAAAATGCTAAGCACAGTCTATACTACAACTATTAAAAGCATCTATCATTTATTGAACACTTATTATACGCCAGACCAGTGCTAAGAATTTTACATGCATGCACACCACGCATACGCACGCACACATGCATGCGCATAGTCTTCCAGGAAAGATATTACTAATTGCTAACCCCATTTTCCAGAACATAAAATTGACACTCAGAAATGTCCTCCAAGATGGAATTTAACTCAAGGGCACACAGCTTTCTATGCGATGCCATCATCCAATGGTGTTAGGAGGTTTAATCTTGTCCCAGAGAACTGTTGATGCTGTTGTTGTTGCTGATGCTGTTGATGCTGTCATATCTGAAGGGTCCTGTGTCATGATTATTAGCTGCATAGTAAGTGATTTTGGGGGGTGAGTCATCTCAAAGAAACCTGTAAGGAAAAGAGGTCAACAAGAACACAGCAGAAGCAGTCATTGAAAGACATGGTTTCAGGTGAAATCTGGCCTTAGTCTGATCTTGTAGAGAGATCTGAGTTGTGAATGTTCCCTAGAGTTGTCTCACTTTGAAGGAAGGGGGCCAGGCTATTGTACTGCTGTATTAGTAAGTCCACGGACACAGGACGTTCCCTGGGGCAGAACACAATGGGCACCAGAACTAGAAAGAGAAATCAAGGGACACAGAGTGCAAAATTTAAGAAGGTCCTTGCTCATGGGAGATCAAGAAAAACCATGAGAGACTCTTATCTGTAGGAAACAAACTACAAGGTGGCAGGATGGGTGGATTGGGTGATGGACATTGAGGAGGGCGCGGGACGTGATGAGCGCTGGGTGTTGTACGCAACTGACGAATTACTGAATGCAAAAAAAAAAGAGAGAAAGAGAGAGAGAGAGAACTCTCACAAGCTGCTTCTGAACTTATACAACCCCTAAAATGAGTATCCCCTTTAATTTTTGTCTCTAGAGGCCCTGCTGTGTCACTGTAGTCCAGGCCCTATGTACAATTTCCTAGGTATTTGCAGACAAGGTGATTCCTGTTGGCAAGGAGCAGTTCTCAAAAGAAGGATCCCCGTGTCACCCATTAGCAACCAATATTCAACATCTGGGAGATGGACATACCAGTTCAGGAAAGGGGATCCAGGTAGAGTGTCAGGAGTATCCACTACATTCCACCTCCTAGACTGCTCAGAGCCACTTTTACCTTATATTAAGTTTATTCCAACCAGACACAGATTCTCTAGGATCCCGGTTAGTCTTAATTTCTGGAAAAATTTATAAGCAGAAGTTGGTCCTGAGGCAGTAATTTATACCCATCTCTTCTACCACACAGAGATCCCTCTCACCTCTGCAGGTGGAAGACCCAGACTCTCATCTGGGAAGGATCTGAGCATTTGTTTATCATGAGTTTATGAGACAGCAGCTGCTACATTGGCCATTTACAGTTTAAACTTGGCATGGCAGTGCCAAGGGTATGTCAACCATATGCTGCCCCGCTCCCATGGTAGAGCAGCGGCCTTACTTCCTCCTGGTGATCAAGTTAATTTCCTCCTCTAGTTTGGTAACTCCATCTGTTCCTGCTGGAATATTGGCATGAGAAGCCCAAGGCGACCAGACAATAGCCATAACTTTAAGTTTACGGAGACTCTCAATGGGCCCCATGTTGGAAGCATCTCCCTACTAGGAATAAATGCTCTATATCTGTAGATGCGGAGGTTGTTAGGATGGGAAGACCAAATTCCCCCAAGGAAGTCACTGGGAGTGATACAATGGCTGTTGGTTTCAGGGGACATATCACACGTTGAAGGACAGGGCCTCATTCTTGCAAGGTGCTCTCTCCAAGCTGCGCCACAGCTGTAACTTCAAGGGACCATACCAATGCTCTCTGTCAGGTCGATAGTTTCTAACTGGTGTGGCATCCCAGGTCCAGGTGGTCTGAAGCCCTGGTGATGCGCCCAGTGATGCACCTTCATTACCACAACACGGCCCTTTAGTTCAAGGAGAAGTTACAGAGAATCCCATGCTGGACGCGCCCTCAGGCAGTGATGCTGACTGAGTACTGTAGCAAGAAAGGGCAAACCTATCCCTGGAATAGATGCCAGTCCAAATCTGGGGTGAATGTCTACCTCTTCCAGAAAGGCAAGGAGCCTAATGTAATCAACTGTGCACCAAGTGGATAACTGGTCTCCTCCACGGAAGGTACAGTATTAAACCCTCGGTGTCAGTCTCTGTGACTGGGAAGTCGGTATTCGGCAATGCCAGGAGCTAGGTCTGCCTTGGTCAGCGGAAGCCCAGGTTCTGACTGTGCAAAACCTCCCGCTCTGTCACCATGGCTTTTCCTTTCACTGGTCCACTGTGCAAACAGGGGGTGACTGAGGACAGAGACCAGCTAACACTTATGGGAAGTCATTCTATATATTCATTTTTAAAATAAAAAATTCTGCAACAGATGTCCTGTGGCCTACAAAGATCCCCATGATTTGTATTTGCTCCCGTAAGTCCAGCCACGTGTCATTCTCCCGGCCTCCATGTCACTGATCTTCCAATCTTCGCCTTTCATGTTCCTAACCAACCAGGAAGACGATTCATCACCGCCTGTGAAACTCAGGCCATTTCTTTGTCCATCAGAGGGGATGACCAAGCAGACTAACTAAAGCTCTTCTACTCTTCTCTTTGGAAGGATTTCTACTCACTATGGTTTTAGACGCCCACTTACCCATAGAGCTATCATGCAACCACATTCTATTTTGGGTTTACACTAATATATTAGGGCCAACTTCTAGAAAAAGCCAAGCAGTTTGTTTCCTCCTCTAAGGATGATATGGCCTCACTCCAGAGCCCTGAGGGTCTGTGCTGTGGGCACTTGGCAGAGATACTAGAAAGCATCTTTGCTCAGCACAAATACCTCTGGTAACATGGGATCCCAGAGCCATATGGCTCAAGTTGACAAAGCAACAGCCTGGACCTGCTACAAAGGATTTTCCTACTCTGAGCCTCATTCAAAATAATTAGCCTTCAACATCACCTGATAAATGGATGAAAGCAGTATCCACAACCGTGGAACATGCTCTTTCTAAAATCCAAACTCATCACTCAGACTGACCTCCAGGTTTGGGAGAATATATCTCTTTCAAAGGTGTCCAGAAAGGCCATCTGAACTTCCACACGTTGCTTCAAATTGACGATTCACTGATAAGCACTTACAATTTTCGTTCTTCAATGTGTTAGTGGTGATTTGCACCACCACCCAATTCCACAATCCCAGTGATTATTGTTCCAAGGAAATTCCAGCAGGGTTGCAAAAGCTAATGTACTCCCTTCTCTCTGTATCCCATGCCAGTTCCTCACAGGTGAAAACCTAAGCAATTCTGTTACTGCTCACTATGCCAGGGCCCATCAATAATCCACCTATGACCTGGGAGGGGTCCTCATTGCCATTCAGCCAGCAGATGACCCAATTCCAGAAGCCCATTCTTTAAAGTTAGCTTTCTAGGATCACTCTTGGTCTTACGTCAGATTCCCAAGAAGCAGAGTCTGAGATGGGGTTTTTGTGCAACCTATATATGGAGAGAATATTCTCAAAAGAAAACTGTAAAAAAGACAGAAAAGGAGGACAAAGAAGGGCAAGAAGCTCAGCAAAGATGTGGCTTTGCTGAACTCTGAGCATTAGACGAATCTCTTGGTGAGTGGTGAGCTCTAGAACATACATACACCTATAAGGTTGTCCCCTTTTGAGATCCTTGCACCCCATACCTGTCAGGAATCGGCTGTGGCCCACCTCAGAAGGATGGGTATAGTCTCCCAAATGTGTTTGAAGAGGCTCGAGTCAGGTAAGGTAAGTTCCCAGGAGGTGAATATAGGTAGGAGCCTTTACCAGCCAACATCTTCAGCAACGGGAAAGGAAGTACACCAGCCTAGTAAAGGATATCTGGATGGGCCCCTAAGCCTCCACCACCCTTCAGTCAAGTAATCAACTCCCTTGCTGGCCACCTGCCTGGGCTGCCACACGGCAGCTTCACCATGCTTCCCAAACATCCACCACTGACAGTTGCTTACTTCCGCCTGCCATCAACTATTTAGATCCTGCCACAATCAGAGAACATGTCTCATCAACAGGCCTGGTGTTGGAGTCAGGGGAGGTCATCACAAAAAAAAAAAAAAAAAAAAAAATTATTTTGTAGCCCTCTCCCCTTGAAATTTGCTCAGTGGGGAGCCCTTTTTCAATGGCTCCTAAATGCAAACTCAGGTGGACTCTGATTTTTCTCACCCTTGGTAAGCAGACTAGAAATTAAAATATCAAACCCAGCAGTCAAAGCTACAAACTTGCTGTATAGTTCGAGACTCTCCCTCTCCTCCATTTGTTTCCCTGAATTTGGGGATGCGATGTGGTTGGTTTCTCTTTATAGGTTGGTGCTGAGGAGGCAGGAGAGGGAAGAGGGTAAGACAGGAATGTTCTTACTTGGCTGGCACTCTAGTGGGTTTCTTTGTACTCTCCGGGCTCACTGTAGATAAAAGCTGCCTCTTTTCTGAGAGGTACTTTCATAGGATTTTCTTTTTTTTTCTTTTTCTAAAAAAAAAAAAAAAAACACATGACATTCACCAAAGAAATTTTCTTGACCTTGACAAATCTTATTTCAGCTGGTCACTTACTCCTTTGTTGGTCCCTAGGAATCTGGTGACAATGTCAGTTCCTATTTGCTGGAGAATGTTCAGCTATCCATGGAGCCCTAATGTGAATGGAATCCCAGCTCTCTCCTGCCTCCGGTCCATGGAGAACACACACCCATTCTTTCCCAAAAACCCCAAGAATGTAGGATGTTCCCTATGCTACAGTAATACTTCTTCACTCAATCCCAAAGCAGGTGGCTGGTCACACTCTTGCCTTTTAGATTTCTCAAATAGTTTTTAGAAACAGGCCACTGTGTCCTCCAAACCAAAGAGGGCACCTGTCAGGTACTGGCCACTGAAGCCAGTAGTTAGGTTTGCCATACAAATCAGGGACTTTCTATCTTGCTTGGGATGAGTGATGGGACTCACAGCACAACTAAAGTTTACTCCAAAGGTCCTCTTTATAAAGTTTCTTTCCATTTTCACTCTTTCTGTCCTGTACTTCATAAGCTCTAATGTGAGTAGCCCTTTACCCTACGAGTTCTTCATAATCAGCTCCTTGGCTAAATCTTTTAAAAGTGCATCTGCAGGGATTCCTGGGTGACTCAGTGGTTTAGTGTCTGCCTTCATCCCAAGGCATGACCCCAGAGTCCTGGGATCAAGTCCCACGTCGGGCTCCCTGCATGGAGCCTGCTTCTCCCTCTGCCTGTGTGTTTCTCTGCCTCTCTCTCTCTGTGTCTCTCATGAATAAATAAATAAAATCGTTTTTAAAAAAATGCATCTGCATCTTGCACTTCACTTTGAGTATGGTGCCCTCTGTATCTCAGAACTCCTGCAGCACTTCACTTTATGGTCACATCTGGCTTTTAGCTCCAGATCTGACTTCTTCAGATATCTTTCAAAGTTGATGTTCTAAAATCATGCTCCTTTCTCCAGTTCTCTACAGGACTTTTCCATCCAGTTATTTTATCTTTCCTAAGGACAATCCTAAACAGACTTATTAAATAGTCAGCTATTGATCTAGGATCAATTTCTTGCTCTCATTTATTGGTTGTGCGATCTTCAATACATTACTTAGCCTCACTAACTCTCATTTGTGAAATGCCTGCCTTGGAGAATAACTGAGGTGATTAATATAAAAATTATAAAATGCCAGGTACCAGGCTCAACAATATTAGGGTCTCTTGCTTTGACCCATATTTTTCCTTCAGGTTAATTAAGATTTTTGCCACATAGAGGACACCTGGGTGGCTCACTGGTTGAGTGTCTGCCTTTGGCTCAGGTCATGACCCTGGGGTCCCGGGATCGAGTCCCACGTCAGGCTCCTCACATGGATCCTGTTTCTCCCTCTGCCTGTGTCTCTGCCTCTCTCTGTGTCTGTCATGAATGAATAAATAAAATCTTTTAAAAATAATAATATTTTTCATAGAATCCAGTCAAATCCCATCTTCCCACACAGCAATTAGAAATTGACTATTTTCTACAAGGATGTCATCATGATGCATGCAGAAGCAGGAGAGCTCAGTTCCCACACCCCCACAAAGACCAACTACTTGACAGCTATCTAGGAGCAAACCAGCTCTGAGAGAGCTCGGGAGTCCATTTAAGAAACTTCAGGGACACAGTAGAACAAAACAACCTGAGAATAACTACCAAAAAAAGGGGGAAAAATAGCTTCACTTTGCCTGCATTACCCCACTCCCCAGATCAGCTCTGCTCAGTGCCAAGAGGGAATTCTCCAGCAAGGAAAAGTTCCCCTCACTGAGAAGGGTGAGAGGCGTGAGCAACAAGCTTCCTCAGCTCTATGGAGCACCACACAAGTACCCACCTTGTTTTCATCTCACAGATGCACAGAGATGGCTAAGAATAAGGAAGAAGGGAAAGGACAACCAGTATCAGCTACACAGTGGGAGAAACTGCAGGTCCCAGTGACTTTCCAAGAAAAAGAGAAAGAGAGAGAGAGAGAACTCAAATAAATAAAATGAAAAAGGAGACATTGTGACTGATACCAAAGAAACAGGAAGGTTCACTAGAGGCTACTGTGAACAAGTATACCCAAAATAAATGGAACAATCTAGAAAAAAAATGGATAAATTCCTAGAAACATAAAATCTACCAAGACTGAATCAAGAATAAACAGAAAATCTGAAGAGATCAATAATAAATAAGGAGATTGAATCGTTAATCAAAAACCTCCCAAGGAAGAAAACCCTAGGGCCAAATGGCTTTACTGGTGAATTATACCAAACATTTAAAGAAGAATTAATGCCAATCAGCCTTTTTAAACTCTTCTTTAAAAACTACACAGGAGAGAACACTCCCAAATTTATTTACGAGGTCCCCATTACCCTGACAACAAAGCCAGATAAGGATATTATAACTACAGGCCAATATCTTTGATGACTACACATGCAAAAGTCCTCAACAAACTATTAGCAAATGGAATTCAGCTGCATATTAAAAGGATCATTAACCATGATAAACTGGGATTTTGCCAAAGCCATCTTTAGAAAGAAGCTGCAGGCATCACACTTATTGATTTCAAACTATATTACAAAGCTAAAGGTGTGAAAACAGTCTGGTACTGGCATAGAAACATATAGACCAATGGAACAGAACTGAGAGCTTAGGAATAAATCCATGCATATATGGTCAATTAATTTTTTAAAGATTTATTTATTTATTTTAGTGAGAAAAAGAGAATACAGAAGTGGGCGGGGGGGGGGGGCAGAGGGAGAAGGAGAGAGAGACCCCAGTCAACTCCCCACTGAACATGGAACCTGACACTGGACTCCCCATGGGGCTTAATCCCAGGACTCTGAGACCATGACCCAAGCAGAAACCAAGAGTCAGTGGTTTCACGGAGCCACCCGGGAGCTCCTATAGTCAATTAATTTTTAAAAAGAAGCCAAGGACACTCAATGGGAAAAGCATTGTCCCTTCAATAAGTTAGGAAAATTGGATATTTACATGAAAAAGAAACTATCTTACATCACTCCTCCAAATTAAATGAATGGGCTAAAGAATAAATATAAGACCCGGGACTCCTGGCTGGCTCAGCGGTTGAGCGTCTGCCTTTGGCTCAGGGCAGATCCCAGGTCTGGGGACGGAGTCCCACATCAGGGTCCCTGCGAGGAGCCTGCTTCTCTCTCTGCCTATGTCTCTGCCTCTCTCTCTCTCTCTCTCTCTCTCTCTCATGAATAAATAAATAAATATTTTAAAAAATATATAAGACCCAAAACTTTAAAACTCCTAGAAGAAAACATAGGGGGAAAAGCTCCTTGATATCAGTCTTGGCAATGATATTTTGGGTGTGACACCAAAAGCAAAAGTAAACAAGTGGGACTACATCAAATTAAAAACCTTCCACACTCTGCAAGAACAGTCAACAAAATGAAAAGGCAACCTACGGAATGGGGGAAAAATACCTGCAAAACATATATGTGATGGGAGATTAATATCCAAAACATATGAGGAAATCATACAACCTTCAATAGCAAAAACAAAAAACAAGAAACAAAAAACACAAATAATGTAATTTACAAAATGGGCAAACAACCTGAACAGACATTTTTTCCAAAGAAGTGATACGAATGGCCAATAAGTACATGAAAAGGAGTTCAACATCATTAATTACCTGGGAAATAAAACAAACCACAATCACATATCACCTCACACCTGTTAGAATGACTGTTATTGAAAACACAAGAGATAACAAACGCTAGCAAGGATTTGAAGACAAGTAAACCCTTGGGCACTGCTTGTGGTAATGTAAATTGGCACAGCCATTATGAAAATAGTATGGGCAGTCCTCAAAAAATTAAAAATAGAGCTACCATATGATCCAGAAATACCACTTCTGGGTATATACCCACAGAAAATAAAATCGGTATCTCAACAAAATATCTGCACTCCCACATTCACTGCAGCATTATTCATAACAGACAAGATCCGGAAATAACCGAAGAGTCCGCTGATGGCTGAATGGATAAAGAAAATGTGGTGTATATATATGTACAACGGAAAACTATTTAGGCGTAAGAAAGTGGGAAATCCTGCCATCTGTGACAACGTGGATGGATCTCCAAGGCTTTACGCTATGTGACCTCACGTTTCCCTTCTTCTTGCTTTTATTCTTTGTCCAACTTCTCCTCATTTCCTCCACTTTCCAGGCCCCTGAAACCACGGTTTTACTCTCTGCTTCTGTGAGTGCTAATCTAATGTACAACACGGTGGTGACAGTTAACAATACTGTATTATATACTTGAAAGTGGCTGTGAAAGTAGACCTTAAGTACGCTCACCATAACAATGACAAAATAACTTCGTGAAGGACGTGTTAACTAATCTTATTGTTATCAACATGTTGATATGTTATCTTATTGTTATCAACATGTTGATATGTCATCTTATAATCTTATTGTTATCAACATGTTGATATGTTATCTTATTGTTATCAACATGTTGATATGTCATCTTATTGTTGTCAACATGCCACAATGTGCATGTGTATCAAATCATCATATTGTATGCACTTAACTTACACCATTCTACATGTCAATTGGATCTCAATAAAGATAGAAGAAATAAATAACAATCTGATTCCCCATGAGACAATTATGTCCCTAGGATGTGAAACTATAGGCAAACAGTTCTGAACTCAGGGTGACTGAATGAGTCAGGGTTACTGAAACAGGACCCGCTACACAGTTTGTAGAGCCTAATGTCAACTGAAAATGTGGGCCCTTTGTTCAAGTATCATTAACAATTACGAGATACAAGTAGCGGAGTATTAAAGCAAGCACAGGCCCCTAATAGGGCCAGGCCCTGTAAAGCCAGCTCTTCACAGAGGTCTATACTCTGTGATTGAGCCCTGACCTCCTGTTTCCACTCTCCCCGTACTAGCAAAACTTACACAGACAAATGAAATAAACTTGCTCCAACCTCAACACAATTGAAGCTCATCACGCAAAACCTTAATAAACGAGAGAATGGCCCTCCCCGACTCTCCTTTGCAGAAATAGGGAGTTTTAATGGTTTCCTGCTAGGCCCTATTCAGCTGACAGGCAGTATCAAGAGGCAAATTCTGTGGAAACCTTGCTACTATTTAAAATCTCTATCTATTCTAGGAAGTATGCAGCTAGAGCAACTTGAGGTCTCTTTTGTGAGAGGGGAAAAAAAAAAATGAAAGAGAAGGAGGAGAGAGAAACAAGGAGGAAGCAGCAGCAGGACAAGGAGGCAGAGAGTGGTGGGCCTCACCAAACCTCAAGGAATCCCTAAAAGATTCATTTCCTAACCTACAAAAAAGAAAATTTTGACTTGTATCAGCTGGGTGTCAAAACATCAGAAGATTCCAGATCCTCCCAACTTGACCATTGCCCGGAGTCATGTAGACATCAACTTAAGATGATTTCATTTGTTCTGTCTGGATAAGATGTGACAAACGCTGTGAACCCATGCTTTTAATTTGTACCTAGATCTGAACAGTTTTATTAAAAGTGTGGTGTAGTACATATCAAAGATGGCAATCATGCCACAGAAAGAAAAACAGGTCACCAGATTTTGTATTTCTCCACTAGACAAGACCGTTCAGGTTCTCTAGTAAATGAGGTTACCCTTTTGGGCATCATGAACAATACACACATTATTTTGCAGAGTTCCCAAAAGTTGTATAGAGTCTACAGAAATCACGGAGTTCCAAAACATCCTCACAGGACACAGGCTACAGACAGAGTCCCTCACGGTGTGACCTCCCTAAGTCCTTTCATTACCAAAATAGAGACAATAATGGTAAAACACGAGTGAACCTTGAAGAAATCTCCGGTGCTAAATAAGTCAGTCACAGAAAGACAAATGCCACATGATTCCACTTCTATGAGGCATGTAAAACAGTCAGATTTGTAGAATTAAAGAGTGGAATGATGGCTGCCTGGGGCTTGGGGGCATGGCTGAGGGGTCATTAACCAATGGGCATAAAGTTTTAGTTAAGCAAATTGAATAGTTTTACGTGATATAAAACATGGTACCTATAAGTCACGTATTAACATGGCACACTTAAAAATGTGTTAAGAGAACAGATCTCATGTGCTCTTGCCCCAATAAAATAATAATTATGATGATGATGATGGTAACATCTACTTTACAGGGTCATCATAAGTACTGAGTAAGGGAACCTAAGAAAAGTGTTTAGAATGCACTCGATGGGCCTCCCTCATCTTTATCTCTGACCGCACGCTACACTGCGTGGTGCAGACCCTGTGCACTCCCTTCTAGAGCTAGAGCTCTCTTCGGGAATCATTTCCCCTCCCAACAGGCAGCAAGCAGAGGAGGCTCTCACTGTAGGAGGTCTCACCCCCAGATCATACTCCTCCCTGCCAAAGCTGCGGTCCAGTGAACCCGCAGAAAGGCCTGGTTCTCTTGCCTCCTTTCAATGCGACTCTAAAAAGCAGTCCTAGACTCAGTGTTGTCATAGCCTCAGCTGAGGCCTTCGTTGCAAAGGGAACACACGTCAACTCTAACCCTGCTTCCTTCACGCCCCTGGAAGGACTCCTCCAAGGAACTGACTGCATGCACATCTCCAGGTGTGAGTTTGCTCTGGAAAACCTCACCTATGACTGTGTCGTCTCCAGAGCCACACAAAGCCAAGATATGTGAGTCCACGGTCAAGAGGTGACTTCCTCAGAAGACAGTGGCATTCCAACAGGGAGAAATGGCAGGTTCATGAGTGGCCTCAGGTCCGGCAGATTAACAGAGAATGAGACTAAGGACAGTGAGAGTTCCACCCCTAGGACAAGTGAGGAGAGTGATGGTCTCAGCAATGGACGGTCTGGACTCATAAGCAAGGCCACTCATGGACTCGGGTGCAGAACAGGGAAGAGAAAGGAAAGAACAAGTAGCTTCCTGAGTAAGAGAAATGGTGAGAAGCTGGGCCGAGGGGCTCTGGACCCTCTGTCCATCCTGCTGGGGCCGGCTCCCAGGTGCAAGCGGAACCCACAGCAGCGACCGGCCAGGTTCACCGACAAGGGGCCAAGCTGACCTTGAGGCCCCGGGACAGAGCAATTCATGGCAGCATCTGGGCCTCAGGCTTCAATAGGCCCCGACACTGATGAGGACAGACGCCCCAAAGGTGTAAGATACGGTTGCCCTCTGTGCACGTTACCCCTTTGGCTGCAATAGGCCTTACCAAAGGCCTTGTCGTTCTTCAGACCAGAACCAAAACTACCACCATTGCGGTGTTGGTGTGAAGTCTCCCCTCTCTATAACTCCCTCTCTACAGCTCTTTGATGGGCTAATGTAACTTAGCCCACGCGTAATACTTCACTGACTTAACATGACTTAATATATATGACTGAAGTCGCCGCACTACATTTCAGATGTGTACTATACTGCAGACAGACCACCGAGGGCAGAGATGTTAGCTCAGAAAGCTGTTATTTTGTTAAGGCTACTCAAGGGGACTGTAAGCCCTTGATAACCATGTGTTTCTCGCTTGGCCATCTCCAATCTGATCATTAGCACGTACTAAATTTATCATATTATCTTCATTTTATAAAGAACAGACTGTGCTCTGGGATTTGGATAAGGGCTGGGAACTTTCAAAAAGAAAGCATTGTAGCTACTTTGAATTTTTAAGATTCCACCAGGTTTTAAAAACCAAGTTGTACAATCAGACAATATATCCTGACCTGGAGTTCAGGGGTTATCTAATGTGCCTGGGAGGGAGAGGAGGGTGTGCAGGAGGATAATTACTCCTCAGTCTTTCAGTTTCCATGATTTTTCTTAAATGCTCTTGGCTTCTTTTCAGATTCCTTTGCTCCTCCTTTAGAGATAGAGACATACCTGGTCATATTTCGAGAGTAGGGATTTAATATTAGAAAGATCAGTGTTGCCTCACACACCTTATTCTTTAATATCAACTTTATTGATGATAAAATTTTGTTTTGTTCTGTTTTTTTATTGATGATAAAATTGATAGTGGTTTCCATTTACCTCTTCTTTAGTCTCATCTCTCATTTAGCTTAAAATTCAGAAAAGTATTATTTTTCCAGCCCCCTCAAACTCTACCATTAAATAGAGGATACTGGCTTAGGGGAGGTGGAAAGATGAAAGATAATGTTTGGAACAGTTTGCAACTATAGCCAAAGAGCGACACCTCAACAGAGTCCGTATAGGGTATTTCTTAAAAAATAAACAAACAACAACAACAACAACAACAACAAAAACCCTCTAAGAACTAGAAAACCTGAGTTGTAAACTCAGTATTACCTTTGTCAATTTTGCCTCTACTCAGAATAAATGAGAATAAATGAAGTAAAATTTAACTCAATCTCTGAACTAGATGATCTCCAGGTGTCTGTTGAGCTTGTAGTCCCAGAAGACTTTGATACCATTAGGGGACAAGCATTAAGCTAGGCACATGCACACACTTTGCTTCATTTAATTTAATTAAGATCCAAACCAGAATTTAGCATTCAAATTTCCAGCATCATATTTACATTTCATAACCAATATTTCAAATAGCCCATTAACACACTTCATCAGCTACTGGATTTCTGATTTTCCATTTGAAATGATGCCTCCTAGAGTATGGGGCTGATACGTCCTCTAAGAGAAGACCCACATACTCAGAGCAGTTAAATTTAGCTTTACCACCTCATTGCATTCTCTTTCAAGTGCTCATCCCGTCTTCTCAGTTAGTTGAAGCAAAACGGAGCTGGTCTGGTAACAAAGACGCATTGTTCCACAGTCCCAGAAGTAGTTCCTAATGGCCTCATGACTTTTGTCTAATTCATATCTGATGGAGGAAGAGAGAGGGATGGAGGAGAGTGAGACGCGGCCCTACAGATGACCTTGGAGCAGCGTGAATGATGTCTAATGCTCAGCAGTTATAGGCTATCAGACACTAATATACTCTCTGGGCTGAACCGAATAGGCCCATTACTCTCAACTGCAATTCGCCATCTGTGAAGTGAGCTGGTGGCTTCAGACAAGACTACAAATTGCACCTGATACTGAAAAAGACAGGGAGGGGATTATGATGTAAAACCAAGGGAAGAGGAGACAGAGACCTAGACTGGCCAGAGGCCACATGAGGATCCGAAGAAACAAAACTTAGCCTTCAGAACAGCTCCCAAATAGCCCTGAGCATTCACAAGATTGGATCCATGGATCCTAACAGACTCTACGGAAGTTTCTGGGATCAAAGGTTTAGTGTCATTAGGAGAGATGTGCACAGCTGGGGCTGACAAAACCCTCCCACTATCCGGCAGCTCCTCTCTGTTGTCACAATTCATTAGCTCCTTCTGACATTCATTTGACATCATTTCAGGAAAGAGATCTAATCATGGCCCAAAGAAAGGAAGAGACTTTGAAAAATATGATGGCTGTGGAGACAGAGCAGTTTATCGTTTTGAATAACAATGATGAGGATGATAATGACAATCCATGATGCTGGCCAATGACACGTTTTCATTCCCATGATGGGCAATGCCACTGGGCAGATGTAGCTGTAAAACTGTACGCGAAAATATGTTTCAACCCTGACTCTACCACTTGTGAGCTATTACTGACTGAACTGTATTCCCCCCAAAATTGGTATGTTGAAGACCTAACCCCCAATGTGACTATATTTAGAAACAGGGCCTCTTAAGAGCTATTTAAGGTTAAGTGAGGTCCTAAGAATAGGGCTCTTGTCTGATGTAACTGGTGTCATTATAAGAAAAGGGAAGATGCACTGGAGATCTTTCTCTCTTTACGTGGACACAGAAGAAAGGTCAGGTGAAGACATGGAGAGGTGATGGCCATCTGTAACCCAGGAAGAAAAGCCTCTTCAGAACTCAACCCTCTGGTACATTGATCTTGGACTTCCGGCCTCCAGAATGGTTAAGAAAATCAACGTCTATTTTCTAAGCCACCCTATCTGTAGTTTCTCGTTAGGGCAGCCTGAGCAGACTCATACGGGAGCAATGCTAGCTCGACAATCGATACCTCAGGCAATTTGGGAGCACATCCAATATGTATTGAATGTTGGGGGCTGAGCATAGTGGCTGGGACACAGCAACTGGTATCTCTCAGCACCTTCTCGGGGACATTCCAAAGAAAGGGACTATGTTGAGAATGCACAAGCTCTGATCTCTGCCTAAACTGTAGTCACCAGGTACCAGAAATCTATCAAAGCTGGGCACCCCCAAAAAATAAATAAAAATAAATAAAATAAAAAAAAGCTGGCCCACCCTGCAACACCGAAGAGGCCTTTACCGTCGAATTTAAGGAGTGTGAAAAAGGACCTGCATTCATTGAGCACCTCTGTGTACCAGATACTGTAATAGGAACCTCCATGCTCATGGTCTTATTTTTATAAAAACTCTGTGAAAGAGACAATTACTGCTCTGGAGAGTTAAGGGGTTTGCCTGAGAACGCACAATGAAGGAGTGGAGATGAGAACTCCAAGGTCACAGACTGCAGAGTCATCTAGTGTAACACACACAGGCCTAGCAGCGAGAACACAGTAGGAAAGTAGGCTCCGTCCAGTACTATGGAGAACGAATGGCCACCTCGTCCACGTCCACAGGAAGAGTAGTAAGTGAAAAGCAGGATATACAACTTTTAAAAAGAATGATCCAAAAAATAAAATTAAAATAAAATTAAATTAAATTAAAACAAAATAAATAATAAAATAAAATAAAATAAAATAAAATAAAATAAAATAAATAAATAAAATAAATAAAATAAAATAAAAAGAATGAAATAAAGAATAAAATAAAACATATAAAAAGAATGCACATATTAGGGATCCCTGGGTGGCGCCGCGGTTTGGCGCCTGCCTTTGGCCCAGGGCGCGATCCTGGAGACCCCGGATCGAATCCTATGTCAGGCTCTCGGTGCATGGAGCCTGCTTCTCCCTCTGCCTGTGTCTCTGCCTCTCTCTCTCTCTCCCTCTGTTACTATCATAAATAAATAAAAATTAAAAAAAAAAAAGAATCTAATTCTTCAAAAAAAAAAAAAGAATGCACATATTATGTATGTGTGTACACACATATGTATGTTGTACATAAACATGTGTATATCCATTAAATCCGTCTGACATGCATCAGACATTATCTCAGAAAAAGACACATCCTTATGGCATGAGTTTAGATAGGCATGTATTCATACATGTAAAAAACATACCAAAATGTTTATTTTGTAGGAAAAAAAAAACTGGTCCTCTTCAAACTTCCAATGTTTTCTATAAATTTTTTTTAATTTTTTTTTTATTTATTTATGATAGTCACAGAGAGAGAGAGAGGCAGAGACATAGGCAGAGGGAGAAGCAGGCTCCATGCACCAGGAGCCCGACATGGGATTCGATCCCCAGTCTCCAGGATCGCGCCCTGGGCCAAAGGCAGGCGCTAAACCACTGCGCCACCCAGGGATCCCTGTTTTCTATAAATTTAAATAATTTTGTATTATCCCTTTTTATTCACTGAAGTTCATATGTTAATCAGATTTCTTCAGTTTTAACCTAATTTTTTTTTTTCTATCCAGCATCCTATCTAGACTATCATGTTACATTTAGTGGTCATACGTCCTAAGGCTCCTCTCAGCTGTGACAGTTTCTCAGACTTTTCTGGTTTGGGATGAGCTTAATGGTTTTGAGCACTGTTCAAGTATTTTGTAGGATGCCCCCTAATGTAGATGTGTCTGATGTTTTCTCATGAGAGACCAAGGATATGTGTTTTGGGAAGGAAGACCCCTGAAGAAAAGTACAATTTTTATCACATCTTATCAAGGGAACATACTACCAACGTAACTTATTACTGCTGATTTTGAGGTAGTGTTGGTCAGATTTCTCCATTCTCAAGTTATTCTTCCTTTCCCTTCTCCATGCAGGTCTCTTTGGAAAGAAGTCACCCTGGGCAGCCTGCACTTACTGAGTGGGGAGTTATGTTCCACTTCCCTCAGGGCAGAGTATCTACATAAACTATTTGGAATTCTGTATGAGAAATTTATCTATTTTCCATTATTCATTCTTTTATTTGATCATTTATTTGTATAAGTATGTGCTCATGGATTCACTCATGGATATGTAATCCAATACTACTGAATTTTGAAGTGGTTCCAGCGTGGGCACTGGGAACTCTTTGCGGGGCTCCTGTGTCCCTGACATACTACAGAAATGTGGGCATTTCATTTTGTTTTTTAGAGCAGTTCTGGGCCTACTTTCTGGTACTAAAAGATGCTCCAGATTCATCTCATGTATTTTCTGTGTCAGTCTTATAATCAGCCATTTTATCCACTCTAACAGTCTCTATCTTTTAATTGGAATATTTAGGCCATTCGTATTACAGTGATTATTGATATAGTTGGTTTAATATCCACCATATTTTTAACTGTTTTCTATTTATTGTATTTATTCTCTCTTTCCCCATGCCCTCTTCTTTCACCCTCTCTGATTTTAATAAAGCACTTTATGTGATCCCATTTTATCTCTTCTTCTACAATATCACTTACACTTGTCAAAGCTTTTACTGGTTACTACAGTTTCCGATGTACTTTTTAAACTAATCTGATTCCACATTAAAATAACACTGTGCCACTTCATGTGTAGTACAAGTATTTTAAAATAGAATATTTCTAATTCCTCTTTCTCACTCTCTACAACACTGCTGTCAATTATTCATGTACTCATAGGCTGTAATCACCTAGTTGTTACTATTACATTAAACAATTATCTTTTAGATCAATTAAGACTAAGAAAAATAAAACATTTCATTTTACCCTTATTTATTACTTCTCTGATACTTTTAATTTCTTTATGTAGGTGCATGATTCTGACCTATATAAATTTCTTTCCCCCTGAAGAGCAATAATTAACATTTTTTACAGGGCAGGTCTGCTACTGATGACTCTCTCACTCTCATCTGTCTGTGAAATTCCTTGTTCCTCCTTCACTTTCAATGGATCATTCACTGGGTACAGAATTCTAGGTTTGTGGGGTTTACTTTCAACACTTTAAATCAATTCTCTTCTTGCTTGCATGTTTTCTGATATGAAGTCCACTACAATTCTTATCTTTATTTTCTATAGGTATTTTTTTCCCTCCAGCTTCTTTCAAGATATTCTCTTTCTCTTTCTCTTTGGTTTTCTCAAGTTTGAATATGACATATTGGGTGTTGGTTTGTGACTGCTGATACAGTGGGGAGGTGCTGCAGAAAAGAAGCATTCTATAATTTTATGATTAAATCTTGTCTTTGGTAAACCTGTGTTTCTGGGTTGTGACCATCACAAGTGTTGATCTAGTGGTATAGTTTCCTGTTCCCCACCACCACCACCTCAGTTGGGTCATCAAGTAGAAGGAATACTCTTCCCTCAGCTGGGATAAGACGACTGTAAAGTCCTTTCCTTGGAAACAGTCTTTCGTTATGGTGAAGACATTTCACAGGTATTACCTTATCCCTTCTCCTGCCAAAGCCATGGAAGGATCTTTCTCAGATCTAACTAAGAGAACTTGAGAGAGTTTCTGGAGGTACAGCCCACCAGAAGTGTGCCTCTCACTGGAGGCAGCTTATCAAAATTATCACTGAAGTGTTCCTACCAGCTAAGGCTCTAGTGCCTTCTGCTTCAGGTAAGCAGATCTCAGCTATTACTCTCTGCATTTACATGTCTCTCTAGATTACAGGGGGATGGTGTGCCCTACTATCTCGATTCTCTGATAAGTCCAATAAGTGTCATTGAGTTTTCTGTTTGTTAAGCTTTTTTTTGTTGTAAAGATAAGAGTGATGACTTCCAAGCCCTTTATATATAAGAGCTGAAGTCAGATATCGTATATTGCTTTTGTGAAAACAAATACCCACACACACAAACATGTTAAAGGAAAGAAAAGGAAAAAAAAACTTTCACTGCAACCATTGGTTGCAAAAAGCACTAGGCCCAGTTTTAACTACTCTTCAGGGGAGAAAATTAACTACTTTTATTTTGTAAGTAAATTCCTACCTTCTATGGCTTATGTAGCAGCCTAGGTCAGACCCTATATAAATGTTCAGTGTAGCCCTATTGTTAGAGCATGATGTTTGCCTAAAAATACATTCATATTTCTGCCACCTACTAGCTGAGCCAAACACGTAACCTTTCAGCTTCAGCCTCTTCATTTGCTAACTTAGGGTAATATTTATATCGTAGGGATGTTATGATAGCCAAATTATATAATCTACATGGAAAGCACTGCATAAACTTCAGACCTTTTCTATTTCTATACAAGTAATGACTGATCAGAAGACTTTTACAAGTATGGATTCACACACACACACACACACACACACACACACACACTTCCTGGAGCTGTGAAGATTCATCTCACTGGAAATGAAAATGCTATTCACCCTTCCAACAAATCATCCTAAGATGATAACTTACCACCCTTTACAGACTACTTTTTGGCCCTTCTTTGGATAGAATTTTCTTTCATGACTCCAAAGACAACCATTTGTCAGGTTCCCAACTGTCATGTCCATGGGCACAGAATAGAGAAGAAGGGGGGAAAAGAAGTGTGACCTGAAAATAAGTCACTAGGATATCCACCTAATCTCATAACAGGCACAGCACAAAGGTGAATGATCATAGACCTAAAGGATTTTGTAACCCATCTTTTCTGGCACATTCCTTAACATCAGACACCCCTCCTGCCATCTCTCCAAATGTTTTCCTTAAGGCCGCCAAAGAAGCAGTGTCTGGGAGTCTCTGATTCCAATTCTTCATGTAGCACAGGCTAAGCCTTCCAAATAAATAAGAAGCTACGAAGTTCCAAGCTCATTAGGAAGGCATCAGTGCATTGGTAATTGTGTGAAAGTGTCAGTGTGCAGAAGCAATTCCACATGTAATGCATTTGGTCTCTTCTCTTAGAAATGGGCGCACAGGTTTTTTGAGGTATGATCCAGTGGCTGAGGAAGGGAACGATATGAAGAAACAGCTCCCCTCTTACTGGCTGCGTATACCTCTTGTTACAGACACACTGTCATTGTTGTGTTGGATAAAGAAAGAGAAATATAGAAGCAATGGAATTAAATGGAATTATTAAGAGGGAAGGCCGTGACCTTGTAGTCAGGGTTTGGGTCAACTGGAATATTGATCATCTGGAAATGAGGAGTATCTCCTAGACAAAAGTTCTTAGTCATCATAATGAGCTGTTTCCCTAATGTTTCACTCTCAAATTGGCTGCCCATGATTTGGAGAGTTTCATACAATCCTCCTTCTAGAGGCTGAGGAGTTAGTGAACAAGTCCCTGTTTTTACCGTATCCTAATCTACATTATAAGTGATACTCTAAGTTTCACATACTTTAGTCCTGCTCCTCCTATGAACTCGGCACATAAAAAAAAAATCTCAGTACACAATAGTGTCTATTTGGTTCACTCTGCTACACACCAGTTCCCCAGGGTTTGGAAACAGAAGACTTGCTCCTTACTCTTCTTTGATTCTCTAATTAATCTGCAATAAATGAAGGCTCCAAGTGTTTTACAGCACTTCAATTTCCCATTCCCCTCTGACATTTGGAGGGAAAATGGAACACACAGCAAGACCTTTGAGCAAGAAGTAATAGCCGTTAAATTGAAACACGATGCAAGCTTTTCCTAACCATGAGTTCATAATATGTGTATTCGTGGGAAGTGATGTGCTTGTTGCCTGCAGCAAAACCAGATGCTCTCTGTTTTCAGCTGATCCGCGTTGCTACAGGGCTATAGTTCAACGTCTGAATTCACAAAAGAGAATGAAAGTGGTGGTGTGCTAAGTCCACCTTCAGAGCCCACACACTATTCCTGATGAGTGAAACTGCAGTGAGTTTTGGATTCCATTCAGTGGAATCTAGCATAGAATAATGGAAAAATAAGTATACTGGTAAACTGAAACTTGGGATTGGATTCCATCTTCACTGCCTCCCGGATATTTGACCTTAGGCAAGAAGGAGAAGAATCACATAGCAAAACTGTGCCATTAGATAGAATAATACTTCTACGGGCCCACCCAGTGCCTGCTCAGCAGAGGCTGTTGGCTGAAGAAACCGGTGAAATGGACAGTGTCACATGGTTAACTACCAGGGTTAGGTGTTGCATCTAGAGATTGTATTAGTCCGCGGGGGCTCCCACTACAAAATACCGCAGACCAGTGACTTAACAGAGACTCGTTTCTCACAGTTCTGGAGGCTGGACATTCAAGATGAAGCTGCCGGGAGTTTGGTTTCCCCTGAGGCCTCTACTGGGCTGGCAGGTGCTCACAGCCTTCCCTCCCTGCATACACGTCCCTGGTGTCTTCCTCTTCCTGTAAGACTCCTCAGTCTTAGTGGATTAGGGTCCCATCCTTAGGACCTCACCTACCCTTAATCATCTCTTTCAAGGCCCCACCCCCAAATAAATTTATGTTGGGGTTAGAGCTTCCACATATGAATTTGTAAGTCACAGCTGAGCCCACAAGAGAGGTATTAGAAATACTGCTTGATATGATATTCCAAATACCACTTCAAAATTAAAGATCAAATCTAGCTTGTCTCTGAAAAATAGCAAAGCATTTTCTGTATTTTCTGTTCACATCTGATCTCTATTTCTGCAAAGTAAGCATCGTTTTTGGTTTCTGAGACACCTGGATGTCAGCTTCTCTGACCAACTCTGACTGGAAGCTCTCTAGGAAAAAGGTAAGCTGACCAGGCCTTCTCTTACTGCAGTCAGGGTCCTCATCACTCCCTTTTGTAATGCCCTGTAAAACTAAAATTTGAAGGATAGGAGAGAGTCTCAGTAATAAGCTCAGATGTCGGGAACATATGAACAAGACTATCACAACTAGCTTCCATGGTGACCTGCTGGGTGACCTGGTGGTTCCTCTAGGTCTCCTTCACCCTATATTTCCTCTCTTATACTCCAAGGATGGGGAATAATCTTATTCCTTAGAGGACAGATGTATACATATATGGCTATTCATTTATAAATATAAATATTTAACCCCATCCTTTCCCTTACTAGCCAATTGCACTTACTGCTGCTAAAGTAACCATTTTCCAATGATATTTAAATCATTCTACTTCTTCCTACAAGAAAGAAAGAAAGAAAGAAAGAAAGAAAGAAAGAAAGAAAGAAAGAAAGAAGAAAGAGAAAGAAAGACAAAGAAAGAAAGAAAGAAAGAAGAAAAGAAAAGAAGAAAGAAAAGAAAAGAAAAAAGAAAAGAAAAGAAAGAAAAGAAAGAAAAGAAAAGAAAAGAAAAGAAAAGAAAAGAAAAGAAAAGAAAAGAAAAGAAAAGAAAAGAAAAGAAAAGAAAAGAAATCAAGAACCTACTAGGGCCCTCTCATTTTTTTCTACTAAATTTTTCTCAAATTTCTCTGGATGTCCTCTGAGATCTTTCTCCAAATGCTTCCACCCAGATCACCAGATCACTTCTTATTCCCACATTCAAAGCCCCCCTACCAGAGGAGAGTCAGTTTTCAGACATCCCTACAGGGCACGAAGCCTAGCACAAGTATGCATCAGGCCAGAGCTCTGCTCAGGGACTCTGTCTTTTCTCCATCAATCGCCTCACTGCACCTAGCATAGAGCCTAGCACACAAAAGGTCAATAAAAGGTAAGTGATAAAAGAAGGGAAAACCTCCAAGTTCCTTTTTACCTAGTTAAAATCCAACTAGTCCATCTAACTCATTACCTTTTGACTGTTAGGCCCTCATTTTCTTTTTTGTTTGTTTCTCTTCTTTCTTTCTTTCTTTTTCTTTTTTTTTTTTTTTTTTTCTGGAGGTAAAATGTAGTCAGTTTTATTCTTCTTACACCACAAAATAAGTCTGGTTGTACAAACATCACTAAAGTCTTGCCGACAGGTCCCAGCTGGGGAGGGGGTGGTAGTTAGCAGACAAAACTCCTGAGGCTTCTCTTTGAAATGCTAACACAGTTGAGCTTCCAATTCTTGGTTTCAGCTCCAGGTCCTGAGATGGAGATCCCAGCCAGGCTCTCTGCTTAGCTCAGTGGGGAGACTGCTTCTGGATTCTCTCTCTCCTCCCTTTGCCCTTCCTCCTAATCATGCTTGCTCGCTCTCTCTCTCAAATAAATAAATCTTTTTTTAAAAAAATTTAAATTTTTAAAAAAATGAAATGCTAACATTCACTTTAAAAGATTCTGAGCAAGGTTGGTGGCGCAGCTGGCAGGGCTCCTACCCCAAGGTGGGTGTGGTCCCCCATTTTCATACTTTGCAAAGTTAGACCCTGGTGACAAGCACTTAGACAAGTTGCAATGAGAATGTCATTTCATTAGGACGCCACTTATTAGGAATGTACCAAAAAGAAGAATGAGCCTTTGTGCATGGTGCACTCAAAAGTTATATTTAATCAATAATTTAAATTAATATCTCACTCATTGTCATAGCCCATACCACCGCTTATTTCTGAATATTTAAACCAAGGCAGTAGACACAGAAATTTATTACCAACCGATGTTTTGAAGTGTTTACTTTGTCCTGGAATTGGACTGAGGACTACACATATATTATTTCCATGCTTCCCAAAAAAATCTTTGAGGGAAACTGAACTGAAACCAGTTTACTCACTAACTCAAGGCCAGAAAGTAGGCCATGGAATCACAGGATTCAAAAGCAAACCATGTGACTCCAGAACCTTACATGTATCCTTTTATGTTTTGGCATCTTTAAAATTAGATTGTCTATGTATTCCTGTGCCAAAGAAAGATCTTGCAAGATGTTTCTCCTTCACACATTCTACATGGAAAGAAATCAATAGGTTGAGATAGACTTACATCCTTTCTCCCTAAACACAGATAACTTTGAAAGAGAAAGAGAATCCTATTTAATGAAGTCAACTTGGTTTGGTCTAATTTGGAAAGGATGCAAGGAGGTCATCTAGGTGAGTCCCCTGCCACCAAATAAAAACATACCTTAAACATCCAATATTAATTATTGATCATCTTTAGACTATTTTAACTCAATAACCTATGTCAGGAGAGCCAGTAAAATACAGACACACAGGCCTCTGTATCTCTCATATGGGTTAATTGAGCACTGCCTCAGTACTTTAGCAATTTCTGCAGAATTCTCTAGCATTTCTTCAATTAAAGGAGACAAGTAGTTATGTGGAGCTTTTTCACTGTTTGGGTCTCTTTCTTTAAATCCAGCTTAATATTTTTCAAGTCATTAATTACAGATCTTTTCAATCTTTGCCCTGGTGAGAGGAAAAGATTAAAAACCACATGGGCACACCAGAGGAGGCACTTTCAAAAAAATGCAAAGTTTATTCTTGAAGAAGAATCTGGAGAATAAAAGGAAATGTTTTTTTTAAATCCATCTGAAACCAAGAGCCCTGACTGAAGTCTGGCTGGGTGTGATTACAGGGAGTTTCTGATTCCATAGATGAGTTTTAATCCTGTTGGCCAAGGGAGACGGGAGCATACATTTGCTGATTTTGTATGTAGATCGTCTCACTGCTTGCTTTTTCATTTAAAAGTTACAGAATGAGACATTTCTTTTTTGGAACAATTTGAAGTTGGAGGCAAAGAGAAGATATTCTGAGTTTTGAGACCCCTTATTAATAGCTCCAGGGAATACCTAGTTGTTGGAAAACTAAAATGGTATCACAGGGAGTAAAATGTCTCTTTACACATTGTGTGTGTGTGCATGTGTGTGTGTATAAGTTTCATTGAATTTTTGTTTCTTTCAGATTTGACTACACACCATCAGAATGAAGCATAAAGTCAAGCAGGCCAAAAACCTTTCATCTCAGCAAGTCCTGGGATTGGATACTGAGTCACACTCATTTAGAAAGATAAACATTCAGGATCCCACATTAGTCCCCATCAATCCACATCCAAAGATCAGGACTTTAGTTAAGAAAGATTTCAAGTACAAAACCCAGACAGGAGGTGCTTCAAGAGTGGGAGAAGCTAGTATATTTATATTCATTCTCCACAAAATACCATCTTGACTTTTCTAGTAGTTCAAGTTTGGAAAGGGAAATAAAAAAAAAAAAACAGGGATAAACAAACAAGGTATTCCTTTGCCCTATGACTCTTGCACGTCACTTCGCCATTTGATCTTGCAGTCCCTCCCATTTACAGGTGCAGTGGTATCTTCCCCACCCCTTTTCTTTGGGATCTGTCATATAATATGCCTTAACCAATGGAGAGTTAGCAGATGTTATGCAAGCAGATGCTTGAAATGTGCTTGTAGGGCTGTGCTTTCACTCTCATACTTCCACTGCTGCCATGAAAACAATATGTCCCAGGTAGGTCAGCAGACCTGGAAGGATTAGTGCCACAAGGAGCAGATCTGACCTGAAGCCCTCAACTGGAGCAAAGTCTATGTGGCCCCAACTGACATCAGCAGAATGACCCTGGCTGGCACACAAGCAACACAAGCATGTGAATGAGAACAAATTATGGTGGTTTAAGTCACCAAATTTTGGAGTAGTTTGCTATATTACATATTGTACAATAATGGACTAATAGACACTTAACTTTTTTTTTGTTCAAAGATTTCTTTGAGAATATGATGAAAGCTGTGACCTTCTTCCTAGAAAAAGCAAATGCATAAATTTAAAATTTTGCGTGCAATTTCAGAGTATTCATTGGCCTCCTAAATCAGCCAAGAGACCTGGTTACTAAAAAATTTTTATCATATGTCTAAATAAAATGTCTGAGTAAAATGACAGTTCAACTTAGAATGATATTCAGAGGAGGAAAAAAAATGTATCTGTTTTGTTTTGCAAATGATTTTTAACAATTTCTTTAAGAATGTTCTTTTTGACTGCAGCACCCACATTCGATCCTTGAACAAGACCTACTGGTAGCACTTCAATAGCATATTTTGAAATTTTCCACTATTCTCCACTTTCATGACTACCATCCTAGTTCAAGCCACCATTATCTTTCACCGAAATGACTGCAACAGCTTCCGAACTGACCTTTTTGCTCCACTCTTGCCCGCCTACAATCCAGTCTTCACCCACCAGCCAAAGTCTTTTCAAAAATTTCCCTAGGAATATTTTGTTATTCTAATTCAAAGGGCACTATGCACTTATGTCAAGAAATCACTTCAAAATTTCAGTTAGGAAGTGAAGTTACAGTTTGCCCAGCACACACCACAGGAAAAAAGCATAATGCTTTTAAAATAGGTAACTCATCTATTTATTCATGTGCCTAGCATAGTCCATATAAAAATAAATAAGACATTTGGTAAGAAATCTTATAGAATGGAATGGTTTGTGAATCTGCATGTGTGCACATGCAAATTTTTTTGAATATACTATAAATGCAGGGAATTTCAGAAAAATCTATAAAAAGAATGCACAACCTAATATTAATTGGGCAAAGCCACTAATGTGTCGGTAGTTGGGAAAACTCAAACCTAGAAAGACACAGCACATATTTGGGATTCTCATCAGTTTGCAATATTTATTCACTAAGAAAGAACTAGAAAAGAGTTTTTATACCATATTTGCATGCACTTCTGATTAGAGAGGTCTTACCGATAGGCACAGTTTACAAATGTATAAAATACAATTTAAAAAAATCAATTCTCCTGACATCTGCAAGTCTCATTCTTCTAGAAGAATGCCTTGATAAATGTTTCCCTCCTTTGTTGGCCATTCCATCTCTTGAAAATTAGAGGAGGTGATAAGACTATCTGGATTGGATTGTGGGGAAACCATTGACAACACATAAATCACACAAATTTAGGAAGACAGTAGGTCATTATGTAATTTCATAAGTTAAATTATCCAACCAACAAAGAAATGGAAGATACGGCATTATCAGATACTTCCTAGAATTTAGGAAGGCAGATTTCTAAAATTTCAAAGGAAAAATAGATGATCCTAGGGTCAGAAACCCTCAAAAGGAAAGTTTCTCATAATAGAAGAGAGAACATATAAAATGACATCTAGCTCTGCAGTAGTTTGGGGTATATGGGGAACTCTTTGATAATCTCAGAACTAGACAGTGATTCTGGTGATGATCACATGAGGTGTCACTTGTTCAAGTCAAAGCTCAAGAATGTTCCTCAACCTTTTATTGTCCTACCTATAGTGTATAATATGCTTTAGTCTTCCACATATAGCTTTACGCCAATCTTTTTGACACCATTAATAACAGGACCATCCTGTCATCTTTGTACATAACTTTCAAAAATATGAGCCTATTAAAAATGCTGAAGACAACAGACAGTACTTCTAAATTATCTTCATCATTTATTTTACATTTATGTATATATATATATATGTAAATAATATAACAACCACTCATCTACTTGAGGAAGGTGGTATAAAAGGCAACAAACAATATAAAAAAATTCAACATTCATTTCACACCCGCTTTGTACCAAACATTTCAGTAGGCTCTGAGACTAGAGCAAAAGGGGATATAGAAACTGCAGTGAGTCACAACTGAGCAAGAGGAGCTATTTTAATATAAACGGTCAAGGCAGACCTTTCTGATGAGTGAAGTTTAAACTGCTGCCTGAATGGAAAGAGAAGCAAATCACAGGAAGATGTGTGATCAAGTAATATAAAGTCTAGGGAAGTAATAAACCGGGCATGTATCAGAAACAGTCTAATAGCATAAACAGCTGGAGCATGATATGTAAAGGGTAGACATGAATGAAATAAAGTCCAAGAGTCAGGTAGAGACAGCTCCTCTGGAACTGTCTAAAGTAAAGAATTTGGAATTTATTCCAAAGGCATGGGAAGTCACTGGGCGATTTCAATCAAGAAAGTGAGTAACATGACACGATTTTCATTTTGGAGAGATCATTCAAGTGCTACATGAAAAACTGGCTGTAGAGGGGCAAGGAGGGTGGGGCAAAGGGACCAAGTCAGGAAGTCACTAAAATAAATCAGAAGAGAAAGACAACTTAAACTATCGTGGTAGTAGCAAAAATGAAAAGTGTCACTTGATTCTAAATGTGATTTGAAAGTATCTCCATCAGGTATAAATGATAGATTAGATTATGGGGTATGAGGAGAAGAAAAAAAAAATTCAAAAATGATGCCAAGGTTTTTGGTAACAAGAGCAAACAACCAATCAAAGTAGAAACGCATGGGTCAAAACTGATGTAAATAAGCAAATTAAAGAATGAGGAGAGAAATTACTTATTTACAGTGGAATAGCAACTAATAAATGTTTCTTCTAAAGCCTTCAAGTTCTTTCTGTCAACCCAAATTCTCCTCAACCTGCCAGTCTTCTCTATACTTTGAAAGTATAGTCTAGCATCCAGCTCTACATTTACTTCAACTGACCCTCTTCAGTACATGAAAATCTGCCTCCAGCTCCATTATTCTACAAAAATTGTTCTCGCTGGACACCAATGATATTCTATTTCCAAATGCAAAAACATGTTTTGAACCCACTCCCATAGAAAGCAAGCCTTCCAAGATCGATGTAACTTATAGTGGTATGACTTTTAGCTCTTTTCATCATGTGTGTACCCACAGCATGGAGACACTGTTATTAATAGTGTTTATGCCAGTTTCTATATTCAGAACAATTTAGCTTCTCAGAGAATTTAAAATACATTCTGCTTGTGCCATATGATTAAAGAGACTTTGAAAAGGGGAAAAATAAGAAGAGATGAGATAAAGATACATGAAATAAGATGATACATATAGATATATTAGAAAAAAACTAATGGTGTGATCCGATTAACCTTGTGCCAGAACACAAGACTATGACAGTGTTTAGATGAAAGGAAGTGATCTTTACAAATGTAAAATGAATCTATGGAGCTCTGAACCAACGGGTATTATTGAAGTAAATTGTTCAGCAAGTTTAAAGGTGGTAATGAGTAACCTTTAAGACAAGGAGAAATTACAGAGTCCATTCCAAAGGCTGGGATTTTTTAAGTGGTCTCAGTTCACACATGGAAAACAGAAGTAATCACCATCTTAATCCCTCACCATCTACTGTAGCTAGAAATCTTAGCATATGAAATAGAAATTCTTTGTTTAGATGGAGCCCAATTAGATGTGCATATATGTAGTGTACATACATTTGTGCACATACATAAACACAAACATATACACAGCAGAATGCTGTTCAGAAGGAACAAAAAAAGTAAATAAATGCAAATATAAAAGAATTAAAGTTATATATCTAAAATTTTCTCTGAAACAAAGGTATATATATGTTTAAGCAACATCCTTTCTATAACATTGTATTAAATAAATTACCAGTATAGTTTCAACCCTTTTTCTAATGGTTAATTTTATAATATGTACTATAACTAGAGTTTTTGGTAGAAAAAGACATCATTGATTAGTTTACCAGTTTGGAAAAGGGTCCAGAGTCCCAGGTCCTAGTTCAGGCTATGCCCTTGACAGCTCAGAAGACTTCAGGTGCCAGTATGTAAGGAATAACAGCCTTGAAGCCACTCAGCCTTGAGTTTGAATTTGTCACAGTTTAATGTCTTCACCAGTTGTATAAGCTTATTTAGTTATTTAAATTATTAGCTTATTTTGTATCTGCAGAAGGGGAAACTCACTGTAATGACAGTAATTGTGACTAAAAGCTCCTTGGACATTGTAAGAACCCAATAAATAGAACTTGTTTCTTCATTAAACCAGCCAAGGATTTTAGTTCCCACATCTATAAGAAGAACATAATAATTATTGGCCAGCCTATCATAAAGGGTTGTGGAGGGGATAAAATGAGCTTATGTATGTAAAAATACTTTGAAAAGGGAAAACTAATGAAGATGATTAGGGCAGTATACTATCCATATTACTCATTATTGACTTATGTATGGAGATGTCAATGATGGATGACATGCCAAGAATAGAAAAGAACTAAAGACTAAATAAAGCATTTGTGGTCTTTTTTATATTTAACCACTCTTATTTATGAGGATTATATAATAATGATACCTAACTTCAAAAAAGTCTGTGTAGATAAATAAAGTATTGAATCTTTACATTGTTGTTTAGCAGCAGTAGAATAGTAGAGCAGGTCCCTTGAATGCCAATTCTGTATTAGGGGCAATATTCTAGGTGCATTACAGATACCTCATTTGAACCTCATAACAACTCAAAGATGCATTATTGCTTCTTGGCAATTTTACGGGTAGGAGCCATGTACAGAAATCACTGAACATGATATATAATAAGCATTCCATAAACCAACCCTATAGTTATTCTTACCATTATGTATTATGGAGAACAGGGATTTCATTTCTCCTCTTGATGAGAAAGTCCAGACCAAAGAGGAGAAATGGTTGCATATAAGTTATAAGACCAGTCAGGCCCATATGCTGTCTAATGACTCTTTAGACTCAGATTCCATATTTATTAATTGCTCTTTTGAAAACCATTTCAAAGGCCAGAAAATCTGGATTCTACCTGAAGATTAATCAGATTTTAATCTTTAACAAGATTAAAATTTATTTTTATCTATACAACCTTGAGACTTCAAAAAAAAAAAAAGTCAAATTCTAGAGCAGAACTCAGAACTGAATTTTCCTTTACTAGTTCTGGTTCAAAATGATGTGCCCAAAGAAAGCCCTGGAATAAAATCAAGTGATAGTCTTTCTGGGCAATGTGATCTACTGCCAAACTGTCAGTGACACCATCACTTTCAAGTGCTTCCTAGGATTTATTTATTTATTTATTTATTTATTTTTTATTTTATTTATTTAGTCATTAGAGACACACACACACACACAGAGAGAAAGAGAGAGGCAGAGGTACAGGCAGAGGGAGAAGCCGGCCCCATGCAGGGAGCCCAACGTAGGACTCAATTCCGGGTCTCCAGGATCACGCCCTGGGCCAAAGGTGGATCTAAACCACTGAGTCACCCGGGCTGCCCAAGGATCCTTTTATTATATGGTTTTAAGTCAGAGTTTGCCAGTGAGAGGAACTCACAGGAGATTTGCAAAGTACAAATAAAGCTGAGGTCATTAATCTTAAGAGGTCACACAGGTCAGACAAGGCAGCTTCCACTTATTTGGCAGTTTTCCAGAAGCCCCTCACTCTTTAATTAAAGTGGTTTGGCTGAACTTGCCATGAGCTCCCTCTTTGTAGTAGCCCAACCCAGTCATTTCCCAAGCTTCCTCACAAGATCCCATGAGTCTCCCCATGCTAGTGCTTGGGACTGATGTAGTCAGTGAGGGTTTCTCCAGTCCTTTTGCTATAGCTTTCATTCCCCAGCTCCTTTTGCATTTACACATGCTAATTCCCATAGTAAAACATTTACTTCTGTGTTTTTTGTAGTGGTTCTGTTTTTCTGACCAAACCAGACTGTTACAGCTACCCTCAGAAATATATTTTGAATTAAGCCACTTTAGCTTCTCTTTCTCTACCCATTTGTATAATTATATGTCACTCTGTTCTTTTTGAATATGCAAGCACTTTTGCCACTTTCATGAGTAAATCCTATTTTATTTTAGACTGCAGTCATTCAGAGTTGGCTGTGAGTAAGAGACTTTATTTATTTTTTTTAAGAGACTTTAAATGATTCATTTAACAAATACTTGTTCATCTCCTACTCTTTACCAGACTCTGTGGAAAGCAAGAATGAAACATGGCCTTACCCCCATGGAACTTATAATTTAGTAGGAAAAACTGATATGAATGAAATATTTAGACAGGGAAATGTAAAATTTCAAGCTGACAAGTGTTAGGAAGAAATTGTGCTTTTCTAGTCCATATAGGAAGGTTTCACCCATTCCAAATTCTCAGGGATTTCCCTGAGTGAAGAAAATGGAAGAAGTTAGTAAAACCAGTCAAGAGGGGAGGCAAGGGTATGGCTTGCACAGAGTACAGAAGGTATAATATACTTTGGTGGAAAACCAGGGTACAGAGAACAGTAAGTAGGAAGAACTAAAAAGTGTGTGGCTAGAGCAAGATGGTGGTGATGTACAGAATGAAGATTCTGAATGGTGTGAGGTAGGAAGCGACCAGACCAGGCAAGTCACTGACAGCCACAGCAGCATTTTGTTAAATCCTAAAAGCAGTGGAAAGTCACCGATTATTTTTAGGAAAAATACTTTCATGATCAGATTTATACATCTTAAATTTACTTTATCTATACTGGAATATTTTGCTCAAGAAAGACATTTTTGGAAGACTGGAACAGATACACCTTTGCTCTCTAGAGGATGAAAGTATGATCTCACATAGGTAGGAGTCAAGTCGTGGTGTAGCTCATGAAGATTCTGAATTTTTTTTCACACAAGATATTTTCTTCTTTTTTTTAAAGATTACTTATTCATTTATTTGAGAGAGGGTGAGAGAGAGAGCAGAAGGAAAGGGAGAAACAGACTCCCTGCTGAGCAGGGACCCGCCCCCAACACAGGGCTCGATCACAAGACCCTGGGATCACAACCAGAGCCGAAGGCGGACACTTAACCAATGAGCCACCCAGGTGCCCCCACACAGGGTATTTCCAATGAGTGCTATGCGGTATTTAAATATGATATCAGGATCATAGCTACACAATGAGAAATAATGATAACCGTGCATCTGTCCTCTTACACCCATCCAATTCTCCACCACCTGTTCCTACTTTACCTCTACACCAAATGGTGAATATACACATTCAACCACTACTTCCTCAGATTAGAATTGACTCGGCCTTTAGTACAATTAATCATTATCAACAAAGGATATTATTTTGGATCGACATACTTATTATAATGGTCACTTTAACTGAATAAATGGTTATTTTGACTCATTGTGTCTTCACTACATCTTTAAAAATTTAAAAAAAAATTTTTTTTTTTAAATTAACCAAACCCTTGTCAATGTGAGAAACCATGTGTTTCCCATGGTAAGCCTAGTCTGGCTAGAGTCACAGAAACTGATACACGATTAGATTTAGATGTGCTATTGTTCATTTGGTCCTTTAGTATTTCTGTTTGTTATGTTCTTGGTCTAAACACTTTGGAAGGGGAAGGAGTATGAGGAGGAGGTATTTACAGTCTCCTACTGATTCCAGTCTAAACTCTAAAGATTCCAGTCCTTTCCACTCAGAAGGGGAAAAAAAGAGAGAGATATAGAAAACACTTTTTACAAGTGTTTGAGGGCCTATAACTTATATGCTAAACTAAAAATAAGTGTAAGCAGACTACAGATAAGTTATGGGAATTCTTTGGTGCGGTCATGCTAACTGTGGAGTAGGATTATAGACTCTAAAGGAAAGTTGAGTGGATAAGTGGGTAAGTGGTGAAGGAGGCATTACAAACAAGAATGAGAAGATAAACAAAGCAGCGTGATGGAAGAGAGAGGTGAACAGAGACCGCAAGAAGTAGGTTGACTTTAGTTCTGTTAATCCTCACTCTCATCTTGAGGTCTCTGTATATGGTGCCCACCAATCTACATAGAGCCATACCCTGGTAGCTCATGCTTCTCTTGAACATAACTCTGGGGACCCACCGCTTACTCTAGACAAGCTAAGTGTCCTTCTTTCATCCTTTACTTCCCTGGTCATGATATTCATCACTCTATAATAACTGCCTATCAACATGTTGGTCGGTGTTCCCTGCTTGGCTGTGGATGGCTTAAGGGCAAGGATTCTGCAGTAGGCTGAATAATTACCCTCCAAAAGATGCCCATGTCCTAAGCCCAGGAACCTACCAATATAGTATCTTATACAGTAAAAGGGACTTTGTAGATGTTATTAAGTTAAAGACCTTAAGATTGGGAGATGATCTTACAATGGCTAGATGAGCACGATGTAATCACAGAAGTAGTTATAAGAGGTTGACGGGAGGATCAGAGTCAGAGAGAAATGTAATAATGGAAGCAGAGGTCAAGAAGAGAGAGGATACTAAACTGCTGGCTTTGAAGATGGAGGTAGAGGCCAGGAGTCAAAGAATGCAGGTGACCTCGGAAGCTGTAGAAGGCAAGGAAACAGATTCTCCTCCACAGCCTCCAGAAGAAACACAAGTCTACTGACACCTTGATTTTAGCCCAGGAAAGCTGATTTTGGATTTCTGACCTCCAAAACTGTAAAATAATAAATGTGTGCTATTCTAACCTACTAAATTGATAGTAATTTCTTGCAGAAGCAATGAGAAACTAATACAGAGTCTATCGCACTTGTCTCCCCAACCCTTAACTCAGAATTTGCTCAAAATAAAAATTAAATTAATAACAGTATTAGAATAAAGAAGAAATGCAATATGGAGATTGAAAGCCAAAGCTAGGAGTGATAGAGGTGTGAGTATTATCATAGAGAACCCTGAGCGATCCTGAGATGAATTCCAACATGAGCTGAGGGTCAGTAGCAGTGCAAGTACAGTGACTATTTTTCTTGAAAAGCATTAAAAGAAGAGACAGCTGAAAATGACTGGCTAGATGAAAGCGTCATTTCTCCAAAAGGAGTCAGTGACCATCTGTAACAAAGGACATGTCGTTCACGCTCCTTCCTTCCTGCATCCCTGCATTTGCAGCCTCTGCCTTTACTCCCTCCGTGCGTGAGGAGCAGAAGATCTCTAGGCTCCCAAGTGCAGAATAGGAGGAGGGAATGAGTTGAGGAAGTCCAGAAGAGAACTCCGCCCACACCAGTCCTTGCTTCCCTTAGGGGACATTTCTGTTTTGGTCGCCAAGCAGCCTGGGGTAGCGTTTCATTTCCGAAGCGTCATCCACTGAGGCCCAGCCCAATCTCCAGCACTGAAAGCAAGGCTGGGTCCCTCTCCTGCAATGAAAGAAGGGAGGAGCCAGGGCCCAGCAGTCAGAGATCCATTTATTTCTGCTCCATAGTGGGAAGGCTAAAAAAATTGCTTACCACATCCTGGCCCCCTTCTGAGCTGCAACCTGCCCTTCCAGATGTGCCCATCCAAGAGCTCAATGAGACAGCACCCTTCTGGCAAGACCTCAAAACTCCAAGCTAAGGAATCCAAATGTTGAGGGTCAGCCACAGTGAGAATCGCAAAGACAAAGAAACGACAACTTGACATCTCATGCAAAATCGTCAACCTGAGTTTCTGGCAGTGCTGATGACCACTTCTGCCCACCTGGTGACAAGGGGAGGGCCGCAGGACTTGGAGAGATGAAGAAGAGACTATTAGCTCACTCGTAAGTGAATTCCTGGGCTGAATTCAGTCCTGAATGCCTGAAAAATGCAGAATCTAGAGGAGATGGTTTGGCAGGCCCAGAAGCATCTTGTGCTCTCCTGTGTCGGAGGGGAGGGCTGAACAGCCTGGGAAGGCCCTTCTGGCACACTCTCCATACCACACTCATCTTCTTCACCGTGTGAGAACAAAGGCAGGCAGAGATTGAGAGTCCACCGGAAAGAACTTCCCGGGGTAGGTAGGTGGCCCAATTCAGCCACGGCTCCTCCACAAAGCTCTATTCCTTCCCTCCTCTGGGCCAGATCAGGATATAATAACGATGAGCATTTCTACCTTCACTGCAGCATTAGGTCACTTTTCACATGACTAAACGTGGATTAAATATGATTAAATAAGGCCCAGAAAGTCTGTCACATGTCTAAGCTCTTGCTAGTAGCAGATGTGAATCCACATCTCTTTGACCCTAGAAATTGCTCTCTCACCCCATGCCGTATTACTCTCCCCTGCTTGCCCTTATACGTCTGTTTCTCACCATAAACCATCGTAATTTATTCATAGAAGTCTGTATGCCGGAGGGCAAGACCGATGCCTTGCTATCCCTCCCATCTCACACAGCACCAAGCACGATATAGCAGCAAATGTGTGCAGAGCACTTAGGCTGCGCCAGGCCCTATTTCCAGAACTTTGTGAAAGCGAATTCATCCAGTCCCCTCAACAACTCTGTGATGCTGACACTATGATTTGTCCCATTTTATGGAGGAGGAAACTGCGACTCCCAAAACTCAATGAACATGTCAGGGGTTCATTAACACAGCTCCTAAGTGGGGACCCTGTGCAGCCTGGGTCCAGAGTCTGGGCTCGTAACTCCTACATTAACGCCTGTACTATTCTGCCTTTGAAATCAGTACATGTCCATAGGTTGCACATTTACCCCTTTGAGCTCAGCAGTGTTTCTCAGCAAGGCTTCTGCAAAGCAGGTACCCTCTCCGGGGAACATATGGCCAAAGCATAAGCCTGGTCCAGAGTGGTCAGGCCAGAAAGCAAAATCTAAGCTTTGCACTGTGCCTCTTCCTCATCTCCATCAACAAACCAGCATTCGGTTTCATCATCAGCTCTCAGGCTTTTGTCTTGAATGCTTAATATTATCGCTTGGATTTCTGTACAATTGAAGCTCACCTCAATTACTCAGAATATCATTTGTCTGCTTCCTAGGGGTCAGAGAGCTAAATGTTATCCAAGAGACCAGAAGAATCATTGAATAACTAAGAGGTTCAAGGCAGAAAAAAAAAAAAAATAAGGGCCTGCCTGCTTGACCCTTGGGTATCTAGCACTTATGTTAATATCTCTGTTATAAAGCTGGTCATGTAAGAGAGAAAGTCCCGAAGTGCATCATCGGAAGCCCCGGTTCTGCAGACTATAGCTGATCACTTACATAAAACATTCTGTGATCCTGTAAGTTTGAGAAATCCGCAGTTAAAAAGTAAAGGCAAAATAAATAAATAAATAAATAAATAAATAAATAAATAAATCATAAAAACATAAAAAAATAAAAAATAAAAATAAAAATAAAAAAATAAAAAGCAAAGGCAGATTCCTTCCTGCAGGACTTCTCAGAGCCTTCAGCATTAAGCATGTACTGTGATTCTCCCGGCCTGACCTACATAAAACAGCTTTTCAGAAACTGGCCAGAAAGAAATGGGCACACTGTGTTAGAAATAAGGCTTGCAACTACAGGGTCATAGTGCATCATAGGAGAATAGAAAAAAAAAAAAAAAAAAGGAGAATAGAAGATAACATTGTTCACCGCACTTTTATTACTGGGACTTACCCTGAACCCTGGAACCCAACCATATAGTGAATGAGCAGTATTGATGTGGACACTTGAAGGGACAGACGTAGGGGTAGCTGAAGAGAAAGGATTCTCGGTTGGGGCTGAACACATCAAAAAGCTAAAGACACTGGATTTCATATCTAAATTATCTGGTCTGAGATTGATACGCAGAAATTCATCTGCAAATCCAAGCACATCAGCTGCACAAATTCCAGATCGCACACAGAGGGTGTGCATGACGGCTCGGTAAGAAGTCCTGATTAGTACAATTCTCACCCACAGGGTCCCCCCACCTCGAGATGGTCAGAGTACCTCAACTCATAATGAAATTAACTTTGCAAGATAAGAACACAAGGGTGCTACCCTCTATAAAATCCTCTCATGGCTAAAATCTGATTCCTCTCCAGACTCAACCGCAGGCCCCTCACTTCCTGCTAAGAATCAGGTCTAACCTGTTCCAGGGACACCTGCTGATGACAGTCTGTGATCACAGATTCCTGGGTTCTTTGGGCCCATTGTCTACTTCCAGACCCCCCAGGCACAGCGCGGGGTAATGGGGCGGGACTGAGCCCCATGCCCCCGCCCACCGCAGAAGCGGGGAGTCTAGTCTTCCTCTGTGTGGCCCTCACCCTCCTTGTCCCATAATCTCCACCTCGAAAGGCGGTTTCTGTGGCCTCATTGCAGGGCCCCCAGCTCAGGGTGCCCCTGTGTCCCGCACATCCCACAACAGCAGGAAACCGTGCCTCCATTCCCTGATGCTCAGGCAACTCCTTGCCACGGATGTTAAGTGTCCTCCAAAGCTTGAGAAAGAGAATTTCCTCCCTGTGTAATTGTGCCCACTACCCACCAACATGGGCCCAGGGCTCCAGGACCATGACTCTGAAACAGGGTTCTCTCTCCTTTGCCCAGGGCACAGACTTGCCCTCAGAAGGCAGACAGGGAATGCGAAGGACCTGGGCCATCATTCTGGCCAGGACATTGGCCTACCCTTCCCCTTTCTTGACGGGAAGCCATGCCCTGGGAATCTGGTCAGGCCTCACCCAGTCTACTCGCCCCAGAGACCTTCCTTATGAGAGTGAAGATTCAGGGTCCCCAGCCTTTCTCCCAACCGCTCATGGAAATGGGTCCATAGAACAGGAGCTTTGCACTCTCGTGCACGTATATGTGTTTGAGGTGGGGGACAAACCCAACAGACCCAAGCAGCAAACCACACAGTTTTGAAAAACAGGCCCAGACTGATGGAAAGAACATCCCGTCGGGAAACACCTCCTCCTCTCACATACCTACTGCTCCTGGAAAAGGTTTCTTTGTCCCAGAACCAAATTTTCCCAAGAGTTACGAAAGGTGGACCCAGGCTCCCAAGCTCTGAGCCCAGCCGGTGAGTACAGAATCCAGCCTGAGCCATTCCCACCGGGTTCCAACACCTCTTTATTGTTTCAGTTTAAAGACTCATCGACGTACCTATTTCTTATTAATCAGCTTTAACATATTTTACAAAGTGTCCTGCTAGTGCAGTCACCAATCTTCTGGATTTATAGAACTCACCTCACTTACTAAATATCACATTTGGCAGAACATGTGTCATTTTCTATAAATATTGAAAAATCAATAATTGCTGCCAGAAACCCTGTATTTGTTCAGACCCTGGGTGAGATAAATGATGAATAGAAATACCATTCTCCCTTAAAATTCAGAAATAAGACACATCTGATTGCTTATTCTTTTGATGCTTCTACAATGTGCCTGGCTTCAACAATCACGGGTGCAGCCCGCAGCGCTTACTCTTCCTTCTGCTGTATTTTTATTATTTTACATCTATTTCTAAATGAACAGTTAGAGTCAGCAGACTACCCTCATCATGCAGGGATAAGAAACACGTGTGAACACTGGGAGCGGGTACTCACAGCAAGCTGGGAAGGAGCATGGAGTTAAGTACAGATTCATCGTCCTAAAGTGATGAACCAGCAGTACAAAGTGTTGAGTTCGGTCTCTATGTGTGTGTCTATGTCTATGTGTGTGTCTCTTTCTATATATATATATAAAAAGTATATTTATCTTGCATTTTATATTAAACAAAAATATTTTGCAAATATATTTATAGATTTAATATATTTAATGAATATGAATATATTTGTATATTTAATAAATATGAATGTATGTAATATAAATATGATATACGTCTGTATATTTAATATATGTTAATGTGTCACATTAAACATATAAACACTACTATATTAAATATATTTTAATTATATACATTCATTAAATACTATCAGGATGTATAGTACATATTAGAGAAGTTCATTCTTTAATTACTTCAGAAAGAAAATGAGATAAAGAAGGTGCTATATACGCACACACACACACACACACACACACACTCTGGAATATTATTTGGCCATGAGAAAGAAAGAAAATTCCCAGCACTTGCAATAACATGGATAGACACTGAGGACATTGTGCTAAATGAAAAGTACCAGACGGACAAAAATCCCCCAGGGAATCATTTATACGGGGAACCTTAAAAAAAAAAAAAAAGGCAAAGTCCTAGAAACAGCATAGAACAGTGGTTGCCAGGGGCAGGGGGAGACAAGAGGTTGACAAAAGGGTGCAAGGGTTCAGCCCTAAGAAGAAGAAGCCCGGGATCTCCTATAAAATGATAAAATGTCAGGTGCAAAAAAAAAAAAAACAAAAAACAAAAAACCTCAGGTGCAGCTGAGCTGAGAACGCGCACTGGATAAGTGAGAGCTGGCGGGTGGGCACATGGAGACAGGCCAGTCCGCCCACAGGGGACCCGCCCGTCAGGCCCCACAACCAATGCTCTCTAAACAGCTTGCAATTTGGTATGTTAGTTATATGTCAGCAAAACCGAAATTTTAACAAAAGAAGACGAGAAAAAAGCCCAAGCTGAAATAGATTTCTCCCTCCTCCCAAGGGGCCTTCTCGCACAGGCCCGCAAACCAGCCACTCGGAATCCACTAGTTCCAGCTTTGCTCTGCCAAGGGCCAGGGAGCGCTCTCCGTGAAGGCCAGAGGTGACATTTTGAGCCGTCTGGGCCCTGTGGGGGCTGCCAGGGCTGACCAGGATGCCTCTGTGGCAGGAAAGCCCTCACACACAGCACCCAGGTGAGGGAGTACGGTGCAGCCTCATAAACTCCATGCACTCAGACAGGCAACAGGCCCGGTGGGACCTACTTACCAGCCACTGTCCTTGCTGGTCCTTGGCTTGGAATATGGTGAGGAGATGCTTGGGGGAGTGTGGGGCAAGCTCATGAGAACTACTGAAAAAGTCATGAAAGCTGCCATTTTGTGTGTGTGTTTATTCTCCCTAAAACTCTTTTCTTCCTTACAGCTCCAGACCCATTGCCCCTGACTTAGAACCTGGATCTGAAAAGAAGAGAAAAAGACCAACACGCATCGATACAAGTGGCATAAAGAGGATCCTGACATCATGTCAGGGATCTCCACCCCTGGATATACCTCTATGAATCCAAAGGGACATACTTTCCCATTCTTTCTTAGGTTCTCAGCTGGGTCTGTGTAACAGAAGACAGATTAACAAGAGAAAAGAATAGAAATGTATTTAATATAAGTTTTATGTGACATAAGAGCCTCCCTAAGGAAATGAAGACCCAAAGAATCATTTCAACCTGAGTGCTCTTATACTAGATTTGACGAAGCAAAGGAAGTCACAGAAAAAAATGTGATAAGACAAAGGAGTATGAACTAAAAGTAGTAAACTGGGGGCGGGGGGTGTGGTTAACTTAGCAAAACCTGTGCATTCATTCAAATTCCTTTTAGCATCCCTGCATCTTTGGAGATAGGATGCTTCTTTCCTCCATATATAAGGAGGACGCCTCCCATATGAGGGTCTCATGACCTGCTTCCAAGGAAATGTCTGCAAGGCCTTCCTGCACCTGCTGTTTCTCAAATTCCTTCAGCTGAAAATATTCAATGTGCCAAGACACCACAGCTTGGGGTAGCACGTCCTGAACCCTACACCAAGTCCCCAAATTCCCTCTTAGTTTCTGGTAGTTGGGGTTAGATTTTTGTCACCTGCTGCTAACAGTAGTAGTGATACATCCTGACTAATGCAGTATTTCATTTAATCCTCATACAACTCTGTAAGAGAAATTCTTTCTCATTGCGTAACTGAGGGAACTGAGGTACAGAGAAGAAGTTTCCACCGTACACGCCGCTGGGGAACAGCAGGGCCAGGTTCTGTGCTCTGATGGGGCGGATGGCCCCTGCTCCGCCCTAAGAAGTCCAACTGGCCCTATGACACTGCCCGTCCCTCCTGAAAACTAGTGAATCTGATGTAGCCCTCACAAAAGAGTAAACACACAGGATCAGTTCCAGAAGCCACCACTTGTGTCACCCAGTTAAATTCCTATTTAACTAAGAGAAAATGGTATCGACCACAGTTGGCTTGATTGCAAATGTCAGGCTCTTTGAATTATTAGAAACAGCAATGAAAAATTGATTACATTTAAAACATCCTGTGAAAAGTTTTACAATTGCACATTAAGAAACGGTGTTAAGCAAATAAGAACTAATTGTTCTCAGCTGCACTAGTAACAGCCCTGTCTGCCTTCCCATTACAATGCATATTCATTTTATTTGAACGGGAAAAGTAAATAAAAATAAAAAGTCCCAGATCTCATTCATATTCAATCTGCAATTCTGAGCCTAAGGTTATCCTCTGAAGGGAGGATAGCAATGTAACAACTAATGTTTTCCCCATCAGTTAGCTCCAACTGGTCTAGAAACCACTATCTGCCCCATGTACAGAGACTAAAAAAACATTCACAGGGAAAGAATACCACACACCATGCAGTAGATGTGCATCCAGACATTTGCGGGAGGATTTGAGGGATGAATTAAGATATTTTAAGGGTCCTTAGGGAATTGACTTGAAAAAAGAAACCAAAAAACAGTCAAAGTAAACTATGTTCTGTGCCTTCGTGTTCATCCAGCATCCGCGGGCAGCACGTTGACCCAGAATGCCATCTAGACTCTGAGGTCAGCTAACCCCAGTGGCCTCCCCACCCCTAACTTCATGGGGAGTCAAAACAGAAAGCTCTAGTCCCTCCCCATACCCACTCTTGTCCTCACACCGTGACTCCTCTCCTCCTGTAGTCGCCCAAGTAGGCCACGTTATAGTGTCGTAACCACACCAAGACATTCAGTAGCTTAAAACCACAAAGGTTTTATTACCCATTCGGGCAAAACGTCCGTCATGGGGTCCACAGGTAGGGTGACTAGCTCTCCCCAATTCGCCTTGGACTTTCACGGGTTTTGCACTGAAAGCCCCACAGACTGGGTCACGCTATCCACAAGACAGCTCTTAATCTGATGCTTGCTCCAATGCTAAGTTTTAATTGTTCCTTATGATCCAAAAGTCTTCTGAATTATGTCTTTCTCTGTTTTGGAATTGGGAAGTAGTTTCCTCTTCCAACTCTGAAGTATTTTTGTGTACACACTTTATTTCCTCTCATTTCTGCTGGCAAGTCTGCCTTTATCCCCCACTCCCACCCCCAGACCTAGTTAGCCACCTGCAACTAGCACCTGATACTAAGAGTTTGTTCTCTGAGCTTTTGCCCTGGATCTATACACTCAACATTGCTCTAAAAGGTCATACACTATGATCAAGTGGGATCTGTTCCCGGAATGCGAAGATGGTTTGATAACCACAGATGCATCAGTGTGACACAGCACATGAACAAAACAAAGGATAAAAATCATATGATCATCATATATTGATATCAGTGGTTTGTTCCCCGAGCTTTTGCCCTGGATCTACACATTCATACGTACATGGTCTGCCTCCCCACCCCCCACCCCGTCATCTCACGTGACCAAATGCTTTAGCACAGAAGAGCATGGATTGACCATTTTCCAGCTCCCGAAGCGTTGCCTTGTTTTTCACCACTCAGTCCTTAACAATGAAATATATTGAATATTCTGCTTTACGGCAGCCCCATTTTGAAGCACTAGTTCTATATTGGTCAGAGCAAGCTAGGTTATGCTGAGGTAACAAAGCAAATAAGCATTTCTGTGGCTTAAAAAAACACAAAATCTTCAGTCCCTATTCCTGCTTCGTGTCTATCATGGGACAGCAGGAAGGCCCAGGTCCAGCACCCCAGGCTGATACAGACTTTAGTATTTTAAATGTCAGGGGTTGCCAAGACACAGGGAAGTGGATATTGTCAATCCTGAACTAGCTCTTAAAGCTTCCATGTAGAAGCGTCTACACTTGTGTCGCTTCTGCTCACTTGTCACATTGGTCCAAGCAAGCCACGGGCCAGCCCTGATGACAGGATGAAGGAAAGTGCCATCGTACCACATGCCCCGAAGAAGAGACAATGCCTGTGGAGAGTCCTAGTGACTACCAAGCCCCACCCCAACCCCAACCTCCATTCTAACCTTCCAAACATACCCTGTAAAACTCTTCCTCGGTCGTTAAAAGATGTAGCTGATCCCAGAGTCTTCTCTTTACCTCCTGCCTCAACCACGATCTGTCTCTCTCTTAGATAAGCAGCCCCATCCCATACGCCTGTCTAAATGTTCCCTGTCCTCTTCTTCCTTCCTTCCTCTCTTATCCATAAGGACACCTACTTTTCTTCTCAGAGGAAGCACTCAGGGTCAGAACAATCCTGTTTCGTATTTCATGATATCCTGCCTCCAGACCATGACTCATCCATCCTTGAGTAACAAACATCGTTCTTTGAGGTTCTTACTTAGGACTCTATCCCTTCTCTCCCATATATGCCCAGATTCTCTGTTCACTGACCTTCTTATCTCCAATGACCTTCTCTTACTTTCTAATCCCACTACTCAAATCCATGGCCACCCTCTAGTTCTTACACTCACCTGGAACCTGTGCTCCGCCTTTGAAATCTTAAGTTGGAGTATCAAACTTTCTGGTCCCAACTCCTGTCTTTCATTCTTGCTTGAGACTACTACTATTGTAGCTCTCAGTTCCTTGCTCCCCTTAGAGTGTTTCAAATGCAAAACTGTCTCTTCCCTAAACAGCTTACCTGCTCAAAGCCCTTCACAGGCTCCCCATAGCACAATGATTTTCAAACTTGGCTACATAGTAAAGCCACTTCAGGAGCTTCTTAAAAATCCCAATGCCAGACTACATCCCAGATAAACTGAATCAGAATTCTTGGGGTGCCAAGCACCAGTATTTCTTTTTTAAGTTCTCAAGTGATCCCAATGTGCAGCCAAAGTTAAGAACCACTGACTTAGAAAATAAAGTCCAAGTGTGAACGGTAAATTACTTGAAAAATGGGCAGGGTTTTTTTCTAAATGTTTTTTTCCAACCATGGAGTAATCAACGTTGCTTATTTTCCTGGGCTCCACCCCAAGATATTGAGTTATGGTGACTTTAGCTACATTCCCAGAATCTAATTTTCAATAACTCTCCAGGTAGTTCTAATGCATGCTGAAAATTAACAATCACTTTCTGACATATTAACTTGTTCACACTAAGCTTTTGATACGTCCCTATGAATACAGTTTATGCTAAGTAAAGTCCTAAGTGATATTCTAAGTGAAGTCCACAATTTTTAGACAAAACTGTGAACTAGAACACATAACCACATCTAAATTTCCACAAATTGTGGAAAACAGGGAAGAAATTAGTAGAGGTAAACAGACACCATAAGAGATCATGATGACCAAGGGGAAAAGTCACCTGTAGAGCCATCCAAGAGTCTGGTATCTCCTGGTCAGGTGTAGGGTATCTTCCCATTAACCCCCTTTCCCCTAAAAAAGCTCAGTGTGAATCTAATCCTTGAATTACAAATCATCTACTGGATATATTCCCCACTTTTAGTCTTTTTCCAGAAATGACCCTCTCCCACCCAAAATAAATATTTGTTGAATCAATCATTCAGTCTTAGTTTTTCCACATTTTCAGTTAAAGGTAAAAGAGTTTCTGGGTACCTCTCTGCCACTATGAGAATCACTGTAACGATGTTATATTGTTCAACTTAGTAGAGATCTGAAGTCAGTTTACCCCTGCCAAAATTATTTCGGTAGTCTCTCCCCTCTCAAAACACAGGACTCTCTTCTACATGCCAACCAAACATTAACAGCATCCCATTTCTGGCTCCCCTAAGCCAAATCCCTTCCTCTCACAAGAGCTACTTGTTAAATATTCAGGAGTTTTGTGAAGTGGTTTTCACAAAATGTTTGTTTGAAATCAGCCTTGGTGGGAGTATTTATACCACAGAAATTGGCAAATGCTACTAGTCAGAGCTAATTTGTTTTATTTTGTTCTTTCTGGTAAAACCAGTTTACTAGTAAACTGCTACCTCACATAAATTTCTTATTTATACTTATTTAAAGTTTACAAACTTTTTCAAATCCATTATTACACTGAAATTTGCATGAGAACACTAGGAAGAAGGTACTATGTTCCGTTCCCCATTTTGTATAAAGAAAACAGAAGCTTACCATGCTTAAATAACCTGCCTATTGTCACAGAGATTTGGGGGGAAGAAAAAATAGACCTGACTTCTACTTTATATCTCTTTCCAAAGCAGTACTTTATTGAATAAGGTTAATAACTTGTAAACCTAAGGCAAAAGCTATAAATTCCCTGTGTGATTATTCATTCCTATCTTTCATTCATCAATACACATTTATTAACTGACTACTGTGTGTCAGACTCTATGCCAGATACTGGGATTACAAAGATAAATAAGACACAGTTCCTGTCCTCAAGGACCTGCCTATCTATTAGGAAAGAAAGATATCTTAGCATATAAATCACAGCACAGTATAGTGTATAGAGCCCTGGGCCCACATATATTCACCGTGGCCAGGAAGAAATCAGATGTCTGCCAATGAACCATACTCTCGATGGTAATGAAGCTTATCACATTTTAGGACAACCAAGAATAGCACTTTAAAAACCTCATGGCCTCACTCCCAATATATGGAGCAGGTGACATGACAGTTCTACAAAACATATCACTACCTGTACAGCATGTCCAAAGATCAGGGACAAGAAGAAAATACCCATTTTTCCCTCTCAGATACACATCCAAGCAATGCAAGCATATTATCATTGGTTTCCTTACATCTGCCAAGAGGCAATATGTCAAATAAATAATTTAGACCAGCTGAGGCACCACAAGAAAACAAAGCCATCATTCATCCCGGCTGCATTATTGATTGCCAATAACAAGATACTTGCTAAGACAAATGACTCAGCTATTATACTAGTGAGGCTTTAGCCTATCTCAACTACATAAATCACATTGAACTGTTTGTTGTTTCAAGGTGTACAAACATATCTATAATAATTTTTGCCCCCCATTTTCACTGTATATCTTAGGTGGCTTTTCATATGCAGAATCTAGATTCATTATTTCCTCATGCAATTTTTCTTTCTCTATGTGGAAGTTACCAAATGTCTGCTGCATCTATTTAATGGAGAACTACATTTGTTTATGCCTATTCCTATAAGACCCAGATATTTGATTCAAGATAGAAAAATATAATTAATTCATTAACCAAATTAATTCACTTCAGATAAATCAAGGTGTGACAGGATAAATCCATAGCAATCGGAGTCAAAGACACAGGTTTCAGGATAGTCTATTGGTTGTGTGACCCAGGATACCTATTTCTTATTGAAGTTTTGGTTTCCTTTACAAATTTGAAATAACACCACCTGACCTGCCTATCTCAAGGTTATTTTGAGAATGAAAATTTGAAAATTGTAAAGCACTCTATATAGATGAGGAAATTATTTCAACATAAATTTGTCCTTTTATGAATTACCAACTATGGGTATATCTGTTTGGTATTCCAAGCAGAAACAGAACATTCAAATTAGGATAATTGGGCGGGGGTAGGAGGTGCAATTAACCAAGGGACTAATTATACAATGTTGGTGGGAATAGAGAAACCGCAAGAAATAGTGCAGGAGCTTGAGACTGGCAGTATCATGACTGTGATTTTGTCTAAGCCAGAGGATGTAAAAGTGGGAGAGATGACCTAAAGAACCTAGAATGACAGACTCATGAAGATCCAGTTACCCTAAAAAGAGCAAAGGTCTTCTCCCACAAACATAGCCAGCCCTAGGTGACCTCACAGTAAGGGAACCAAAGGGATGGAATCGGATTCGTCCCCATTGACTATACCCTTCCAGCAGCCAGGAGACACAGGCACTTTTGTATATGTGACTCACGTAGGTCAGGATTCTAGAGCAAAATGCAAGGTAGAAAAGGAGGAAAGTATCTTACGGGACAAAGGCAGAAATTCAGCACAGAGGGGAAAATCTGTGATGTCCTGGACATCGGCCCCAAAGCCATGCCCTACTTTTCCTCTCCAGAGCTCCATTTCAACTCAGGTATGAAATCATGTCAACTTTCTCTCTCCCATTTCCATCACACCCATCCCCTGGTATCTAGGTCTATTACCTTTGTCCATGCCTATCTGAGGCAGGAATCTTTGATTACGAGTAGCAGAGAGAAGCTCAAACTGGCTGAAGCAATAAAAGAAACTTGCTGGCTCATCAATTGAAAACTCCAGAAAAATTATATCTTCAGCCATGGTTGGATTCACAAGGTGAATCATTTCATTAAGATTAAGTCCTCTTCCTCTCCTCTCTGTGTCATCCTTCCCAGGCTGTGCTTTATATTACTGGCTTCCATGTTGGGTAGGCTCTCTTCAATTGGGGGATTCAAGTGCCTTAAGTCTACTGTGGTTGGGGACCCTGAATCACAAAGGCAAAAGGAGTCTTGGTGTTCTATAACTATTTACATTCACATTCAACAGCATGGGAGGTTATATATTGATTTTTAGCCAAATTCCTAGCTAAGAATTATTAGTATTTATTTCCCCTAATTCCTATCCTGCTCATGTCCTTTAAGGAAGTGAATGACAATAGCACTGAGAGATGGCACCAATCATTATAGATGGGGAAGTAGATTATACATTCATGAATTCTGGTTCATCTTAAAAATCTATTTCACCCTTGACCCATATTAGAACTCTTCCCAACCTTTTTGGGTAGAAAGACGGGAGAAAAATCCTGAATATGTTCCACAGTTTAAATTTCAGTGTATGTGGCCAATCTCTAGCTGCCTTATTGTGAATATTGAGTGATATCCTTCAAGTACTCACAGAGAAGGTAGGTCAATAAATATTAGTGCCCTGTGCTTACATCTGTCTTTAAAGACACAGCCAACAGTACATGTTAGAACTCTCACTTCACAAATAAAGAAACTGAGCCTTTCAAAATTACTCTGTTGGGAAGCAGAAAGTCATGATTCAAGTCCATATTTGCCACCAAATCCCTAAAGTTTTCTATTTTACCAAGATGCCATCTTTATGCCTCTATTGCTAAGGAACAGTCAAGCATCATTTTGAAGCATGATGTATTTAAGTAATGATACCGGAGTGTAATATAGAAAATATGTATTGATCTCTGCTCTGGTTCCTGGCACAGAGCTCTCGAAACCCTTGTATTTTCTCAGTGATAGGGGTGTCTTTTGTCCAATGAGGTGACTTTGGGTGGGCTCCTGGATGAGTGCCAGGCACTGGAAAGAACAAACCATGATTAGAAGGTTGGAATTTTCAGCCCCGCCCACCTTCTCCTGAGAAAGAAGAAGGGCTGTAAATGGACTCTATGATCAGTCATGCCTACATGATGAAGCCTCCATAAAAATTCCAGTAGTATGAGGTTTGCAGATCCTCCAAACTGGCAAACACATCCAACACTGGGAGGGTACACATCCCAATTCCATAGCTCCTGTGCTCCGGACCTTCCAGATCTCACCAGATGTAACTCTTCATTGGGTGTTCATTCACATCCTTCATCATACCCTTCAATAAACTGATAAACAGGAGTAAGTGTTTTGCTGGGTTTGTGAGCCACTCTAGCAAATTAATCAAACCTAAGGAGGGAGTGATGGAAACCTTCGGTTTGTAGCCACATCAGAAATAAGCGGTGGGTAACCTGGGGACCTACTACTTGCAGCTGGAATCTGAAGTGAGGTGGGAGCAGTCTCGTGGGACTGAGCCCTTAACCTGTGGGACCCGGCACTACCTCCAGGGAAAAAGTGGCAGAATTGAATTAAAGCATAAGACACCTGGTTGATGTCACAGAGAATTGCTTGTTTTGGGGAAAAAACCTTCACTTAGAAGACTCAGAAGTGAAGCACTTGTGAGTGTGGTAGTACAGGAGTAAAAGAGAAACACACAGGAGGACAGTAGGTTTTTCTTTTACAGCTGGGTATATCCAGCATCATGGGGAGAAAAGGCCACTTAGGTCAGGATATATGGAGGCCCTGGAGTGAACTACAAAGCAACTGTTTATACTTTAATTCACAAATGTACCCTGGATACTTCTTCAAAGTCACTCAAATTTATCTTGCTGAAAGATAAATGAATGCATCAGAATACAAATTTACTAAGTGATCTCTCCAATTGGGTTGGAGTTCCTTTCAGCTCCTTTCTAAAAGATGCATTTCATTTGTTATTTTCTTTGGTTATTTATTAATTTATTTATATTTTTTTATTTTCCAGTTTTGGGGGTGGATTTTTTTTTCTATTTCATTTGTTATCATTTAAACAACCAAGAGTGGCATAATTACAGCTATAAAACAATTCTCCTGCCTACCAACATGTTTCCACTCTAACCCACCATCAGCTTCATCCAAATCCAGACTGCTATTCATCTCACATAGACTAGTGGAGAAGTCAACACACATCCAGAGAAGCAAAGCTTTAATATGGATCCAGTTTTAATATAAAATCACACTACCCATACCTATCCCGGGTCATAGAACAGGTGTTGGAGGAAAATGAGCCCTCCACTTTGACTGTATTTTGTTTCATTTTCACAAGAAAGAGGAAATGGAATGAGCTTTAGATTTAGACAACTCTAACTTTAAATCCCGTGTACTGTCTTTATGATTTTGAGCAAGTTACCTTCCCACTCTGAGCCTTGGTTCCTATATCCCCCCCACAAAAAATAGGAATGATACCAACTTCTGTTGTGAGGTATGCAAAATTCATGGCAAAAAGTCAGTATATAGTATTACCAATCATCAGATGGCTTTAACAACTGTGAGGTTAGTTTCTATTATAGAAAGGTGAGTCTAGGGGCAGCAGCAAGTCTAGAGGCTTCCTCATTCCATTATATCAGGTCTTGAGGGCTGAGACAGGTGATGGCCTCATGATGTAGCTCCCTGGTAAGCCATTCACTCAGCTAAGGCTTGTGAATAAATAATCCTTTAGAAACGGCACTCCCTAGGAGGAACGAATTGGCTGAGAGATTCATATTAAGTAGATAAAGTTGTTTTTTCCCATTCCTGTTTTTGTTTGCTTGCTTGTTTTTCTCCTGTGAAGAGGATGCTTGACTAGAATAAAACTCCTGCCATCATCCCACACTCCGTCTTCTCTAGAAAAAGCAAAGCTGCTTAATCTCACTAGTGAGTTGGGAAAATATAACTGGATATCTATAGACCATTCTCTTCTTTTTTTCTCTGTCCCATTAAGCGTCAGCTCTCTCAAAAAGAATATGTGTACAGCTCTGCCCTTCTATGTTTTGATAGTTTCACAAGAATCCAATACAACCCACAACTGGGCAAAATAAAAATCTATATAATTCTAGAGTTCACTATTAAGATCACATGCCACAATCTCCACTGGCTTCATGAAAAATGAAAGTGGTATTTTTGTTTCTCATCTCCCTTGTTTTGGGGGTATTTTTAGTTTTATTTATTTATTCAATGAGAGAGAGGCAGAGACATAGGCAGAGGGAGAAGGAGGCTATGGGATTTGATCCCAGGACCCTGGGATCACGCCCGGAGCCATAGGTAGATGCCCCCCCACTGAGCCCTCCAGGTGTTCCTATTCTTTTGTCTTCATTCTCTACTGACACAGTACTTAGAGCAGAAAAGGGAGTCTTCTTAAATATCAACAATATGTTTACACAAACAAAACTTCATTGCCACACCCATTTACTACACCAAAACCATTTCCAAGTTCCTAATTACAATGATTCGCCCAGAACAGACTTCAAAACTTTTTTAAAAGAGTAACTTAGTAAGTTGAACTCCAATAAAAGTAAATAAATAAATAAATAAATAAATAATAAATAAATAAATAAGATTTTTTTAAAAAGAGTAACTTAGTGTCTATTACGTTTGTTAGGATATTCATCATGGAAGCAGCACTGATTTCCAGCTACCTAAATCCCAGATCCAATTCCCTAACTTCTTCGTTAGACCTTCTTCAGAGGTGGAACATCAATGTATAATTTTTATATCAAAAAGACATAAAAAACTATAAATGCCTTATTTCTACAGCACTTTTATTCCAAAAAAAAAGCTTTTACATTTATGTTGGCTTTGCTTTCAATTTGCTTTCACATTTTTATTTATTTTTTATCTTCATTATATCTGCAAATTAATGATAAACTGGCAAATATTCACCTAATAATTTTACAGATGAAAGAAATAAGCCTTAAAGAGGCAGTGTTGATCAAGATCATACAGATTGGAGCACAGTCAAACTGAAATTTAATTAATCCAATTCCTTGTCCCCAACTGCATACAGCCTAGCAGGAGAGAGACAAAGAAGAACTCAGGACCCAGAGAGCAGATGCCATGACAGCTACCGTGAGGGACCACACAGGAAGGACTGATCCAGCCGTGGGGCCTAAGAGCATACTCGGTGGAGGAGAGAGAAGAGATGGGTTTTAAGGTATGAACGTTGCAGGCAAGAGGAACACTCACGTTCAAAGGAGGAAAGAATATGACTGTTCAGGAAACCACAAATTGTTCACAATGGGATTGAGGTACAAATCACCAAGTCGAGCAGAAAGAGATGAGCCTGGAGAAATAAGCAAAGACCAAAAAGGACAGGCTTTCCTTTTTTTTTTTTTTTTTTTTTTTTTTTTTTAAGTCTTAGAATACAAGCTTCATTATAAAAATATGGAGGCCTCACAAGCTCATCATCTCATCAAATCAAACTAAGTATCTGTCAACATCTCTTCTCCTCTTAAACACAAACTAAGATTGAAGGCAACTAGAATGTAATCCCAAAAGAGTCAAGATTGGTCCACCAGGGCATTACCCTTAGTTGACCTAAAAGGAGCATTTTCGTTTTAAATGATAGACATAAACCTGAAGAAAATTATCCATTCTGTGAACCATTCTGTGTTCAGAGAATGGCACTTCCCAGCATGCTGCACACACACAGTGGTCACGGCCTCCCAGGACTAATCGGTGCTCAGCCAGCTGTGCTGCGACCTTCTGGGGGAAAGGGAGTGTGCGATCATTCAGTTTTCAGAACAACTTAAGACATTTCTTTCCCCTTTCCTTCTAGGAAATGAGTAACTTATCAGAAGGCATTGCATTTTTAAACATATACACGTTTCATTCTCCCCCAAACACACACACACACACACACATATACGGGCACACACAGTCATTTGGAAGTAGGTGCCTTCCTATGTGGGCAACCACACGCTCGTACTACCTGGATGTATATATGAGAATGACCCAGCCAGGATATACAACTGTAATAATTCCTTATATTTGCATGGTTCCTTTTATTTATAATTCATACACAGCTGCTCCCAAAAAGAATGTGCGACAGCTACGGCATTTCATAATTTATAAAGCATTCTATCTTACGACAACCCTGTGAAGCAGGAGGACCAAAGATTAAATAGACTTGTCAGAGAAAAAAGGACACCGGGGCTGCAAAGGTTAGGGTGACTTGTCCAAGCCCAGGACCAGAACCCTGAAAGCCTTGAGCTGTGCTCTTTCCCCTCCGTCAGGCCTCTCCTTTAGCAACACGCAGCCACTGGCTTTCCTTAGGGACACCCTGAGGAATGAGCAGGTGAGAAGGCATCACGAGTATGAGAACACATTCCAAACAGTCTACCCTTAGCCTCCTTGTCCCCACTCCCAGGCCCCCGAGTATTATGAATCCCCGCCAATATTTACTGAGTTCCTAGAATGTGAAGAGCAGAGTCTTAAGCGTTTTACAATTAATTGAGCGCATTATCCCCATTTACTCCTCACCACAGCTCTATGAGGTGGCTGATACTAATTCCATTTTGTAGATAAGGAAAGCGAGGCAAAGAAAGGTGAAATAATTAGCCCATATAGATGTAACTAGTAAGGTTTTTTTTTTTTTAATACTTCATAAGTTTTAGAGTCAGATTTAATACAAAGGCAGTTTTCATCGGAGGGCTTACTTATTTCACTGGTATGCTATTCTTGTTTTTTTGCCCCAGAAATTTCTTCCAAAAAGCTATGTCACAAGAAATAGGTTTTGTGCCCCAAACCAGGTTTGTTTATATATGTAGGTACGTAAACATATTTATAAACATATTTGTTCATATATATATAACACACTTGTATATATATATGATATGCATATATTGCAATATGTTGTGTAGTGTGCTCCTCTTTCCCACATACCTCAAGGGACTAGTGAATCTTCTAGATGACCCACACGGTTTTCTCAAGATACTTCCAAACCTCCTAAATCCACATGCAAGATTTTCTAAGAGAATTATCTCCTTAATTGCAAACTTCTATCCCCATCATAACCAATCAGACCAGAGTCACTGACTAGAGAGGACAGTTTGATTGGACCCATATGTCATTTTGGAAATGGAAAAAATATCAAAAGACTTTGTACTCAGATGGCAAAGGATTTCTATATAATAACCTCCAGATTTATTTTCAGAGATGTAATGATGAATCACGATGCCCCTTTGCATCAGTACATCTATACTACAGTGCCACCACCCAGCCACCTACTGCTATACCCCCCAAATCTTTACCTTCCCACTTCCATCCCTGCCAAGGACAGGTGGCCATGAATCATTACTGTATACTTTGCAGGGTTTCCGAACCTCTAATAACTACTACTCAACTTTGTCCAAGCATGCTTAACCAGGTAAGAAGCTGACATACCCAAATTGATTCTGGGTCATTAAAGACACCAGAAAGAGAAAAAAGAGTTAGAGATTAAAATAGAAATAAAAGGGACAAGTTTCTTGGATAATAACTGACAGTAAAAAAATAATAATAATAATAATTCCAGGGAGAACAAAAGAGAATTTTACATTGATATTACTTTTGGATAATTACAATTGCCAAGAAAGAAACTGAAACTAACAATGGCTGAAAGGTACAATGATTGAAGAATTTTTTTATTGATCCAGGTATAATAGAGACTGCTGGTTGCCGACCAATACCCAAATTTTGTTGGGAGCCATAATATGTCTAGATACAAGGACACAGAAGAGAAAGAAGAGAAATAGGAGGAAAAAGAGAAAAAAGATAAGGAAGAAATGAGAGAGGAAACTGCATTTCCCAGTCTCCTTTGAATATAATAGCATTTATTTGAGATGTGACACAGTTATGGCCAATAAGATAAAAGCAGAAGTTGCTGGGGAGGTTTTTAGGAAAAGTCCTAAAAGATGGCCCACTGCCTTGGTGAATGCCCTTTTCCTTTGCCCCATACCTTCTTGCATGGAATCCAGACATGAGACCAGAATGAATGACCTATCCTGAGACTGAGGAGACAGCTAAGAAGCTATATTCTGACCTAAACAGGCTACCGTATCAGTCATGGGTACCAAACCTATCTTATGCTAAAAAATAAAACTCCTAATTTTTCAAACTGTTATTTCTAGAAGTTGTATTTCTCACAGTGGAATGCAATTTATAACTGATGTACCATACCATGCTAACCTCTGCAAATGTCAAGATAAATAAACTTATTCCAGCTGGAGAACAACAACCCCAACAGGATTTTTCCTAAAATGGACATCATCACTAGTTGAGTTATGCTGGACTACTTACAGGTTTCCTTGCTTTTATTTTCTATCTTGATTAAAATGATTAAAATGTTGTGATTTCTATCACACTGTCAGAGAACAAATAGTGTCAGGAATGATTTATAATACATGCACATAATGACTCCCAAGTATTTCTGAAAATTCTAACATGTATTTGACAATTACAGTTTCTTCCTCCAGAGACAAGTGCTGAGTGGCACATTTACCTTGTCTCCCTGTACAAACCCCTATCCTCCACTGAAATTGTATTTATGCTCTCTGGCTGTCTTAGGGGTTTAAACAATCTTGCCCTTAAATGGCTAGGATATTTCCAGAGTACTAGCCCACCACCACCAAGGCTTTCTGCACATAGGTCATCTTCCTACTGATTATGTTTCCTGAAACACAGGTAAGTGACATGGATCAACCATCACCAATTCACAATCTATTCCCTCAATGCAACATATATTGTTTCATTTAGAATACATGCCTAAATGCTATTTACACCTGGGTGGCTCAGTCAGAAGAGCATGCAACTCTTGACCTCAGGGTTGTGAGTTCCCATGCTGGGTGTAGAAATTATAAAAATATATAAACAGACTTAAAAAAAGATCTTCTAATTTTGTAGCAAAAATATATGATGGATACCAGTTCAAATTATCGATATCAGAATCAACTCCGTGTGATTAAGAAAAAACATTCCCTTCAACTTTTATTGAGAATGTCCTTGTTTAACTGAATAGGAGTAATCCAAGTATTAACTGATATTTAAGAATGTCAGTGTTTACATAACAAACGCAAGTCATGTACTCAATGTACTTGTCCTATAAAGCTGGAGATAAAGGCAAGAGTAACTAAGAAAAAAAAATAGAGTATCTTTAGCAGAAAATATTAACAATTATTAAGAACATACACCAAAGTTTTATATTTGGGGCACCTGGGTGGCTCCGGCCTTATTAAGCATCTGACTCTTGATGTTGGCTCAGGTCATGATCTCAGGGTGGTGGGAACAAGCCCTGAGTAGGGCTCCTTGCTCAGCAGTGAGTTTACTGGGGATTCTCTCTCTCCCTCTCCCTCTGCCTCCTCCTCTCCAATCCTTTCTCTCTCTTTCTCTCTCTCTTTCCCTCTCTCAAATAAGTAAATAAATCTTTGGGGAAAAAAAAGTAGTTTTTATATTTAAATATTTAGAAACTGTTGATAATATTTTAAACAATATTGAAAGCTTACTGAGTGCCAGGAATTATGCTGTATCATCACACTTATTTGTTCTGCCTATAAGGTAAGTAATATTTTAGACCCATCTCCCATTTTAAAGACAAAGTATCTCCAAATCAGATAAATTACTTGTCTGGTCACACAACTAGTAAGTGGAGGAGCCAAGAGTCTAACAAATCAGACTGATCCCTCAGTGAAATTAAACATTTCATTCTATCTTCTCAGCGAGCTAAAGGAAATTAGAAAATAAATTAAATGCTGATTATTTTAAAAAATTGATTTTAATAGCAAACAAACAAACTAAAATTCCATTTAACTGCAACATGTATTTTGGCAGAGTGCTAGCAGGCAGAGAGAAGTAAAAGTGTGCTATGTTTGCCTTGTTTGATAGAACCGGATATGAATGAACTCTGAAGTTTATTAGCAAAATATAAGTTTACATACTTTCATTATGAATTTTTAATCAATCACTGGTAAGCTAAAAGTTAAATGTATAACTTTGAAGCCAATAGCAGAGGAAGATAGAACAAAGCAAACTATATCAATTTAATAAAATATAGAAAAATAAAATAAAAAATATGAACCAGACATAGCAGACTGTATTTTCCAAAGGTGGTCACACCACCATATATACCAACCGATATGCTCTTCTAAAAATGTGTTGTTGACACATCTCCACCGAGGGATGGAGCCTAATGTTGCCTCCCCTGAACCTGCATAGAAATGTATGAACATCTCAAATAACAGAGCTCAGTGGATGTGATGTTTCATAACTTCTGAAGCTAGGTCATAAAAGCCAAAATGGCTTCTACCTGGCTCTTTCAGTACCTTTGCCCTTCAAACCCAGGCACTATATTGTAAGAAAGTCTAACATATGAAGAGACTATGGGGAAGTTCCATCAAAAAGCTCCAGCTAGATTCCTTGCCAACACTGGCAACTACTAGACTTACAAATGAATGAGCTTTCAAATGATTCCATCTGAGAACATCAAAGAACAGAGGAATCCCACCTCTGCTCTGCTCTATCTGAATTCCTTACCCACAGAAACTATGAGAAACAATAAAACAATTATCACTGTTCTAAGTCACTAAGTTTGGGAGTAATTGGATATATAGCAACAGATGATAACTCATAAAAGCAGAGAAAATAAAAATACAAAATTAGATGGAAAAACAAGTCCAAACATATCTGAAATCACAATGAATAGAAGAGAGAGTTACACTCGTCTATTAAATGGAGAAGAAAAATTAAAGACATCACAAGATTGAAAACAAATGAACTGCAAAAAGAAATATCAGGCAAATCCCCTCAGAACAAATACTGTAACAATACTAATATTATGAGTACTTTATATTGTTAAAAGAACAATTATACAGGTCATGAGAAATGTAAATGTGTATTCTCCTAGCAACAGAATTTTGAAGTATACAAAACCAAATTATATTCATATATATATATATTATATATATATATATATTATATATATATATATATACACACACACAATCAGAAAAAATATGGAAATCCATCTAATGTACTCATAATAGTGGCGATATCTGTGACAAAGATGAGGGGACTGGTTTGATGATACTGATTCCAAGTAAGCCAATCTCCACAACACACACACACACACACACACACACACACACACCTGGGATGACACGTAAGAAATGCACACAAGCTAGAACTTAACGTATTTGAAGAACACAATGTTAACAGCCTCATATGCCTCATATAAATGTTGTTCTTTGTTAACTAGATGAAAATACTCTGAGATAAACCAAACTGTATTTCCGATATTACTTTCATCCCAGCAATATGCCAACAAAATAACTTTAAGGGAAATGCAAATAGGAATACGTTGACACAGACATGACACAGGAAGTGCACTGTCCTTGCCCTACAGTCATTTATTTGTTCAAAAATATTTGAAATTATGCCATACACCTTGCACTGTGTTAGGCAGTAAGGATACAAAAGTGATTCTGACAGACTTGTTCTCTGCTTGAGGCCTACTATTGAGTAGTGGACATTGACTCTGAACAAACAAACCTGCAAATGACTCTGAAAAAACAAACCTACAAATGAACATACAAACCTACACCTTCAAACGGTGTAAGGATTCTCAAGGAAAGTAAGAAAGTGCCATGAGGATGGGGAGCCTACCTTATTACCTCAGTTCATCAGGAGGGGTGTACCCACAGGAGAGAGATTACACCAGGGACTACAATGGTGACAAGAATTAGCCAAGTAACTACTTTTTCTGACAAAGATAGAGTAATAAAGACCAGCTGTACCTCTGGTCAAAGTAATTAAGAAACCAGACAATTATTTTCAGACACTGAATGTTTGGTAGCAGAGGAAGGTGATGCGGTGGGCCATATGACTGCCCAGCTTATGCCATCACAGACTCTCCAGTCCTCAGGGGAAGGAGGGGGCTCATCAGGGATCCTACTGAACTGAAGAGATTTTGAAGATTCCAGATGGCAAGACGGCTGAAATTCACTGGGCAGAGCTGCACAGAGAGAGAACCTTGGGATCTACAGAAGTCCCCACTCAAGTCTCATCCAGGGAGGAAAACTACTCCAGACCAGATAAAGAATGACCTAAAATAAACAGAAGGAGTCAATCCTAGAGAACACACACAACCACCAGATATTTCTATTCCCACAGCTCAGAAGGGAAAAACTTTATTATTAACCAGGCTTGGAGTAGAATATTCAGCAGGGTACTGGCTCATTATAAAACTAAACTAGCTCTGGAATAAAGACTGCTCTGGTCCCACCCAGCAAAACTTAACAGAAAGTCTTGAAGGGGCCAAACCATTTGAAAGTCAACTGAAGGGACACCCAGGTAGCTCAGTGGTGGAGCACCTGCCTTCGGCCCAGGGTGTGACCATGGAGCCTGCTTCTCCCTCTGCCTGTGTCTCTGCCTCTGTCTCTCTCATGAATAAATAAATAAAATCTTTTTTGAAAAAATGAAAGTCAATTAAATACATCTCAAAACAAAACTCAACAATATTTAGAGGAATACAAAAATATTCAGCGTTTAACAAGGTAAAATTCACAATGCCTATCATCCAATCATAAAGTTAGCAGGTATACAAAAGAAGCAGGAAAATATGACCCAGCAGGAGAAAGTAAAACATCTTTAAATTACTGAAAGAAAAAAATGTCAACTGTTAATTGTATTGCAACAATAACAAATCTTCCATAAACAAAGGAAAATAAAGAATGTTTAGACATATGAAAACCAGAAGACTTAATCACCAGCAGACTACAAAAATGTTTTCAAGACGTTCTTGGAAGAGGAAAAAAAATGATAACAGATAAAAATCTGTATCAATACAAAGGCATGAAGGGACACCTGGGGGGTTCAATGGTTGAGGGTCTGCCTTCTGCTCAGGTCATGACCCCGGGGTCCTGGGATTGAGTCCCACATCGAGCTCCCCACAGGGATCCTGCTTCTCCCTCTGCCTATGTCTCTGCCTCTCTCTGTGTCTCTCATAAATAAATAAAATCTTTAAAAACAACAACAACAACAACAACAAAGGCATAAAGAGCACTGGAAATCATAAAAATGTGGGTAAATAATAGAGATTTTTTTCTCTTATTTTTAATCTAAGATAACTCATTAGAGAAAAATAATAATGTTTTAAGGGGTTTATAACATATATAGAAGTAAAATGTCTGACCAAATGGCACAAAGACCGGGAGGAGGAAAAACAGGAGTGTGCTGTTACAAAATTCTTATACTACACATGAAGTGGTATATTACTCAAAAATGCAGTGTAATAAGTTAAAGCTATACACCCTAAAGTAACAACTAAGCAAACCAGCTAAGGATAAAAGGGGATAATAAAAGTTATTCAATTAACTCAAAAGAAGGGAAAAAAAAAGGAAAAGGAGAACCAAGAGCTGGTGGGAAAACCAGAAGCAAATAGTAAGATGGTGACTTAAGCTCAATCATATCAATAATCATGTTGAATGTAAATGGTCTAAACATCCCACCTAAAAGACAGAGACTGTCAGGGTGGATTTCAAAAAGAATAATAACAAATTATATGCTTCCTCTAAGAAGCAAACAAGCAGAAAGATAGAAACATATACCATGCTGACACTAATGAAAGGAAAGCTAAAGGGCTACTTCTCTCTCAGACAAAGCAGACTTTGAAACAAAGAATATGAGCAGGTATAAAGAGTGTCACTTTATAAAGGTAAAGAAGTTAATTCAGCAAGAAGATATAACAATCCTAAATGTCTATGCCTCTCCTCTAATAACAGAGCTTCAAAATGCACAAAGCAAAACCGGGTAGGACTAGAAAGAAAAAGAAGTCTGTGATTACCGTGGGAGATTTTAACGCCCTTCTCTCTGTAATGGATACGAGTGGGCAGCACATCAGTGAGGATATAAAAGACTTGGATCACACTATCCAACAAACGTCCACTGACCTCATCGACATTTATAGAACACTCCATCCTAAAACGTCTGAATACACATCATTTCCAAGTGCACACACAACACTTACCATGACAGACTATACTCTGAATCACCAAATAAGTATATTTGAAATGGTTCAAAGCATACAAAGTATGTTCTTGGAACGCAATGCAATTAAAGGCCAAAAACAAAAACAAAACAAAACAAAATTGGGGGGAAACTCTCCATTTTGTAAAAACAAAAAAAGCAGATTTCTAAATAGCCCATGAGTCAAAGGAAAAATCAAAAGGAAAATGAGAAAATATTTTCAACTGAATTAAAATGAAAATACAGTCTATAAAAATTTGTGTAATACATGTCAATCAATCCTTGTAGTGAAGCTGTTCTTCCTTCAGTGATTACTTTGTTTCATGTCCCTTTATTCACATCAGTGATCTTAAAAGAAAACTCTGAGCATTGTACATATCTCCTTGACTTCTCTTTTCCATTAAAACAAGGTGTTCCAACTATTTTTTTTTGTAACCCATATCCACTACTCACTACCTTACTTCTTAAGAAATTAACTTTAATGAATTATCATTACAAAATACATTAGGATAATGGAAACATTATCGTTTAATATGGTAAATACCAGTGTAATCACCACTTAGATTTTTAACAATAAAAATGTATGAAATAAAATCCCTTGTGTGCCCTGTCTGTTCCCATTTCTCTCTATCCCCAGCCCTGGTAGTCAATCATTATCTTGAATTTGTCCATCATCCCAAGGCACGTTCTAAAATGTTTCTTGTACACCTATGCATCTACAAACAAGAAGTAGAACTGTATTGCAGATTTTAATATTATAGAGCCAGAATCGTACACTTGCTCTTCCTTGTGGTAGAGAATGTGCCACCCAGATCTCCTAGCTCTAGGATAGAGCACCCGCCTGACCACCACACAGATGCTACTCTGTGTGTCCACCCTGCCCTGCGCCAGGCTCCCCATAGGTTACTCCTAGCCACTAACTGGGGACAAGAGAGTTGCTAATGCAGGTCCAGTCCTACAAAATGTAGGACTACTTTAACAGGTAGGACTACTTTAACAGTTCAGTGGGTTCCTGAACTCCACAGATCTTGTTCCCTTACAGGACTGGTTCCCTTACAGGACTTTACCTTGCATCATAGTCTGAAAGCTCCCCCCACCTTCTCTAGGTCCCTCCCTTCTTCCCAATAAGTTACTTTCACATCGAATTTTGTCTTGGCACTTGCATTTTAGAGGACCTGACCTAACACAGCACTCTTTGGCAGTTTGCTTTCTTCATTTTGCCTGTTTTTGTGACTTATTCATAAGGATGCATTTATTTTTAGTTCATTAATTTTAACCACTGTAAAGAATTCTTGTGTATGAATATAGTAGAATTGATTTATCCTTTCTCCTTTTAATAGACATTTACGTTGTCTCCAATTGTTTCACCATTACAAGCAATGCTCCAGTGAACGTTACATCCCACTACATAGGTCACAGGGCAGGTGCTCCTTTGCCAGCTCAACTTCAGCGGTGTATGCAGGTGCCCATGGTTCACTCCTTTCCAACCACTGAAATCATTAATTCTTTTAATTTTATCAGTCTCATTGGTACTAAGTGATAACTCATTGTACTTCTAACCTGCATTTTCCTGAATACTATTGATATTATGTATTTTTCAAATGTGTTAGCCTTTTGGGTTTTTAATTTGGTGATTTATCTGATCATATTCTTGGTCTACTATTAAACTGAATTGTTTGTATTTGTCTTCTAGGAGTCGTCTAAATATGCTGTACAATGATCCTATATCTGTTATTTTTGCTTTAAAAAATCTCTTATTCTGTGACAAATACCTTCTTACTCTGTTTTTGATATCTTTTGATACAAACATATTTAAATATTTAACACAGTTCATTTTATCAATCTTTGCCTTTAAAGTTTTGCTTTCATTTTCTAAAAAATCCTTTCCTATACCAAAGTCCTACTAATATTTTTCAACACTGTTCTAAAAGCTGTTAAATTTTGTTTTTCGTGTAGATTTTGAATCCAAATAGAATTGATCTTAAAATATAAGGAATGGATCCAATTTCACTTTTTTCATAAGGATTAAACTAATTTCCCAGAATCACTTAAATATCCTCCCATCCCCCTAACCTGCTACATTACCTCAGTCATCCATCAAGTTTTTATATGTATACATCTCTGTATAATCTTCCTACTATGTTCAATGTCCCTATCTCTGAGCTAACAGCACATTGTTTTAATAAAACATCATAAGGATTCTCGATACCTGCTAAGGTTGAATCCCCCTATTTTGTTCTTCAAAATTGCTCTGACCATTTTTGATCCCTTGGATTTCTGTGTAAACTTTATAGAATGAGCTCGTCACAGTCCATTCTATTTGTCCTATTTGGATGGTGGTTGGAAATAATATGAATTTATAAATTAATCTGTAGAGAATGAGAAACTTTATGATTTGAGACTTCCCATTCACAATCATACCATATTTCTCCACTTATTTGTGTCTTTAACATCTTTGAGCAGAGATTTAAAATTTTCTCCATAAAAATATTATACATTTTTATTTGGATATCATAAACATCATCTTTTATTTTTATTACATTTTCTGTTTGTGGCTGACATAAAGAAACTCAAGATTTTTGTCTTTGGTATTGTATCCAGTTCCTGTATGGAGCTCACTAATTCTATTGTTCATCTAAAGCTTCTCTTGGATTTTCTACGTAGACAATAATAGAATCTGAAAATACTGATTGTTTTGTTCCTTCCTTTTTCATTGTTATACTTTTTACCTCATTTTTATAATAGATGCAGATTGGTAGATCCTGGTGGTTAGAAGAAAAGATCTAATATTTTCCCCTCAGGCATCATATTTGTTCCCTGATTTGTTACACCTTCACATGGTTAAAGAATTCCGAAAAAAAAAAAAAAAAAAGAATTCCTATTATTATTGTTAGTCTGCTAAGAAGTTTGGACTTTTTGCTGTTTGATTTCTCTACACCTAATATATTTTATCTCCTTTCATCTATTAATGAGGTAAATTGAAGTAAGAAATTTTTAATAAATTCTTTAAATAAATTCAAATGCTTCATAACGTATTGTTCTCTTAAACATGTCTACATTCATCTTACCTCTTTTTTTTACCTAAGACTATTTAATCTTGATTTATTAGTAAGATTGGTCTCTAATTTTTCTCTCCCACATATGATTTCAATATCAAAATTATACTTGATTCTTAACTGACCTGAGAAGCATTTTCTCTTCATCCCTAGAATAGTTTGCATAAACGCTTCCTAGAACTTTCTTGTAAAAAAGTCATCTGGGGAAAAAAACAGTCATTTGGGCAGGGAGCCTGGGTGGCTCAGTTGGCTAAGTGGTTGCCTTTGGCTCAGGTCATAGCTCCCGGGTCATGGGATCAAGCCCTGAGTCAGGCTCCCTGCTCAGTAAGAAGTCTGCTTCTCCCTCTCCTTCTGACTCTTTCCCTTACTTTGCTCTCACTCAATATAATTTCATTTTTTTTATTTTTTAGAAATTTTTAACCATTCATTTGCTTTCTTTAAATATAAATGTAAATATCCCACTTTCCTATTTGTTTTTGAGTGTAAAATATAGCTTTTTAAGAAATTGTCTATTTGCCTACTTTTAAATGTATTGCTTAGAGTTCTTAATAGTTTACATTATTTTTAAATTTCTACTGTAATTGCAGTATGTTCCATTTATAATTTCTAATATTTTTATTGTGAGCCTTCTCCCTTTTGTTCCTGATCACTCATGTAGAACTATATCAATTTTATTGTAATCTCCAAATAACTTCATCTTAATCCTGAGTTTTTGTATTATATCTTGTTTTCTTATTCATTAATGCCTGCTATTATATTCACTACACTCTTCCACATTCTTAGAGTTTCCTCTGCTTTCTAACTTTCAGTTGCAAAGTCAGCTCATTAATTTCCAGTCTTTCTTCTTTCCCAATATAATCATCGAGGACTTACTTTATTGATTTAGGTGTTTGATGTGCACTTATTTTGATTTATAGTACAGTTTTAGGGATTCTTCTGATGTCCACTCTGCTCTATTCTCTGATTGTCCTATCCATGAATTGTTTACAATGATTCTGTTACATTTTCAAACCCATGTTTGGAATCTCTCTCTCTCTCTCTCTCTCTCTCTCTCTATATATATATATATATATATATATATATATATATATATATATATCAGTTTTCTTTAAGTTAGTGTTTGATGTGTCTTTTCCCAACCTTTCACTTCCAATTTTTTTTTTTTATTTTAAGGCTAATATTTTGGGTCTGTCTCTTACAAGCAGCAAATTACTAAATTCCTGTTTTAATTAAATACAGTAAATTAGAGCTACACATGTCTAATTCTAAGCCCAGTGGACTCTTTGGTAGTCCTTATTTCTCTCTGCTTAAATACAACAAACTCTCTTTAACTGGCAAGTCCATTTACAGTTATTTACTTTATATTTTGACCTATTTATATCATCTTGTTTTATACTATTTTTTCCTTTTCTATGGTTATCTTTCTCTTCTTCCCTTCTTTCCAAACTTGTCTTTTTTATCTTCTTAGTATCTTCCAATACTTAAGAAGATGTATAACTGTTTTCCCTGGTGCTTTATTTTTTTGAACAACAGGATTTTAAACATATTTAAAGAGTTACAAAGATCCCTTCTCCCTATATTCAGATATATCTCCCCATGGGAGCATTTCCACTGTGGGGGACCACCACTTTGAAATGTACAAAGTCCAATCCATCTCAAACAAAATTTTTGGTGTTATCCCTACACTTCCTTTTCAGAATCAAATGACCTAACACTTGTGCAGAGACTCCTAGGGGCCAAAATATAAACTTTGCATTACTAGTAGGGAAATGGGATAGAAAGCTTGAAAGACTTGCCCACGTTCACACAGCTGCTAAGGGCTGGAACTGGGAGTCGGAGCCGCACCTGTCTAATTCTAAGCCCAGCAGACTCTGGTAGTCCTGCTTTCTCTGCTTCTGAGAAGTAAACACGGATACAGCTACTCTTGTTATGAACTCATTTCAATATTCACAATGTCACTGAGAAAGCAGCAGAGGCAAAGGGGAGACAAGAAATCAGCATAATCAGAAAACTGATGTGATGAAATGCTATTTAAGCCTTTCAAAAAAAAAAATCTCAAATTTGAGCTGATCACTTGAGAACATATAGATGTTAGCTTTGCCCCCTTGCTCCTTTTGAACAGGACTGAGGAGCTCAGCGATGAGACACCAAACTTCAGGAAGCAACAATATGCTTGAAATGGAGACCGACAGAGAATGATTCTGGATGCTGAGCAGCTGTGCTCACTAATCAGAGTGTTATTGTGTCCAAATTTCACCAGTGTCATCTCATTTGCAAATTCTCCACATGAGCTTGACCCCGTATTAGCCCAGTTGTCCTGAAGGCAATGTGTTGACCTGCATGTGTTCTATTACATATGATTTCATTTTTTCCTTGCTTGTGAAATTCAATTAAACCCACATTTTATGGCCTGAACAAAGTAGAGAGTAGATGTGCAAGGCACGTCAAGCCCCTAGTTTACTATTTCCACTAAATCAGTTACAGCAACCACTGTCGACAATCTTTTTCACAACTTCCCATCCTACAGAAGACTCCTTTCCCCAATTTAGGCTGTGTAGGTCCTATGTCCTTACTACCCAAGCTTAGGGACATTAGCTTTGACTCTAAAGTCTGGATATAGCTATAGCCTTATTTATAAGGCTATACAATTCAAAATTCAACAATTCAAACAGACAAGGTATGACTAAGGGCATCACATCAGGATATGGTTTGTAGCATAAAAATATACGGACCAAAGACACAGAAACAATTCCTAAATAACTAATATGTAGGGAGGGGCCAGGAAGTGTTTCCCTTACAAGTTTCTGCCCAAGTGAAGTATACACATTATTGAAAATAGGTTTTTTTTTAAAAAAATCGCTTCCCAATCCAGAAAACATCTCCACAAGGTAGAGGAAAGAAAACAATCTTATTATTGAATAAGCTGAAACTAAATACGATCACAGGCAATCTGTCAGAGATTGCAAAAACAGGAAGAAATCTCACCCTTTCATATACCCAAGCAGATACAACTCATTACATGCTTGCAAGATAAACAATAACTTGTCCTCAAGTAAGAAGACTTGACAGCACCATTTGTCATACATAGTTTATCCTAAATTCACTGGGTAATTGTGGTGACCATCTGTGTTAGCTAGTTGGATTTATCCAAAGGAAATATAAACTCATATGTTTATGACAAGAGTAGTTTTGCAACTTGGACTCAGGCATCTGCTCAAATTAGGTTTCTACCCTCCCACAGAAACTGAGAAGTAGGGGTACTATCTTCCTTGATGATTCCATTTCAAAGATTTTGACCCCAGGTCCTTGAGAAAGACATTCTTGGGTTGTGAGGTTGACAAGAGGTTTATTTAACTTCTAAAAAAGATTTACACATATCTGAAAGAGACAGAGAAAGAACTTGCAATCACAAATTTCCAAAAGTAATTGCTCTAAGAAAAGGGAGGTGGGGTCAGTCCCTTCCTGATTTTCATTAGGAAGAATTTTCTTTTTCAAACTTTTCTGAGATATAAATGACAATGTAAAAATTCTAAATTTTTAAGGTATATAACTTGATGATTTGATATTTGTATAGATTGTGAAATATTCATCACAATCAAAAGGGAGAATTTTTTATTTGCCCTTATAGTGTATATACCCTGCATAGGTACTACTGTTTGAGCAACCAACAGGAGGAGGCTGGTGAAGTGTTCACAAAGAAAGGGAATGTCAGGTTTTCCATCGGCTGATGTTCCTAGTCTCAGACCAAGGTTCTGGTGCTCTTAATTCTTCATGCTCTCACATTTAAATATTGTATTTCAGCAAAAAATTCAGTGTTTTATCTCAGAAAATTTGTGCAGATGCAGCTCCTATACCCTTGGAATGCTTCAGCTAGTTTGTCCTGATTTGCAGTCCCTAATCAACTGGCAAGACAACAAGAGCTGCTGCTGCAGATCCAACAAGTTCCATCTACTTCAGAAAAGTGTGTATTTTGTGAGGTTAATGACAAATCTTACATTTAGCCACTGCATATAATTATGCATGCATATTACTGACACTACAGTGTAATATTGAACGTGCTTTTCATTAATAGGATACAACCAGTTTTTATATTAATTATAATGAGAACTGCAAGATCTCTGATAAGAGGTTTCACTTGCAGGTGTGTACAAGCATAGGGAGGGGGGAAGCTGGAACTAATCATATTCATAAGTTAAAACATAAAGGGCACAATAGGGTATGAGAAGGCAGGATGATCTCATGGGTAAAGTGCGGGTGTGAAGAAAAGAAGTCTTGCATTTCAGTCCCAGCTTGACCATAGATTAGCTATGGGTATCTTATGCAAGTGATTTATTCACTACACACACACACACACACACACACACACACACACACAGACCTTAGGACTTGGTTTCTTTATACGTCAACAGAAATAGGGGCACCTGGGTGGCCCAGGGGTTGAGTGTCTGCCTTTGGCTCTAGTCATGATCCCAGAGTACTGGAATCGAGTTCCATATCAGGCTCCCTGCAGGGAGCCTGCTTCTCTCTCTGCCTGTGTCTCTGTCTCTCTGTGTGTCACTCATGAAAAATAAATAAAATCTTAAAAAAAATAACTTTCCTATCTGATAAGTTGCTCAGAAGATAAACCCATTGATAGGAGATAGTTTTGAGAAAAATAAAAGTACTATACAATATAATAATGTACTATTATAAAATTAACCTTTCTGAACAAATGCTATATCCTACAGGATTTCGAAGCTGGAATGTGGCTGGGATTTGGCAAAAGCAGTGAAAAGGGTAGGTACAATGTCTGATGTATACCATATTTATTGATAAAACCAAAATGTTAAGGAGCAGCATTATCATACAAGTATGTTTGGTTGAACACTGAGAAATGCTTTGCCTCCAAATAGATGGAGGTGAGAAGAGAAGGAAAAAGAAGTTCCTAAAAAGGGGAAAAAGCAAGAGCCAAAGGAAGCATCATTTGTACGATGTGAAGGGGGAGAAACCTAAAAAACCATCATTGTTAAAAAGTACCCAGGTTGCACAAATGCAAATGGCCTCCTGAGTACAAACAGCCCTGAGAGGACCTGTATTCACTTAAATGGGTGCCTCGATTGCATCTGTAGGGCTTAGCATCGAGACTACAGGCCCCCTGTAGTCCAGTAGGCTACATGGCAGTAGCAGAAATTAAAAAAAAAAGAAGAAGAAGAAGAAGAAGCAGAGGGCCAACAAGGGTCTTCAGGCAATAAAACAGGGGTTTGGAGACTTTCAACCAAAAGTTGGGACTCTATGCATTATGTACTACTGTGCACCTGCAGTCAGACATGCAGAAGGAAATACCAGGGAGACAGTAGTAGGTAAGTCAAAATGATTATCTAGGACCCATCACAAAAATAAAAAGAAAAGAACAGAAGTCAGCCCAGAACTGAGAAATGGCCAAAGGATCTTAACAGTGGAAGGCCTCGGTTATTCCTACAGGGGATCTCTACGGGGTTGAAGATGGTCAGCAAACTGATGGAGGTGATGCACGAGCAGTGGACCTGGCGAAAAGCTAACACCCACACTTACCCAGTCTCCTACGTTCACTATCGCTCATCTTTACAGCATCCCTGAAAAGCAATTATTACCTAAAACTTAGGATCAATGATCCCAAACAACTCGCACAGTATAAATGCATACTGTGTTCCTGGGACTTTTCCAAATGCTTTCCTTTCCTAACTTAGGCCTTCTCAGAATAAGCCAATGAAGGTAAGGGTACCTGTGTGGTTAAATCAGTTAACTATCTGCCTTCGCTCATGATCCCAGTGTCCTGGGATTGGGTGCTGCACCTCGCTCCCTGCTCAGCAGAGAATCTGCTTTTCCCTTTCCCTCGAGCCCTCTCCACCACTCATGTGTGCATGCTCTCTCACTAATAAATAAAATGTTTTTTAAAAAAGATTTTATTTATTTATTCATGAGAGACACACACAGAGAGAGAGAGAGAGAGGCAGAGACATAGGCAGAGGGAGAAGCAGGCTCCCTACAGGGAGCCCGATGTGGGACTCGACCCCAGGACTCCAGGATCACGCCCTGGGCCCAAGGCAGGCACCAAACTGCTGAGCCACTCAGGGATCCCAATAAATAAAATCTTTATTAAGAAAAAAAAAGCCAATGAAGGAGATTCTAATAATTATTGATTTCATATATAAGGAAACTGAGGCACAAAGTGGTGAAGTCAGAGCTGGTGTTCCAAATAAGGACAGCCTGCATCCTTTTGCCGGTACATCACTACCTCTAAAAGAAAACTAATTAATGTTCATTTTCATGAGTAGAAGAGGTGCTAATTCTAGGAACTGGAACATAATTGACTAGCTCCATCCATGAGAATACTTGCAGACACCCTCTGTACTCTTCTCCCCCATGACCCTGCCCAGGCACCCACCCACATGCCCGCTCACATGAACTTGTGCACCGGGGCTGAGCCCTGATCCCTTCTTACAATATGTCATATCACAGCTGTCGTGGGAACCAGTAAGTTTTCACGGACTCCTAATGAAAGTTCCATTTCAGACCCTCATTGTGCAATCTCCAGTTCTTGACAAACACAGTAAAGAGGCACTGAAAGTGGTTCATAAGGACTCTGTCCACAGGACAAGGATTATAATGAAAATAGACAGTGGTACCACAGTAATGTTCTTGTGACAGAGATGATGACAGGCACAGAAGCAGGTATAGAGTATGTGGTTCCCACTGAAGACATGAGCAGGCACAGGCATTTGGGGAGAGGGCAGTCTACTTCTAAAGACTCACGGTTGCCTTCCCTTCCACAGTGAATCCCAGGGAAACAAGTGAAGTCACCAAAGAGTCCTTCGTGAACGATGTTACATATAAAGGCACAGTTTGGGTATATTTGCACCGGATAGAGTTTTAAAAGTTGGATTTTTACTTGACCTGCCCTCTAACAGAGCTGTTCTGAATATTAATTTGCTTCTACAGGTGAACAGCAACCAGACCTCCTGTCCCAAAGAGTAAGAACACGTCACTACCCTACTCCTAATGAAGACCATCTTCGTGGCTACTTTCTCACTCTCAGCCTATTAGAGCAATGGATTTGTTCCAGATGGGACAGCATTTTAATAATGATTGGATTAATTGAATATAAAACACGCAGGTGCTGTTCCAAAAAAGGCAAGGAGGAAGCACATTTTAAGTTTTCAAATGTTGACACAAAGGACAGTCTTCCCTTCCATTTAATTAAACTTGTAAACAAACACCTAAAATATTCTGACCAGCAACGACAGCAGCTTTACATCCGGCCTTCGTCTGGTTTATTTTCACAGGCGTCTTCCCTAAGCTTTGATCCAAGCTGAAGATTTCTAGGGTCTGTTTTCTTGTCTCTTCCTGTTTACTTTTCTAACTACATTGTCTTCTTCAGCAACCTGTTATTTGCTGAGCTGTTGAACCTGTTTTGTCTTAAATTAACTCCAACCATCTGAGAAAAGAACAGCAGGTTCTAGAAAACACAAAGCCACAGTGAAAAGTAATGTAGTGGAGATGCTGGACAGGTGGCTGGGAAGGCAGCGATAATAAAGAATAGGAAAGCCAATTTGGATAAAATAGAAGAAAGCAACACCTGAGCCTTTTACCCGAACACCAGACTCAGGCATCAGCTCCCTAGGGACCGTTTAACTCTGTTCTGTAAGCTTTCTTGCTCTCTTCTGGAACATTCTGACTTCCTTTTGAAGCTTACAGCAACATTAGAATGTCAGCAAAACCTTCATTTCACAGAAATCTGAGGCTCACAAAAGTGGCTTTCTGAAGGTTGTGCAGCCAGTGAGGGGAATAACACTGGGTTTGAACTAACCGCATACATGATCCTAAAGATGAAGCCCTATTTTGCTCTACCTCACTGCCTCCCAAATCAAGATGAAAACGCTAATATTTATTTAATCAGTGGGAAGCATTCAACTCGACGATCACGACTTTTTGTGGCAAACGTGACTTCATATCTGTTCAACTACTAAAATAGCAAAACTGAAAGCCCCAACTGAAATGATAAATCTGGATTATCTCATTTCTCCTTTGCCTTGTGTTGTAGATATAGATACAAAAATAGATACAGATATATGAATAGGTATGGAGATACATACAGTTTTAGATGATGTAGATACAGATGAATAGATCGGAGAGATAGAGATACAGATATGGGTATAGATATACCACGGAGTTAGGATGATATAGATAGGAGATACATAGTTCTAGATAGGAGATACAAATATAGATACAGATACAGCTATAGGTATAAATACACATGAGGTTATAGGTGATACAGATAGGTGTAGACTTAAAAACATTTAAATATAGATAATACAGATAGATTTAGATACAGAGCATCCAATATATTAGCGGATATCTAATTTCAGCTCTGCTTTTTGAATTCATAATGTAGTCATTCATCTTTGATATAATGGATAAAAGCAGAAAATACATATTTATCAATACCTTGGAAAAGAAGAATATTGGTGGGAAACACGGGTCCCGTTTTACAAAGAAGTGGAGTATGAGCACCAATCTCCCGCCCCTCTGCAGCTGGGCTACTGCAGACTTTTTAACTGACTGATCAGACTGTTCAGGTATAAGCGTCCCTGTACCTGGGGAATTACTTTGCAAAGCTAGTCCCTGGGATCTCCGTGCTATTATCAGTCACCCACAAATTCCACAGCTTTCCTTTTGACTCTCCCCATCACAGTGTCTTAAAACTGCTTTAATGTTCGGCTGTCATCGTGACTTTTTCCTTTGTATAAATGAAGGTCAATCATATCCAAAATAGACGAGACTGTATAATAGTGTGCAGCTGTACATATAATGTGACGAACCTTCTAGCTGCCTTGACTCTATCTGAGATCTAATAGGGGAGAATGGAGAGTTTTCAGGCTTGCAAATGAAGTGACACCCAGTTAGAGCTTCATCGGTTTTTAAGAAATACCTGTTTTCCTTCTTCAGCCCACATGTTAGTGTGTGCAACAGTAGCCAAACTACACATGCCCAGGCTGCTTCTCATGGCAGTGACATCTCAGGGTAGGACATTTATTTTTATTTAAAAAAAAGAAAAAGAAGTTTTTAATAAAAAAGAAAAAGCTTTGTGGCAGTCCTCAGGCCTCAGGCTTCTTTTGGTTGGCCTGCTACAGCAACAATGCTCATTTAACCGGATGTAGGCTGTATCCCTAAAAATCTGACATCACATAAGATGGGAACAAAACACAAATAGAGTCCTTTAACAAAGATGTTATATTTTTAAGATCTAAATTTTGGATAACTACAAACAGAAACCAATAACCCTCTTCAACTATATTAACTACTCTGTTAAAAATAAAATAATCAAGCCCAATGAAAATTTTCACTAATCTGAGTAAGGCACCAAAAGAGGTCTCTTAGGATCATGATGGTGAAAGAAAAGCATTTAGGTTAGAAGTAGGACAAAGAGTTTCCTCTTATCAACACCTAATGGAGGATTTCATCAGAGTCCAGCAAAGCCAGTTGAATGTAAAATTATATTTGTAATTATGAATAATTATGGAGGTGTTCCTACGTGTTCTTAAATTAGATATTTAATTCTATAATGTATTATCATTAAGAATAGTTTTTGGCAGGTATAAAAATCGTCCCAAGGATTTGGTCACCCATAACCTTAATCGCTTCCCCCATAAGACTGCCTCTAGGCTCTGCTAGATCACTTCCTCCTACAAATTAAAAATTCGAGTTTCCCTGACCACTAAAACCCTTTCAACTATTAGCACCATCTCTCCTCACATACCCTTCCCAGAGAAGCTAAAGGAATAAAATAAAAGTAAACAAAAACAAGAAAATCTGGACAGTCCTGGATCATATCAAGTCTCAATGAATATTCTTAGGAAAGATGATAAGGATGATCAGAAAGACGAGATTTATATTTTATGAAATATAAATGATTTTATAAAACCTTGCCATCCAGAGTGGATAGACAAGTTCTCTGATACCTCCAACAGGTGACCCTTAATAAGAATCTGTTCTACTTTTAGCGTGTCACTGTGTTCCCAGAAGCTGGACCACTATCTGGCATTCAGATGCTCAATTAATATTTATTGCATTAAAAAAAACAGCCAACTTTATCTGTCTGACTTCAATTTTCTTAACTGAAAAACGTTGAGTAGCTAAAGTTTTGCAATGTTTTATTTAGCAACAAACTTCATTTTATTTTTGAAAAACCCTTAAGCTTATTTACAATGTATGAAACAGAAAAGGTAGCTGGTGAAAACAAAGAGCCTTAGAACTCACCCTCCCAGCCACCCCTTGCCCTCATGGCACTTCCACAGAGCTCTAGGATGCCAAGAACAATGATCCTAAAGGTACCTCTTCCCAGATCTCATATTCCATGACTCTATGGCATCCAACATGAGGCAAAATTTTATTCTGAAGCCTCAGAGCCCCAGAGGGACATACCCTTGCCTTATGCAGGCAAGATGGACTTTGACCTGGAGCATGGGAATTAAAAGATAGTCATCAATCTGAGATTCCCTCATTCTCTCCTACCTGGCATCTCCAGCCTATAAAACAAAAGCATTTTCTGTCCAGCCTTAGCCTTTTGATAAACTTCAGCAAAGCTAAAAAGTAATCAATTGGGTTCCTGGGTGTGTAATTGCTCACAAGTGATTTAGGTTATATTGACAATGGTTGCAATCAAACTTTCATTTCAGACCAAGTGTCAGCAGACACCCAAGGCTAATGTCAAAGAATAAAATTACCTTACTAAGAAAATGTCAAAGCAGAGAACTCGGGGCTAAGATATGCATGCAGCATGGCTGAGGATGGGCATGAAGTGAGCGGGGAGAGAGACGCGAAAGAGATTTATAGTAAGGGAAAAGAGTAGGCCCGTTCCCCAGTGTGAAGACTGGGATCAGCTTTCTAGAAAGATCTCAGGCTCAACAAGATCCATATTGTCTGCATCTGAATATTATTATTAATAGCTAAACTTCATTGACTCCTTTTAAGTGCCAGGCATCATCTGGAGTGCCTAAGTCCATTTCATATTTAATCCATCCAACAACCTGTGAGCTCAGCGTACTTATTTTTATCTCCATTTCATAATGAGAAAAATGAAGCTCAGGCTTGTTAAAAACAAGTTCAAGGTCACATAGCTAACAAATAGCAAACTGAGATTCAAATCCAAATCCAATTCAAATCCATTCAATCTATCTAACGTGTATGCTCATTCACATAACATAACCTCTCCACTCTCAGTCTCTTTAGGATCTAATCTGGATACGAGTGTCTGCGTTCCTGACACCAAGACCCCTGAAATCAGGTAAACTCTCTAACCCCATCCCCATACACCCTGCCTTTTCCTGCCTTGGATCTTCTGCCACAATCAGGTACAAGGTCTCACGAAGGCTAGAAAGTCACTTCATGTTCTGTGAACTCCTCTCAGTTTCCCATGTGCTTAATTTTGTCAAGCAGGTAACGGTAAAGTATGCAGCCCAGAGTTCATCTATTACTAAGGATCAAAAATGTGGCAAATGGTCTACCAACTAGATGCCCATCCAAAAGTTAAAAATATCAACCAAGCATAAGGGTAGCACAGTGGAGGTTAGAAAAAAATGCAACTTGGGCCCAACTCCTCATTCGGCCATGGAGAGCTGCATGGCTTGGGAAAATCAGTCTTGTTATCTCAAGAGAGGGACCAGCACGCCCACATTAGGACAGTGAAATGAGATGAAGCGAGCCTGTTTCCCAGACTTAGAGTATATCCAAAGACTGTCATTCTTAAAGTCATCGGTGTATTGACACTAAGCGTCCAGCCTTGAAAATACCTTGCCTCAGCTCAGACTTTATTTTTTTTATTTTATTGCTCTGTGATTAGGGACAAGCTTATCAAACTCTCTGTACCTTGGTTTTCTGAACTATAAAACGGTGTAATAGCAATACCACATAGGATTGCTGAGAAGATGGAATGCAGTAATAAAATGATTACTACAATGATGATAATGATGATTTATTGAGTGCATACTATGCTTTAGGTATTATACTTTGTAAACATATAACATCTATACACTATATATATATATTTAAATTATCATTTTTTTGCTCTCATGGATTTCTGTCTTAGGAACCAATGATTTCAAATCCCACTCAAACAAGTTTAATTAAAATGAAATATATTCTGATATCATCTGAGCCTCTGAACCAAACCAAGACTCGTGCCAGAACTACCATAAACCTTTCAAGGCTATGAGCCAATAAATAGTTACAGCTGTTTAAATTGCATGTTCTCTCTCTTAGAGCCCAAAAAGAGTCCAAATTGATAGAGCTGAATTCAGTCAAACAAGCAGTTACTCTCCAATTGTGTAAAATTGATTAAAATAAAACACAATCCAATCATGGTTTTCCTTTTAGACGGTTTTGAAATATAGACCCTGTCACTGACATTCACCAGCTGGAGAAAAGTCTGAAGCAGTTGCATGTAATGAACAAAGACAGATTCTATGTTAATATCTGGTCTGAGGCCCACATTAGATATTAAGAAAATTACAATGTTATGATGAGCAAAACTGAAAGGGACCTGTAAGGAGTAGTTTCTAAGGATCTAATGTCTGGAGAGATTAGATGGATCTGATGTCTTAGGAGAGAACTATGCACAGAGAGGCTGCTCTAAAGAGATTCATGGGTTAAATCCAACAATAAGGAAAGAATATACACTTGATCTTCCACTTACAACAAAAGACTGAACTCACATAATAGTCTCTACTCACTCTTTAAACCCTATGAAAACAAAAAGAAAGAAATGCTTAAAAGACATAGCCCACAAGAACATATACTGTGGAAGAAGAGACAACAGCAACACAATTTTATAATTTTACAAACTGGAAAATGGATAAGAGATAACTGATTTAACAGAATGGGGGACAGGGGGTAATTTAGTCAGCAACAGGGAAAGACAAGTTATTTTATATCTCATGATCCTCCAAAAGGCTCAGCAATTAGCAGTCACTAGGTATCCTTGGAAATGAAAGTGAATATAGGATAAGAAAAAAAGGGAGAAGATGTGGTTCAACATATTTATTATTTTTTTAAAGATTTTATTTATTTATTCATGAGAGACAGAGAGAGAGAGAGAGGCAGAGACATAGGCAGAGGGAGAAGCAGGCTCCATGCAGGGGCCCCGATGTGGGACTCGATCTTGGGTCTCCAGGATCACACTCTGGGCTGAAGGCAGCGCCAAACCACTGAGCCACCTGGGCTGCCCTGGTTCAAACATATTTAAAAAGTGGTTTGATCCCAACATTTCCTCTCTTATCTCATCATGAAGGTGAGGTTTATTCTCTGGAAATACCAAAACATGGGACATCTGGGCTTACAGCCCTAAGGCATGGTTAAGTCAGGACCACCATGGTGAAATGGGGCCATTACTAGTAAAAGTATCCATACTGACGGATGCTGTCTTTTCCTGCATCTGTCTCTTCTGTAATGCTGGAAGCCACCCCTCTCCCTACTAAACAAAAAACCAGAAGACTCTTTTCTGAGAAATCTGACCAGGTTAAAAGAAAAGAACTTGAGATAGGGACATAGGAAGTTTTTCAAGGAAATACCCCAGCCAGATAGCCCTCTGTTGAAACCTGGAGATGACAAGCCTCAATTTTATATATGTATTCCCAGACAACTTCTGAATGTCCCACTCTTAAGTATGAGCTACTGATCACCAGCTATTAATGGCATGCTTCTAGAATAACAGACAGAAACTAAAACAAGACATGAAAAGGGGGGATAAAAAAGCACACAGAACAAAACAACCATAACAAAAAACACCTGGAGGAAGAATAGGTAATGAGAGAATAAAACAAAAGAAACTAAACCAAAATCTAGCACTTAAATCATGAGTTTATAAAAGCAGACACTGCATTGATAAATCAAGAAAATGTGGTATGTAACACAAGAACATTTTAAAAGTGAGGAATAAAACAGTCTTTGGAAATAAAAATATCATAGCAAAAAATAAGCAGAATAAAAAAATGGAAGATTTTTTTAAAGGTAACAGGACAAGGAAATGGAAAATAGGAGGAAAAAATTTTAAAAACTGGAGAACTCATCCAATAGGTTCATGTCAGAGTAACAGATGTCCCAGAAAGAGAAGAGTGAGAAAGAGAAATGAAAGGAGGATAATCAAAGGAATAATTAAAGAATATTTAAAATTAAAGAATAAAGACAATGTTCCAGAACTGAAGGAAATAAGTTTACAGATAAATAGGCCATCATAAGACCAACATAGTAGAATATAAATAGACCCATTTCAAGACATATCATCAAGTTTGAGAACACTGAGAAAAAAAGAAGACATCCTAAAAGCTTCTAGAGAAAGGGAAAAGAAGAATGGTTTCCTACAAAGATTTTAGAATCAGAACGACCCTGAACTTTTCAATGGCAACTTTGGAAGGTACAGGAAAGAATGGAGTCATGCTTCAAATTCTGAGGAAAAGGGAATTTCCAATCTAGGATTGCATACCTAGCCAAAATATCAATTAGGTATGAGGACATTATGAAGATACTTCTAGACATGCAAGGTCTCAAAAAATTTGCTTCCCATACTCCCCTCCAGGAAACTACTGAAGGTCACACTCTGCCAAAATGAGAAAGTAAACCAAAAAAATAAAAAAAAAAGGAACATGCCAAATTAATAAAAAGAGAGGGAGGAAAGAAGCAAGAAGCAAGAGGCTAATAGTAAGGGGGTATTCCTAGTGCAACAAGCTGGGAAGCAGACTGGTCAGAAGGTTTGGAGAAAATTATTTCAAGAAATAAGACTAAAAGTAATTCCTAATGTATGTGACCATATTCAGAGGAAATTTACTCAATGGAAGAGTGTAGGGATGAGTGAACTAGAGAGTCCTAGAAAAATAAACAAACCATGAAACTACATGAAAAATAACCATTACTTCACCTAAGGATAAAATGTTGGATATAAAAGGAGAGGAAAGCAAGGCACAAAGTCTGGCTGGGCTACGAAGAATATTTATATATTCGTAGCAGTGTAGACACTAAAGAGTGACCTGAGTACCATTCTAAGGGTAGCGACTGAGGAGGGTGCAGAGGTAAGAGGTATGCATGTCACATGGAGTGGCAGTGGTAAGAAGGGGCCAAATCCTCATCTTCCACTGAAAGAAATCAGTATGGGTCATGACCAAGGGTTGAATATCAAGAAATTTCAATAAGGGATCCCTGGATGGCGCAGCGGTTTAGCGCCTGCCTTTGGCCCGGGGCGTGATCCTGGAGACCCGGGATCGAATCCCACGTCGGGCTCCCGGTGCATGGAGCCTGCTTCTCCCTCTGTCTATGTCTCTGCTTCTCTCTCTCTCTCTCTGTGTGACTATCATAAATAAATAAAAAGTATTTAAAAAAAAAAAGAAATTTAAATAAAATCATGTTATTTGAAGCTATAAAGGTAAATGCCAAAGAAAACGGCTGAAAAGAGTTGAGATTGGTTGCCTCTGCAGAATAGGAGCTGCAGAAGGGTTGAAGGTGATGTTTTCATTTAAAAAAAAAAAAAAAAGGTCTAGGACGATTTGCCTTTTTAAACTACATGCAAGTGTAATTTTGACTTAAGAAAAGGAAACAGAAATTAGAAAATAAGACAAAAGAGACCAGGAAGGGCACTTACCTGCCCACGTAACAAACTGAGAAAGCACTAACTCAGAAGAGCATTGGTTCAGGTGACAAAAGTCAAGATAACACCAGGGCAGATGGGGGATATGAATACAGTTAAACAGGTAAGGCTTGTATTTATTCAATACATGTTTACTGTGTCCCTTGGGTGGTCTCCTCCTCCTCCTCATCATCACAACAAAAATAATTAAGCAATGACTCCGTACCAGATATTTTATCAAAAGCTTTATGCAAATAATGCCATTCGATGCTGACAATGACTTCACAATAAGAGGTATTTTATTACTTTCATTTCACACATGAAGAAACGAGGGCACAGAGAAGTTGCCCAATGTCACACATCAAGTAGGTAACAAGCCAGCATTCAACATCTGGCAACTACGCAGTTTTCTTCCTGAACCTCAGGTCTTAACCACTGGCTAAACTACTGAGCACAAAGAGGAGACTCCATAAATTACTGGTGAACAAAAATCAGACAAGTATATGAGACAGGCACTGAGAATACAAGGATGACAAAGAAGTTCAGTCCGTGAAATCAGGGAGCCTGCTGCCTAAAGGCCTGAACGTATGACTTTGAAGCCAAGTTGGCCCTAAAAGGTTAATTTTCATAGCCATCTCCCCCCACGCCCCCACCCCGCCCCAAGCCAACCCTGCCTGTCTGCGTTCAGCACCAGCACTCACAGTCTAAGCCTTGTTGGAGAGCTCATCTACTCTCCCACTTTGCAAATAGGAAAACTGAGGCCCAGAGGGTTTTATAACTTCTGCAAGTCATGCAGGAGGCGAAATCAAGATTAGAACCTGGTCTCTTGGCTCCCACTTGCGTGCTCATTATTACTGAATCAGAACCTACATAAGCAACAACCCCCAGCAATTAACACTTCCCCCTTATGGCACCACTGCCGGCCATTATCCATCGAAACTCACCATGAAAGAACAGGAGAAATGGATTTGAGCAGGTGACATTCCAAGGACATTTTTAAATAAACAATGAGCCTTTAAAGTAATAGAGGCCATATTTATTCTGCTGCTCAAATTGATTGCTGGGATGTGGTTCATGATATTAAAATATTTATAAATATATATTTAATTTCCACCCACCTCTACCAGGAACCATAATATAAACTTTAATCAGCATTTTCCCTAACATCTGAAAGGCAATTATAAGACTATATTAACATTCATCTTACACAGCTTCTTTAAAAGCCTCAATTGTTTAGCATGGCTGTTAAATCATTAAGCAAACGCACTGTGTGATATCATAAACAGCTGATCAGAATTCACTATTTGCTTATCTAAAACATTTTCCCAGAGTTGGATTAAAGAAATTACCTAATTATCATATAAAAAGTCAGACACAATTCCCTGATTGATCTGTCATCTTGGCGAGAATATGATCTCACCACACCGGTCCAGTCAGTCATTAAATACCTTAAATTATCTTCATCAAATAAACCTTTGTATTTAAACATTCAAGATACTTTTAACAATATAATAAGGGAGGTGCAAGGATGCAAGGTGTGAGTCAAAGAAAGAAATAAATAACCTCTTACCACGATAAAATGGTTAAAAGACAGAACCCCATGGACGAAGTTCTGGAAAAGATCTTCATCGTAGCCTAGACTGAACTTTGCATGCGGGATCTTGTGGTGTCTTCCTCTTTGTCAATGACAGATGACTCAGCTTTCTTTCAGGACCTTATTGGCCTTCTAAAGAGGAGGCTCTCCATCTAAGTTAGAGTCCCGATTCTCCCCAGGCATGCAGGCTAAAAAAATCTATCAGAGTCATCCTTCCCTTTAACCACCTTCTCTCTTCCTGTGATGTTCCTGGTTGAGTCCAACTTTGAAGTCCCCCCTTTCCATTCTTCACTGCTCCAAGGCTTTGTCGCTTCTTAGTGTAATTCCTGCATTTCTAACCAGTCTTCCCCTCATCCTATCGCACCTGGCCAAGTCATATTTTGTATTACAGCCACAAACAAGTTTCTAGTATTTCCCTCAAGTCCACATTCTTTAGGCTTGCATTCAAAGCCATCTCCAATTTATCCCCTTCAACCAAGCTTAATTCCCACTAAATCCCTCATGCCAGAGAACACAAGATATGCGACATGTATGATGGAGATTTGCGGCTATTTTGTTTTCTACAGAAGCTCCAATGCCTAACACGATAGAAGATACTCAGTAAATATTTGCCAAATGTAAAAATGACCGTGGTCTACTCTCACCTTACACTGAACAAGCCACGGCATAAGTACACTAACTTTTTAAAGTCTTAAACTCTAATTATACCAATCAAAAAAATCCCAGCAATCTTTCAAAACTCTCTTCAAACAATGCCTCCTCTGAGAACTATTGCTGATACTCTCAGTCAAAATTACTGTTATTTTTTATTATTATTACCTCGTTTGTTCCCATAGAACATTGCTTATTTTTTTAATATTGTACTCTTTTATTGTGGTGAAATCCATAAATCATAAAATTTGTATTTTAAGTGTATAGTACAGTGGTCTTCAGTATGTTTGCACTGTTGTACAGCCATCATAATTACCATTTCCTGAACTTTTCATTACTTCAAACTGAAATTGTATACCCATTAAACAATAAATTCACGTTTCCCCATGCCCCCACCCCTGACAACTACCATTCTTTCTGTCCCAATGAATCCGACTGCTATAGGTTCTGCATATGAGTGGAATCACACAGCATTTGTCCTGTGTGTCTAGTTTAACATGATGTCTTCCAGGTTCATCCATGTTGTAGCAGGTATCAGAATTTAATTCCTTTTTAAGGCAGAATAATATTCCATCGTATGTTATACCACATTTTATTTATCCATTGATCCATCAATGAACATTTGGGTTATTTCTACCTTTTGGTTATTGTGAATAATGCTGTTATGAGCATGGATATACAAATATCTATTCAAACCACTGCTTTCATTTCTTTTGGGAATATACCCAGAAGTGGAATTCCTGGGTCATATGGTAATTCTATGTTTAATTATTTGAGACACCATCATACTGTTTTCCACAGCAGCTGCACCATCTTACATTCCCACCAGCAATGCACAAAGGTGCCAATCTATCCACATCCTCACCAATGCATGTTTTATTTCTGTTTGTTTTGAAAACAGCCACCCTAATGAGTGTGAAGTGCTATTCCATTATCATCTTGATTTGCATTTCTCTAATGATTAGTGATGTTGAGCATTTTTCATGTGCTTATTTTTTTTAAGATTTATTTATTTGAGAGACAGAGAGACAGAGAGAGAACAAGCATATACAAGTGGGACGAAGAGCAGAGAAAGAGGGAGAGAGGATCTCAAGCAGATTCCTGAGTGCAGAACTCAACCCAGGGCTCAATCTCATGACCCTGAGATCATGCCTTTAGCCAAAACCAAAAGTCAGACACTCAACCGATGGAGCCACCCAGGTACCCCTTCATGTGCTTATTGACCATCTGCATATCTTCTTTGGAGAGATGTCTGCTCAAGTCTGTTGTCCATTTTTAACTGGACTGTTTTCTTAGTGTTGAATTGCAAGAATTATCTGTATATTCTGGATATTAATCTTTTTCTAAAGATTTATTTATTTGAAATAGAGAGAGAGAGAGAGTAAGCACAACTGGGGGGAAGATGCAGAGGGAAAAGGAGAAGCAAATCTCCCATTGAGCACCGAACCTAATGTGGGGCTTGATCCCAGAACCCTGAGATCAAGACCTGAGCCCAAGACAGAAGCTTAACCAACTGAGCCACCCAGGTGCCTCTTAATCTCTGACCAGGCATATTATTTGCAAATATTTTCTTTCATCCTGTGGGTTGGATTGCCTTTTCACTCTGCTGATGTCCTTTAATACACAAATTCTTTTATTTTGATTAAGTTCAATTCATAATTTTTTTCTTTTGTTTCCTGGGTTTTTGATATCACATCCAAGAAATCAGTGCCAAATCCAATGTCATGAAGCTTTTTCCCTATGTTATTTTTTTCTAAGAGTTTTTTGTTGTTGTTTTGTTTTTGTTTTTGTTTTTGTTTTAGCTCAGGGTCTTATATTTAGATCTTTGATCCACTTTCAGTTTGTTTTTGTACATGGTGTAAGATAAGGGTTCACTCCATTCTTTTGTCTGTACTATCCACTCTTCCAAGCACAGTTTGTTGTAGATTCCTTTCCCCATGGAATGGTCTTGGACGCTTGTTGAAAATCCCTTGACCGTATATATACATGAGGGTTTATATCTGGGTCTCTGGTCTATTCCATTGGACTATATGCTTGTATTGGTGCCAGTATCATAGTGTTTTGATTACCATAGCTTTGTATTAAGCTTTGAAATCAGGTTATGCAAATCTTCCCACTTTGTCCTTTTTTAAGATTGCTTTGGGCTATTTGGGGCTTTTCGAGATTCCATATGGATTTTAAAATGGATTTCTCTATTTTTGCAAAAAAATATATATATATAATTAGAATTTTGACAGGGGTTGAATTAAACATGTAGATTTCTTTGAGTGGAACTGACATATTAACAATATTAAGTCTTCCAATTCATGAATTCAAGTGTCTTTCAAAGTGTTTGTGTCGTCTTTCATTTCTTTCAGTAATATTTTGTAGTTTTTGTCAACAAGTCTTTAGCTTCCTTGGTTAAGTTCTTTTAAATTTATTTTTTGGGATTGCCTTCTTAAATTTCTTAAACTTCTTTTTTAGGATTGTTCATTGTTGGTTGTATAGAAACGCAACTGATTTGTGTGCACTGGTTTTATATTCTGCAACACTGCTGAATTCATTTATTAGTAGGTATTTTTTTGTGGAATCTGTAGAGTAATGCTGCACTTTTATCTTTCTTATATTATAGTTGTGTTTATGTGTCTATCCTTTCCTGGTGGTAAATTACTTGACAGCATAAATCACCTTTCTCTGCAGCCCATGGTCTACTGGTTTTTGTATGCAATAATACAATTTAAATGAATAAATCAGTATTTTGAAGGAATAGCTATAATTCTGAATTATGGCGGTATTCTGAGGGACATTCCTGGGTTGATCAACAGGAGGTGTCTTAGGTCCTTTGCTCTTACAAACCCTCTAAGTCTCCCTAGGCCATACTTTAGGATGAGGATGGAGAGAGAAAAAAAAAAAAAAAGATGAAAATTTATTGAACATCTACTCTCTGCCAAACAAATATGAAATGGACATTTCATATTCACAGCTGTGATGAAGCAGGTATTGCTCTACTCATCTATATGATGAAACTACAGAGTTTTAGAGGATTGAGGTTATACATGCAGGAAGTACAAAAGCCAGAATTCTATGAGGAAATTATTAGGCAAGGAGAATCTCTAAGAGTTGGAATGTATGGAAGGAGACTGAGAAGATGCCAAATGAGGACTGGATAACTGTAGCATCCAGAGTCTCAGAAGAGAAGAAGTTCTAAAGAGAAATGTAATTCTCAGTGGGGGAACAGGAGAGGAATCTGAGCTGTGTTTAGGGAGTGTGATAGTATAAGATTAGGTCACCTTATCATATTGTGCTGGGCTTAGGTATGAGGTATTCATGGGCAGAGGTGAGGTTGTATTGCCCACCCCACTGAGGCAGGAACTGGGAAACATCCCCTGGAGGCCCATGTTACACTAAGTGGTGAATATAAGTTGCTCAGAACTTCTGTAATATGGAGAATTCCGGTTACCCTAGGAGTTATGAGCTGATCCATTTGAACCCCTGGTGTATATGACTTTGAGACCTGCTTTTACTTCATCAGACAGACTTAAGACTCTGTTTCCTAGAAATATATCCTTCCCATCAAGATACTTTATCCTCAAGATACTTCTAACATAGCCAGAATCAACTGTATTGTATTATGCATTATTGAATCTTGCAAAATTGTTTCAGCATACTCCCAAAAGGATTTGCCTTTCCTCTCTGCCTATGTTGTTCCCTCCCTTTAACAGCAACTTCAAGGGAAGGAAGAATTAGATAAGGGATTCATTTTATAGCACTCTGCTATTATGATGTATAATAAATACTAAATAATATAATTGCTAAATATGGGCAATAGCTGCTACTGTGGATCACAGCTCTTCTCTGTTAAAAAAATTCATTAGATTTGTTCGATGCTGAAATGACGTTGTGGGTTCTTTTGTGGATTTTTTGTTGTTGTTGTTTTTAGTTGTGAAATGAATAATCACAGAAGAGAATTAACTGCAGAATACTACCTATTGCCTGGTCTTGTTTTTTTCTAGATTCAGTATCACATTGGGGATTTGTTTATTCCTCTTTTTATTCATTTTCAAGGTCATATTTTCCTTCATATGTTTGCTTGGAATGGGCAGTGTGTGTGTGTGTGTGTGTGTGTGGCCATGCCCGCTTGGAGACAGAGAATAAGTAGGGATTAAATAGTTGATCTATTTCCAAATACAATCTAAAAGAACTGCTGTTTGTGATCCTAAGGGCACAGATAAAATGAATTTCAGTAAACATCATATGTCCCAATCTGTCTGTCAGCAACAGTAGTCCTCATTTCCAAAACCAGACTCTCAACAGTAAGGCTTACAAAACCAGAATTCTAACTTGCAATAAAGCCATCTCAACATTCTGCATGCTTTGGAAATTGCATAAGTTCCTCCTTCCCACAAACTACTTATCTTTGATATTTTTTAAACTCTGACATTTAAAAGATAACTTTGCACAAGAACTTCACTCATTTTCCTACAAAATGACTCTTTCTTGTCATGAAAATTGCCAGGGGAAAATTTACAAAGTAATTTCACATACTAAAAAAAAAAAAAAAAAAAAAAAAAAAAAAAAATTCCCTGATCTTGGAGAAGGAAGCTGTATTTTTACAGTTTTGGCAGTCCTGGAGCTCCCAAAACAACTCCCAGTGGGGTGAGCTCTCTATTTGCTTTTCTTATCAATAAGATGATCACTAACTATGATTTCAGAAGTGTGGATGGAGGATGGAAGAGTCCAAAAGAAGGCAACATGATTTTCCAAACCCAGGTAGAGAGGGTGTGACTGTTTTTCTTCTCAAAGCCCTGCAGAGACTCTGCCCTGGAATCCACAAAACCCTATAAAGAGAGTTTGGCGGAAACTAACTCCTCAGCCGCTCAGTACTTCCTGCAGCAGAGTGGCACTCTTACTTTGAATACCAAAAAAGGACAGCGCCGAGGTGGAGGTGCTGATGCCACTGGGAGGGGTTCTGTGGGGCTCAGTGTGAGCCTCCCCTTCCTTTGGATTCTAGCTTCAGAGGGAGTAAGGCAGTTCCCTGTTGTTAGGACAACTTTGCTTCATAGCACTCAAGTCTACAGGGGAGCAGGGTAGGGATGTGAAGACTGTGGTAACAGAGGAAGAAGCTCACTGATCTGCAGCGTGCTCTGGCCATGAAGGGAGCAGTCAACAACAAAGCAGCCAGTCTGCTCTTAACTGCCTCAACTTTTATCTTGGAAGCCACACCTGACTCTGAGGGGGTGGCTGGGAATCTCTCGCCGTCTGCTCTGGCGGCCCTGATAAGCCAGCCGGTCCTCCGGACTGGCAACCAGACACCAGGGATGGCCACTCGAGATTGAAAACAGCAGAGGAGAACAAGTAGGACGGCCTCGCTGGTCTGCAGCTAGGGCTGCTGATGCACAAGTTATGGACTTGAGCCTCAACTTAGGTCAGAAAAGAACAAGATCTTAACATACAGAGAAAGCGGCGTTGTATGTTACGTGTACACACGAGGATGTACATATTACATATATATCTATGTGGCAGAGGGGAACTGTGTTAGGTGGAGAGAGAGATGAATTAAAGAGAATTGATCATTGAGAATTCTCTTTCTTCTTTCGAAAAGAACCGTCTGTTAATCTTCTGGGTGGCAAGTGATCTCGTTTACTCGTACTTGCACTGGATCACGGACTAACAATCCATCAACACCATTCAGAAGAAGACATGGGACTAGCATAAATGTCAAAAGAAAAAGGAATTGTTCACAATACATGACCTTTCCACATTTAAAAGTGACCTTGATATTATCAAAGCAAAACGCTCACTCATTGTTTCTACGTGCTGTTCTTCTTTCCAAGCCCATTTTGTTCTTGATTTCTTTCTCCTTTTTTACCTTTCTTCAAGCCTCGAGGCTTTTTGTCTAAAAAGTGTTCAATTCTGCATGGACCTGTGAATCCAGAAGGTCCGAACCATGAGAGCAACCACTTCCTGCTTAGGACAGGGTCAGACTGAAAAGGAATTACCCCGAGGCTCAATCTGGATGGACACTCAGCCGAACTTTGCAAGACCCAGCTCTGCCATTAACTCTCCTGTCTACACCTCCAAGTCCTCATTTGAAAACAACTCACTGTGGATTAGTCTAGCTGATTTCCAAGTTCTTTGCATCCATGTGGAAGAGCCACAGAACTTCCAAGGCAACCTTATTATTGTTGGTGATTTCAACCAAATCCTAAGATACTAATTTTTTAAACACTTTAAAATCGTAAGAAGACGAGGGGTAAGACTAAATTAACACAAACTCCTATTCCAAAAGCCCTCCTGCCCAGGTGATTTGAAATGACTGTCCTGATGCAAGAAATTCAATGTCAAGAATACTTCTGCCCCTGTACTGTGTCGAATTTAAAAGGTTTCAATGCATTTGTATTGGATTCTCTGTTCCTGTGCTCTTTGGTACAGTTACAAGTGGGATATTGATTGAGACTTTCTGAAACAAAAAGGGAAAAAAGACTTTTGTTCTCTCCCCAACGGCCATAAGTCATGGTCTCACATCCGACCTTACCTATTCCTCTGTCTGAGGTCCAAGTACAGATAAGGTATTTGTATGGAAGCAGGCAATTCTTTTTCTTGGCCTAGATTTCTGAAAAATAAACGTTTTGTGCAAGAAAAACAAGGTGGGGGGCAGGGATCTACCCTCAAGGACCTGTTCTGATCCCAGACTGAAAGCATGCCTAACAAATGAAGGGACTTGGTGTGATTTAGTGTAATGCCAGCAGCAAAAACACAACTGTAAATTATTCTTTTCCAACACGCTCTCTGAGGCTCAAATTGCTGTTTTACTGTCTGCATCTTTAATGATGGCTGATACGTCCCCTGGGAAGGAAAGTACTGATCCTCTCTCTTGATGTAGTAGCTGAGCTGATTACGTAGATATAGGTATGGATATACAGATACGTAATTATTTAGTAGTCACCAAAGTCAATGAAGGCAACAAAGAGAAAGGGTGGGATAAATAATTGGAGTTCAATCTTCCATAAGTGGCAGATCATTTCCATAAAGAAAAAACTCCCTTGTTTTAGTTTATTAAATCTGTTTTGGATTTTAGCAGTGAAGAACACTAGTGCTTAGGGGTTTGCAGTGGGGGGCGGGCGGCGGTGATTGCTTTGCTTTGTTTTGCTTTTTAAGATCAGAGCAGTTCAATGCTTTTTGTAGTAATTTGAAAAGTTCTGACAAGCCAAAGTGACACCTTGAACTACAACTCAGAGGATGATACATGTGCCTGAGCTGTTTGCAAACGACAGGGTAGCCTCCCGAGACTTTAGACAGATAAGCCTTGTCCTATCAAGGGAAAAGTAGCAGAATCAGGGGTTAAGAAAGTCTTTCCTCCCAGGAAAAAAGATAACAGCTGAAAACTGAAGAATAAATGGAAATTATTGGAGAAAGACCTATTGTAGTCTCCTCTTGTGCAAAGATGTGGAGACACTAAATATCATGGGTTGTTCCTAAGTGAAGACAGAAGACACTGCTCATCAAACCCATGGGCAAGAAAGCTCTGAGGAAGAGAAAATATGTTCTACAATAGAACTCTCCACCCCATGACCACCAGACGTTGAGTAATGGGTCATTTTTTACAATAAAATTTATTTATTTATTTATTTATTTATTTATTTATTTATTTATTTATTTTTATTTTTTAAAGATTTTATTTATTTATTCATGAGAGAGAGAGAGGCAGACACACAGGCAGAGGGAGAAGCAGGCTCCATGCAGGGAGCCTGACGTGGGACTCGATCCCGGGTCTCCAGGATCAGGCCCTGAGCTGAAGGCGGCACTAAGCTGCTGAGCCACCCAGGGATCCCCTACAATACAATTTAAAAGGAATAAATGTATAACCCGACATGTGGGTTCAAAAAATGTCTTTAAATCGTAAGCACTCTTCTATAGGGCAGACACAGCTGAGCAATAACACATGTTCCAGGAGATGATACATGTTGTGGCATCAAGAGATACGGAACCTTCTGAGGTGGAGGAAGGTAAGCATCTGCTCTTCCTCCCCTGCTCTAATCAGATTGTTCTTGGAATGATGTGCTGTGTTCAGCTCCTCGGGAGACAAGCCAAAGGGATCAAGAGAAACCGGAGCACAATCAAAGAAAAGTGACTAGGATTGTTGTATATTTGAAACCATGTGATGAAATAAATCTGGTGGTGGTGGTGGTGGTGGTGGTCGTGGTGCTCTCAACATATACGTACAGAACATTTCAGCTAAGCACTTTCCCATTCCATGCTCACTTTCTCTCTAGGGTGGCAAATGGGTTTCGACTGGTTGCACAAGAAGTTTGGTCAGTTGGTTGTCACTTCCTAGAGCGAAGTGTCGAGGGCACTAAGTATGCAAACTCAGCCAAGAAATCCATCGGAAGTGACCGCCACAGCCAGGGGGCAGAGTGGTGGCACTTATCTGAGGTGCTGGCTCTGCCTCCCTCCTCAGCTACAACCTTTAAGCAGCAGAAATTCAACTCTGGGCCGTGGGCTCACCTTCACCCCAGCCTCACGGTGGCCGCTCCTTAAGAACTCTGGTAAATCCTTCTGGAGAGTAGCCAGCCCAAAATGAGACCATAAAGCCACCTTAACGAGCACCAGTGAGGCCGGAGGCGAATATTAAAAACTGTGCTGCTCTCCTTCACTGCCCTTCAAATGAATTAGAAAAAGCATGTCTGAGCGGGTGCCACATGTAAATTGCCTTTCTGCAGACGGTGGGGACTGAATTCTAATAAGTTTTCCTGTGAATGTAACCAAAGAGATATGACTTTAAAAGATAAAGGATATAACCCCCCGGATAAGATAGGGAGGAGGTCAGTCCTTGGGTGGTCCCTATGGTAAAGGCTGCCCCTTCTTTTAGGCATTTTCTTCCCAGTCTTTGACTCGTAGGCATCCACAAAGTCCAGACGAACCCACCTTGATAAGGCACGAGGAAGAAAATACCACAGAATGGTGTTGTGACTGATGGGGTCCCCACAGGAAGTGGGAAGTGGATGTTAAGAAGACTTAAGCCTTTGTTCTCCTTATCACGATTAGTCCTTATTCAGTGGGGTAGAAAGAGTCAGAAGACCAGATTGAGTCTCGGTGTTGCCAGATAAGATCTTAGACACATATTTAATCCTATTAGACACTGAAACACTGAGATATTAATATAATTTATATTATAGAGCTGTTTTAGGGATTAAATGGTAGCTCAATCCCAATTATTTTTCCTTTGCTTTAAAGTAACAGATGATCACTGTTAAACGAAAACAAAAAATAGGGGCACCTGGGTGGCTCAGTGGTTGAGCATCTGCCTTCAGTTCAGGTCATGATCCGGGACCCCAGGATCCAGTCCCACATCGGGCTCCCCGCAGGGAGCCTGCTTCTCCCTCTGCCTGTGTCTCTGCCACTCTCTGTCTCTCATGAATAAATAAATAAAATCTTTAAAATATAAAATAAAATAAAATAAAATAATAATTAATGTATAATATAATATAAATAATATATTATAATATTATAATTATAACTTATAATATAATATAATATAAGAATTTATAATATATTATAAGATAAAATATATATATAATATAATATAAAAACAGGGAAAGAAAAATCGTTTCTATATCCGACAAACTAGAAATAATAACCATGGCTATTTCAGTGTAAAATTTTTACCAAAAATGAATAGAAGAATCACATAGTACACACACACACACACACACACACACACCGCACAGAGTACAATGAACAATAAGCCCTTCTTTTGCCCCAGAATCCTAGAGTAACCAGAACCCAGAGTGACTGAGTGGCAACAAATATCAATAATTTCTCATTTAGCCTTCCAAAATTTTACTATGCAGCTATACATATGATATATACATTTGTATATTCTATGAGTCATTTAAATGTGTTTTAAAAAATTTTTAAAGTTGGCAAATGCGCAACAGTGAGATGCTATTTTTATTGATGAGCCAACTTCTGATTGGACAAAATGGTGGACACTGTTGGGTATGGAATCCCTGTCACATTATCAGCAACCACAGAAGCTTCTTAAGTACTATATGCCCAAAGCGATGCCTATCATTATTAGGTGAACCTAGGCCCCAAATCACGAGCTGGACTTCTGTTTAGCTTCTCACAAGCTGTGTCATGTATGGCCTTCTTGTCCTCTCTCCTCTACAATTACATACTGGTTTGTTCTAGAATCTCAGCACTCAGTGGAAGGAGTACATAAAACAAATCTAAATAACAAAGTCAGCAATGTCCACAATAGCCAAACTGTGGAAGGAGCCTCGGTGTCCATCGAAAGATGAATGGATAAAGAAGCTGTGGTCTAAGTATACAATGGAATATTCCTCAGCCATTAGAAACGACAAATACCTACCATTTGTTTTGACATGGATGGACCTTGAGGGTATGATGCTGAGTGAAATAAGTCAATCGGAGAAGGACAAACATAGGGTCTCATTCATTTGGGGAATATAAATAATAGTGAAAGGGAATAGAAGGGAAGGGAGAAGAAATGGGTAGGAAATATCAGAAAGGGAGACAGAACATGAGAGACTCCTAACTCTGGGAAACAAACTAGGGGTGGTGGAAGGGGAGGAGGGCGGGGGTGGAGGTGACTGGGTGACAGGCACTGAGGGGGGCACTTGACGGGATAAGCACTGGGTGTTATTCTGTATGTTGGCAAATTGAACACCAATAAAAAATACATTTATTATTAAAATAAATAAATAAATAAATAAATAAATAAATAAATAAATAAATAACAAAGTCAGGCAAATTTCAAATAGATGGGACTGAGACACTATTGCCTATCCTGTCCTACTGAAAAAAAAAATGCTGAACTACCCAACTACAATGAACTTAGAAAGGAAAGAGCCACATTTATGATTTAGATAACATCCTTTTGCTTCCCACCTTCTCTTAAACCTTGTGTTCAATCACGTGTCCCTGAAAATGCCTTTTTATTCCTTTCCTCACCTGTGACTTGCTCATCTATGAATGCAGGGGGTAAAGTGATGTCGTGAGCTCCATCTAGAAGTCAATCAGACTGATGACTTAATACTATCTTTTACAGCTCTGATGCCATGACTGTTGCTGCAACCTACTCAGTCCACAGATAATTTCCTTGAGAGTAGAGTCACATTGTCTGGCTGTCAAATAGAATCAATTAACCAATGAAGTTATAACCATCCACAAGGGACTACTAATTAGGAGGAATACAAAACTAAGTCCAATGCCATCCCTTGGCACTGACCCTGACACTACACCAAGAATAATAAAGTCTTAGAAATCAAAGACAGAACTGACCACTTCAATCATGTGTGCATTTACCCAACCAAGAAAGTTATCTACACACATTTTCCAGCAATTCAGGAAAATCAGTTTTAAATGGCAAACTGAGGAGCCAGTAAAGTTGAGAAGAGTTGCCTCTTTCATAGGCACAGGTAGCAACAAATCTACGATCTATATAGGCGAAGGCGCTCTTTTATCTATAAAGTATAGAAAATATTTGTGTATAATCCTATAAGTGGTTTTTGTCAAATTTTCTCTCAGTAAATTTTTTATTTGTTTATTGTTGCAGCCCTGAAAAGTGTCAACAATAGGTCAAGTGGTTTTCTTATCTTCAAATAATTGAAAACTTTTTCTATACATTTAACTTTTTCAGACCTGTTTGCCTACCATGTGAACACATTGAACTGAATGAAGCATAAACCATTAATCTTAATTAACTTGACTTTAAATCAATGAAGATTTTTAAACTGAATCATATGAATTTTAGTTGTAATGGTTAAGTAATGGGCAAAGATAGGGAGTTTGGAGACATTTGTGGACTCGCATTCTCTGATCCAACACTCCAAAGTCAAACAACAGGAAAGCAACCACTTTCTTGAACAGTAACATAAATATCTGCTTGTTATTCATTTCCTACCTTCAGTCAAGCATTATCTTAAGCCCTCACAACAGCCTTTCAAGATTAAGTATTAATATCTTCATTTTATAGTCGAGCTTGGATAAATCAACTAACTTTGCTCAAGGTTTTGAAGCAAATAAACAGTAGAACACACAATTTGAGCCGGGAAGGCAAAGTTCATGATCTTCTCACCCATCTAAAGAGAAAAAGTCTCTATCTTTTGAGAACAGGATGGGAATTTCCTACAACTGATACATACCCCTACCTCTTCTCTTTTCAATTAAAGTGTCAGTAGCAGTCATAGCCATCATCTATGACTTGTGCTAGTGCATGGACCATCTACAAGGAAGTATTTCTGATTTTGTTGGCATCTTCTGGACAGTTGAAGTCTTCTGAAAACACTCAATCTGCTGGGCTTTCCTTGCCCAGCATCATCATTCTTGAAGAAGCCTTGGTCTAAGCGATGGTTCTGAAAGTGTGATCTCCGTCAAGCAGCATCAGCAGCACCTGCTGCAGATCTGCCAGATCTGAAATTCTGAAGGTGGGGGCCCAGGATCTGGGATCTGGGATTCAAGAAGCCCTCTGCGTGATTCTATGCCACTGTAAGTTTGAGAATCACTGATCTACAGGAACAATCTCCATAGGTCTTCCCATAAGTCCCCTGGACCCTGAAACATGCTTCTCTAAGATCTACACAGAAATATTAATTAAGCCTTTGAATTCAAATAACTAAGAAAGTGCCAAGTCTAAGTGTGTTTGACGGTTCTTTTCCTTAAACATAAGGATTCTCTTTCCATCTAAAGGCCCGTGCAGAATGAAGGACCCCTTGTGTTCCCATTGGAGGGCTTAAAGAGCTGAAACTGGAGTCATGGGTTTCTGTGAACACAGGCAATAACACACTCAGGTGCACACATAAACACTCAAATACACAAACATGAAGGGAACTCCGCCAAGGAACAAGGCAGGCTTAAAGGTCCAAGGGATCCTTGTGAAGGATCAAGAGCCCCAGGGTAGTGATTCACTTCAGAGACAGAGCGAAGCTGCCTCACTGTGCATCTGCACGGAACGGACGACTCTGGATGTCGTCACACCACTGGCTTGCTGCACCATCTCAGGTGGCTAAGTGGCCTCTTATTCTTGGTATCCTCATCCATAAAATGGGATAGTAAACCTTTATTGGGCACTTTCCACACACTGAACATTGTACTAAATGTTTTAAACATTCCACATTTAATACTTATGATAACACTTTGAGTTGGGTTTATAGCCTCTTTTTACAAGTTCGAAGTTCAAAGAGGTCAGGCCAATCATCTGAGATCACACAGTGATTTAGGCAGGACATAATCCTTGCCTGTGTCTCTAAAGCTTGTGCTGCTAACCATGATTTTCCTCCAAAACTTTTTCTATTTCTTTATTATTTCTCCCATCTGAGGACTCAAGTGTCCCTTCCTCACTCTACCTGAAATGCTGGTGTTTTCAGTTAAAATGGATTATTTTTAATTGCACATAGAGCTGAAAGGGCCACACTTTAAAGAATTTCCAAGGATTATTTTAGGCACAGAAAAGAAGTAAGTCTTTTATATGGATGTTGAAGGTAAATTTAAATATATGTAGTACTTATATTTACATCCTTTATGGATTTAATGTCATTTTGCTAGGATATACACATGAAATACATAGCTTGATTTATTCATAAAATTGCCGTATGTGGAATACCCCCCAAGGACTCGCCTTAAGTTGAGGAGAAAGTAATAATTTTATTGTTCTCTGATTCAGCCCAAAAGGTTTTCCAAGTTTGTAAGTGTAAATTCCTTGACGGGATGCTGGGCAGCTCAGTGAGTTGGTCATCCAACTCTTGATTTTGGCTCAGGTCACAATCTCAGCACTGTGGGATCAGGCCCCCATCGGGCTCCACACTCAGGGAGAGTCTGCTTGGGATTCTTTCTCCCTCTCCCTTTCCCTCTGCCCCTCCCCCTGCTCACACTGTCTCTAAAATAAATAAATCTTAATAAATAAATAAATAAACAAACATATGTATGTGTGCATATAAATTCCTTGAAACTAAGAACTACTATAGCTCCCTTATTCTGTATCCTTATTGACAGGATCAATAAATGATTGTTGAATAACCTAATGAAGAAAGAAGTAAATACAGAAATTGGGTAATCTGCCCTTTTAATAATATTCTTAAGATGAATTTGTTCAGTAAGATTATTTTCTCACTACTTAAAACTACTCATTTCAGTATATGAATTTTAATTGGGAAATGTCAGAGTAAAAGAGATTGCTTTAGAACCTAGTTTTTGAGGCATGCTGCTGTTGTGGCTGAGAAGTCCTGTAACAGTCTGGGGCATCAGTTTGCTAGGACAGGAGGGACGTGGCTTAGAGGACAGAAAGACAAGACAGGGTCTAATTCAACCTCAGGTCAGGTTCCTTGCCACCCTGCTCTGCTCCAAGCAATAAAGAGACTGTCTCCCTACAGGCAGGCATGGAACCAAAAAGGGGTCTAAAGCCATTTAATAAATAAAGCAGGCTCTAAACTCCCTGAAGGTAGGAACAGTGTCCGCCCATGTATTCCTTCCCAGCAACCAATCAGTCCTAGGCACAAAGCTGAACCGAAATCAAGGAACGACACCTTGACCCACTACTCCTGGAAATGCAAACGTAGGCTCTCGGATCCGGGACAGAGACTAACAACTTAGGGCTAACAAATTAGCTTTATGTTCCCGAGCTGCAGAGTTCCAGGACAGTAGGGGAAGGGCATGGCTGACACCAGAGAGGGACAAGGGGATTAAGCTCATCATCACACAGTAACCACCTGTCTGCCGGCATAGTCATTCGCTCCTGCCCTTGCTGCTTGGCATCCCCCTCCTCATCCCACAGGTGCTGCCTTCCCACACACTTGAATGTCAACTCTGGAAGTTAGGAGCAGAACACAAGAGACTCAAGGAATGCTCAGCGTGCAGAGGGCCCCAGCTGGTCCAGGGCCCGCCCCCGCCTACTCAGAACCAACGGCCTTGCTGATGTAGCCGCCCAGCCATACATACAGATCTTGACCTTTTCACCAGAAATATGGTCAGATAACAGAGCAAGCACTGCAGGAGTCATGCTTGTTATGATTAGTTTTATTAATTATCGACTGCCAGACAGGATGTTGGGGGAATACAGTTCTCTGGCACATCGACTGTGGTCAATACAAACAAACAGCAGCCCCCCTTCCCTGAGGCCTCCAGGGTGACAATCATTATGCGCTTACAGCCTGATTACCCCCTCATCCAATATTTGTGTTCATTATGCAGAAACACTGTTCCCACTCTGCCTTTGGAATCCTCGTGAAATAAAGGAACAAAAGAGTTGACATCAATTACCCAGAAGTTCCTGCATCAAGTGGAACCCAATATTGATAGTGGCTTCAAGTGGATTGTTTGCCGGCCATCTATCGCACGTGGTGTATCTGAAAGGCTGATGGGAGAGGCTTGCTGCACGTCAGTCCCAGGGACGAAGGGAAAGGGCTGGGGGGGGGCCAGTCTGGTGTAAGCCACTGTCCTCAAACCTTGGCCGCGTGGGAGAGGGGGCGAGGGGAGCTCAGAGAACAGAGGACGGAGTGAGGGAGGCCAGAGGGAACAAGGGCAGGATTAATTTCCTGGGCTGTGACTTCCATGGTCCCAGATGGCACCAGTGTGTTCGGTAATTTTTGTAACGATCTAGACAGTTCTGGTACAAGAGCAGGACTGAACCACTGAAAGGAAACAACCAAAGTGGGGAATCAGAGACCAAGAAAACCTGAAGGCACAAATCAGGATTCACGACTTATCAATAACTTAGTAAGTGTCCTGTTGTAAAACGTATACATGATGCATTTACAGTACGTGTAAATAACCACAGTAAAAGGTGAAAAGTGATAAGCACCATAAAAAGGAGAAATTGAATCTTGGGGGACCTTGGTGTGAAGAAGAGATCACAGTGCCTCCCTGGGGCAGAGACGAGAGGGAGGCTTTTAGGGGAGTTTCATCATTTCAGCTATTTGAATAAGGTTGGAGTTTTCCACGGGAAAAGTCTGGATATTAAACCCAGTTGAAATGATTATGAATTTCAAAAGCCACAAGTGCAAATGTAAAAAATTCAATTTTCTTATATTTTTCTTACCATTGAACTTCGGTTCTATCTCAAATATCTATTCTTCTACCTGGTAATTGAAATTTTATCTAGTATTTCCAGGTATATTCAGTCTTTTCTACGTAAATTCAACCAGCATAGGTTTCAGATGGGGTAAGTCAGGATTTTCAGGCCCCTGAATGGCTTGGCCGGGGGAGGAGCTTAAGTAGCATCAGGCAGTGGTATGGTGAGATAGTGGCCCCCAAGGCCACCCTTGGATTTCCATGGCCTTCCGTTAACATGTAACTTGTCCCCATGATCTACAGTCTCTGCTGCAACCAGTACTGATGCCCACAGGCCTGTCGTGATCTCCAGGCATCAGGCCCCTGCTGGAGGTCACCCTGCCCCTTCTAGGTCCAGGCTCCTTCAGGGCTGCCGGCCCTCTCGTGGCTACCTTCTTGCCCCTGTCCCCATATTGGGTATATTAGGACCTGTGAAAAGGTCACTGGGCTCCCCTGGTCCCTCTGCTTCCTAGACACAGCACACTGTACTTCCCACAAACAGCTGCTATCTCAGATGAGAAACCCTAGGTCTTTGGTCACTTTCCAGGGCCTCATTGAGGGACCCAGCATAGGTCCATTCTGCTCACAAATCTCCTCTCCAAACTTCAGTGGGATTTCTATCAATCCTTGCCCATAACTGAAGACTCAACAGTGGGGAGAAAATAGGGGCTCACTCACTGGAGCCAAAGCAGTGGTCATATTTCTTCTGAGTGAGCCCTCCCACCCCCCAGCCCCAGCCCTTAGCCACCTTCCAGAGATAAGGTAGGTAGTCTTCTTACTTACTTCTCCTGGATTAGCCCCTAACTCTATTATTTAAAAGGTGGACTTCAGGTGGTTTTTTTATGGAAGGAAGGGAAGGAAGAGAAGGAAGGGAAAGAAGGGAAGGGAAGGAAGGGAAGGAAGGGAAGGAAGAAAGAAAAAGAAAGAAAGAAAGAAAGAAAGAAAGAAAGAAAGAAAGAAAGAAAGAAAGAAGAAAGAAAGAAAGAAAGAAAGAAAGAAAGAAAGAAAGAAAGAAAGAAAAAGAAAGAAAAGAAAAGAAAAGAAAAGAAAAGAAAAGAAAAGAAAAGAAAGGAAAAAAAGAAAAGAAAAGAAAAGAAAAGAAAAGAAAAGAAAGAAAAGAAAAAAAAAGAAAAGAAAAAAAAGAAAAGAAAAAAGAAAGAAAAGAAAAGAAAGAAAAGAAAGAAAAGAAGAAAAGAAAAGAAAAGAAAAGAAAAGAAAAAAGAAAAGAAAAGAAAAGAAAAGAAAAGAAAAGAAAAGAAAAGAAAAAGAAAAGAAAAAAAAGAAAAGGAATGAATGAACAACAAAAACAAAAAGCATGTTCCGGGAACACCCCTCACACACACACGAACACACACACTGTCCCAGATATACTGTCTCTGCCCTGGGCTTCAAAAGTCAGTTTTTAAAATCAAAGACCAGCCTTAACCCATTTCCTTCCCCCTACATTAAGCATGAACCCTCTCCAGAGGGCGAGAGAGGAGGGGGGCAGGGCATCACAAGGTACTTCTTTGCTTTAAAAAAGTGAGCAGAAGGGGTTAATATAACATTGAAATATGTTATCAATTATGCAATAAAAATCAAGTCATAAAAACAACAACAACAACAACAAAACTGGTCTGCTATTTGGAAGTTTCTGGGGGTCCGTACCCCGGTTCAACACACAGGACAGCAGAGCCCTAAACAAAATGTGAGGCTGGGATGGGAGGTGGCCTTGACCGGGCTGAGTTCCGCTCAGAGCTAAGTCCTGGGGTCCCCGGGGAGTCTCGGAGGACGTTTTTCTCTCTTATTCAAACCCGTATCTTTTATGATTAAATAATCAGCTCATCGGAAGCCCTGGGTGCCTTTCCTTGGGATGCGGTGAAGCAGCTCCAAGGACTGGCTACGAGGCCAATATCATTTTGTTCAGGAGCAGAAAGACCACCACGCCACGTGCTTGAGCTGTGACAGAACAAATGTTTGCTAATTTTCTGTTTGGGGATTTTCAGTTTTCCACTTGAGTTGCTGCTGTCGAAATGAGAATTTTCACATTTTGAATACGGCATAATTTATGCGGGAGACATTCGGTAATGACTCCAGATAAAGCCAACTGTAAAATTAGCCAAATATCCTTGGGTCCAAAAACAAATGCTAAAAACAACTGCTAATTGGGCCATTTGGGGTCTTTAGTCCCCCTTTTCAAAGACAGAAGCCCTCAGTAAAATCCATCCACAGAGAACTGTAGGCATTTGTCACCCAGAGGGTCTAGGATTAGAACGCCCGTGTTGTCTTGCTTCCGAACCAGTGCTGAGTGCCAAGGAGGAGACTAGGGGGATGTGGCAACCAAAAATGAGCCAGTGTAATAAACGGACCCACATCCACCCCAAACCATGCTCCCTCAACTCAAACCATCTCCATTCAGGAGATGTCCATCTGTCTGTTCAAAACTGGAAATGTAAGAAATAAAACCTTCCATGGGAACCCCAAATCGCTTGCTGACTTTATTCTGGTTGCACCACAACGCACCACTTTTCCACTGGTTGCTTTAAAAACCGGTTTAATAAGGAGCCCAGAGAAAAATTAGAGAGGGAGACAAACCATGAGACACTCCTGACTCTGGGAAACAAAGGGGTTAGGAAGGGGAGGTGGGTGGGCGGATGGGGTACCTGGGTGACCGGCACTTGACGGGATGAGCACTGGGTGTTATATGTTGGCAAATTGAATTTAAATATAAATAATAGTGAAAGGGAATAGAAGGGAAAGGAGAATAAATGGGTAGGAAATATCAGAAAGGGAGACAGAACATGAAGACTCCTAACTCTGGGAAACGAACTAGGGGTGGTGGAAGGGGAGGAGGGCGGGGGTGGGGGTGACTGGGTGACGGGCACTGAAGGGGGCACTTGACGGGATGAGCACTGGGTGTTATTCTGTATGTTGGCAAATTGAACACCAATAAAAAATAAATTTATTATTAAAAATAATAATAATAATAAATAAATTTAAAAACAAAAAAAATTAAAAATGCAAAAAAAATTTTAATTTAATTTAAAAGTAAATAAAAAATAAGGAGCCCAGAGTATAAACCATGCGGGCCCTAATATTCCCTTCCCAGGACCATATTAAAACTTAAGTATGTCTCACTTCTTCGCCAAGGACAGACATGCCCCACAAGCCTTAAACGTGTTTATAATCTAACAGAATTATTACATTAGATATAAAAATTTGCTAACCTGGATGTATTGGAGAGAACAACGGATTATGGATTAGATCGGAATTTGAGACTTGACCGGCATGAGCTGTTGCAGATTATTCACCTACGTCTCTATACTAACTCAGTTTGACACACAGAAGACACACCAGCCGCCCTGGTGATGGAACCCCCAGTCTGGAACTTGCCTCTCCACCATTAGAGTTATGAAACCAAAAAAAGGGGGATCCCTGGGTGGCTCAGCGGTTTAGCATCTGCCTTTGGCCCAGGGCATGATCCTGGAGTCCCGGGAACGAGTCCCACGTCAGGCTCCCAGCATGGGCCTGCTTCTCCCTCCTCCTGTGTCTCTGCCTCTCTCTCTCTCTCTCTCTCTATGTCTATCATAAATAAATAAATAAATCTTTAAAAAAAAAAAAGGAAAAAAGAAACTCTCTGAGGCACCAGTTTTCAGGAATTGAACTACAGTCAGAATAGTACTGTAACCACTGAAAGGAAGAGACACAGGAGGCAAGGATGTCCCCCCCTCCCCCGTCCTGTTTGGGCCACTTTCAGAACCAAAGAGCTGGAAACAATGGGGCCAGAGGTCTGCACGGAGGTTCCTAATCCTTATTCCTGAATATGGCCACCATGCACCTGCCACTATTTTCAGCTTGCGCCCAAATACTGAGCCATCCTATCCACTCAGCAAACAAACTCAGGGATTTTCTTCCTCCTTCAATGGGTTTTATGAGATACCCCATGTGGTCAGAGGTGTGCGTGCAGAATGTGGCACTGGAAGGAATTACTTATGGCCTCCAGCCCTGCTTCAGTCGGCCCTGGCCCCATGCCTCCCCTGAAGGGACCGCTGCTGGTGCTTCTCAGTGATGACCTGACTTATCCAACAGCATCGAAGTCGTGCCAGACACTTGGTCACATGTGCCATGTGCCAGGGCTGAGGCTTACAAGGCCCTCTGTTGGGAAACTGCTCCTGAAAGGGAGGATGCCATCAGCCTGCATGCCCCCCCGCCCCCGGCACCACACCCCGATCCTCCCAGAAGTTCTTGCTGTAAACTCCACTGACTTCCCTTCTCACCAGAACCTCCCAAACCGTGGAGTCTGCTGGGACACTGGTCCAAGGGGCAGGCCTGCCTGCACTGCAGCCCAGACCTCTGCGGACCCTTCCCGCTGCAGGCGCCGAAGTCGAGGCCTTCACGTCACCAATGACAAGAACTGCAGTGACACACCTGGGTGTGCGAAGTTGCCTTCAGAACCCAAAGAGTTTTGCGTTGCTATGTATCAAGCACTATACAGAAAAGGTAAACAGCTGACACTACTACTTTATGGCCCGCCACGTGTTTGCAGGTGGACTTCCAAGTGTTTCACAGGGCTCACCTCATTTGTGTCTCTGCATTCCCCTTCGGAGGGGGCTACTGCTATTGTCCCCATTTTAAGATTTTTTTTAAAAGATTTTATTTATTTATTCATGAGAGACATGCACAGAGAGAGAGAAAGAGAGAGAGAGGCAGAGACACAGGCAGAGGGAGAAGCAGGCCCCATGCAGGGAGCCCGACATGGTACTGTCCCCATTTTAGAGATGAGAAAACAGAGGCAGATAATGTGAATTATCTGATTTCACAGAGTCCATAAGTGTCAGAATCCAAACACAGGGTCCATGCTTGTTAACCATTATACCATGTTCCTCTAAAACATGCATGAAAAATGAATTTTGACAGTAAGGTAGCCAGACTCCAGGAGTCTTCTGGAAATCACAGAAGTTTTAGTCATCTATTTTTTTTAAAGATTTTTATTTATTTATTCGTGAGAGATACAGAGAGAAAGGCAGAGACCCAGGCAGAGGGAGAAGCTGGCTCCACGCAGGGAGCCCGACGTGGGACTCGATCCCGGGACCCCAGGATCACACCCTGGGCTGAAGGCAGTGCTAAACCGCTGAGCCACCCGGGCTGCCCAGTTTTAGTCATTTAAAGAAAATGTATCTTTTGCTATCTTTTCTCACCTTGCCATGAGTCAGGCTCGATTTTATTCCTTGTTCCTCTAGACTTGGAACATACGCACATTTCTAAAAGTGGCGAGGAGCCATAAGAGTGCTCTGTGACAACAGTGACCAGCTCAGGCTGAGGAGCTTGGGAAGAAATACTGTGGATTTGAAACCAGAAGAGTTAAGGTCCAATCTTGACTCTGAGTAGGTCTGGTTTTCTCATAAAACCTCAGACTGCAGGGGCTGCTCCTTCCACAAAAGTCTGTATGATACATGTAAATCCAACATTGTCTAGCTAGTCCCGCTCATAGCTCTCCAGGCTCCTACCCCTGAGAAGGGCTATAAGGAGAAATGCAAACCACGTCAAGTATTCCAGGATGTGCCCACACCACAGCAGGAACAAACAGTGCAAACACAGGGGGAGCTGCTTAAGCTTTAACTTCCTAAAGTGCACAGATGAGTCTATTAAATATTTTATATAGTGTTGGGAAAGTGGGTTATCTTTTGGGGAAATAAATACATCAGCGATAGATCGAAAGCTAACTCTTAAAAAAAAACACAGGGGTTCAAACTCAAATGTTTGCAAGGGGTATAACTTTTCACATAGACTTATGATATTAGCCTCATATAAAATAAAAAGTAGGTGCTAAAATGTTTATATTGCACTTGAGCATAATAACAGCCTACTTTCACCATCACCATGCCTTTTAAAGTAATTCATAGTCCCAACAAAAACACCGTAAGCAAATGTCTCGTCATCTCTAAAATGAAGGATAAGGGCACTAGAATAACATATAGATCATCTAAATATCCACGTATTTATTCATATTTATGCATGTGTACCATGTGTACACACACACATCCAACCTCAGGGTAGGAAAGGCTTAAGAGAAATGAAAATGTAAAAAAGGATGCATTAACAAGCTTGACTCTCAAAACATTTAAACTTTCTAAACACAGAAGACTATAAACGAAATCAAATGATAAGACACAAATGAGAAATATTTATGGTACGAGTAGAAAACCAAGGATCACTTGGGTCAATATCCAAAATAATACATAAATAGCTTCAAAAACCAATAACTAAGCCCTCCCGGGTGGCTCAGCGGTTTAGCGCTGCCTTCGGCCCAGGGCCTGATCCTGGAGACCCGGGATCGAGTCCCACATTGGGCTCCCTGCGTGGAGCCTGTTTCTCCCTTCGGCCTGTGTCTCTGCCTCTCTCTCTCTCTCTCTCTCTCTCTGTGTCTCTCATGAATAAATAAATAAATAAATAAAATCTTAAAAAAAAACAATAACTAAAATGCAAACAAATCAGGAAGAAAAAAATACACAAGCATTATAAACAAGTTACTTGAAGAAATGAAAACAGTATTAAAAAGATACACAAATCTCCAGAGAATGAGGCCTGATGGAAAATAAAATCCCCAAATTTTACATACCATATGATTCCATTTATATAACAATCTTAAAACAACAAAATTATGGAAATAGAGAACGGATTAGTGGTTGCCAGGGTCTAAACTGGGAGTAGGCGGGAGAGAATGGAGAGCAATTATAAAAAGGTGACAGAAAGGACCCTTGAGGTGATGGAACAGTTCTGTACTTTGGCTGAATTAATGGCAATATCCTTGTTTTGTGAAACTGTACTGTGGTCTTGCAAGAGGTTAACGCTGGGGGACACTGGACAGAAGGCACGTGAATAGCTACTCTATTATTTCTTACAACTGATGGGAATCTGCAACAGTCTCAAAATTAAAGTGTAATTTAAAACACACAACACACAATCCCACTGTACTGAGGGATGCATAAATTAAAACTATAGCGGGAGAGCATTTTTAACCCAAACAGATGGCATAAATTATAAAGGTAACAAGTGTTAGAGGAAGAAAAGGAAGCATTTACTATAATACTCTTCTGGCAGTGACATAAATCGGTATGGCATTTTTGGGAGTACATTTTAGCGACGTCTATTTTAAAAATTAAATAAACATACACTTGGACACAACTGTGCCATTTCTTGGTATCTAGTCAGGAAAGCAGGACGGGAGGGAAGGAGATGGGGGTGGGCGGTGAGGGGAGGCAGCGAAGGAAGAGGGAAGGACGGCCACACAGCGTAACAGGTGGAACCTACCAAGACAGTCACTGCAGCATTAAAAATAGCAACTACTCATCTAAGACTCATGTAGCTGGTATGACTCTAAGCACCCTAAAATATTAACTTATTTTGCACCCCAAAAAAGGGCTTGTTTTTCCCTATCAAGAAACTGAAGCCTGGTGATACGTAACTTGCCCAAAGTAACTCAGCCAGTAACTCGGCTGGATCTACGGTCTCTGTTCTTAACAGCCACACAGGCCCATAATGGCAAAATATTGGAGAGAGTCTAAACGTTCACCAATCGGGGTATAATTAAACTACAGAACGTGTGAACCACGAAGTATAAGGATTTTAAATAAGTTAAATGAAATGCAAATTTGTAAAATAACATAATAAAGTAGGATACGTTTGTAGGGGGGGAAATTTCACAAAATAAAATATGTTCCTCAAACACACACAACAAAATAGGAAAAAAATATCTTAAAGTCATGTAACAAAATGATAATAATAGTTGCCTTAGTTGGGGGAGGGGGGTTGAGGTTTCCAATCATATAAAAAGTAACTCATTTTATTGGTATGGTTTACATCTTTTTTTTTTTTTTTTAACCAAAAAGTAAAACATAAGTTATCTGTTTACTTTAAAATGTTTCAAGTAAGTCCATCTGGGTGACTTGCTTCAAACAGGCTGGAGGATTTCCCCTAAGATCTTTAATAAATACCCAGATTCAAACTTATATCACCAAAAGTGCTTTCATGAACTTGGCCACATACAGTCAATCACACAGTCTTTCACGTGCGCTCCAAACAGCTCCAGCCTCGGCCACACATGACTGTGTTCCAGGAATCACGACTCAGTAGCATCCATAGTCCAGGAGTGTAGCATCCGAGGCTCCGGATGCTTTCAAGAAAGAGTCAGGGGCCCCTAGGTGGTTCAGCGGTTGAGCATCTGTCTTTGGCTCAGATCGTGACCCCGGGGTCCTGGGATCGAGTCCTGCGTCAGGCTCCCTGCATGGAGCCTGCTTCTCCCTCTGCCTGTGTCTCTGCCTCTCTCTCTGTGTGTGTCTCTCATGAATAAATATAATCTTTAAACAAACAAACAAAACAAAAAACAAAAACCACCGTATCCAATCAGCTCCTAAAGAGATAGGATCAGAAGCTCCCACTCCCAACCTCTCACCTTGGCAGGACCCAAATACAAGTCTGATCAGCTCAGCCTTACAGAAACAGAAGCCCAGAGCTTTCAGACTAAGAAAAAGGATCTTGTGTTGTCTTGAGGCATTATTATAATATTCATGACATATTCATGAGGCACTTAAAAAAAAAGATGAAGAAAAAAAAATAAAATAAAAATAAAAAAAAGTGAAGAGCCAAGACCCTATTTTGCCACAAATACAAAAAAGCCTGACTAAGAGAAAGTGAGGACAACTGTAAAGAGAGCACCTCTGAGTCGCCCAGCTGAAAGAGAAAACTCACATTCCTATGTTCAACTGGATTTTCACACTGATTATTTTTTAAGCAAAATAAGCTGCAGGACACAGCTTACTGTAGGGTCTTCTTTCAACACAGCTCTGTTGCAGGGTTTTCTTTCAGAACTTTATATATCAACTTGTAAAGAAAAAATATAATAAAAAATACACATAAAGATGTAAGGTAGCTCCAGTTCACTATTTGCATGTCAGTATTGTATTAATCATCTTTAAAGGTGTTGCTATTCTTGTTTTTTCTTTGAATTTTAACCTTTTTATTTCAATTCCAGTTTGTTAACATGCAGTGTTAGATTAGCCTCAGGTGTACAATATAGTGACTCAATCTTCTTCAAATTCGTACAACTTTGTAAAGTAGTATTTTTATCTTAATTTTACCAAGGGTTTGAACTCATTAGAGCCTAGTTATTAACTGAGAATGAGAAAACCAGGGCACCAGGGTGGCTCAGTCAGTTAAGTGTCTGCCTTCAGTTCAAGTCATGATCCCAGGGTCCTGGGATCGAGCCCCGGGTCAGGCTCCTTGCTCAGCGGGGAGTCCTCTTCTCCCTCTCCCACCCCCTCTTGCCTGTCCTCTCTCTGTCAAATAAATAAATAAATAAATTCTTTATATAAAAAAAAAGAACAATAAAACCAGTCTATTTAGTACTCATCTTTTAGGCACTGTACTGTATGTTTTACGAAGTATTTGTAGTAGGCATAAATTGTACTTCATAATAGTAGGGTGAGAAATGTCCCCTTTATGTCTCTTAATTTAGTTAAATATGGTTCGCTGGAGGAAAAATCAATTTCCATTGGGGAAGACGGAGTGCTGCAGGAATCCTTTATCTTCCTAGCATCACGTAAGAATCTGAAGTTCTTACACTGGACAGACTATGAAAAGGGCCTGTGGTGTTCAACCCATCGTAGCCGCGGCCAGCATGCTATCCAAGCCTGTACTGCTCCTGTAAGCGGGTGATGTTTGTGCTCTTGCTTCAAACTTGAACACAGAAGTCATTGCCAAAGCCAAGAAGCTGAGAGCCACGATGCCAACCTCCTTAAGTCCATCACAAGGCTCCTTGGATGCATGCACCTATTGCCCCTGGGTCCTGCAAGGATGCACAGTGTCACTTCCCACCCATCCCTCCCACTGGATCTGTCTCTGTGTCCTTTCCCAAATCTCAGAAGAAGTTCCCCAAACCAACCCTAATTTGTGTTTCTCCCTTTCGTATCTGCTGTTACCGCTGACTCTTGACTTCTGATGGAGGAGACAGCATCTCCCATAACACACTGAAGAGTCAGCTCTGGCTGCATTTGTAGGTCCACAAGGAAAAACCACCCAGATGTTTGTTGTTGGCCTAACTTGTCCAGCATCAAACTCTGAGTAAAGCCCTAAGTCCACGCTTCACAGGGCTTGAGACTTCATCTAGCACAGCCTTCTCCTCAAAGCATGAACAATTTTATAACATGCCTGACCCAAAATATCCTCGGCCTCCTCTAGAAGGAGATTTTTAAATAAGGCTCAATAATAAGTCAGTTTTATGGGAGCCCCCTTCCTGCACTCAGAATGTAGAAAATTTAGCTCTAATTCTTGGACATGAGAACCTCGCTGTGTGTCTTTGTCATATTCCTAGAAAGTGACATGCCTGCCTATCGGCTGTTTAGTGACTTGTTAACAAATTTTAAAAAGGAAAAGCAAAAAAAAAAAAAAAAAAAAAAAAAAAAATAGGGCATTTAGGTAAAGGAAGGTCAAGTGGAAAGAAGACTTCAGCACAAAAAAAAATTCTTTTTTTTTTTTTTTTTTTTGATCAAACCATTTTATTGTGGGGCTTCAGGGTAAAGGTGGGAGGGGAGGAGGGCAGGAATTTTGGACGTCCTCGGCCCAGCCGGAACCTGGCTGGCCCAGCATCACAGTCCCTGAAAAGAGCACAAAAAAATTCTGAGTCAAAAGGACTCATCGTTTTTTTTCTTTATAACAGGCACATTCTTCTTAGTAAATCCGCCAAATGAGAATGAAAGCAGATGCTCCCACTGGCTGGTGCTGGCTCACAGGCTTGCTCTCCATCGCTCTTCTAAGGTCTCAGAAATTATATCCAAAGATGTCTCTCTGCCTTGGTATATTTTAGTAGAAGCAGCGGTCACATTTTCATGATTCGGGGGGCACGTCAGAGAACGGATGATATCACGCTATGTATAAACTACCCTAGATGTGTATGAGCACAATCAAAAAATAGAGAAGGAACCATTCCCTGAGGGGCACTGAGTTCCAGCACCACGTCCATTCTTCAACTAGAGGTCAGGGGCCACAGAACTGTCCCAATGGGGCCGGTGGAGCAGATTCTAAATTACAGCTTTATAATTACGGTTGTAACTTATTTTAGTCTTCTACTGTGGAAAATATTAAAAGTTGCTTGATACGCTGGGGGTAATTGTAAGTCAATTTAACCGTGTTAAATTAAGTGACATTATAAACATGCTATGAGAATTACTTACAGAGATTTCCTGGAAACATTTTTTATAGTACAAAGAATCCATGTTTGGTATGAATAATCCCACTGCATCATATTGTAGGCTTTGCTGTTTCTTCTATCGGAAGTGCACGACATGGTGCTCACTGGCACAACTGAATGGAGTGAAGGAAACAGGGCGTCTAACACTCATAACCAGGGGGAAGAGGAGGAGTCAAGGAACAAGTCTATGTGTCTGAAAGCTTAAAATTCAGAGGATCCATGAGTTTCCTCCTCTAAGGTCAACTACCAAAGGCATTTAGAAGTCAGCTTGTAGGGGATGCTTTTACTACTAGTATTTAATGCTGTTCTTAGGAAAAGAAATCAGCTTCCCCCATGCTTTCTAGTGTCCCCCAAAGGAAAGGACACTGGCCCTTCTCCTTGTAAAAAATTTATATTTTAAATGTGTGTGTATATGTGTGTGTGTCTATATATACATATGTGTATGTATATATATATACACACATATACACACACTATATATATATTCATTTCATTTTAGTAAAAACATAAATTATATTTCCCCTCCTACAAGCAAGATCTTCCACATCAGAATTAGGATTTTGCAGTGCCTTAGAAATAGTAGCTGTCACCACCCGGGAAAAAGAGAAAAAAGAAAAAAAAAATTAAAAGCAGAGCTAGGATGCGTTACCATGACTTTTTTTTTTTTTCAACTATGTAAATGCTTCGAGAACACAGGGAGGAGTTAGGCGTATGCCCTCCGAAGCTTCACCGTCCAGGGAGGGAGGCAGACCCACAAGCAGGTCAGTACGCGCGGTGGGCCCTGGAGTATGCGCACCTGCCTCGTGGAAACCCTCAGCTCCTGGGAACGGCTCTATCGTAGGATGGAAATCACAACTCATGATGCGCAACGGATTGCAGACGACTCACCAGCTCCTTCCTGTCCATCGAAAAAGCATTTTCTCTTCCCTAAGTGCCCGCCTGGCGTCCCATGTGGACAGAAAGAAGAGCTTTGGTTGGAAGCTGCCAGGAAGCAGCCCAGGAGTGGGGGGGGGGGGGGGGCGTCCAGGAGAGTCATCGCTATGCCATTCCAAAGACAGGAAACAGCAGACCCATTCCCTCTAATGGAGAGACCGTGTATAGTTAACGATGGTTTATTAGCTTCCAGCTTATGATACACGAGAGCTATTTGGGTGCATAACTCACCTTGCCGGGCCAGAGCCAACCCCATAAACCTCAGCATGCTTTTTCCCCACCTTTTTGACTAAATAGAAGTTACTGTACAGTTAGAGCCTCGTTATATATGGTGTTAATAAATGTGCCACCCCGACTGCCCGCTCTCTTAAGTGCCTCTGCTAACCTGGACACATTATGTGAGATTTATGCTGCTGCATAAAGTCTGGGGGGGATGCGGGGAGACGGCGCTGGAGCTACAGCCAGAGCGGTTTTCTCTTAAACATCTCAGACATGCGGGAGGGGAGCTGTCCAAAGGCACTTGAAAAGGAACGAGAAAGAAAAAAGATAAAATAATGAAACACAAAGACTTTGAGGAAATCTTGGCAGTTATGCCAACGTGGCGGATTCTAAATTAGGCCTTGGTTGTAGAAATCACTACTTGCAACTTAATGAAAAAAGAAAAAAAAATCTCTGGTGAAAGCCAACACGTTATGCCCTTTGGCCAACTCTTTATCTAACCTATTTCGAGATTCCAGTTCATGAACTGAAGCCTGGTACTAAGTTGCTTAATAAATATCTGTTGTATGAATGAGTAACAAACCTGTAACCCCCCTGAAGTCTGTGATCACTACTCTCTCTTGCAACCAGAACAGGGCCTAGTACCTGGCAAGTATGTGGGAATTATTTATTTCATAAATGGATGATATAAACTGCAATATGTCTTACTGTTCACTAGTCTTATGCAGACTCCAATCAGCCCTGAATCTGATTCTAAAAGGTGACAAATATGGGCAGCCCAGGTGGCTCGGCGGTTTAACACCGCCTTCAGCCCAGAGTATGATTCTGGAGACCCGGGTTTGAGTCCCATGTCGGGCTCCCTGCATAGAGCCTGCTTCTCCCTCTGCCTGTGTCTGTCTATCTGTCTGTCTCTCTCTCTCTCTCTTTCTCATGAATAAATAAAATCTTAAAAAAAATAAAAAATAAAAAATTAAAGGTGACAAATAATATTTTATTGACATTTCCCAAGAGATCAAGGTAAAAATAAGTGAATTGATTTATAAGCACTAAAAGTTATAAATCTTTATAATTTATATATGATTATATGTATCAGTAAATAACAAATCAGTAAAAAAGAGAGAAACAGAACCCTAGGATTCAACAATGTAAATAAACAAGATAGCAGCAGGCAAAGTTAAGAGTGAGATGGCCATGTGGGGTTGGCTTCAACTTCAGGAGAAAAGTCAAGGACCCCAACGTCCAGCCTGGCAGCCATCCCGTGCATGTAAATGTGAGTTAGCAATGTTGGACCATGACCTTATTACTGATCGTGCTTCCTGGAGCTTCGGTTCTTTGATTTGTCTTCTTATCCTCCAAAAAGGGTGAACTCTAAGTCTGATACTGTACCTCCGATCCCTCTACTTTCACCATACCCTCATCTCTTCACCATCAGCCACAGTCCCCATATAGGTAGACTTTGATTTTTAAAAAATATATATAATACAATGGAAAAAATATAAATATGCACACAATACTCATAGTTTATTAAGTCAGATATGGCTTTTGGGTTATCAATTGATAACCCAAATTTGAGATGTATGGCCAATGCTTACCCATACTTTTCTTACTAGTTGACAATGCAATTACTCCTATAGTTTACCAACACTTGCGACAAATTCTTTCTCTGGTTCACTTTAACCGATATGTACCTCTGTCTGGATGTCATGCCTGGATAGTATTTTTCCTCCACCGTACACCTTTCTCTTACTCCTATTGTGCTTTTCAGGACACTTTGTCTGAACTAAATCAACTAGGGAAAGACTTAGCTCAAGTGTCTGACTTTACTTTCAAACTTTCAAAACCTCCCTTTATGATACATTTATTTTAGCATCTTGTATCAGTTAACTTTTGCTACGTAACAAAACACTCCAAAATTTAGTGGTTTAAAACAATGATTATTTAACTGCTTATGATTTTATGGGTTGAAAATCTGAGTAAGACTCAGCTGGTACAACTCTTCTCTGCTTCTTATGATGTCAGTTGGGCTCACTCAAATATCTAAGAACCTCAGGTGGGAATGCTGGGATGGCTGCGACATTTGGGGAATCCCTCCACATAGTCTCATGTCCATCAGGGTAGCCCAAGCTCACATTTAGGGTCACAGGATTTCTGATAAATACAAGCACAGCAAAACCTCCAAGGCCTATGCTTGAAAATTGCCCAACATTCCTTCTGCCATTTTATTGTTTCAAAGAAGTCACCAGGACAGCTCAGATTCAAGAGGTAGAAAGAATAGACTCACCTCCTGGTAGAAGGAAATGCAAATAATTGGTAGCTAATTTTATTATGCATTTATTATGCATTATGTATGATTTATTATACATTTTAATTTTTAAAAATCCCACAAGCTTTAAACACAGCTAAAAGTAGTAATTTTAGCAAATAATTATTACAATTTCTTAAACACTTTACATAATACATGGTATTTCATTCTTACCCAGTGAAATAGGTAAAGGGTTGGCAAATTATGGCCTGTGGACCAAATCCAGCCTATTGCTTCCACCTGTTTTTATTATAGCCCACAAGCTAAAAATGTTTTTTTACATTTTTAAATGGTTGGGCAGAGGGAATTCAAAAGAAAAATAAGACTTCGTAACACATGAAAATTATATAACATGCAAATTCTAATGTCCATAAATAAAGCTTATATGGAACACAGTCATGCCCACCTATTTACTGTCACCTATGCCCACTTGCATACTACAGGAGAACTGAATAGTTTTCAACACAGACCTTCAAAGTCTAAAATTTGTACTATCTCTCCCTTTACAGAAGATTTGCTGACCTCTGAAGTAGACACTAGTACCATCTCCTTGATAATCATTGGGAAGCCAAAGTTTTAAAAACCAAAGTAACTCAGAGATAGGGTTTAAACGCAGCTCTGCATAACTCCCAAACTCCCACTGTACTCTCAGCACGACGACAATAACCGCCGTTTGCTGAGTGATATACCCGTGTCATGATCCTAATCCTTACGACAGCCCTGGAAGAGGCTGTGATTATCCCCAGCATATAAATAATGAGCAGAGAGATAAGATGTAGCATAATTTGACCTATTCTCTATGACCAGTGAATGGCGAGCTAAAACGCAGAATCGGGCATCTCGTGCATCAAAGCCCGAGCTCCTAGGAAAACGTACCTTTTAATGGAGAAATATGACAGATGCCACCTTCACCAAGTTGTCAAACTCAATATAACCAACAGCAGGGCAAACAGACCCTGTAAGCCTTCAGATGTCAGACACAGAGGAGCTAACGTCACCCGTGGAATGCTCCAGTAAAAACTGTTTAGCCACAATTAGCTTATAAGAAAACAATTGGACACATAGGGCCGACAACCAGCTTTGGCTTGGCTCCTCAAGAAGTCCTAATTATGAAAGATAATAAAAGACCAGAGAATGGTTCTCAATGAAAAAAAAAATTAAATAGCCACGATGAGTAAATGCTATAGGTGACTCTTGACCGAACGGAGGATTAGAGGAAAAATATAAATGAGTAAATCGAGACAAGTAGAGAAATCTGAACATGGGTTGTGCTTTAGAATAATACTGCATCTCGGTACATTTCTGAGTGTGATCACTGGGTTGTGATTATGTAGGAGAACGTGTCTGTCCTTAGGATACCATTGCTGAAGCATTTATTGACAAAGTGTCATGATGTCTAGAACTTACTCTCAAATGGTTCAGCACGCACACACACACACACACATCCCAAGTGTGTGTAGTATATGTACACACTGTCTATGGAGAGAAGGAGAGAGAGAGATGGAGGGGGGAGGAAGGAGGAAGGAAGGAAGGGAAGGGTAGGAGAGGAAGAGAAGGAGGAAGGCAAAGCAGAGAACAATTACAAGTGAGTCTTGGTGAGTCTAGGTCAAGGGTATAGGAACGTACTATTCTTACAGATTTTGTGTCCACAGTTTTGTTCTTACCACTGTACCACTTAGGCTTTCAAACACACGAAGAAAACCCCTAGTCTGCTCTCCACACTCTTCTCCTAACCCCCTCTGCTCTCAAACGCAAACACAGATTTTGTGTGATTCTGAAGCTTGATGGGATGTATCTCTAAAAATCTGGAGTCCAGGCAGTTGTAAAGGGACTTCCGCTCATGCCTTACAAGAAACTTTGACACTTTGAAGAGGTTAGAGTTTCCATTCAACTTGTCACACTGTGCTAGTTTAAAACCTTTAAGTACACTGACCCCTTTTTCCACAAGCAATTTCCCCAAGGCATCTGTGTTTGGAACACACAGAGACAGGCTGTTATAAGTGCCCATTAGTCTTCAAACCTGAAATGCCCCCCAAAATGAGTTACAGTGAAAAACACCTACTACTTCAAGTGAAAAATAGCAAAATACATCAAGAGTTCAAAAGGCAGGAGTTGAACAAGATGATCCCATTTCATGCTACATTAATACGTCACTCTAATTTTATATAGGAATGAGCCTTCATACTTCCCATCCAGAATTCTGAAATATGTAGGTATCCAAGCAAGTAAATCTATTTCATAAATGTGGGTGGGGGGTAAGGGGATGGGTTATGCCTACAGTTTTGGAAACCGTCCAGAGTTTTTATGCCAATGATAAGGGAGAGAGAACGAAAGGAAAGAAGGGAAGGAGAGAAGGAGGGATGCAGTCCCATTCTAGCATAAGCAGAATTATATCTGAAACTGCATTTGTTCTCCTGAAGAGAATACATGGTTGGTCAAGAGCATGGGGCTAGAGTCAGACTGCCCGGGGTTTACATCTTGGGTCTGTCACTTACCAGGCATGGAGCTCTTGGTCCTAGATAGGACTTAATCTGTCTCTATGCCAGTTTCTCCATCATAAAATGGGAATAGCGATATTACCTACTCCTAAAGTTACCCAGAGAATCAGACTGAGATAATTCAGGGCAAGCACTTAGAACAGTGCCTAACACATAGCAATAAATTTTGAGCTATTATTATTGCAATAATTTCAGATTGAGTATGAAGAAATTGCAAATCATCGCAGGACCGAGTGTCAAAATTAGCATCATTTCATATAGCCATCAACTTGTCTCACCAACAATTTTTAAGAGGAAATGGCTTTCTGGGTCTCTTATTACTACTTTCCTTCTTCAAATGGCTAATCTTTATATGACCAATTTATTCCACACTAAATCCCACAAAATGAACTATAAAAATCCGAATTCCATGCATCTCTTCGGTCTGTACCTGCAAACTAAGGCCTCATTTTCTTTTAATGACCAATTTCTTGAAGTGCCAGCCCCCTAACTTCTTTGGTAAACATTTATTTGTTGATGTTGTTTTCTGCCCCCAGCTATAGTGCCTCAGAGTTCTCTTGGTGTACCATGCCTCGATGACTGCCACTCTGGGCAGGTGGGGTGGCCTTGTTGGAGAACACCAGTATGTGACCCCATTCAGACCAGTACCAGGCCCAAGGCTTTTGTAACAACTGCTGATGAAAATAAGGGGTTAAAATGAAAACCTAGAGGGCAGCCTCAGTGGCCCAGTGGTTTAGTGCCACCTTCGGCCCAAGGCATGATCCTAGAGACCCGGGATGGAGTCCCACGTTGGGCTCCCTGCATGGAGCCTGCTTCTCCCTCTGCCTGTGTCTCTGCCTCTCTCTCTCTCTATGTCTCTCATGAAAAAATAAAATAAAATACAATAAAATACAATAAAATACAATAAAATACAATAAAATACAATAAAATACAATAAAATACAATAAAATACAATAAAATAAAATAATAAAATAAAATAATAAAATAAAATAAAATAAATAAAATGAAATAAAATGAAAACCTAGGATTGCTGGCAGCCACCTTTCCATTACAAAAGAGTCAAACTAAGACCTTTGAGTAGAAAGCCAATACAGAGGAAAGCCAGGTTGGGTACAGATACCAAGTGGGAATGATCTAATTTGAGCCTCTGGATCCAGCCATGGCTGAACCTACAAGAGCTAGCTCAGAATATTTCTAGTAAGAGAGTTAGTAGATGTCCTTTTCACTTTAATTGGTTTAGGTTGAGTTTTACTGTGTTCACACTGAAAGCATTGCAAATAATACCGCCTCTTATCTTTGGAATGCCAGAGACTTTCTGGACGTCATGCAGACGGGATAAAGAGGGGCTTCCTTCTAAACTCTATGCCCAAGTTAGTCATGAGGCCTTGATAAAGCTCTGTGAATATTTAGGGACTTCCAAAAATCTGATCATTTTTGATTAGGACCATTCTGGTCCTACTTGTCCTAACTACAGAATTTCAAAGTCAACCCAGTTGTCCGGACCCAAACCACACTATAAAATATCATTCTGTCCTCTTCTGTTACCAACCTGACCCCCTCCACAAAGCAAACATTCTTCCCTCCAGACCAGTTACAAAACAGAACTTGTTACACATCTCAATGGATAGAAAGAGACACCGGAGAAAGATGGCCATGAATGGAGACTATTATTTAGCCTCTTAGAAGTGCCCCGGGACCCAGCCTTGCTCATCTTTCTACTGTATGAACTACCATTTTTTGGTCTGATTACCATGCGCCAAGACTATGTGCCACCCAACTTTCCCATGAAGTTCAGTCTTAAAATGGATTCGCCCACTACTAGGTTTCTAGAAACATGGCTCTCTAGGGAAGAAAGCACAGAGAATTCAACTTAAGTATCACAACAAGTAGGACTCGGTTAAACATGACTCAGTCACATGTTGCTGTTCAAGGCAAACCTACACTGGTATTTAAATCACTGAGGCTTTCACATAAGCTTGAAAATCAGTTATTCCTCCATTGATTTCTCTTGTTATCTACTGGAAAATTCAGGATTTAACTTTTAATAATAATTATCATCACTGGCTACACCACCATGGTTCAAGATCCTTGATATTCTTCCGTTTGATAAACTGAATGAAACAGTGGAGCATATTGATGTTTCAGCCCAACATCAATTTTTCTAGCTATTGAATTTCATCCTTTGCCTATTTTCCCATTTCTCCCAATTATTAAGGTCATTTTCTATTTCAATCCTGTTTCCAAGGCATTAGCCAACACATCCAACTTGCCGTCAATGGGATATTTAATAAGCACGCTCGTTCCACTATCCAAAACATTAATGAAATTTCTTAGTACCACAGGACAACTCCTCTCAAGTATGTCTTCTCTTCCTACTTTCAACTCACAATGACCTGTTGACAAATACTTTCAACTTGAGCCACTTGTGTACTTAACAGTGAAATGAGCTAAACTCTATTTTTGTAGGTTCTTGATGAAAATGACATTTGGAACAGGCTTTTAAAAGCCTCTTGAGGCATAATAAAGGGTTGAAACACATCCATTTGTCCTTACCTGACAAAATAAAGAATAGCAACCCTAACAGGTAGTAAACCTAATCTTTCAGATTTTTTCTATGATTTCTAAGGTCCTTGAATATTTAGGTGTTTCCTGAATCAAAACTCCCAATCTGTTGGAGGTAGTATGAGTTTGGGGCCAAACATACCTGGGACTAAATCCCACCTCTGCCACTCCGTGGGACTTTGAGAAAAAAAGAAAAGAAGTGGGGGAAAAAGGGAAAAGAAAACTTTTTTCTTTTTTTGCCCCTGAGCCTGTTTTCTCATCTGTAAAATGGACATGACTCTTAAATCTTAACTTTGCTTCAAGGACTAGCAACATGCCTTGGTTAGAGTAGAAGTTCAATTAAAAGCTGGCCTTCTTCCTTCTTTGTCCCATTTGAAAGGTTGTGTCTGTATTATAAAATCTCACCATAATCAAGGTAACTTCCGTAATTGCATAATAAATGCATGTGAAGCATGACTATTCCAGTGGATTTCATACATATAGACCCTTTCTAATTTCTTATACCCTGGAGTTTGGTAGGGGGAAGCACAGTTGGTTCAAGCATGGTCCTAGAGTCAATCGGGGTAGCCTGACTATGTCACTTGTTAATCAAGGGCCTCAGAAAATTTTATTAAACTCTCAAAGTCTGCTTTTCCTTCCAAAAAAGATGATAATATTACCTGGCCCGTAGCTTTCTTTTAAGGTTTAGACTAGATTTTGCTCACAGCAGCAGTCAACAAATGGATGCTGTAACATGGTGAGGTAACTCTTGTTGGAATCTTACCCGTGTGGGATGAATTCGGATGTATCTGCTCAAGTTCCTTCCACTTCCCAACTTCTCTCTGATTAAATAGTACACTTCATGCAAATATGGACCAGGCCTGTTTAATTCAATGCTATAGATCCCGGTCCTAGAACAGTGCCTGTCACATAGGAAACAATAAGAAATTACTGATTAAATAATGGATGAAGGGATGAATGTATACCTCTGAGTTCGTGCCAACAAAGTCTGAATACCTCAATATTCAGTAACTCAGTAACACTGAGGATCAATGGCTCCAACCTACTCTAGTAGCGACGCCATCACAAGACTCCTTAATTTGGGCTTTTCAATTTTCTAAATTACATCATAATTCAGCACAAAAAGATTTCAGGCAACACAGTACTTATAGTTAACAACATGGTATTGTGCACTTGAAATTTCTGTAGATCTCATGTAAAGCTTTACCTTAAAAAAGGCAAGACCCCAAGGGAACTTTCTAGATGTGATAGATATGCCCATTAACTTTAATGTGGAGACAGGCACATGTGTAGGCACGTGTCCAAACTCATCAAATTATATACATTAAACATGCATTTTTTGTAGGTCAATTTTACCTCAAAAAGTCTGTAAAAAATAAGACTTTGGGGTTACATCTCTAAATTTAAACAGCATGATTTACTTTCTGAAAACTTGTGAATTCTCTCATCCCCCCCCAAAAGGTTTATTTTTAAAATATAAGTACACACAAGTGTAAAGTGATTTCATGATGGTCTAATAGAGAATGACTGAGTGTCCCTGGGTGATCCAAGAGCACACATAAATATACTCTCTCCTACACACATACCATATGTCTTTAAGTGTCATATTTTATCCCAAGGATATAATCAGATGCCACATTATTTTCATCACATTATTTTTCATAATCAAAAAATGAGGGTGATCTAAATATACATAAATATATAAGTAACCAAATTAGTTTATCCTAATTATAACATTCTATATAGTAATTAAAAACTGTATTATCTTAAAATACCAAGATACATGAAAATATTTTCAAAATATACTGTTAAATGCAAGAAGGTGGTTACAACTTACAATTTCTAGTTATTTTCACTAAAATGATAATAAACTGATTTTTTTAAAATATTTTATTTATTTAATCATGAAAGACACAGAGAGAGAGAGAGGGGCAGAGGCACAGGCAGAGGGAGAAGCAGGCTCCACGCAGGGAGCCCGACATGGGACTCGATCCCAGGTCTCCAGGATCACACCCTGGGCCGAAGGAGGCGCTAAACCACTGAGCCACCCAGGCTGCCCAATAAACTGATTTTTAAATCAAATACCCAGTGAGGCAAAGACAATAGGATAAGACAAAGAATTGTAGAAGATGAAAAGTACATGAACATATGGTACCTTCCTGGTACCCCAAATGAATCTAAATTTAAGCTGGCCCTGGGAAGCCCTAGAAGTAGATGACGCCTGGTACAAAACCCCAGGATTGCTCAAGAATAAGAACCATCGCTTAACTCTGAAAGAGGAGGTGCCTATAGTTCAGAAAGCAAAATTGTTTGAATATCCTTACGACAAAGCATTTAAATCCAGGATAGCTCTCAAAACCCACTATCATTCCTGTAGAAAAACTAGGGATTTACTTTCTGGAGAGACTGATTCAAAAAGCCTCTGGACTTGGGGTCAATTGACACAAGTGAGGTTAGAGTACCATCCTGAAAATGTAGATTAAGTGAAACCTGGATACTGAATCGTGAAGGCCCTGGCCCCCTTTCCCACTCACTTCTAAAAATGCTAAACTCTCAAGTTCTTTCCAGCCTCATCTATGGCTTCACTCAGCTTTAGTTTCTCTGAATTTCTTTTGCTCGACAAATTTCAGGTTTAAACAAGATCTCAGAGGGAACGTTCAACCTGCTAAAGAAAATAAGTGTTTTAATCATTTAACAGCACTCTTTACAAACAACTCTTGCAGTATTAGTAAAGGTTTATAGCTTTGTTACTTACTGCTGATTCTTCAGAAGGCCTATCTGGAAATATTAGATATTAATTTTTTTAAAATTCTACACTTAAGCTGCAAAATGGCTTATCCTAGAATACAGTCCACAGTTTACACTTTGCACTGAGCCTCATTTTCCCTTTTCCAGTGTGTTTGCATTAAAGTAATTGTATTTGGGACACCTACCTCAGTGGTTCTCAATCAAGGAATGGTGAGGAAGGACCCAGCCCATCAATATGCCAACTGTCTCCCCAATCGCCAACCAACATGTGAATCAGAAACCCAAACAGGTGGGGACACCTGGGGGGTTCAGTGGTTAAGTGTCTGCCTTTGGCTCAGGTCATGATCCCAGGGTCCCAGGCTCGAGTCCTGCATTGGGCTCCCTGCTTCTCCCTCTGCCTGTCTCTCTGCATCTCTCATGAATAAATAAAATATTAAAAAAAAAAAACTCAAACAGGTCTTTTTAAATTATACATATAGAACCCTGCCTCCAAAACCTCTGTAGATACTTCAACTATCTCCTAGTAGAAAAATCACCACACTACCTTAAAGAATGTCATGGACATGTCAGTGGCTCAGAACATAAAATAAGGTAAGAACTATTTCACTGCACCGTACAGATACCCGATGAACTGAACAATTCTATAAAATTTGAGTTTTGGACAACACTGAGGAAACATGACTTCTAAGGCCCGTTTCCCTTTGACAATTTGTAGAATTCTTTAGTGGAATTAGTGACTGTCCCATTCTGTGGGAATTGGCACATGACCCTGGTTAGACCGATCACCCCTCTGGCCTGGCGGGCAGGCACGAGACTCACCAACTGAAGCACTTCCCTGGGATTTTCTTCAACGTGAAGCTGGCATGTAAGTGCCCTTTTCACTTTGGTCATGGAAGTAACTATATGAAAACAAAGCTTCCAGAGGGCACATCCTGCGATCTAGGGGTAAGCCAGGTTAAGAAAATAAAGCTGGTGCACAGAGAAAATTGGAGATTGAGGAAGATAAGAAAGAATTCTGGGGGGATTTGGGTTTCTGATTATAGGCAAGCCTACAAATTCCCCCTTTTTCCCCTTAAATAGTTTTGAATTGGGTTGAGTTGGAATTTTGCTACTTCCATGCAAGAAGGTCTTGCCAATTCCTATTGTTTTAAACTGTAAACTCTGGGAGGGTCAAAGCCAGGCGTCAGAGACACCATAGATAGAACATACTGTCTGGATGGTGGCGGTCATAGTGACAATGGTGAGGATAATGACAATAATAAACAGACTCGGTCCCGTGACCACTGACCATATGCCAGGCAAGCAGTATAATGTTTTTTACTTTTTACCCAGGACGGCCGACCTAGAAGGTCATGGAGTCAGGATCTGAGCCAAGCACCCTGGCTTCGGAGTCCATGCTCTAAACCACCACAGCATTTTTGCACACCGGGACTCGTCTGTTAACTGGGTTGTTAACAACACATCCTCTAAACTAAAGCCGAGACCAAAATTACCTCAACTTTGAGAATGTTTGACCTTTAGAACATTCCAATTGCTTTGACATTTCAGATCTTAGTGAAAGGAGCCCTACTTCCACTACTGAGATTTACACGTGATAAATATTTCTTGGAAAACACCCTGAGGAAACAGCTCCATCTGTAAGTAAACGGAACATGATAAATGCTGACAGTCTAATGGGAAGCGCCCTACAAAGGCTGAAAACCCTGAACTGTTTCTGCTTGACTTGTGGTTTGACCTAGAGCCAGTCACTCCACCCGTGACCTCTCTGGGCTCTGTTTACTTCTCATTTAATAAGTGGTCATTTCATGGTCCCTGCAGAACAAGAGGAGGGCATTTTTAAGGCAAATTATGGCAATGCATAATATTCTCCAAGTTTCTTACAAGATATGAGCTAGACCTGAATCTAAGGGAATTTTGTAACCTCACTGCCATAATAATAAGCTAAAATCTTCCAAGGGTTTACCACGTGTCATCACTCCACAATGTGTATGCATTAGCTCATTCAAGCCTCATGACAGCCTTACACAAGACTTGGAGGGGTCAAATTATTTGTGGAGATTTACGTAGTGTGGTGATTTATTTTGTGTCAGCGTGGCTTGGCTATGGTGCCCAAATGTTTAGTCAAACAGTAGTCTAGAGGTTGCTATGAAACTATTATCTAGATGAAGGTAACGTTTCAATCAATAGACTTTGAGTCAATGACCCAAATGACCCGCCATACTGTGGGAGGCCTCTTCTAATTAGTTAAAAATCCCGAGAGAGACACTAAGATCCCCTGAGGTTGCCTCCAGACCGTCCCGAGACCCAAGCTGCAATACCGACTCTTCCGGGGTCTCCAGCCTCTGGGCCTGCCCAGTGGAATCCAGACTTGCCAGGCTCCACATTCACGTAGGCTAGTTCCTTAAAATCTCTCTCCGGGTCTTAGTCTCTCACGGGTATGTATACACATGAACATCCTCCCGGTCCTGTTTCTCTGGAAAACCCCAACTAATACACAGATAGGCACAGCAACTGAAAGAGTTTGGAGTTCGACTGAAACAGCCTTGCTGTAGAGCCCGCACCAAGCTTTCTTTAACTCACAAGATTTCCTTGAGTCATTCTCATACTTGATGGGGCCATGACCGTAGGGTCTCTGAAAACTGGCAGCACCACTGGCTTAAAAAATAAATCAATAAATAAAAAATAAAAAATAAAAAATGAAAAAAAATAAATAAAAATAAATAAAAATAAAAAATAAATAAAAAATAAAAATAAAAAATAAAAAACGAGAGGTGTTCTGTTACTTTCTTGTAAGGGATTTCTTTTGCCCATAGTCTAAATCTAATTAAGCTCAACCAGGTGTCTTTGGATCCTTCCCCCCAACCTATGTGACTTGTTGTCAATCAGTGTTCAATTTACTGTCTAGAGCTGTTTAGCATGTCATATACCCTCTTCCTCACGCAGGGAGACGGGAGGGAAGACTGCTCTAGCGTTTCAAGGCCACTATGGGATTCCCTTGTGGGCACATGTCTCCCGCCACGAGAGGAGTAGAGCTAATAGAAAGTAGACTAGCAAAGTAGACACAGCAGCTTCTGAAATCAGGCAGATGTGAGCTCATTTCCTACCTTTCCTCACTTTACAACCTTGAACCTCACTTCTCCTCCCTGCAAAACGGGGACAGCTATACCTGTCCCCAAGCAGTGTTTTATTTTTATTTTTATTTTTATTTTTATTTTTTTTAAGCAGTGTTTTAAAAGCCAAGGAATACACAAGACAAAAGTACAGAGAAGGTATTTAAGAAGCCACAGCCCTTGTACTGGGAGTACTTCCACCGTAGAATTTAAAGCCTAATGTCTGTTTCTGAAGCTCACTTATAATCAGACAACTGTTGTTGTTTGGCCATATTTCACTGACATCGCTGCGATCTGGGGTGAAGGCTAAGTCTACAATTATTCCATCTCCTATCTGACTTGGCAGCGTGTCACGCAGAATGCTTTAAAAACCCTAGGCCCCCTTTAGAGACCACACGAAAAGAAGGTTAAGGGTGGAATCAGAAAATCAATTTAGATCCCGTCTAGGCAGCCTTTTGCTAGAACGTTCCTTGAACAACATAATGGCTCTGTGGAGCTGATGACAGAGGGCAATGCAAGGAACAGCCCCGTTTTGATGCAAGCCTGTCTGTCGCATGGTAGCCGGCATTCCAAGGACAGCAGTTTCCTTTGCACTAGGGGCCATCCTGGGGGAAATGGTGCCAATCAGCCCAGCCCTGCCATGCCCTGCACATCCATGAGCTGAGCCCTGAGCTAGGCAGATGGCCTTCTGTCTTTCTGTAATTCTGCAAATTGAGTTTGTTTGTTTTTCTCACTATAAAATAAATTCATAGTCCTTATAAAAAAAGTCTGGAAAAAATTAAAAAGTAGACAGAAGAAAAAATATTTGTAGTCCCGGTAATCAAAGACAACTATTATCAACATTTCAGTGAATTCTTTTCAGTTTTTATTAATTGTATTAGTGAAGCTGTGATTATAGATGCCATTATTTATCCCATCACGTTTTACCCTAAAACAGGAGTGGGAAAACTACAGCCTGAACCCACTGCCTGTTCTCCTAAATAGAACTTCACTACGATACGGCCATGCCTACCCATTTCCCAGTGTCTACGTCTGCTCCTGCAGTACAATGGCAAAAGCTGAGTAGTCAAAACAGAGACTGGATGGTCTGGAACGCCTTAAATATTTACTCTCGAATCTTTGCAAAACAAGTGTATTAACCGCAGCCCTAGATGAACGGTCACTGAAGGTGCTTACCGCAAGGTGCAGTGGGTTCCTAGCCCCACCCCATTTTCCGCGTGCCCACATCCTAACCATCCCTCAAGCCCCAACACAACTGTTATAGTTTCGGGGAAGCTGCTGCCTCTACTACCCAGTGGAAGTCAGCTCTTCCTCTTCAACAGCCCCACAGATATTGATCCCTATTTCTCCTAATATCTTCTCCATTTCCTACCATTTGTATACATGTGTATTTTTATAAAGTATATTTTCTCATCTATTAGACTATATTTCCACATCGCTGAGCTCAGTGTCTAGCAACCGAACATATAACTCAGTGTACATTTGCTGAACAGAAGTTTTAAGAGATGGTCCCCATCCTTCAAGCATGCACAGCCTCATTGGGGGAAATACCACCAACCACATGAAAACTACTAAGAACGGTTTGAGGGCACCTGGGTGGCTCAGTTAGTTAAGCATCCAACTCTTGGTTTCATCCAACTCTTGGTTTCGGCTCAGGTCATGATCTCAGGGGTGTGAGATTGAGCCTGACGAAGAGTTGGACACTGGAAATTCTCTCCCTCTCCCTCCCCCTCTGCTCCTTTCCCCACTCACACCCTCTCTCTCTCAACAATAAAATAAATAAAATCTTAAAAAAAAAAAAAGAATAGTTTTGATACAAGAATTGTCCAGAGAAGTAGCTGTGGTTTGCGCTGGTATAATCAGGGAGGGCTTCTTCAAAGAGGCAAGAATGAATTGAGCCTTAAAGGGTGATTTTGAACTGCGGAGAGAAAAAACAGGTGGAAGGCAAGAATAAAGACAGGAGGAAGGGAAGCGTACAGCTTTGTCTAACAGTGGAGAAAGATCTCTACAGGGTACAGCGTAAGTTCAATCGAGAGAGGAAAGCAGTAAAGAGAGACTGCATATGGCCAGAAAATGTAGGACCCTGAAAAGCAACCGTATAATCACTAAGCAGGAGCCTGAGCTCAGTTCCCAAAACAGCGATGACCAACCTGTATGTGCCTTAGTTGATAACTTGTTTATGATTCTACAGAGGAACATCATCAGTTCCCTTCTGCAACACTATGTCTTAATGAGCATCGTTTGTAAGACATCTGAACGAGCCCGGCCCCCAGCTTAGAAACGATGGGAAGGTAAATACGAATCGCTCGCCCGGTGGTCTCCCGTAGGACTCGGGACATAATCTTCCTGGTGTAAACCATGCCCTGCTGCAGTTGTTTCTGTTTCTGTTTACGTGTTCATATTCCTTGCTAGGCACGAACTTCGCCAGGATACCTTAGTCACGGATTGTTTAATTATAAGGAGAAAAAAAAACACTCTAAAAATTTGTTTTAAAAAAAAAAAACAAAGCTTGGACAGCCTGGGTGGCTCAGCAGTTTAACACCTGCCTTCGGCCCAGGGCATGATCCTGAAGACCCAGGATGGAGTCCCCCATCGGGCTCCCTGCATGGAGCCTGCTTCTCCCTCTGCCTGTCTCTGTGACTGTCTCTTTCTCTCTCACTCTCTCTGTCTCTCATGAATAAATAAATAAAATCTTTAAAATAAATAAATAAATTAAATAAATAAATAAATAAATAAATAAATAAAAAGAATAAAAAAGCAAAGCTTAAGAGCAACTTATATTCAGCTGCAGTTCTATCTGCTGGGCCATGACTTGGGGAGGACAGACAGTGGTCACCACAAGTGGGAAGTCTTCAGCCTCCCCTGTGTTGTCCTATCCGCCTGCCCCTGGACCTTCAGCCCTCTGACCCCTCAGGAGCTCATCTCCACCTCCGAAGCGAACCATATTCTTGGGCTCCCCAGAATTCAAGTTTTCCCAGCTTTACTTCCCTAAACCTCATAAAATGTTTCACTTCCAGTGTGACATGTGATACATGGGGGGGGGGAAAAGCACAGCACCCAGACTTAATAAGAATGCTATCACTATGCTAGAGAGAAGTTCTGGACACCACAGTGGGGCACCGCAGATGGAACGGTACAGGAAAAGTGATTCCAAACAGGTGGACTCTGAACATAACATTTTAAGAACATCCTAATGGTTGATTTTACTTATGCTTTCCTGTGTGCTACAAATAAGAAAATTCAAAAGTATAACCTATGAGAAGACACTATAACTAAAAAAACCTAAAGAAGTTCTTTCAATACGCAGAAAATAAGATTGGTAAATGATGAAAAGGCATGATGCCGTAGTATAAGTGGCAGGTTTTTGTCTTTCTGAGCGGCAGGCTTACAAGTGACTTTCATTTAATGATGCGCTGCTTCCCTTTGACTCCTGGTTGGAAGGTTTGGGGTTGCCAGGTCTTCAAGCCACAGCTCTAAAGGATGTAGAAGCACGGGCCTAATTCCGTCTGGCAGTGCCAACCTCTGTGATTTGCTTTCAGATTCCCAGGAGAGCGAGCACACTTGCCCCAGCTTCCAGCCCAAATGAATCAACTGGAAGGAAGAGGAATAGAAGGAGCATAGATTCGGTGGAGGAAAACTTAGGAGAATATCATGGAGACACAGGACGCCCCAAAAAAGGGGAAAGAAGTGGGTCTGGACCAGAAGCAAATGAGGCACACGTCTCTATCCCAAAGTGGTGGAGAGAGAACATACCAGAACCAGCCTCTTCTTTTCCTTGGTATTATTATTATTTTAGGGGGGTTTGTTTGTTTGGTTGGTTTTGTTTTTTGGGAGACTGTTAGTAGCTCTTAACAGACCACAACTGGATTTTTTTCACAGACTCAGTTCTCAACTAATTCTTTGGGTTTGGCTTGAAATGAGTTTAAACAACCCCGATACCAGATATTATTTGGTGACTCTCTATACCATCGCCTCACCTGTATGAAACAGGCGGGAGAGCATGGAAACTATCTTGCTCTGAATTTTTTGCTGGCACAATTCCACTAGGATTCGGCCCGGAAGAGACCCTCATGTGAGATCCAGAGGGAGAAGAGAAGGGTGAGCCAGTACCGCCACAGCAGGTGCAGGCAGCTCTGCAGGAGTTGATGGATGGCAGACACGGGATGTGCTGGAGGTTTCCGAAATCTTCCTGAGGGTCACCCAGCCAGCTGAGATAACTAACAGCAGCTGACCTGCCATTTTTGCACGTTGGGGATTTCTGGAAGCTTGGAGTGGCCATGCTGAATGGCCTTTCAGTGGCCAGTAATCCTTTAATCCTCTGTATTCCATGCTTTCCTATTCAAATACCTAAGGTGGCTTCTATTGTCTTGACTGAATCCTGATTGATACCTCTTTTTAAGGGGCGGTTCTCAAACTTTAACAGACACAAAAATGACTTGTAGGACAGTGTAAAAATTCAGATTCCGCAGTGCTGGATTGAGCCTGGAAAGCTGTATTTTTAGCAAGTATTCCAGAGGACTCTGATGCAGGTGGCCCAGGTCCTCACTAGGAAGTACTGCTTTATATATAGGTGAGGACCCGTGAGCCCTATAGACTCAACCTCTTTTATTGGAGAATATTCCGATGCCCAAATCAGCACCCTCTGCAACCCAGTGGCCAAAACAAAGTTTATTCCTATCTGGAAGTGTCCTCATCATATTCTTAAAGTTTTTTACTCACCAAAAACATGTTATGTCTGAGCACCTCATCTATGAGGTGCAATAGAATCTAAAGATGAAGGGGGCAGGGTCAGACCTGGGATCAAATCCTGACTCTCCATTGGTTGGTATATGACATTAGGCAGGTCACTCCACTTATGTGAGCTTCAGCGCAATCTGTGAACAGCCGCCTCGTGGAGTTGATCATCACCCACATAACAGGACCGGCTACGTCTACCTTTCCCACCTACATCGTGAAACCCATAAAAACGGGAATTATATCTAATACACTTATTGCTTTATCAACATTCGGCCTTTGTTCAATAAATAATTATTGAGCATTTAAGATATGTCAGGCTGTGCACCAGCTCCAACTGAGGATCCAGGGCCTGACCCAATGTGGAGAACAGGCCACGCTTACAGCATTTTTCTCAACAGCATCATCAGCTAAGATCAGTGACTCACTTTTAAAAACCTATTGTAAATGGCAGGTACATTAGCAACTTGTAAAGGGCAAACAATGTGATAAAATAATATTTCATATAAATAGCAGCAGTCTATTATATCAATAGGACAAAAGTGATGGGAAGGAAGTAGTCCTTACACTTAGGCTAACCTATAGGCTCAACAGCAGCCATACAGCAGCTCGGCTCTTGGGACAAGACCAACAGAAAACGATCGCTGCCACTCACTGGGAGGGAGGTTTTCTAATTTGGAGGTTTAATTTCTCATTCTCTATCTTGTGGAATGCTTCCCCGATCAGGCTTCCAGGACCTGGGGGGTACGTCCCGCACCCCCATGAATCTGGAAGGAAGCAGCAGTTCACAACCCTTGTGCTTGCCACCAAATGGCTGCTGCACTCCTGGCGCCCAGTCGGACCTACAGCCCACGATGCACGAAGGCAGAAGTCACCCCGTGCACTGAAGGGAACGCTGACGGCATCCAGCGGCCTGCGTGGGTGAGCACACGCCACCACTGGTGCCAAGGAGCCTGCACTTGCATCTTCCCACACCGCAAGTGACCAGGCCAGACGCTGGGGGACATGGGGCATCACTCGTCGCCCGCACGAGGCCTCTGAGGCGGGCACCTGCCACGTGCTTTCCCCCCACCCAAGGGCTCGGCTTTTCATGTCACTCACAGAGCAACCTTTTCACGTTTACAAACAGCTAATAGCAGCCAGGGCTTGCTAAGAGACAGGCACCACACAGCACCCAGCACGCAGGATGAGAGCGACTCTTGGTGGCACCCTTAGGACCCGGCACAGTCCTCACCCCCCTCCACGGAGGACCCAGGAGCTAAGCCAGGTGCCCAGCAGCTGCAGCCCTGGCTCTGAGCCCGGGACCCAAGCCCCACCACCCCGCTGTACCCCCTAATCTCTACCTGGAGCCCGAGCCCCCCACCACCCCACTGCACCCCCTAATCTCTACCTGGAGCCCGAGCCCCCCACCACCCCGCTGCACCCCTAATCTCTACCTGGAGTCCGAGCCCCCCACCACCCCGCTATACCCCCTAATCTCTACCTGGAGCCCGAGCCCCCCACCACCCGCTGTACCTCCTAATCTCTATCCGGAGCCCGAGCCCCCCACCACCCCACTGCAGCCCCTAATCTCTACCTGGAGCCCGAGCCCCCCACCACCCTGCTGCACCTCCTAATCTCTCTCTGGAGCCTGACCCCCAACCACCCCAGTGCACCTCCTAATCTCTACCTGGAGCCCAAGCCCCCACCACCCACTGCACCTCCTAATCTTTATCTGGGAAAAAGCAAGTACAACACTGAGTGAGGGCGGTTGCTGGGAACTCTTCCTGTAAGGTCCAGAGAGGGGTGTCCCAGCCCTGGGTCCCCAAAAGCCCTGGCCTGGGACTGAGCTCCGCGGCACAGGGTGGAAGCGCCCCAGGCCCAGGGAACCCAGGGGTGTGAGGTCTGCACCCCCTAACACTGCATTTCCAGAAACAGGCCGGGGCACACTTAGCCCACCCCGGCGGGAACCTCCGAGGCAGAGGAAGGTGAGGCCAAACCCAGAGGGGCTGCCAGGCCGGCCTGGGGGGACCCGCCTCCGTGTTGGGGCGTCTGTGCAGGCCCCTGCTTCCCCTCTGCAAGCACTGCAGGGGTGAGCCCGGGAACTTCCTGGCAGAGAAGGGGGGAAGCAGGTCCGGGGCCCTAGAAGGTGCCGGGTCAGGCTCCCCTCAGCCCCTCGCGTGCATGGAAGCTGGAGGCGCGAGAAGAGAGAGCAGGGTGGGGAGAGCCGGAAAGCACCTGCTCTGCTGGGGGGAGCAGGCACCGCATGTGTGTGCACACACCGTTTGCCATTTACGCCTGATAACCACGCAACACGCTCACAATTACGAATATTGATCGGGAGGTAGGAGCTTTGTGGTCCGTTGTATCTGATTACAACAATGAGCTGTGTCACGTCTGGGCCTCCACAGTTTGTTGCCCATGAGGCATGAGCATGTCTGTTCACAATTAAATCTTGTGGTACAGAGTGCCCGTCCCCGTCCCTAGTTTTCGCTCACATTTTTCAGGTAATCCATATAACGTCTGTACTAATAAAAGAACAAATCTTGCTGTAAGGAAGCATATTGTCCCCGTGAACGGAACCCGGGCCTTCAATACTAATTGCGAGCCATTTGTCAGCGTGTCAGGCACAGTACTACGCAGATTGCATAGATTATCTCACGTTAACCTCGGCGAGTTCACGACGTAAGTCCTATTATTGCGTGTGCAGGCCTCATGAAGAAAATGAGGCTTGCCCTCGGAATAGGTTATTTTTCTGCTGCCTTTGTGACAGTAAAGGGTCTTGCTGTCACCACACACACACACACACACACACGCACACACAGGTTCAGTGTACCTTCAGGAGCTGACAAACAATTTTTAAAATACCCAGGCCTCCTGTCATGAGATCAAGACCTACATAAACTGCACAGGCGCTCCTCTGGGATCATCAATCATCGCTGGACTCTGATGTCAACCTCGTGTGAACAAGCTGAATGAGCTGAGTGGGGCGGCGTGCCAGACGCGGACGGTCCACTTCAAGGTCTCAGGAAGAAGCAAACAAGCAGCTAGGGGCAAAGGACTGGAGGTCCGTCCACCCACCGACGCAGGCAGATCTTAAGAGCATAACATGGATTTTAAAAAGGAGGCGGGGGGAAAAAATTAAAAAAATTTTAAAAATTTAAAAAAAACGTAGGCGGGAAAATACGTGACATCATGTGATTTACATAATCTAAAAGTACATGCATGTGAGACAGCAATGCACATTTTGGAAGACGTACACACACACACACACACACACACAAAAGAAGGACAAATTAAACAATCAGAACAGTTGCTATAGTGAAGGGAGAGGAAGGACGGACAGGAGGGTAGAGGAGGCAGCTATCACATCAGGGGAGACGCGAGGAAAGAAAGTAAATAGCAGGGGTCTTGCAAAGAGTAATACAGATCATGTACCATTAACTGAGACGTGTCATTATTCAATCCGTGGAAACTGAGGTCTAAGAAAGCAGAAGAAGGAAAAAAAAAAAAAAGCAGAACAAATGCCTTCCATCCAAAGAAGAGCCAAACAATAAAAATGATCCAGATAAAGAGACCGTGTGGGAAGAGTAGGGGTTGATCTAGTCGGAATCAGCTGCATCCCCAAAACAATACAATCTGGACTTCTGGAGAATAAAGGACGTCCGTGGTGCAGTCTTGACAAAAACAAGGGCACCGCCGTCGGCAATGCAAAATTACTCTTATTGAGCAATGGTCCCGGCCCCGTCATATTTTCCCAGGGATAAAGCGACAGCTCGGTAATGGATTGAAGACACACGGCCATTAATACACCCACTGTACTAATCCATTTCTTAAATTAACACTGTATAAAATTAAATGTCACACAAACAAGATATAGTTGTTCATTAAATATAGTCGAAGAGAGGGACAAGGTAGTGATCTCTGAAGCTAATGGGCACCCTTAATCAGGCCCGGCGTCCTGGGAATCTCTGCAGCCCTGACCTGCAATGGGGGAAAACCATGTCATGTCCCAGCCAGATATTTTTTTATAGAAAAGGTTAGATCATGGCATGAGAGGAGTCTTTGCTCCCTCTCCATTTTCCAAAATCACATGTTTGTTCATCCCTGGATGAGTCACTAGCTGTCTTAAGCTGCAGAGATGACACAATAAAGTGAGAACAGAGAAAGAGAGAGGGAGGCTGCTCCCTGCATGGCTCAGCCAATAACGGGAGAGAACACGTTTCCTTTGGGGGGACACCGAGGCCGGCCTCCCCTGTAGAGCAGGCACCCCGTTGGCTGTTTGCAGCCCCGGCTCAGAACTGGGAACCTCAAATGCGGCTTCCCAGGAAGGACGCTCGGCCTGTGCACCGTGATACCAGCCTGCCAGCGAGTAAGGCAGGTGCAGGGAAGTTGGGAAATCAGAGAACAACTGAAAATAAAGGGGGGGGGGACATGCAATTGTCTGCAGGAAGCAGGACCTTATGACCCTAAGGGAGTTATCACTTACCTGAGGACCTCCCAGCGCCGGGCCTGCGGTGAGTACCCTGCCCTGAAGCCTCCCCTGAACCTGAGGGCAGCGACCCCCAGGGACACCCCAGGATCCCCGCGGCCGAGAAGGTGGGGCAAGAGCCGGGGAGCCCGGGAACATGCCCCGGGACCCACCGGGGACACGTGCTGGAGTGACTTAGGCCCCGGCTGCAGAGGGCCGGTCAGCCTGGGCCCAGCAGGATGCTGCGCCGCCTCCCCAGCTTCCGAGTTGGCGACAATTTAGGTGTCATCTAATCCAACTCCTCGTTGTATAAGGAGGCAACAGGCCAAGGACGCAAGCCAGCACGCCTACTACCTCCCCCCCCCCCCAATTCTTTAATAGCAAAACCAGGACCCAAGTCTGGGCTTCGGGCCTTCCAGGCAGCGCCCCCGACAGGGTGACCCTGGTCCCAGGCCATGACCCGAGTCTCTCCTGAAGGAAGCGCATCGAACAGGTCTGTGCAGCCTGTGTGCTGAGGAGGAGACACCCTGACGCTGGTCCCCCACTCCGGGATCCCCGCCCTACCAAGGCCCAAGGCTCGCGCAGCATTGAACAATCCCGGCTGCTTCCCTCCAGTAGAGCCAAGGAAAGGAAACGCAGACGTAACACGCCTCCTCTGAGCCGACTGGGGGTAGCACTACCTCCAGAACATCCTCCATCCCGGTCTCCTTCCAAAAGGACTCGGATCAACGGATGGATTTGGAGAGCCCTGAACCCCTGTGCTGTCCCCGCTAGCCACTTAGTTGGACACCAGGGTCACAAACACAAATGCCTGAGGCATGTGACACAAATGAGTGATGGGGACCAGGTGCGAGATAGGAAGGGGTGGTACAAGCTGTGCCTGACTGGCACCCGGAAGGGTGAGCTGTTACTGAGTTCTCGTCCACTGTTCCCACAGGGACACAGAAGCCCTTGTCGCCAGTTTCACTAGCATCCAAAGACACGTTGTAAACATGCAATTTGTGTGAATGTTTCCAATTTTTCAAATATATTATCAAGCTAAACATGCCTCATAGGTTTCCAGCTTTCGAACTGGGGTCAATGTATTCTGAGCTCTCACACCTGCTAAAAGCCCTCTCAGACACTTTTCCCAAGATTGCATTTGTTTCTAAATGTCCACCCTAGACTAGACGCTTCTGGAAAACTGAGTTCTTTCATAACTCCAAATCTAGTCCAGTGATCAGTACTTAAAGGAAAGGGGTTGATCTTTCCTGAAAGATGAAGCTATACATGTTCATTAAACCAGTCGGCAAGTATTCCTTGGGCGCCTTTCATGAAAGCCAGGAAATGTGTTAGCTGCTGGAACCACAGCAGTGAAAACTCTGACATACTCTGAAACACCCAGGTCTACTGGCGCCAGGAGAGGCTCCCCAGTCTTTACAGCACTTACTTGTACACTATAGTTCAGCATTCGGGATCATCCACAGCTCTGGGGGACAAAACTCTGCTGTACCCTAGTTGACTGAAAGTAGAGATATTGGTCAACACTCTTTCAGTTCACAGTAGCAACTGGAATCTTACTATATCTACAAGCAAGAAAGGGAGGAGAAGGAAGGAGGGAAGGAAGGAAGAGGGAGGGAGGAAGGGAGGGAGGGAGGGAGGGAGGGAGGAAAGAAGAAAAGAGGGAAGGAAGGAGGGAAGGAAGGAAGGAAAGAGGGAAGGAAGGAAAGAGGGAAGGAAGGAAGGAAGGAAGGAAGGAAGGAAGGAAGGAAGGAAGGAAGGAAGGAAGGAAGGAAGGAAGGAAAAGGGGAAGGTGAGGGGAGGGGAGGAGAGGACTGATTTACTCATAAAACCAAAAACTCTGGGGATCAGACTTGTGACTTCAGGTACAGCAGGACCCACGGACTCGAGCACTGTCAAGGGCGTCAATTCTTAGGCTCCAGCTCTGAATACAAACATTAGCATCACTGGCCGCACAAGACCCACACTGTGCACCTGAGCAGTATTGGGGGACCGGGGCCACCTTTATCCAGCCCCACTGCTGGAAGCCCCCAGGGAGGAGCCTCGGTGACCTAGACTGGCCGCATGATTCATCCATGAACAAGACTCACAGGGGAGAAGGAAAGTGAAACACAAAAACTGCATAAGCCCCCCAAGTTAATAATAAAGCAGCAGCCATCAGAGCAGCATGATATTGTCTTTCTATCTTGAGGAAATGAATCTGGACCAGGAACTTTTCGGTCAAGTCAAAATACTCTGTGTTAAGTCGGCAGAAAGGAAATATATTCAAGAAGGAAAATATATTCATTTTTTTTCTTGGATGTAACGATTATGTCTGATTCCAATATAGTATCAGGTTTTACATTTAGTTTCTACCTTAGAATCTCAAGGATTATTTTTTTAAAAGGGGGAAAATCTTACTTTTTAGAGTGGTGGGGGTGTTCAGGGGTCAATTAAGTTCAGGAAACTTTGGGTTATACAAAGTTAAATATATTTTTAACTGAAGAATACCTCGGAGATAGAACTAGACTAATGTATATCAAGAGTAGTGACCTAGGGGCCCCTGGCTGGCTCAAGGGATAGAGCTACAGGCTCCTGATCTCAGGGTCTTGAGTTCAAGCCCCATGTTGAGTGTGGAGCATATTTAAAAAAAAAAAAAAAAAAAAGAAGTAATGATTTAGTATCTTTCACTCCCAAATTAACTCAGCCGTGGAACCCAAGATTCCTAATAGGCCTGGTTCTATGGAAGGTGGACTAGAGCCCTCCCCTCCACAGTGAGATGAAGGTGACCAGTTTTTTCTTCACTTGAAACCTACTACCCGGTGTTATGAAAACAGCATAGATTTTCACATCAGCACCATCTCTGAATATCAATTTGCTACCTTTTTTTCTAGATCAAATGACTTACACCTCTCTGACCTCAGTGTCTATATAAAGTGAGGTGATACGACTTGTCAAAGGATCTAGGATGACACCCAGCTCACAGACCACACTAGTGGCTGCAAGTTCGATTTGGTTTGGAATTGTCCTAGGCCAGATATACACCTCTACCTACTGTAGCAAGGGATGGTAATCCTGCAATAAACACGTGCCTCTGCTTCTTGGTATTAATGCAAGTCTTACCAGAAGAGTCCAGGAGCACAGGTTCAGATGAAGGTTAGAGGAGAAAAAAAGCCAAATACCTTTGGATGAATTCAAAAAGGATGAACTAGTAAAGAAGAGCATCTGAGTCTAGCATAACATGGTAAGTCCAAGTTCAGGAGTTGGACTCCGAGTCCGGTTTGGATGACCTGATGTCTTTGTGCAAGTTAAGAAAACCTGCTGAAGCCTTGGATTTCTGGTGTATGAAACGAGGGTAATTACACCAATTCAGATGGTTGTTGTCAACATACTGAACATGAAGCGCTTCCTTCCTGAGCCTGGTATATAATAAACACTCGGTAACGCTATCCCAAGGCCAGCTCTGTTCAGCTACTTTAATAATCAACCCTCAAAGCTGCAGTGACTGGAAACAATTACAATTTAGTTCTTTATCCCACTACGTGTCTGTATTATGCAAGCAGGGGAGTTTTGCTCACCAATGTCAGCCTGGACCTCTTAGACTGAGAGAAGAGACACCAACTCAAATGTTGCCAGTTTTCCAGAGGGTCTCAGGCTGGCAGTTAAATATGTGGCCTGGAAGTGACACATGACGCTTCAGCTCACAGCTGCATGACCAGGAATGATCACACTGCCTCAGGGGGGCCAGGAAGTGCAATCCTCCCTGGTGTCCTGAAGGAGAAGAAACACAAATGTGTGCTGAGAAGCGTTACTGCCCACCACAAGCACGGTAGCACTTATGATCCAGAGCTCGCCCAGGTACGCACATCATGAGTATTCAATGATTGCCTTGAAATGGTCAACAGACTGGAAGAATCGAGATTTTGCATTCAGTCAGCAGAATCATCAGGATATCTACAAAGAGGTCCACTCTAAAAATAACTGTGCAAAGGCAGTACACCACAGGAGTGAGCTCACATGGAAGGGCAGGACCAGCTCAAGCTGCAGTTCGGCAACTAAAATAGGTACAGCAAGACCTACTGGGTCTGTTTCGTGATCTTTTCCTTGGTCAAATGACTTACGCCTCTCTGGACCTCAGTTTATTCGTCTATATAAAATGAGGTATTGTGGCTTATACCATAATGTACATCAAAAACCCTAGGACAATCCCCTGTTTGCAGAACATGCTTGCTAATGCTAATTTCACTTCCTTTTATTTTATTTATTTTTTTAATACTAAATTTATTTTTTATTGTTGTTCAATTTGCCAACATCAGAATAACACCCAGTGCTCATCCCGTCAAGTGCCCCCCTCAGTGCCCGCCATCCAGTCACCCTCACCCCCAGACCTCCTCCCCTTCCACCACCCCTAGTTCATTTCCCAGAGTTAGGAGTTTTCCATGTTCTGTCTTCCTTTCTGATATTTCCTACCCATTTCTTCTCCCTTCCCCTCTATTATCTTTCACTATTATTTATATTCCCCAAATGAATGAGACCATATAATGTTTGTCCTTCTCCGATTGACTTATTTCACACTTCCTTTTAAATTGACCTGGTCAACATAAACTTCCACCAATGTGGCAAAGTCCTGAACAAAATCTGTGCAAAACTCTGATGACACCTTCTCTGATTCCAAAGATCTCCTTTTCTTGATAACAGCATATTTAGACAACTTTAAAAAAAAATGATATATGTAACTCACAGGGAACCTTCTACTAAATTATTCACCCTATTTGTTTATAAACAGCACAACCAGTCAACCATGAAGTTTAAATTGAGAAATCAATTTCCCTGCAAAATATTTCAGGTTATATGCAGTTGTCGTGGAGACCTTGATGGCCGCAATGATGAATTATTTTTATGACATCACTCACAAGCAGAAAACACTGCTGCAATCCTGAGTTACAAGGAGGATGGGCAGATACATAGAAATTGACTTGTTCCTCTTAGGAAAGGTTCCCAAAATTCTTCCACCTTCCATAGTCATTATCCCCAAGGCTAATAGGTCAGGCAAGTAAGAATTGCTAATGTGATCAAAGATTAAAAATTACACTTGTTTCAAGCTCAGATTCTTACTAATCTAATAAGCATTTTTAGAAATTTACCTGTCAAATTCATCTTCACGGAAGTCATAACTCAAAAATCAGCTGAAAAATAATAAACTTAACTGTAGGTTTTCCACATATTTTAGGAGATACTATAGGTTCTCTGTCCAATGTCTACCCTCCTCTCTCTCCTTCTAACAAAATATTTTCCAGCTTCTACCCAGCCCATAAGCTTCAAAGGTAGCTGACTCCCCATCCCCAGCTCCGAGTTGTAGATAATCCTCTGTAGTCTGCTTAACCTGCTTCACCATACTGGGTATAGGAGTGAGCATGTGACAAAATTCTGGCCAAGACATGAGATGTCCATTAAAGGTTTTCTAGATGAGGCAATCTCATTGAGGGAGGAAAAAAAGGAAGAAAGGAAGGAAAGGTCGGTCCCTCTTCTTCTCACTGATGTTGCCATGTGTAGATCTAACACGTGGACCTGCTGTAGTCACCTTACCTCCAGCATCTGAATGAGGACACTAAGGATGGAAGAGAAGAGAGATGAAAAGAGTCTAATTCCTTGAGATGTCCTTGAAAAACTGAATCAACCAACTCTGAAATCTGACCTACTTCCAGATACCTGATGTGGCATTAATGTTTCCTAAATGTTTATGCCAATTTGAGTTGCACGTCCTGATTACCGTGGGACAAAGCATCCTAATACAAAGGCCTTAAAGAGAATAACAAAAGCTTGGTGGACGCTACTGTGAACACCTACTGCCCACTGTCCCTGTGCACCCTGCTAACATTATGCTAACATTATTCTCCAATCTATGTGATGTAGCCCAGCTGCAGATACACAGCCATGTGCAGGCAATCTATATGGATGTCTACTCTTGGGGCTTACAAGGAAGCTATTATTCGTCTTATAAAAATAAATTTGAAAAGGAAAGATGGTTCTCGGTGCCCTTTGTCTTTTGCTTTTTTCTGCTTCTTACTGCCTGGTATGTGGATTACGTGCTCATAGGTTGAGGAATCAACACGCTAAGGGTGATAGAGCAGGAAATCAGAAGGACTGTGCATTCTTGATGCCTTCCTTGACCAGCTCTGCTCTTCCTAAAAGACTTCTCTCCAGACTTTCTTGACAAAGGAAGAAAAGAAACCCTTATTTGAATAAGCCCCTATAGTTAAGTTTCCTTTATAATGCAACCACAATTTTAAAAAAAAAGATAGTTATTTGTCAGCAAATAATAAACATTGGGAGAAGTATGAGTGAGTGGATAAATGTGTAGGCTCTAGAAATAGACTACCTGGGTTTCAAAGCTGGCTCTGCCTTTTGTAAGCAGTAGGATTTTAGACAAGTTATTTAAGTTCTCTAGGCCTTGGTTTCCTCATTGGTAAAACTAGGAACATAATAAAAATAAATTTACCCCAAAGGATTATTATGAGAATTTTGTAAGATGATGCATGTGAAAAAAAAGCCTAGAACTCAACATATTACTTCATTCAATAATTTTTTAAAAAATATTTTATTTATTTATTCATGAGAGACACAGAGAGAGAGGCAGAGATACAGGCAGGGGGAGAAGTAGGCTCCCTGTGCGGATCCTGATGTGGGACTCGATCCCAGGACTCCAGGATCAGGCCCTGGGCTGAAGGTCGACATTCAACCACTGAGCCACCCAGGTGCCCCAAGAAATTGAACATATCACCAGGTATCAAACCCTCTTCGAGGTACTAAGACCTAACAGTGGACAAAACAGACAAAAAGCCCCCTTCCTGTGGAGTGTGCATCTTCTTGAGGGAAAATAGATAATGAACAACATAAGGCAAATGCACAACATGTTAGAGGTTAAAAGCTATTAAAAATAAGTTAGGGAGATGAAATGGGGAGGAGTTGAGTGTGGACTGTCGTAAGGTTACATAGAATGGATGAGGAAAGCCTCACCTTTACGTCACCTTTATAAGGAGGCATCCTTACGAAGAGCTGAAGTAGATAAGGGAGTCATGTGAATCCCCGGGATGAAGGCGTTTTAGGCAAAGCGAAAAGCTAGTGCAAAGACCCGAAGCAAGAGCTTCCCTGGTGGGTTCTAAAAACATCAAGGAACACAATATGGCTGCAGCAGAGATTTTAACAATTAGCTTTTAACAATTTATCCACTCTCAGAAGCTAGTCTAGTGGATTTAAATTTCAAACCAACCCTTCCTAGACCATGAGGATATGAAGTGAATATGAAAACAGAAAAATGCTTTTATGACAATTTCCCCACTTCCATTTCTCTCCACTGACTATAGACTGTCTCTGTCATACCAAATGATTGGCTCTATCTTAGTCTGCTCAGGCTGCCGTAACAAAATGCCATAAACTGAGTGGCTTCAACAACAGACATTTATTTCTCAGAGTCCTAGAGGCCTGAAAGTCCAGGATCAGGGTGTCAGCTAGTTCTATTTCTGTTGAGGTTTCTCTTCCTTGCTTGCAGATGGCTGCCTTCTCCCCATGTCCTCACATGGCCTCCCCTCAGGGTGTGTACGTAGAGAAAGAGATCTCTCGTTCAAACTCTTCTTACAACATCACCGATCATATTGGAGTGGTCTTATAATCTCATTTAACCTTAATTTTCTTCTAAAAGTCCTATCTCCGATTGAACCAAAATAATCAGTTATTTAGAGACATATAGATCCAACCCAAAGTTAATTGCCAAAAAATCCTCCAAACACCTGAGTTTTAGAAATTAGGGAGATTTTTCTGGAGAACATCTGGCCATGCTGAAAAAGAGGAGTAGTGCTAGCCAGCACTGGGGAGTCAGCCCTGAGCCCAGGCTTGTGGCCATGTGGGAAAAGTGTTATCCCTTCCCAAGCAATATGACTCTCTCGATAGATCTCAGGAGAAAAGTGCTCATTGTTGCTCATCCCAAGGAAGACATTGCCTTAATGTCTTATTCCAACAACATAAGAGGAGCTTTAACTGGTAGGAAATAATTCATACCAATAAGCTACATTTTTTAAATGTTTTATTTATTTATTTGAGAGAGAGAGAGAGCAGGAGCAGGAGCAGGGGAAGAGGGACAAGTAGACTCCCTGCTGAGCAGGGAGCCCGATGTGGGGCTTGATCTCAGGACCCTGGGATCATGACCTGAGCTAAAGGTAGACACTTAACCGACTGAAACACCAAGCACCCCTAAGCTACCATTTTAATACAACTTCCATTGACCAATATTTTGAGAGAGACTGCGGTGTAATAGCTAAGAATGTGGAATGAAACTGCTTGGGTTGAAATCCCAGATCCACCACTAACTAGTTGAGAAGTTATGTCACCTATCTGGGTCTTCATTTCTAATTACTAGAGTATCGATCGAATAACACATCTAGCTCATGGAGGTGTCATGAGGATTAAATGGAGTTAATAAATATAAAGCATTTAGTAGAGTGTCTGCTATACAGTACCTGCTCAGATAATGTTAACTGGCAGTAATGATTTATTAGGGTAAGCCATTATTTTTTATGTATAGAGTCATCCATATGTGTTGGTCTGCTGCTACAGGGCCAAACCTGTTGGGGGTTATTTCTGTCACACCATACAGTATGCAGAATAACGCAACCCCCTCCCCATCTTAAGATGTCTAGGCCCTCATTCTCAGAGCCTATGAATATGTCATCTTACATTGCAAAAGAATTTTGCAATCAGGAGATTATCCTGGAATATCCAGGTTAGTCCAATCTAATCACATGAGTCCTAAAAAGAGCCATATAAAATAGTGATTAAAGGTACAGGCTCTAGATGCTTTCTGAAAACCTGGGTTCAAACCCCAAGTGTCCATGGGCTCCTCTCTCTCTCTCTCTCTCTCTCTCTTTCTCCCTCTCTCTCTCTCTCTCCATTTTTCCATTTGAAGATAATAATTATACCAACCTCATGGGGTAATTTTATGAGGGCTCAATGAGTTACAATACGTAAAATCCTTGGAACAGCATTCGGCTCAGTATAAGGACTATGTAAATGTTAGCTAAATAAAACAATGTTATTTGAGTACGTACAAAAAAACTAGGTAAAATATCTTCGTACTTATATTTCCTATAAATCTTCAGAATCAAAATAAATTAATACATTATATTTCAACTACAAATCAACTAATTTAAATGGTATCAATTTTGTGTGTCAGATAATGTATTTTTTAACACATGACACCAATGTTCACGATAGCTGATCAAACTGCTCCACAGCTGATTCTTTTGAATCTGGTTGCTTTGTTTTTTGTTATTTTTTTTAACATGATATATAACATAAGGTCATTCCTTTTTCCAATGTTTTTCCTTATTCAAAAATCACTGCACAAACTGCCATATCATTTGGCCTTCCTTTGGAGCAAATGCATCACATGTATGATGTCCACCTCTGTGCTTGATCATTTTAACTTGAAATGTTTTTAAAATACTTACTTGATGCCTCACAAATGCAAATGAGAATCCTGAAAGGGTTAAACAGATGGTCTAGAATTTGCCTGTCTGTTCTTTTTGGATTATTGCATACAATTAAATAATTCTGTAAAAGAATCCATGCACCTCTGAGAATGCATCTTTATCCCTCAGTTTGAGAAACACTGTTCTACCCCAGAGTCTGCCTGCTACACCCCTTTCTTGGTTTGTATGTAGTTTGTCTCTCTTCCCACAAAGCCCTGCTCACTCTGCCTCTCTGCCCTAGATCTTCTCCCACCTACTCAAACCCAAGAAGGGTTGATGATGTGATCTGTCAAGGTTAAGGACATTTGATAGACTCCTCACTTGTATCTAGGGTCTGTCCCTCTTAGAATTTGTTTGGTGTGTGTGTGTAAATTTTCTTATTTTCATTCACAACATTTAGGAAGTTAGCTGGGCTAAAGACTGCTCTCTAGTCTTACCTAGGTCACCACCACCCTTTAAGAAGGCCTTAGTTGGGTGGCCCACCCCTCTTCTGCTCTGGGTAGTGAGGTAAAATTCTTCCGTCTTCAATATGATCTTCCTTTAAAGATCATTCCCAGGATCACTCCCCACTCCCACTATTAAGGCCGGGGAGGGCCCAGGAAAGTGTACCCCTAGCCAAGACAAAGGAAACCTCCTTCTACTCCAGCATCAGGAGAACACCACATGGAGGGTGAAGCAAAAGCTTCAAAGATGACTGTAAGGAATGTGCATTTACTCAGCTTTATCCTTTGATGGGGACTGCTCTAGAGCAAGACTAAGACAGGACAAGATTCAGGTGTCCAAGACATTTGAGCCCTGCTCCACTCCCATATGTGCATTATTTTAGAAACTCCAGAAACAGAAAATATACCTTTCATAAAGCTGCCCTTTGAGCTTCAGTGCCCCTTCAGCTTTCCAATGGAGGGCTTCATTTCCACATGGGCTATATATGCATCAGACACAGACGATCCTGGGCTTGTCCGTGGGGCCTCCCCACACACCAACACCCTGAGGTTAAGACAAGGACTGAGGTCACTCACTGACCCTGCAGCTGGGACAGCTCAAATACAAAATCAGGTCTTGCCCCCAGAGTGGAGCTGCTACAGCATCTGGTGGGAAACAAAAGCACAGAATTGACGAATGGAACGGAGAGGTGGCCCATCCCACCCTTCCTTTCTATAAGCTCATTCCCTCTCTGCAATAAGAGTAACAGTTCACGTGCATTGACCACTTAACTCTGTACCAGGCATTGCTCTCAGCCTTTCATATTTACCCTACAAGGTGTGTGGTTTTATAACCCCCATCTACCGGGGGGTGAGAGGAATTCGGCACAGAGAAGTTAAGTAACATAGCCAAGACCTTGTGTGTAGTAAGTGGAGAAGCCAGACTAAGAACCCAGGCCTTGTGGTTCCCACCACACCAGGGGGCTGCTGCTGCTTAAAGCAACATGCATTCCAACATCTGGCCCTTGAATGTCACACGAGGCCTGTTTCACCCTGGGCAGGGAGTGGCAAAGTCATAGTGACAAAAAGACAAAATGAAGAGAACAAGACATGGTGGGGGAGGGGATACGGGGCTGGTCATCTTTCTGAAGCACAGTGGTGTTTTCAGAGGAAAGATCCCCCTGTCCCAGGTTTGAATTCCTGTCATGCTAATAATAAACAGGCCATCGAAGCAGGTGGCTGCCCTCTCCTTGCTGCCACCGTGGGAGTTATTTATGCTAATCCTCTCCCTCCTAGCCAGCCTGGACAAGGATGGAAATCCCGGGCATCAGCTATTAAGAGAGACAGGGGAAGCACAGAAACCAATTTACGAGGTTTCACCTGGCCAGCTCCCTCCATGTGAGCCCTATTAGCTGGGATACTGTACCCCTACTATTAGCAGGCCGGGAGAGCCAGGTAGCTGTGTGTGTGAAGGCGGGCGCACGCGGCCTTCAGTGCTGCTGACATTCTAGCACAGAAGCCAGGAAGGTAGACACCAGCCACATGATCCTTTCAGGTTTCACGAAGCATCCGAGCAACCAAGTCGGTGACTATTCCAAGGGAATTTTCCGGGGTGCTGGCGTGGGGGAAGTTCCCCGCAGCTCTGCGCTCCCTCGCTGTTCTTGGTGTGAGGCTTTGTACCTCTCCAAGCTTCCGTATCTTCAACCTCAAAATAGGCGAAGCTGTGTACTTTGTGTGGGAGCTGTGAGGATCGATGAGGCATGGATATCATGGTCTTGGCACAGTGGCTGTCACAGTCAAAGGCTCTCGGTAGCAACAAAAATAACAACAGTGATAATCGTACTGGCTGTCGTCAGAAGTTGTATTTTTCTGACTCCCTGCTTCCTATATGGCCTGATTCAATTTTAAGATTGAAACTTCAAAGGAACCATAATTCAGAAGCACATGAATCACTTCCTGTGACCCTTCCCCCTCACACTCAGGTCTAACTTTCTCTTCCTCTGCTTGTCTCCTTTCACCCCTTGCTAGATGACAGTGGTCCAGACCATGAACGAAAAACTGGGACAGTGATGTGTCCTTTCCATGAATTCAAGAACATCCTCTTTTCTCCCCATATTTGTGTCCTTCTGGGATGTCATCTCTCATACCTCTCATTTCCCTGTCCTCTTCATTGCCTTCAGCCCAGCATAACAGAAAAGTACAACCTGATTATTTCAGAATGAGAGCTCCTATTCTTGCCCAAGGATTCCCATTTACGACCGTGACGATGAACCCAAAAGCCCCTGAAATGGAAAAGTTTTCTGGATCTGAATCAGGGTTGTTCTATTAGTCATTTCAAGATCTCAAGAGAAAGGGTCAGAAAAAAAACTTGAGATTCAGAGCTAATATCAAGCAGGAATGGCAGAGTCAGAGAGGCACAGGAATCTTCAGCAAAAAAAAAAATATATATATATATATATTGCTAAAAAACATGCCACTACCACTGACTTCATTAAACACAGAAAGGTCCAGTAAATGTGAATACGGCGGATTAAGAGTTTTGGCTTAAGCCAATCTGACCTAGTATAGCACTGGTACATTCTAGTGGTATGACCTAGCATGAGATATTTAATTTTCCTGAGCTTTTGTCTCCTCGTTTGTCATATAGATACTAATATTTATTTTATGAGGATTAAAGATGATTTGTCTAGAAGTGCTTAGCACATGACTTGACACATAATAGAAGCTCAGTTAGAAGTCTTATTTAGCCAAAGTACTAAGCTTGCAGCTTTCAAGTTTCATAAGATGCTCCAACTTTCTCTTCTGCATTTTTCATAAATATAAATGTTAAATCTTTATCTAATAACTAGAACATGTGACAACTGTGCTGGCAAAAAGTGACAAAAGATTAAACTTATCTAGAATAGTCCTAAGGAAAACCAGGGTGAAAAATAGATGGTTCTGGAAGATGTATTCAGTTCACTGAAATATATAGAAGCCTGAAGAACCAGAAGAATCATCTGCCACAGGATATTTCCAAACATATGCTGGAGGACCACTTATTCAGGTGGAAATATCCAGCAGAGAGTTGGATAAACTGATCCAACATGCAGAAGACAAACGCCTTAGCTTGCATTTTGGAGCCATCTACAAATATCTATCCAAGGATAGGCCACCCAGATAAGTACACAGAGTTAGACAAAAAGACAGAAAATCAAACACTAAATGCTAACATTGAAGGTCCATTGAAAAAGACAGAAGGAAAATGTTTCTATGAAAGGATTAAGGACTGCTCCGTACTCATTGGCCGGGGTCATTAGATAATCCATTCATTCACTCATTCAACTAATATTTATATTGTGCTTGTACTGTGCTTTATATTATGCTAGGTGGGGAACGGTGATGAACAAGACAACCCAGACTCTACCTGCATAGAGCTTACTACCCAGGAAATAATTTAAATATATACAGAAGTTAAGTCCACTGAGAGACCTTTCAAGGAATTAGAAACCTGATTTAAAGGCCTAAAAGAAAATGAAGACAAAGTAAACTCTCTCAATAAGAGATACAAGATAAAAAGAGAGAGGATGCAGGGTCAATGTTTTGGAAAGACTTCAAGCATCACATGGAGATGGAGGGAATTCCAAATTTGAGATTCAATTATTCTCTCATCAATTCCTGGGCTTCTCAAAATCCAAATAATAGCATGAGTTATATCTATGCTGACTATGATGGAAGCAGCTGCCTGAGCAGATGACTGTCCTTTTGTGTCTTCAGGAACGATGGGTCCAGGTGCTCTCCCCATAGTCCCTGCACAGCAGATGTTCTCTTCTGCAGTGTGAGGATATCTGCATTCGCCTAAGTACATACAACGGGCCCTTTAATTAATGCTCAATACGCTTCACACATTAGTAAATGCCACTATGTCCCCTTTGGAACTCTAAGGCCTCTGGTAGACTTGTATCTCCCTCAAGATCCTACTTGTTTCTCTTATAGTCAAAAGGTGCAAATCACACACTCTTAACTTTACCACAAAATCATGGTAAGCCCTATCTCCAAACATCCTTTACTCTTCAACCTCTCATTTGTTGACAGGTTTAACTCTAAGGAGTTAAACCATCAAATTCATGGTTCTTGGTCTTACTGTCTCCATGACTTTCATGATCAAAGATACTAAGATTTTTAATAGCACACTCAGAGGGATTAAAATGTAAATGCCAGCTTTTAAGATATATCTTTTCAAAAATGAAATAAAAATGTATTACCACTACTCTATTTGGTTGGCTATCCTTAGGCTTTCCATTGTGATTTGAATTAAATAGTTGTTTACATTAATTGATTTCATGTACATACACTCCTCAGGTAAGGTCTTCTCATAACAGTACCTAGGCAGCTCAGCTCTGGCCAGACATTAAGCTATACTTCCTCTATCTTACTTGCCAAAATGTACTCTACTCTATAACCCTTCATCTCAATAATCCATCTCTCAGATATCATTGTACCATATATTTCTTCAATTAATGGTTCACTTGCAGAAGTCTGCTCAAACGCCAGTCTGCCATGATGCACAGGTTCAATAGTCAGCTAAACTCTGCTGCAAGCAAAGAATATTTAAGAATTCAAAGCTAGGGAAGAATTTTTCCAAAACACAAAAGATAGTTCATTGTATGTATTTTGGTTGAAAGGCAGAGATAAATGACTCAGAAAATTTATCTTCCCTCAAAAATAATGGGATGTACAGCTATAGGTACAACCACTAAAGCATCTAGAGGAATCCATTTAATTAGTCAAAGACGGCTGACTGTACATCTTAGTTTTCCCAGGACAATGTCAGTTTATGCCTATTGTCCAAGCATCTCAGTGTTCCAATGACAGCATCCCCTGTCGTTCTTAAACATGTCCTAACTCTGAACAGTGAATGATTTGGTGATCACAAAGAACATCACAAATCTTCCAACCAGCTAAACGCCTAAAGTTTTTTCCAACGTTTAGCCAGCTTTAAAATTATGTAACTATTGTTGCACAGAAACCGTTGTCCAATACATGAGTAATGGAAGCAGGCACCTTTCAGAAAGAAATGTGAAAATTTCAAGTACAATAGTGCATCACGGACAAACAAGCATAAAGAAGTCAACTATCATTTGATGCTAAGACTGGAAGCAATATAAATAAGGCTGAAAGAAGTATTCAGAGCTTTAGGTCCACACTGTCAAAGTAAATCAAGGCTGCAAAGATTTTATGAGACTCTGAAGAACACATCAAGGTCATGAGGAAAACCCTAGTGTTTTTTTTTTAATTATTACTATTGATTTTAATTTTTTAGAAGTCCTGCGATTACCAGAGGCGCCAGATCAGATACCATAAATGAGTTGAAACAAATGTGTCTGGCTTTAACCACTTTGTAGGTTCTGATCTGCCTAAACCACAGTCTAACACTCATACTTACACCCCTCATTGAACAGATATTCCATTAACCCACATGCAAACCAGAGTGGGAAGTGCTGAATCCTGGCATTCGGTTAAATCTTGAGGCTGTTTGAATTGTCTTTTTTGCGCATTTGAATTTATGGTTATCTACTTTTATTGTCTTATTAGCATCCTTTCTGTTACACCTCAGTCTCTGCTCATGCTTGCAGCACTGAAGCTGCAAGGACAAATAACCCACACACTTTCTCACTCTTTACTTCATCCTTCCAAGTATTCACAGAACTGTGCATAGGACTTGCTGTATCCTTTCTCTACCATCTATCCAGTGTCTTCTGGATATTGCCCTAATCCAGAATCCCTACTATTTCTCATTATCTTTTGTTTACAACCTTCTAAGTGATTTTTAAGACAGTGGGATTCTGTTTTTAGCCAAGATAATTCTATTCAAATCTGCAAGTAAAATTTCATGAGAGGCTGTATCAAATGCTTTATTAATCTCAAAAATATACATTCTAGACTCATCATTAATTTCATGCCCTTCTTTATTTACTAGCAAACTTATTTTTTCCAAGTCAGTCTTTTTAATATATATGTAAAATTTTTCCTCTTCTCTTTTAACCTCCCTGCTATGTTTTCTGCTGGTAATAGATTATGTCACTTGGTATAACCACGGAGTTATGCTCTGTTTTTCTATTTAAAGAATTCAAATGAAAGTGACCAGAATGGTGTGGAAATATTCTTGAGGGCATCTGAAGAAAATAGAAACACTTGGCCTGCCTGAAAAATGTTTAAATAAAGACATAATATCCGCCTGCAGATATATGAAGGATTGTCAAAATGTAGCATTAAGGAGCAGAAACAAAACCAAAAGATAAAAATTATAGTGGCAGCATGTGCCTTGTCAGAATTCATTCATTATTTCAGCAAACAGTTGCTAAGAGCTTTCTATGTATAAAGCACTATTTTGGACCTGTGAGGATGCAAAGCAGAATTAATTAAAGTCCCTGTTCTTGAGTCCTTTACAACCTATTATGGTCACATAATGCACGAAATAAATACAACTATCCAACTCTGAAATGGACTGACCCATGGAGCAGGGAACAGGTGGTCAATAGAGTGATACAGGTAGAACCTGAATAACCACCTGTCAGATATATTATAGAAAAGATTCCTGTATTGGGTATTTATTTATTTATTCTCTGCTTTGTTTCAGAAAGGACCTACAATCCAGATTTTTCTTGCTCCTAAGAAATACGTTCTATGCATAACAAAGCTATTAGTTTTGAATCTTGCTTTATAAGTAAGCCAGCATCTCTTCCAGAATCTTTTTGCCATTAAGGACCTAGGCAAAGAAGCAGAAGTAGAAAATATAAAGAAGTCCTTGCCAGAAGAAGAAGAAAAAAGCAGCTCTATTGGCCCTATGGAATATGGAAAGACATCTAGAGGGAAAGTGAAAAGGTCATATGCACAGGTCTTCATATTGTCCTCATTAGACTATAACCATAGAAAGAGGGTAGAAGCATCACAGTTCTTGTGGGAAATCCTTAGCACTAGAGGGATGATGGAAGGATTCACCAGTTCAGCCCAGGGGAAGACTAAGTCTCTAGGAGAAACCCCAACCACATCAAACATGCTGCAAGATATAGTTCTTGAAAGACAGATATGCTAGGTATATGAGTTTAAGGAAATACCCTTGGGTTTCACGCCTAAGTATAACATGCACATATGATCCAGAAATAGCCAGGTGTCCCACTGAAGAAACACAGTGGTGCTAAACAGGCAGGGAAATTCAAAGGCCTGGGGTTGGAAGACAATCCATAGTGCGCAGGGTTATTATAATTGGAGGCGGATGGCCACAACCATAGACTCCATTTGCATGTACCACCGTCATGTTTCAAAGGCCAGACAATATCAGTGGGAGACCAAGACAACCAACACATCCACGGATGACTAATAGATATCAGAATACCCTTTCCTCTAGCACCAAAGAGTAACATAAACCTCCTTTTAGTTCCTAGACACCAACTCAGAGAGAAGCTGAGAAAGGAAATCTAAAAGAGTAATTGTATTCAACAAAATCAGAAATCCAAAAGGGACAGTCGAAACTGGAAGAGACTGAAATACCATCAATAATTGATAAATTTCAGAATTCCACCCCCCCTCTCCACACAGTATCTTCTTCCCTTATGCTCTGCATCTCTTCCCAAACCTCAATGAAGGCTTCCCTTTAAGACATTCTTGTAGTTTTTTGTTGAAATCAGAGACCACAGACCCCTGTTTCATGTATATAAGCTGGATGTTACTGGGTACCATATGTAATCATCACCATCAAAGGGATATTTACTCAATATATATTACAGCTACATAGATTTCTCCAATCAAGTACATTAGAACAAACTACCAAATCTTATTACCTAGACTCAATAAAGGCATATGAAAGACTACTACCAAAATATATCCTAAATGGCTGGTATTTCATTTCTTGAGGAAGAAAAGGAAGAGAAAAAATTTTCTAACCTCTCTCAATTTATCATCTAGTGTTCCAAATATAATATAAAATGTACTAGCAGAGCTGTTAAGAAAGCAAGGCTGTCACATCCATGAGGGCTAGAGGCAAGGGCAAAGAATTACTGTGGGTAAATGAGGCCTGGATCAAGAACCCTGGAACTCAGGGTGGAATGAAATTAAAACCCTGTAATGGTAGCTCCTTCTCAATTTACCACATACACATTGATTTCCAATTCCTCTGGATTCTCTCAGCTTTCTCTAAATATCAAAGTCACCGAGAAACATGACAATGGTCACAACGGGCTACAAAAAAATTTCTCCCCCTTTATCTTTAACAGGGTGGGGAACTGGTTATAAAGGTTAGTTTGATTTGTAACAGAAGATCATGGTATTTTTACTATAATGGGTTAAGTGTTAAGTAAGGCAGGAGGTTTCATGTGCCTTTGAGTCCAGCCAGCACACACACAGTCAATCCTGGTCATGTTCCTTTTCTTACACTTGTTATTGAAAGGCTCTTAAGTCTCTGAAGAGCTGTATCAAATACCAAACAAAACCCTGAAAGATGGCAAAATTGAAAGGGGGACACTGAAAGAAGTCAGTCAATGCCTGAAGCCCAAAGTCTTTGTCTGCACAGTTGCTTCTTTTCATCATCTCTCAGATCATAAGTTGTTTAAGGGCTGTGAAAGGTGTCAGAAAGACAGCCTGCTTCTAAAGTTAGGCAAAGTCTGGGATGTGAATGCATGAGAATTCTATCAGATTGCTTACTCTCCCCAAACCCCTTTAGGGGAGTCTTTAAAAAAAAACACATTTGAAGACCTAATACAAAATCATTCACATAGATCTAAAGAATGTCTAAAAGATGTCTTCTCTCTAGGTGAAAAATGAAAATGCAATTTCAGGAGAAACTTCTCATTTTTTTTCTTTCTTCTCCAATCTGTCAGGGAAGAATTAAACTGAAGGCCTTATTTTTTACTGCTGAACCTCTGCTTAAAGAAGACTTGATAAATACAATTCTTGTTTTTCCACCATCAGGGAACAGAAAAAGAGGAAGGAATAAATTTAAATTGCATAAAATGGTGAACTCATTATTGTTTGGCATGGAAATTTATTATTTTTCATTAAAATTGCAGCTAAGACTTATTTTAGGATGATAACTCTGGTCCATAGGATTCAATGAGAAACAAAATAAAAAATGAATCTTTGTCAAATGTTAATAGACTTTGTAGCATTCTTCATGCCATGGGAGTTAAGCAATCTGCTGAACCAAGAGTGACTTAGAAAAAGGCTTTCAAAAAGTTTTCATAAGTGACATAACTTCCAGTGTGCCTCATCACCAATTTTACCCTCAAGAGCACCACTCTACCTGTATCTACAAAGGAGGAGGGAGACATAATCTGAGAAAACTCTTAACTGAACTAGATAGCAATCTTTACTCTTTATCCTGGAAAGCTGTGTTACTACTTTCTAATTTCTCAGTAGGTCATAACAAGATCACCTGGGATCCTAAGAACCTTCAAAATTTTTCAATTTGCATACTAAATAGGAGGAAGAATGAATTTTGTTCCCGAATAATATTTTAATTCAATTGGCTTATATGAGAAAAGAAAGAAAAACCTTTGTGCCATTCAAATCAATAAAAGTTGAGGAAGGAATAAAGAGAAAGATGTCAGACCTAAAAGTTTCTAAATTCTTGGACTTAATTAATATCAGCTTTCTTTATATCAGAGTTCAATATGAGTTTTTATTCAATGAATTTGTATTCACTCAACAATATCTAATTGGAAGAGATTTCCGCTTCCATCCTTGAAGGAGTAACAGGGAGCAGATTTATATTCCTGCATTAAACAATTTAAAAACACAGAAGAAATATATGAAACAAAGGTTTTCACACATTGAACAACAGGCAGGATGGCCAGTGATCCCTTCAAAAGAGAAAATAAATAAAGTGAGGCCAACTGTATTAGTCAGTTTGGGCTGCCATAACAAAATACCATAGATTAAGTAGTATAAAAAAAGAAATTTATTTCTCAAGCTCTGGAGCTATAAGTCAAAGATCAAGGTGCCAGCATAGTTGAGTACTGGCTGGGGCCATTTTGTGGCTCTCAGCCAGCCATCTTCTTGCTATGTTCTCACCTGGCACAAGCAGAGAAAAACGAGGGAGGGAGGGGGAAGGAAGGAGGGAGGGAACATGTGAGTCAGAGCATGAGAGTGGTCTGGTCTCTTTCTCTACTGTTACAAGAAGAATAATCCCATCATGAGAGCCCCACCTTCATAACCACATCTAAACCTAATTACCTAACAATGGCCCTATCTTCAAATACTGTCATATTAGAGGTTAGAGCTTCAACATACAGTCTTTGGGGGGACACAAACATTCAGTCCATGGGATCAACCGTTGCCCAAGTTTGCTGAATGGCATTAGTAAAGTCTGGAACACTTTCCTACTTGAAGATACAGAGTTCAAAAGTTATACTATAGCTAAAGTTTACAGGGAAGACAATTAGGAAAAAAATATGCTACATATACGGAACTCCAGAGATCTGCAAAGGGTACCTAATAACTGTTATCTAAGTAATAATAAGTAACTGCATGTAAAGAAACTATGCAGTGCTTGGGAAGAATCAGCCCAACGATCAGAGAGATAGTTTTTGGAGTTTATAAAGGGCCAAGAATAGTTTATGTTCCAAATTTAACACACATGGAGTATCAGGTAGGATCCTCAGGAGAGCATTACTTCAAAATCTGGCCAAATTAGATATAGAGGAACTGCCTACCAACCTAAAAGGAAGTCTCAAATGGATCAACTGTTTCCAAGTAACGTCACTGTTGCATACTGTAACAAAACTCCCAAAATACTTACAAAAAAGCTCCATCACCCTACAAAAATAAATTCACAATGTCTGGCATCCAATCAAAAATTATCAGGCATGCAACAAAGCAGGAAATACATAAATCCATAAGGAGTAAAATCAATCAATACAAATAGACTCAGAAATAGCATCAATGACAGAATTAGTAAACAACAACAAAGCAGCTATTATAAATACACTTCATATGTTTGAGAAGCTGGAGCAAAATGAGCAGGAAAAAGCAAGATACAGGACGTATTTTTTTAAAAATCAAAACTTTTAGAAATGAAAGATTCAGCAACTTAAATGACAAATTCACCTCATAGGAATAAGAGCATTTTTACAATGAAGAATGATTAGCAATCATGAAGACATAGCAATTAAGACTATATGAAATGACACACAGGAGGGAAAGACTAAAAGTAGATAAATATATATGTATTTATGTTTATTTACTAAATAATGCACTAAAATCCACATAATTGCCCTTCAGAAGGAATAAAGAAACAGGTAAAACAGAAGGGAAAAAAATTAAAATAATAGCCGAAAGTAATCACAATATAGCAAAATTATAAACTCACAGATCTAAGAAGTTCAATGAACCTCAAGCACAAAAAGTATGAAGAAAATTACACCAATACCTATCATAATCAAATTTAAAATCCATTTAAAGAGAAGATCTTAAAAACAGTTAGAGAATAAAGAGGAACAGAGGAACAAAGCCTAGAGTTACAGAAGACTTCTTATCAGAAACAATGCAAACCAGAAGACAATGGAGAAACATCTTCAAAGTACTGAATGAAAAAAAAAAAACTAGCATATTTTCCAAAAATTAAGACAAAATGAAGATTTCCTTTAGACATACAATGCTGAAAGAATTCATTGCAGACCATCACTATAAGAAGCATTAAAGGAAACCCTCTGGATACCGATACTAAATAGAAATCTGAATCTATACCAAGAATGAACAAAACCAGAAATACTAAATATGTGGAAAAATATATGGCTTTTTTTTCTTATTTTGTAAAATTAATTGAAATGTGAATAGATGATCCACATTGTATTAGTTAATTGCTGATTAATAAATCACTCTAAAACTGAATGGTTTGGAATAATTAGTGATTTCTATTGTGTGTGTGTCATTTAGATCATACTACTGTTCTAAGCCATGTTTGCTGATCTTGGTGAGCTCACTCATGCATCTGGTTAGTCAGTTTACAACTGGATAACCTAGGATTGCCTCAGAACAGATGACTTAGTTTTGCTCTATGAGGTCCCTCCAGCAGACCAACCTTGGCTTATTCTCATGATAATGCAGAGGTTAAGACTGAGTTATCCCAATCGTGCAAAAAGGCAAGAGAAATGTACACTTTTCAGCCTCTCTTTATGTTAAATTTACTAATATCTCATTGTCTAAAACAAGTCACATGGCCAATCTCAAAGTGGGAAAGGATTGCAAAATTTTAAAACCTGAAAGGTAAAAGTATGAATACAGGGAAGCCATTAATTAGGAACATTAAACCAATCAATCTGCTATGCACATCTACTTTGGTGACAATGAATTAACCTACCTATCTAGATCACTGATGAAAATTCATATACTAAATAATCTATATAAAGGTAACCTTAGAATTCACTCCACTTAGGTATTTCTTAAACCTCTTCTTCATTATGAGTGATAGTCACAAAACTATGGTTGGCAGAGAATTAAAGATACAGGAAGAAAGGAGAATGGGTGTACAGAGAAAGAAAAAGGAATGAAGGACAAGAAACTATGCTTACAGCAAATTAAATCTGGGATATTTTAGAGTATCGAGAAATACAACAAACCAGGCAGATAGGGAAGCAATGACCAAAGGGGAAGAGGGAGGCAAGAAAAGAGATGCAAGACATTATAATCAAGAACCACCTGACAATGAAACCAAAATTTTCTGGCCAAAAAGTTTTTTTTGTTGTTGTTGTTGTTTTTATGGGTTCACAACCTGAACCAATACGTAGAAGTATTAAGTAAATGTACTAAGGAGAATTCCAGACTGACATCTGTGAGATAGATAATAATATTTCAGAAAGAATCAAGTTTTATACTAATAAAATAGGGTATGGCCCTTCTACTAGCCACCAGTTTTCAGAAGAGATAAGTACACAAAGAAAAGGAAAGGGGGAAAGGGTCTCCAATCTACCCTTGGAATATAATGGAATGTTTCTATGAGGTAGTAATGAGTTTGGTTCCTTCTACAACTCACTTAATGATAGAGGCCTAATAGTACGGCACTTCTGCCCAAGTAATGTAACAAGGAACTCTGTTGTTGACCTTTAATAAAAAATATATTTAATTGCATTAAATGCAATTATACTGTAGTTATGCTTGAGTGATATAGACAATGAGATCCATTTTTATGTTTAACACAATGAATTTAATTCACTAGTGTACTATTTCATACAAATTGTAATTGTCGACTTAAAGTATTTTTTTCAAAATCAAATTATATTTGAGATGCTAAGCTTTTTATGTTAAATGATGGTTTGCATGAAGAAAATACCATTCATCTTCTTCTAAATTTAAATCACTTGCGCTAGTATTGAATATAGGAATTCCAAGAGAAACAGAGAAAATGAGAGTGTAAGAAAGAAAGCAACGAAGGAAAGAGGAAATGAAGATTAGAAGGGAGGGAGGTTGCAGAAAAGATACAAGGTATATTCTCCTTTGGAGTGTGTGTATGTATTTTTTGAAGGGTACGGAAACTATTAATATTAAATCTAGGAGACAGAAATGAAAGCATTCAAACAAAAACTGGGTAATCAAGTCTACTCTAGTATCTTGTACTAGTCTATTCCAGTATCTTGAGTCCGAGTCAAAACATAAAGTACAAAGAAGTCATTCTCCAATGATACAGCTGACCAACACCATCAACTATTGGTCATCAACTTATTTTCACATACAACCTATACCTACACATAGAGATTACTTTTAAAAAGAATAATAGTAATATTTAAATATGTCTTCATTTTAAAAACCATATTCTTCAAGAGAAGCAATATGGTTTACTGCAGGAATCGGCAAATTCAACCCACTACCTCTTTTTGTAAAGTTTTAGCGGAACACAGCTACATCCATTCATTTATGTTTTATCAATAAATGCTTTTGCACTACAATGGCAGAGTTACGTAGCTGCAATAGAGACTATATGGTCCATAAGGCCTAAAATATTTACCATTTGTTTCTTTACACTTATCCCTAAGGGAAGTTTATCCACCCTTGGTTCAGTGGAGTATAGCTTTAAAGTTAAACAAACCTGGATTCTAATCTTTATCTTGTTACCTGTGTCTCTGAGCTCAGTTTATTCATCTTCTTTAAAGAGGGTAGGTGGGAAAGACAGAAATAAAAATATGTACCTTGTAACCGTTGAAGGGATGATGGGAAAAGTACCTGACACACAGAAAGTGAGAAACACTAGCAAACACATTTATGAGAAGAGATAAATAACAAAGGAAACAGCTAAAAGAGAAAAAAGTTTGTTTCTGGACAATGTAAATTGGAAGTTTACCAGAAAGCTATCTTGTATTATCTATGCATAAGGCTATTGGACTTATAACTATCTCTTTGATTAAAAATTATTTTTTTTATAAATTTATCTTTTATTGGTGTTCAATTTGACAAAAAATTATTTTATTTAAAAGAGCATTTATAGATTCAAAGATTTTTAAGTATGGCATTTATGTAGGAACCAACAAACAGCATTGGAACAACACACACAGAGACTTTATATATGATAAAGGTGTCACTGTAGGTAGAAATGATGACTTTTAATAGAATTAAGAATGTAGTCTTAACTACATAAAACTTTTAAAAAAGAAAAATGAAATCACTCTTTATCTTACACTGTATAAGAAGATGGAATCCAAATGGAGCAATTTCCTAAATATGAAAACAAAACTAAAAAGCTCAGGGAAAAAAATGTAAATTCCTTTGTAACTTAAGGGTTTAAAAAGACCTCTGAGACAACCCAAACTGATGGCTTTGACCACAAATGAAGTCATTTACAGTCATTTTCAAAAATGAAAATCAAGACGATGGATTTTTTTTCTACTAATGACAAAAACTAACAAAGCTTAGTAACTGATATATATAAGGAATTACTGCAAACCAACAAGAATAAAAGACAATAAAACCAGGTTTTAAAATAAATAAAATGTATTAATAGGTCATTCATATGAGGAAATTTCCAAATTACTAACACATGTACAAAGAGATTCTCCTACCTACTAGTAATGAGGAAAAAAATGCAACCTAAAACAAGCCTTGTCTATTTTATAACCATTAAAATATAAAAAATTAAAAGGGTTAATAATACTAAATGTTAGTATGGCTGAGGAGGAAAAGGACAGTCACATATTGCTGGTGGAAATATAAACTGCTACAGTCATTCTGGAAAGCAGTCTCACAATGCCTGATGAAAATAAATATGCATAAATCCTATGACCTATTCCTGGGTATGTAGTCCCATAAATTCTAGCATAGATTAACATGGGGGACATACCAGAATATGCATTACAGCAGTGTTTATAAAAGCAGAGACATGAAGGCAATCTGGGCACCTCCATTACTAGAGAAATGAATAAAAAATGTTGGAAGTAGATTAAGAAATACTGTGCAGCAGGGAGAAAAGTAATATTCACTTTTTAAAATAAAATCTCTGGTACAACATTATGTAAATTTGAAAAATATGCTTAAAAAACATGTCACATAATTATTGTACAGATAAAAAGACCACAGTGTAAGGACCTCTTGGGGAAGAGAACTGGAATGACTATCATCTGCAAAGGGGAAAAGTATTAAATGTCAAATGAGAGAAGAAGCTGGCACAGATGGATAATAAGAGTGAGCTATAAACACTGAGTAATAAGGTTCCCCTTAGCTCCTTACATATGTGATCCAGTAGGATGAAAAGCGGGGAAAGAAAGATGTTGGAAAATAGTCTGTGCCTGGAAGATGTTTTTTTCAGTTTTGCCCATTCTATAACTTCATATAAATTGAATAACATAGTTTGTACTCTTGAGTCTTCCTTCTTTCACCCAGCATAGTATTTCTGAGGTGCATTCATGCTGTTCCATACATCAGTAGTTTGTCCCCTTTTATCAATTAGAAGTATTTTATTATACAGATATAGATATACCATAAATGTGTTTATCCTTTTTTCTGTTAGGGGACACATTTTGGTTGCTTCCAGTTTGGGGCTTTAAGGCATAAAGCTACCATTAACATGATTGAACAGTCTTTGTGTATATAGACATATGCTTTTATTTCATTTTACACACTTCTAGGTATCTAAAAATGGAATTGATGGATCATAGGGTACATGTTTGTTTGACTTCACAAGAAATATCCAGATTGATTCACAAAGCTGATTGTACCATTTTACAGTCCCATTTAGGAATGTGTGACAGTTCATTGCTCCAAAATCTTAACAACATTTATTTTATTCTTTTTTATTTTAGCCATTCAATGAGTATTCAAGAGTAGTAGTATCTCATTTTTAAGTTGAATTTCCCTAATAACTCATTTGCATTTTCCAGATGATGCTACTTTTTCGTGTACTTAACAACCATTTGTAAATCTTTGTGCATTACCTGCTCATTTTCTGCCCACATTTAATGTCATTATCTGCCTTTTTTATTATTAATTTCTACAGTGTTTACATATGATGAGCACAGTCTGTCAGATATATGTATTGTAAATAAATTATCCAATCCATAAATTGCTTATTCATTTTGATGAGCAGAGTCTTAAATTTTGCTAAAATCATTTTGTCATTCTCTTTTTCCTTTAATGATTCTTCCTATTTAAGAAATCTGTGCCAACCCCAAGGTCATAAAATATTCTCCTGTATTTTCTTCTACAAGATTTGTAATTTTACCTCTTACACTTAAGTCGATGATCCATCTAGGATTAAATACTGTGTGTGGAGGGTGGTATGGGATAAAGAACACCTACTTCTTATAGCCAGTTATTCTGGCACCACTCGTTGTAAAGATCTTTCTTAGTTCAATTGTTTTGGCAACTTGATTGAAAAATCAATTGATTATATATATAGCATGGATCTATTTTTACTTCTCTAGTCTATTTTCATTTCAGTAACCCATATGCTCTTGATTAGTGCAACTTTATAGTAAAGTCTCTAAACTAGAAAGTGAACACCTTATTTTTAATAATTAGTTTGCCAATGTCTAACCAAAAAAAAGCCCGCTGTAATTTATATCAAATTGGGGAGGGTTTACATCATAACAATAGTGAGGTTTTCAATCTATGAATATAGTGTCACCATTTATTAAACTCATTTCTTTCAGCACTGTTATAGTTTTCAACGTAAAGATCTTTAACATTATTAAATTTTTCTTTAAATAAATTTTATGGTTTTTAGATAATTTTCAATGGTATTTTTTTCATTTTCCAATTGTTCATGATAGTATACAGAAATATGATTAGTGTATATACAAATGGAATCCTGACAACTTGTTCGATTCACTTACAGAATTTATGAGAGAGAAGACACACTTATTTGTTCTTTATAATGAGGATGGGAGTTGAGACTTTCAACTCTAAGTGTGATGTTATCTGTAGGTAATTTTGGTAAATGGCTTCTGTGAGGTTGAGAAACTTCCCTTTAATTCCTAATTTGCTGAAAGTCTTTATTATGAATGGATTTAAATGTTGTCAAACGATTTCTCTACATTTATTAAAACGATGACATGATTTATCCCCATTATTCTATTAATGTGGTGAATTGCACCGATTGATTTTCAAATGTTAAGCCAATCTTGAATGGCGGGGATAAATCCAAGTATTACGTATTATGCTTTTTATGTGTTGCAGGATTTGATTTGTTAATGTATGGCTAAGAGTTTTTGCATCTATAATGTATGAAGGATATTGGACTACAACACTATTTTCTTGCAATATTGTTGTTTGGCTTGGGTATCAGTGCTACACTACTCTCATATAATGAGTTTATACAAAATGGATACTATTTGTTCTTTAAATATTTGTAGAGCTGTATAGACTGGAAATTTTCTTCGTAGAAAGATTTTTAATTCTAAATTTTAATAAATTGGGCTACTCAGATTTTCTACTCTTTCTGTTAATTTTGGTTATTTACAATTTCAAGAAATTGTGTACTTCCTCACAATGTTTAATGTATTAGCATAAAGTCATTCATGATAATCTTCTAATATTCTTAATTATTTGTATGCTACTTAGTGACGATCTCTTATTATTCACAATATTTGTAATGTATGATTTTGCTCCAGTTTCCTTTATCAGTCTAGCCACAGGTTTGTCAACTTTTCAAAGCATCAATTTGTATCTTCAATTTTCTCCATTAATTGTTTTCTATTTCATCAATATTTACTCTTATCCTTATTACTTAGCTCCTTATAATATTTTTATTTGATTTTTAGTTTTTTAAGGAGAAAGTTTATACAATTGATTTAAACCTTTTCCCCTTCCTACTATAAACATTGGGAGCTATAAAACCCTTTAGGAATTATATTAGATGGCCTCAAACTTTGATACACTGTGTTTTAATTTTCATTCCATTAAAAACATTTTCTAATTTTCCTTGTGATTGTTTCCTTGATCCATGAGTTATTTAAAAGTGTGGGGTTTTTTGGCTTCCAAATATCTGGAGGCTTTCCAGATACTTTCTCTCATTAATTTTCAAATTCGTTTGGTTGTGATTAGCTAACATACCCTGCATTTTTAATAATTTTAAATTTATTTAAACTTGTATTATGCCTCAGTATATTATCTTTCTTGATTAATGCTCCATAGGAGCTTGAATATACTGTTTATTCTGCAACTGTCAGGTATAATGTTCTATAAATACCAATTAGGTTGAATGGGTCTATAGGACTGTTCAAATCCTCTATATCCTTACTATATCACTTACTGAGAGAAGAATATTTAAATCTACATCTATAATTGTGGAATTGCTTATCCTTTCCTTTCTATCAGTTTGGCTTTCATGTATTTTGAAACACTGTTATTAGCTCTATATACATTTCAGAATGCTCTATCTTAATAAATTAACCACTTTATCATTATAAAATATTCCTCTTGATCTTTTATACTTCTTATCTTGAGAAATATTTTATATAATATTAACACAGACACTACAGGTTTCCTATTATTAGTACTTGCACAGTATAACTTTCTTTCATTCTTTAAATTTAACCTATCTGTAATCTTTATATTTAATGTGTACTTCTTCTGTATAACACATATTTCGGTTTTGCTTTTTTTTATCTAGTGTGAGAATCTCTGTTTTTTAGTTGAAATGTTTCCTTGATATTTAAAATGGTTATTTACATCATTGATTTTAAGTCTAATATCATGGGGATTTTTTTGTCCTGATGTTCCTAATTCCTTTGTTCCTAATTCCTCTTATCTTTGCTTCTCTGGTTTTCTCTTTATTAATTAAGAAATATTTAGCAACCTACCATCTTGGAATGTTTTATTAGCTATAACATTGTTTTGTAGTGGTTTCTCTAGGGTTTAAAATATATGCCTTTGTTATATCACATTCCACCTTCAGATAACATCACACCGCTTTAGTTAACATTATACCACTTCTCTTACTACTTTACAAAGTTCTGCTTTCAACCCTCTCATTCTTCTGTTATTCTGATGTTTTACTTCTTCACATATTATAAGCTTGTAAGTACCTTTTTTTATCATTTTTCTTTTCTTTTTTTATGGTTTTATTTATTTCTTCATAAGAGACACAGAGAGAGAGAGAGAGGCAGAGACACAGGCAGAGGAAGAATCAGGCTCCACGCAGGAAACCCAACGTAGGACTCGATTCCGGGTCTCCAGGATCACACCCTGAGCTGAAGGCGGCGCTAAACCATTGAACCACCCAGGCTGCCCCATTTTTTCTTTTACAGTCAAGTATCATTTAAATAAATTTTAAAATAAGGGGAAAACATTTATCCACTTACTTACTACTTTCATTACTCTTTTTTCCTTGATATACATCCAATTTCCATCTACTATCATTTACCTTCAACATGAAGAACTTTAACATCTCATGTAGTGTAGCTCTGTGGGGATAAATTCCTTTGACTTTTGTTTTTCAAAAAATGGTCATTAATAGCTCTCATTAGCCATAATTTCTGAAGAATATTTTCACTCTATATAAAATCCTACATTGTTTCTCCTTTCAGTTTCTTCTTTCAGTACTTTAATGTTGCCATTTCATTATCTTCTGGCTTGTATTTTTTTCTAATGGATAGAATCATTCTTATTATTATTTCCCTATATATAATTTGCTAGTTTTATCTGGCTGCTTTTAATATTTTCTCTTTATCAAATTTTTTAAGCAGTTTGAACTTAATGTGCTTGGATATGGTTTCACCTGAGTGCATCTTTCTGGTCTTTTTTTATATTCATAAACATATGCTCTATATTTTTTTATCAAATTTGGAATTTTTTTCAGCCCTAATATCTTCAAAGGTTTTCTTTCTGCCCCCAAATCTCTTCTTCCACTTCTGTTTTAACTCCAAATTAAACATAGGACCACTTACATATGGTCTGGTATAGTCTGACAAGTCACTGAAGCTCTACTCATTTGTTTTCAGCTATTCTTATTTTGGCTTCAGTTTATATAGTTTATTTTCCCTTTTCTACTAATTTAATAATATTTTGTTTGGCAGTGAATAATCTGCTATTAATGTTATCTGGTATTTTTTTCAGATATTATGTTTTTCATCTAGACATCCCATTAGGATCCCTTCACATCTTCCATTTCTCTAATGTAATTATTTTCCCTAATATATATATTTTATATATATATGTATATATATTTTCCTTTATATCCTTGAACATATTTTTTTCAAGATTTATTTATTTTAGAGAGAGAGAGCATGCACATGGTGGGAAGGGCAGAGGGACCTGGAGAATCCCACAAAGCCTCACCACTAAGCATGGAGCCCGATGTGGGGCATGCAGTACTGGATCTCACGACCCTGAGATCATAACAAAGTAGAAAGCAAGAGTCAGAGGCCTACCTGAGCCACCCAGGCACTCCTATATCCTTGAACATATTTATAATAAGTATTTTAAAGTCCTTATCTGATCATTCTATCATATCTATAATTTAGGGACAGGTTTCTGCTAAATGATTATTCTTTTAGTTATAGGACACATTTTTCTGCTTTTTCACATCTCTCATATATTTTAGCTGTATTATAGACATAATGGATGTTACACTGTTATGTGACTGGCTTTTCTTGTTTTCTTTAATAGGATATTGTTTTTTTGTTCTGAAGGCAGTACATTTACTTGTAGCGTTTAATCCTTTTAAGGCTTGCTTTTGTGATATATCAGAGTGATTCCAGAATATCATTTAGTCCAGGACTAAGTCAGTCTGGCTTCTGGAGCATGACCTTTTTAGGTTCTCTACTGGACATGGAGGGCATTCAACAAGGTCCTTCTGCTCTGACTGGACGGAACACGAATTGTACAAGCTTAGGTCAACTCACAACTCTCCAGTATTTCTTTCTCCAGCGGTTATTCCTTGCTGAGCTATATGGAATTTCACTCTGTACATGCACAGATTAGTATTTCACCAAAGAATTAAGTGTACCTTTATGCAGATTTCTGAACTTCCTTCCCTATATAATTCTTGTCCCCCTATACCTCTTCAACCCCACAAATTCCAATTTCTTCCTTAGCCCCAAACTCTGAACCTTGAATACTCCACTTAGTGATAACACTAGGCTCTATCTGGGCTCTTCCTTCCTGCACTACAGTCTGGAGAAGGGTTCTAGGCAAAAATTCACTGTCTTGTGGTAACACAAATGTCTCATTTATGGCATGGCTACCATATTTTGTCATTTAGATGAAATTTCCTAGACCAGCCTCACACAACTCATTTGCTTTTTCTGTGCTGTTGTAAAAGCTCTAGCCAGATGTTCTTCATCAAATACTGTCTTGTAAGCACTTTATAATGTAGAAAAGGCCATTTTATCTTTTTTGCATTTAGAGTTCTCACTATACTCTTCAGATAGCAGTTGGTTTGGGGATAAGAAGATGAGCTGGAGACAAGCCTTCCAGTAGGTAATTAATCACTTGTAATCAGCACTTATAGACATTCACAGAAGGTGAGAGAGTCAAGTGGAGAAAGAAGTGACTTCACCATCTTTGTAGGGTTATTACAAATCCTGCTAAGGTTACACTCATTAAAATTGCTATTAACTTTTCTTCCCCCATCAGGATAGTTAATTAATTCTTCCTCATATTTTAAGATGAAAGCAATTAAGGAGAAAAAAAATGAGAGTTAACATGTCCATACATAAGGCAAACTGATTCCTTTAGGAAGTTGTTTCTAGAAAAGCTTCAAAAAAAGACATATGAAAACAGAATTGTGATTACTCTGAGCTCCAGTTTAAAAGGCAGAAGTCGGGGATCCCTGGGTGGCGCAGTGGTTTGGCGCCTGCCTTTGGCCCAGGGCGCGATCCTGGAGACCCGGGATTGAATCCCACATCAGGCTCCCGGTGCATGGAGCCTGCTTCTCCCTCTGCCTGTGTCTCTGCCTCTCTCTCTCTCTCTCTGTGACTATCATAAATAAATAAAATTAAAAAAAAATAAATAAAAATAAAATAAATAAAAATAAAAGGCAGAAGTCAATAAACAATGGATATTTTATATATCCACCTCACCAATTTGGCCTGAATTTCTCTACTGTTTTATTTTCCTTACTACTGTTTTTCACTTATTAAATCTTAAAGTCTATATAATTCAAGGTAGACTTTTTAAGAAAAAGAACACAGAATTATAAATACATAATTGGTAGGACCTTCCCAGGACCCAGTAAGGGGCCGGTGAGATGATAAACCTACTCTTATTCAGATCTTCTTTAACAAACTGCATTTATTTTCAAACTTTTTCAATGTCTACAATGACATTTGTACTCCATTATACCTTTAGTGGTTCTATATTATCTATGATTAGTTTATCCTTCATACTTCCCATACTCTTCTGTAACATTTATGTAATCCAGATGAATGCTTAATCTTTGAGAGTAAAATAGCCAATATTTTTAAAGCATTTACAATGTGCTGGATAATCTTCTAACTTATTCCTGTATATTAACTCATTTAATACTGTTAACACTTTATGAAGTAGATACCATACTATATTTTCCACATCTTATAGATAGGAACATTGAAGCATAGGGAAGCACACAGCTCACTGAAATGGCAAAGCTGGCCTCCAAACCCAGATCCAGGCTCCAGAACCTGGGCTGTTAAACATTATGCTCTTCCCTTTGATTTGTGGGTGTGGAGTGTTGAAAAGACACATAAGATTTTGAGCAGTATACTAGGCCCCAAGGTATCAGGAATGTCTGAATCCAAGAACACCTAGTCAAATGCTGATTAGTAGATGCTGCACATTAAGAGCCCATGGGATCGGGATCCCTGGGTGGCGCAGCGGTTTAGCGCCTGCCTTTGGCCCAGGGCGCGATCCTGGAGACCCGGAATCAAATCCCACGTCGGGCTCCAATGCATGGAGCCTGCTTCTCCCTCTGCCTGTGTCTCTGCCTCTCTCTCTCTCTCTGTGTGACTATCATAAATAAATAAAAATTTAAAAAAAAACTTAAAAAAAAAGAGCCCATGGGATCAATAATGAGACTCCAGAGGACAAATCTGAGTATATTACACCTTTCTCTAACCAGGTAATACCTCGCCCTACTCTTATTATCAGATATAAGTTGGTATGGTGATGGGAAAAGGATGAACTAGAATGGACAGTGAAAGATGTAATGAGAAATTGCTTTGCATAAGCTATTGTGAATATTTACCTTTTTGAGCTTCACTTGAGATGTCCTTTTGTCTACTACCGGGACCCAGAATGATATCTCCTTCCAGGATCTGTATACGATGTCAAAAATTTTTCTTTAAGCAAACTAAATAGATCTCTGTCTTTATGACATTATCCTAGTGACTCCAGTAAGGCCAGGACAACTGATAAGTATAAGAAACAGTCTTCAGGGACGCCTGGGGGGCTCAGTGATTGAAGGTCTGCCTTCAGCTCAGGGCATGATCCTGGGGTCCTGGGATGGAATCCTGCATCGGGCTCCCGCAAGGAGCTTGCTTCTCCCTCTGCCTGTGTCTCTGCCTCTCTCTGTGTGTCTCTCATGAATAAACAAATAAAATATTTTATTAAAAAATGGTCTTCAGTATCAATAAAGTAAACAGATGCATATGACCAGAGCCTCTCTTCCTAATGTACTTAAATATCAAATATTACTAGTGGTAATTATATGATGGACACTATCTACAAAGTAAATATCTACACACAATCTTCAAGATTCAGATGCAATCAGTCTGAGGTGAAACCCTGACAATTATCTTTTTTAAAGCTTTTCTGTCATTTGACATCCTGCCTGAGTGGAGAAAGGTCTTAGGGGAGAAAGGGAAGTTCAACAGTGTAGGAAGTATTGGGGGCAAGGGAGAGAAGCGCAGAAAAATTCTCAGTCTAGTGAGGGAGGTGGGATGCAGATGACTCTTTGGTAGGAGAATTCAAGCTTAGACTGGAAAGATGAGAAAGGTTAAGGAGCCAAGAGGAAACAGGGTAAAGAAAACAGCACATTTGAGAGCCCTTAGGGCTGAAATAAGAATACCCAGCAGAAGCTAATTACAACTGGTGCTTTGATCCAAGGGCATGAGTGAGGCTGGAGGTGGCCAAAGGAGGCCCCTAGTGGGCAAGCTCAACAGAAGAGCGTTGCACACTCATGCCTCAGCCCACTTACAAAAGAACTCCGCTGCCTTTCCGTGATTCTGACCTAAGAGTGAGCAAGTTATACCAGACGCATGCTGGGGAATTTCCCCCTCAGGCTACTACCTATAGCCTCAGACGTTCCTCAGAAAAATGAGATCGGCCCAACTAACACTCTGTGCCTCCTGGCCCTAGTGAAAGCTCGCCTGCCTTTCCCCAGAAGATTCCAGCAACGTCATGAAGGGAAAAAAATAATCCCACTTAACACAGAGTTGTTCAAAATAATTTCTGTAAACTCATCCTATTTCTGCATTTACTTGATTTAAACTCCTTATATCATAATCATGTCCATATGGGAAGCCATTCTACAGGCAGAAATAGTCATTTTAAAATTAATTTTTAATTACACAAAGAATACATGAAAACGTTTTCTATATAATTAAAACATTAGACATAAATTTTCTTTAACCTCTTTTCCTATCTTAATTCTTTCCTCAGATGTAACCACTGTTAACCAATTTGCTGGGTGTTTTTCCAGACTCTTCTTATATGTATCCACAGAAAATATGCACCATTATTTTGTGGGTGTTTCTCTTAAAAATATACATGAATAGGGGCACCTGTGCGGTTCTGTCAGTTAAGCGTCTGGCTCTTGGTTTCAGTTCATGCCATGATCTCGGGGTCTGGGCTGGAGCCCCATGGCATCCAGCGCCATGCTCAGTGGGGAGTCTGTGTGGATTGTCTCTCCCTCTCTCCCTCTGCCCTTCCTCTTTCTCTCAAATGATAAACAAATAAATCTTTAAAATATATGTGTGTGTATGCATACACACACCCACACACGAATAACATCATTTTGGACTGCCATTTTTCTGATACAATTTCTTGGAGATTGAGCAATGCTTTATGCAAAATAAATACCCAGTAAAATAAATAATGAATAAATGCATGATAATTTCAAAGACTAATGATTTTAGGCCCCTCAGTGAAGGAGATCTAAGTGTAGATCTTAGCTTTACTTTTTATTCATACTTTGGGCAAATTTTAACTTCTTTAAAGCTATTTCTTTACCTTTAAAATGGAGTGAGTAGATTTATATCACAGGATTATTGTAGTAAAGCACCCGGAACAGTGTCTGCCCTAGAATAAAAGCTTGTTGACTTTATTTCTGCCTCATCGCCATTCACTTGTAATGCTTGTTTAACACTGCATTCCTCTCCTATTCAGGCAGGTGGGTGGGGGTCTAGGAGCAGTATCTTGCAAATGCCTCCTGAAAATGTCCACTGAGGTGTCCCGACCAGTGTGTCCAAAATCATGATCCATCTTCAACAGGCTTCCCTTCCTAAAAAAAACACATCTACTGAGTCACATGGTCTCCTCTTTGCACCTTGGTAACTCTTTCCACATGCTGGCCTCCTCTATCCATCTCTGCAGTTCAGATCTTCACTGTTGCTTTCCTGGATCAAAGTCCTAACCCTATGATGAATCTCTCAGTCTCCAACATCTTACATACTTAGTCCAAATCTTCGTTAGCCCTAATTACCAATAACTCTATCACCCAGGATAAGAGTCAGCATCCTGAGCCTGGAAATCAGGGTTTTTCACCAACTGGCCCCATGTGGTGTTTCCAAATCTGTATCTTCTTTCCCATATACCACTATCTCCACCTCTTTCTGTTGTTTCCTGTGCTTTCCACTCTTTGTATCTTTCCTCATGCTGCTCCCACTATCTCAAATACTCATACCCTCCTATATTTTATTCCATTAAGACAAAATACTATAGATAGAGTGAATTTAAAAAGTTTAAAGCCAAACATACCTCAGTTCAAATCCTCGAATCCTCAGGTCCAACCCCAATTAGGTATATGACATATCTTTTTAATTAATGTCTCTCTTTTTCACTTATTAAACAGAGATAATAATTGAAGCTACTTCACAGAATTAAGATAAATGTAGATAACAATTAAGCAAACAATACCTGCCAGGCAATCATCAGTTGTCACTATGCATATTATTTCAGCTCCACTTCAAACGCTATTGCTTCCATAAGTTCCTCCCTGATCCTGCAAGATACTTCTGAAAAGCAACAGTATTTCATTTGCACTCCTTTTAAGATATTTAAAACTTTATACTTTACTGTATAGTTTACACTTACTTTGATTACAAATTTTTTAACCCAAAACTGCAATGGGTTTTCCAAAGAATTTTTGTGTCTATGACAGCAGTATAAGAAAGTTTCAGAGAAGTAGTTTAGATATAGGAAATAGATGTTTCTAAAATATTTTGATCTATTACAGGGAATACGGTACAGACTATTTGAAATCAGAGGTATATTTTAAAAACTCAGAACATGAGGCCATTGTGTACATATGAATTCCAACTTCCTTAGTGATAGGGACTGGTTTCCTTTTTGAGCTCATCTACACCTCTCAACACAACATTCACAAAATTCATATGAATGAAGCCCTGTTTGTAGTAAAAGAATGAAATAAACAACAAAACACCTTAAATAAAATATTCTTTCCAATGCTAATTGTGTCTCTTCAAGTCCTCTACTTAATCAGAAAATAACATTACATTAGATAATGTTCACAAATTAGCCAGATGGAAAGGTTTATCGGCCTGGATTGGAGGAGAAATTAATTTTTACAAAGCTTCTCTGGTGACATAAATGATAATTTTGGTGATCTCAATGACTCTCTCTTTTTTAAAAAGATTTATTTATTCATGAGAGACACAGAGAGAGACAGAGACACAGGCAGAGGGAGAAGCAGGCTCCCTGTGGGGAGCCCGATGCAGGACTGGGTCCTAGGACCCAGGGATCATGACCTGAGCCAAAGGCAGATACTCAACCACTGAGCCACCCAAGTGCCCTCCCACCTTTGTTTTTTTTTTTTTTTTTTTGAAAGACTTTATCTCAGTGGCTCTTTATATTAATGATGATTCTAAATAGAGCATCAAAACCCCTAACTATGGGGAACAGCATTTTAAAGGAATGATTTGGTAAAACCTTCCATCTTAAGCCTTCTCAAATAAACAGACTTTCTTTATTTGACCAAGCAACACATTAGTACACCCAGGTTTGTTTCTTTCTTTTTTTAAGACAATTAGTCAGGTATGCCTGGGTGGCTCAGTGGTTGAGTGTCTGCCTTCAGCCCAGGGCATGATCCTGGGGTCCCGGGATCGAGTCCCACATCGGGCTCCCTGCATGGAGCCTACTTTTCTCTCTGCCTGTGTCTCTGCCTCTCTCTGTGTCTCTCATAAATAAATAAATTAAATCTTTAAAAACAGAAAATTAGTCAAAAGCCATAACAGAATTTTAAACGTTACCTTGGCTCTCTTTACTCATTGTACTTCCTTTTCATGAGCACTGAATAGAAAGCAATGCTCAGAATGTTCTGCTGCAGATAGATGTATCTTGTAACATTTCACTTTTTGGAAGCTGGAATCATAGAACAAGTATGTCTCTTGGAACAGGAAAAAAGAGCAGCTATAAATATTTGTGTGATAGCTTAACAACTGCTGAACAATGTGTGTGCCATGAGCTAATCAGAAGAATCCTTAGCAGTCAATATAAGCAGTAAATGTGTGTAATTTATATATACACACATATGTAATCTGTGTGTGCATGTCTGACTTCAGTATGCTCGCCTACACTGCTGTATAATATTCTCTACATTTATTATTACATAATTCATATCATAAAATTCAACAATGAATTACGTAAGCAAAGCCTATAAACTACTAGACGTTTTCTTGAAGAAATGCTTTAAAAAGTGAATCCTGAGAAAAGGGGTAGTCACCTTTAAGAAGTTGGAACTATGTTTCTACAGAGCCTTCACAGATAAAGAAGTGTTGGTAAGTACTTTTATTTTTTTAGGTCCTACCTTTCATGGGTAAGAAGCTGAGCAGAAACCGCAGGTCAAATACAAAAAAAGATTCTATTGAGTAAAACCACCACCACCACTACCACCACCACAGTAAAGCTGCCATGCTAGGAAGTGTAGTGCATGAGAAATTATAGTCATTCCACTCCAACCATATGACCTCACTCATATGTGGAATTTAAGAAAGGAAACAGATGAACATATGGGAAGGGTGGAAGGAAAAAAAGGAGAGAGGGAAATGAGCCATAAGAGACTCTTAACAATAGAGAACAAACTGAGGGCTGATGGAGGGAGGTGGGTGGGGATGGGCTAGATGGGTGATGGGGATTAAGGAGGGCACATTTTTGATGAGCACTGGGTGCTGTATGTAAGTGATGAGTTACTGAACTCTATTCCAGAAACCAATATTCTACTGTATGTTAACCAAGTAAAATTTAAATTAAAAAAAATTGTTCCACTCCATTTCTGACCCACAAAACAGTGATTACAGTAGAAGACAAAACTAGTTAGGACAACTCTCAAGATTCAAATTTTAAAAGATAACTATACTTTTGGCAAAGTCCCTTCTCTAGGACAGTCACAAATGGCAAAAGAAAAGTCAAAGGGTACTTTAATTCCAGGAACGGCAGAGCTTTGGTATAGATAGACCCAATGGTTAGATAAAGAAAGAATCACAGTTCAATATTTAAAGCAGAAATTGTACATATTAAGTGTTCATAACATGGAAGATTAATGTAAAAAGTGCAAAATTGTACTTAAGTTCTTATACTTTGATGAATATTACTAAAAATTGTGTATAAATGTTTCATATGTTAGAGATGAGTTCACTGTTATATTTTCATACAAAAAGTATAATTTCTGAGCTAAGAATAACTAGAAAATTACCTAATCTAATCCTCTCATTCTACAAATGATAAAAAAAAATAGATTTCCTGAATATTTAAATGTCTTATCCAACGTCACCCAGTTGGAGACAGGGTTGGAACCAATGCTTGCCTCTTACGTTTTAGTAGCACACTATTTAGCATTGAATGGTGTTGTGTACAGGCTTAGGCCCCAATCATTAGATATGTGATTTTGAGTAAGCCTCAGTTTCCTGAAAAAAAAGGTGATAACTATTTGCCTCATAACATCACAGTAATCTTCATAAAAGTGAGATATATGTTCTACACAGATACTTAAAGTAGCTGGTATATAATAAGTGTCCAACAAGTATTATTATATTAGTTATTAATATTGTGTTGAAATCTAAAACTCTGTCAAGCCTAAACAGGATATCTACCATTTCGACCAGCGTCTCTCAACCCAGCTTAATATAGGGATATCCTAGGAGCTTCCTTAGGAACACAGGTCTTACCCCATATATAATTTATCAGAAATTCTAGGGAAGTATCCTGGGATTATACTTTTAAATAAATTCTCTCCGAGAATTTTGATGCTGTAGAGCTGATAGTGGCTCACAGATCAGCATTTGGGAACCACTGGCAAGATTACAGGGATGTGATCCAGGAACACGTTTCTTTCCAAAGAGATCTATCCAAATGGATATCCAAGTGGAAAGCCCAGTGGTCTAGAAAGAAGTAAGAATTAAAAATAGCCCCATAAACCAAAATAAATAGTGACTGTCATAGCTATTATCAAAACAGCATAGGGAAATATCCAGAAATTCTGCAATGTTCAATTTCGTGCCACAAACATCATAAGGATCTTCATATAGCTCTGTAGTTAGTTTCCTAAATCCTGTCAACATCAAGGAGACACTCATCTCAGGGTCTTGGGACCCCAGGGATGTGGCATTAACCATTATTTGGTTCTTGTCTTGATCATAGAAGACATTCTTCCCAATATCAAAAAAGACATCCTGAAGCAGAACAGGAAGATCCTGGCTTCCAAGTTCTCAGGCACCAAAAATCCATACATTGGCAATTAACAGTTTAAAAACACAGAAGCAATACAAGCCATATTGCTAAATTCTAATTGAAGTAGAACATCTGTTCATGAAGAACTGAATTTGGAAGATACATTAAAAGAAACACAGATCTCTGTTATTAGCCGAAAGATGAATAATAAGAGTAACTCTGGACAAGGATGAAGCTCAAAAGTGGAGAAGGCATGGCTGGAAGATCATGAACAGAAGCTGCCCAAGAACACCACCTCACCACCCACAACAACCTGATTAGGAGGCACTAGCAGTCAACCACAACCTTGTAAAAAGGTACATTAGGAACACTAACTTGTAACAAAGTTTACGTATCTCCCTCTAAGGTAGGAGTCCACCCTTCCCAATGATATTTTTGTGATTTTTAATTAAAGTCTGTTTTAAAAGAACTCCAGCATGGGACGCCTGGGTGGCTCAGTGGTTGAGCACCTGCCTTTGGCCCAGAGCATGATCCTAGAGTCCCAGGATTGAGTCCCACATCAGGCTCCCTGCATGGAGCCTGCTTCTCCCTCTGCCTATGTCTCTGCCTCTCTCTCTCTCTCTCTCTCTCATGAATAAATAAATAAAATCTTAAAAAAAAAAAAGGAACTCCAGCATGTATTGTCAGGCATGAACCTGAACTAAGAAGATCCAAGAGCTGTCCCCAGTCACTAGACTGATGTGCTAAATGGGCTGATGAAGAAATAAGGACCCTGATGCCCAAACAGAACTATCCCTAACTTACTGAACAAGTCCTCATGTGATACCTTCTCCTAACCTCTTTCAGGCCCATGCCATGAAAATTTGATCATAGGAAATGAAGTTTTTAAACAGAAGGTTATATTTTACACTAAGACTATTCTAACTATGTGTCAAAATATTTGGAGGCAGGATATGTGAAAGAAGATGATATTGCTGTAGTATTACATACATCCAGCAAAAGGGATAAGCTTTTGGACTAGGGAAGGAAAGGTGGAGATATAAAGATGAAATTAAGAAATACTGAGGTAGAACAAGACAAGGTAGGCTACATTTATCCCCTTCTCCACGTTATGATGAGTGGGGAATTGGAAGAAAAGAAAGGGAAGGACAAGAAGGTCATACAGAGCAATACAGCCTTTTTCTTACCCAAGAAGCATGATTATAGAACATGCTCCTCAACATGTTATGCATGAAGAACAGGTCTACTTGTGCACATCACTTCCTGTACCCAAAGCAAGTACTATGCAAGGGGTGACGTGCAGATACGAGAAAGCCTCATGGGGACAATAAAAAGACACTTGAGCAAGTGACAAGCGACCAAGACCCTATTTCTAATTCTAATATAAATTACTGGATGACCTTTATAACTCAGACTACAGTTTTCATCATCTACTAAATTAAGTAGTTGAAATAGATCATCTTCGGGATCTGTAACACATGAATACAAATTAAAAACAGTTTAATGAAAGGCTGGTAACCAAAAGCTTAGAGTAACCAAGAAGGTAATATAAATAATATTAGCCAAGAGAATTATAGAGACTGTGGCAGACTGGAGGCGGCTTCTAATGAATGCCCCTTAATTCTGACCGATGGGACTATGGGCCCTATATTGTGAAGCTTTCTGATACTTTTGAAAGAAAATGTAAATATAGGTAACCTGAATATACCTATATATAAACTAAATAAGCCAAATTTGTAGTTAAAAACCTTCCACACACAAAAAAAAATCCACGCACATACACCTTCTCTGAGGGCAATTCCACTACACATTTCAGGAGAAAACAATACCATTTACACACAAACTCTTCCAGACTATTGGAGAAGATGGAATATTTGTAGCAATAACCATATAATTAAAGCTGACAAAAAATTAGAAGAAAACTAAAGACCAGTATCTCTCTTGAACACAGATATGAAATTTCTGAACAAAATTTTAGCAAATTGAATCCAGCAACATATAAAAATGAATATATATTATGACCAACTGAGGTTTATCCCAAGAATGTAAGCATTATATAGCATTTTGAATTTAATCATTATAATTTACCATATGAACAATCTAAAAAATAAAACCAGATGATTCAATATATACAGAGAAATCATTTGACAAAACCTAATATCCATTCTTAGAAAAATCTCCACACACTAGAAATTGAATTTTCTCAATCTGATAAAGGGCATCTATTACGATCTACAACCAACTTCACACTTAATATGAAAGATTGGATGTCTTCCTGCTAATATCAGGAAAAAGATAAGAATGCAGTTCTCACCATTTATACTCATTGAGCTGGAGGTACTAGCCTCTGCATTAACACAGAAAAATAAAGATAACCAGTTTGTAAAACAAGAAGTAAAACTGTCTATTCTACCAAACAGCACGATCATCTACACAGAAAATCCACTGGAACTTATACCAAAAAAAAAAAAAAAAAAACTAGTAATTAAGTTCAGCAAGGTTGCAGGATACAGGGCCAGTATACAAAAATAAAAGGTGTTTCTTTCTAACAGACATGAATGATCAGAAATTGAAATGGAAAAAAAAACACTTTAATAACATCAAAAAAATAAAACATTAGAGATAAATCAAGAAAAGTATATTATGCAAGACCTTTGGCAAAAACAGTGCTGAAATTTTAAAAGACCTAAATAAATGGAAAGATATAAAATGTTCACGGACTAGAAACTCTATTTTTAAAATGTTGGTTCTGTCTAAATTGATCTATAGATGTAATACAATCCCAATCAAGGTCCTGGCATTTCTGGTAGGATTTGACAAGCTGATTCTAAAAGTCACACAGAAATGCTAAGGACTAAGAATGATCAAAACAGTTTTGTGAAAGAACAAAGTTAAAGGATTTGTGCTACCTGATATGAAGACTTATTATAAACCCATACTAATCCAGACAATATGGTATTTATGTACAGATATAGACAAATATATCTGTGGAACAAGACAGAGTCTAGAAATAAAACCACACATATATTGACAACTGATTTTTTAATGATACATATATTATTCAATGAGACAAAGATAGTCTTTCAATAAATAGTGCTCGAATAACCACACATTAATATGCAAAAAAGTGAACTTCAATACATATCTCACACCATATATAAAGTTCAAATTAAAATGGATTTTAGATCTACACATAAAACCTAAAGCTATGAAGCTTCTAGAATAAAACATGGCAGAAATTCTTTAAGCAAAGACTTAAGAGATAAAAGTGTTATAATTTATCTTTGATAAAGAACAATCTATTAAAAAGTTATTAAATTGGGCTTCATCAAAATCAAAAACTTCTGCTTTTTGAAAGATGCTATTAAGAAAATGAAAAGACAAGCTACAAACAAGGATAAATTATCTGCAAATAATTTCCTGATGGACTTGTATTCAGAATATATAAATAACACTCAAAATTCAATGATGAGAAAACAATCCAGTTTTTTAAAGGGGCAAAAGAATATGACAAAGAAGGCAAATAGGCACAAGATGTTACACACTATTACTAGACATTAAGAAAATGCAAACTAAAACGACAAAGACACAGCCTTGCGCAACTCTTATAATGATTCAGTTGGAAAAACTCTTCCAACCCAAGTTTTGGTAGTTATGTGAAGGAACTTAAACTCTGACACACTGCTTGTAAGGATATAAAATGGTACAACCACTTGAAAAAATACTTTGGTAATTTATTAAAATGTTAAGCATATACCTATGTTATGACCCAGCTATTCCACTCCTAAATTGTTACCTGAAATCATGCCCTCACACAAAGACTTCTACACAAATGTTCAGAGCAGATTTATATAAAGTAACCAAAAATTGGCAACAACCCAAATTTCCATCAATGGGTGAATGGATAAAAAAATAATGTCATACATCAAAAACTACTCAACAACAAAAAGGAATAAACTATTCATACATGCAATAACTGGATGAAAATAACTGTGCTAAGTGAAATAAGCTGGACAAAATAATACAAATAGTATTATATGTATAGAAAATGACAAAAAATGCAAATTGATCCATAGTGATAGAAAGCAAATCTGTGATTACCAGGGGATGTGAAAAGGTACAGGGAGGAACATAAGAGAGATTTTGAAAGTATCATCAGGAGATAATAAAAATGAGTATAAACTAGTTAATTGAAAGACAAAAATATAAAAGAAAAAGGCACAAATGAGATATTAATAAAAATGATATAATTATGATTGGACTAAAATTTTTTCAAAGAAATTATGAAAAATATTTTATTATTCTATCAAATGTGAAAGTGTATAGAAATGGTCTAAAATTGACTCTAAAAGAAATTAAAAACATGTATTTAATGATTATGTTAAAGAAATGAAATCAGTACTTCCATAAATAGACACCGACATACACAGAGATACTTGGCCTATGAGTATTTAGAGGTAAATGCTGTCAAAATTTAAGAACAGATAACATTGATCTACACAAACCTTTCCAGAGAGTAGAAGAAAAAGGGAAACCCCACTCATTTTATAAGCTTAGTATGTAAAATATCAATATCAAATTCTGATGTCAGTATGAACAGAACAACACAAGTGAGGAGAATAAAAATTCACTTATGCTGTCATACTAAACACTACTAGCAAACCAAATTAGCAATTTTTTTAAGTCATATCCAAGCTTAATTTAACCCAGGAATTCAAGAATGCTAAGCAATAGTAGATCTAATAGCATAATTCAGGATATTAAAAACATTAAGGATGAAACGCCACGTCATAGTCTTAATAGCTGCAGCAAGGGAATTTGCCCCCCAAAAAAATCAACATTCACTCATAACTAAGCCACATAGAAATATGTACTCATCAAATTCTAAAACTCTTCTCAAATTAGAAATAGAAGGTAATGTCCTCTATCTAATAAAGGACACAGAAAATGTCACAATGCTAAAACTTTGAAATGTTTATTTTTTTAAACAACATCAGGAAGAAACAAGGATGTCCACCATCACTGCTTCTATTAATCACTCTATTTGATGTCTCTGCCAGTACAACATCAAAAGAAATGCATCTCACTTCAGTTACTGACTCATTTTTCTGCTCAGCTTTATCACAAACCTCTTTCTAAACTATGTTCTCTCTTTCCAATTTTTCTACTCATATTTTTTCTATATGGAAATAAACAAAAACCATCCAAATGAGACCGAGGAAAGGCGATTTATCCAGAGCTTGCTATAACAAAGGAGTCAGCCACCACCATGGGTCTCAGGCAGAGACTCGATGGCAGGAAGAGGAGTGGGAAAGCTTTATGGAAAAAAAGCAAAGGCTTCAAGTATGCCATGAGTGGAGGCTGCTGGCATGAGGAAGGGGCAGGATGTCCTCCTATATGACAGCTAGAGGTGCCTGTCTGGCTTCCTCTAATTGGCCTGAAGTTTAAAACAAACAAATAAATAAAAATTAGGGAAGCTGTCAGTTATTAACCAAGTCCTAGCCATTTGGCACTGCCATAGAGATAGTGGCCTGACTTTCTAAAATTCTGAGTTGGAGATAGTAGGTTGACTTCCTGGACTGCTTAGTGTAGACATTGGGTTGGCTTCCTGGGCTGTTTGCTGAAGATGTGGGTCAGAATTCTACTTTTATGTATTTTCTGACCATTATTCATTTATATATCCAGCCCCTCACCTAGAACTCACTCCAAATTCACACCTTTATCGCCATTACTGCCCTGAAACTGCTCTTGTCAGGGCTGCCGGTGATTAATTTTGCTAAAGCCAATGGTCAGTTTTTACTCTCATTTCACCTAATCTATCAGCAACATTTGAAAATTAACCCCTCCCTATTCCTGTGAGCAGTTTCTTCACATGGCTTCCAGAACAGCACACTTGGATTTTTCTTCTATCGTCTATATTTTTCCTTCTACGGTCTGTTTTGTTCACCTCTGTATCCCCAGGGTCCTAGACAATTTAGGCTTATAGGAGGTGCTCAATACATATTTGATTTTTTTAATTGATTAAGAATCATAAAAAGCGCCCCAGCTAGTCCTCAACTCAGTGTTTAGAAATGAGAAATATAAATCCTGAAGAGGTGTGATCTCTTGTCTCAACTCATACAATAGGTAAATAAAAGAAACAGAATTCTAACCCAGATGCCTGAGTTCAGTTCAATGCTGTTTCCAAATATAAAGGGCCACCTCTGATGCTTTGACTTCAACTTATTCTGATCTTCGAGTCTGATGAGATATATCTTATTAAAGTGGCACCTTATAAAAACTGTGTGAATAACCATGCAAATCATCCTTCATTTTTAGGGAAAAAAAAAATGCATTATGACCCACAAAAAGATAACATCTGGGTTTCTGAATCTAAGCATTTTATTAATTGGTATTTCCCAGTTGGGAAAATATATGTCTTAGCCTATCATGTTCATTTAAATTCACCCCTTTAAATATAGGAACCCTCTAAGAGAAGAGATGTCTTCCTCATGCATGTTTTCTTAGCACAGAAGTCTGTACCTGGCATATAGGAAGAGCTCGATAACTGCCTGATGAATAACTGAATGATGAATGAATGGATAATGATCTCTCTTAGATTAAAAGCTATTGTGAGAATGAAATTCCCTAATTAGAATTTAAAGTTTAACTGTGGAACCAACCGCTTCTGAATTTAGGAAATCAGAGTTTGTTAACTGGATCTATTCTCTTGTTCTGATCCCTTAGGCGACTTTTCACAAATCCTTGTCCTGCTCCTGGTCTTTGCTTTTACATTTAAAATAGTGGTCTGAAAAATAAAATAAAATAAAATAAAATAGTGGTCTGAATGTGCTTCTCTGTAATCGTAATTCTATTCAAGTGGTATTTTTCAAGTCCTTGCAAATCCTTAAGTGAAAGGGGACACATTCACCAAGAATTATTATTTTATAATAGTATAGAAGAGAAGGGTTCTTCAAATCAGTTTGCAAAAACAGCCATTTCAGCGGCTTCCTATCTCTGCCCCAGTTTTCTAAATCAGCCAATAATAATTATTCCCTATAAATCAGACCTCCCTGAAGTTTTCTTCTTCTTTACAGTTGCAGCAAGCTGGCTGCTTTTCCCTCATTACATTTTATGTCTGTGTTTTGTTTGCATAGTCCCCTCTCTTCCTACCATTGTAATTCTCACTGTGTCAGAAGATACTAAATTTATGGGTGGAAAAATGTTGGTTTCTAGCAGCTCTTAATAAAAAATGTATCTTAATTACAAAAAAAAAAAAAAAAGGAGGGGGTGAATTAAAAGTCAAAACACTCCACTCTTTGCAAGGACTGATCTACTTGCAAATTTTGACAAACTTAAACCACATCTTCTTTATCCATTCATCTTTCGTTGGACACCGAGGCTCCTTCCACAGTTTGGCTATGTATACAATGGAATATTACTCAGCTATTAGAAATGACAAATACCCACCATTTGCTTCAACGTGGATGGAACTGGAGGGTATTATGCTGAGTGAAGTAAGTCAGTCGGAGAAGGACAAACATTATATGTTCGCATTCATTTGGGGAATATAAATAATAGTGAAAGGGAAAATAAGGGAAGGGAGAAGAAATGTGTGGGAAATATCAGAAAGGGAGACAGAACGTAAAGACTGCTAACTCTGGGAAACGAACTAGGGGTGGTAGAAGGGGAGGAGGGCGGGGGGTGGGAGTGAATGGGTGACGGGCACTGGGTGTTATTCTGTATGTTAGTAAATTGAACACCAATAAAAAATAAAAATAAAAAAATAAAAAAAAAATTTTTGACAAACTACCTGTGAAGTGGTAAATTACCCTGAAGGGAACTCTATTTCCCATTTCCTGGCCACTCAGAGATCTACGTGCAGCAACACTCAGTAAGAGAACTCTTCCATATTATGGGAGAGAAGTTGTTCTATACATATGGTTAACATCCAGTAGGAAAAAAAAAAAAACAAGAAGATAGGAGAGCAAGGCGAAGTGCACCTTCTCAAAATACTGATCACCTCTCTAGACCTGAACCTTAAGATGCAGCCCTCTAATGTCATATAGAACTCGGGGATCAAAGAAAAAAACTAGTGACTGATTCCCCAAATGCACTATTTAAGCAGAGGGAATGGTTATATAAACATTTCTCTGAGAGATTAAATATCAATTAAACATTGGGAAACCTGATTTCTGGTCTAATCAATCCTCCCTTTTTTGCACAATCGCTGTATTTTGGACATATATTATTACGTTTATCACTCTGGCTTGACGTATGTATATCCTCTACCCCAATTAGGCTGAGAACACTTCAGAAGGTCCAAGAATTCATCATTTTGATCACAGAGACAGGTGTAAAAATAGCATGTTACTGATGCGTATGTGTTGGGTACGTGACTTTAAAGGGACCTTGCCAATGGTGACTCTTTAAAAGACAACCAAGGTAAAGACAAAATTGCTTTGACTTAGTTCTCAATTTCAATCCAGAACAGCACACTTGGATTACTAACTAGAATCACATGTTGCCTATGTGTCCTCTCCCATTTAAGCTACTTTTGTTGGCTCCACATGTTGCCTATGTGTCCTCTCCCATTTAAGCTACTTTTGTTGGCTCCACCCAACTGCTAAATCAGAACATGTTAGGAAGATAAATCAATGTGCTATTTTTTAAACTGATTAAAAAAGGAAATTATATTTTGGGTTCCAAAGCCCCCAACATCTAATTATGATATTGTGATGCTTATTCAACAAAACTAAACAGATTATTTTAAAGTGTTTTTACTGAGCTTCCACAAAACGTGAAAGGATAATCTGAGATTAAAGTGACAGTGTATTAATATCAAACAATTGTTTGAGGTGACGAAAAGAAAATTATAAAGATTCACTAGCAACAGTGCCATTAATAAATGAACAAAGATACGAAACTGATCAGCAGTAGCTGAATTATTGAGTCCCAGGCCCATCTGCTCCAGATTTCTGAGTCAAAAAATCAAAATTGCATGAACTGGTGAATATTCAATCTTCACAAACATCAGAGTCAAATTAAGGAAATTACCCAGCACACCAAATGCAGCTCAGCACATCATCAAACCATTAAAACAGCAACTTTATACCAAAAAAGAACCAAACACACCAGGATCTTGTACAAATGGAATAATAATAGCCAGATGGAACAATAAACTCTGATGGTAGGCAGCATGAGCCTTGGCACAGTGACTATATGTCATGTGGAAAATCAATAGGGGGTCATCACAGAATCATCAAAATGAGTCTCAGGAAATTCATCCTGAGCAAAGAGTAGAAGAAAGGCCTTGGATTTTCAGAAGTCAAGATGATCAGATGATACGGGTATAATAGAAACAGTAGGAATACTGAAGTGGGACAGAGCCAGACACTAGCAATAAATTTTCTATCTCTTAGGTGTGGCATTAAATTCTTAGTTCTTTTGTTTCTTCAAGAAAATGAGAGTCACAGCACTCATGAGCGTCACAGAGTTGCCAGGATGAAATATCAGATCCTAATCCTAATCTTGGACAAGTCGGAGCGCACTCTCCGGGAGATCCAGCCTGTAAGACATCGTTGGCTGTTTGAGAACACGTGAGAACTCCTGAACGGTGTCTGTCACTGTCAGTGACAGCTTTTCATTCATAGTATTACCCTCATTACAAAACCACCTGGATTCCTGGCTTCCAAGTTGCGCAACGTTCTGGATTTCAAAGTGGCTGCCTGTGACAGAGACCACACTACATGTTCAGATTTCAGATCACTCTTCCTCCTGGACACACAGGGGCAGGTTCCTGAAGCTCACAGACGTCTAGGTGGATGTCGCGGGACTGGGTTCGGGCCAAGACAGAGAGGGTATGCCACATCCAGGCCTGCTCTTACTGTCGCTTCTGGAAATGGTTTCACATCTTTCAGCGGCTCATTTTCCATCCTGCTACGTTAAACTCTCCACACTCCCTTAGTAATATTTTTTTGCAGATTCTATAACTTTCTGGTTATTTTTAATTATTAAAACATAGTCCAATACAGATTAAAATTTCAGCGTTCAAAACTTTGCCTGCCCCCTTTCCCAACACGAGCAGCTGCAGAGACGGTGGGAAGTGCTGCCCCTCCTAGCCCCCCCTCCACCCAGCTTCTCTAGGTAAACACTCGTGTTGGGGTCAAGGAGGTAAGGGTGGGGATGTGGGGTCTTCTACAATTACGGTCCACCTGTAACTTGTGAGGGTGAGTCCCTTGCTTCACTCTGGTTCTTTCACATTTTGTCTGATGTTTGTAACCTCCTCTGATGTTTTGGTCATCACATCAGCACACAACTTTCTTGACCACAGTATTTATCTTCCCTCCACCTCTCTCTCCTGTTCAATGCAGCAACTATCACTCTCATAATCTGGCCTGTTGGACAAGCCCCCTCTCTCCTCTTTAGGCTAGATGTCTCCTGGCAAGGCCTACTAGCCACCTGGGCAGTCCTCCTCGGCTGCTGGCTCTTCTCTAGCATCTGAATTCTCCTATGGAAAGCCCCATAGGATCCGTTAGGTCTGAACCCTCTGAGGGCAAAACAAATGGAATGTAGTACATCAGCCCTAAGTTCTTCTCAAACATACCTTATCATAGTCTTCGAAGCCTGTCAATCTATGTTGTATCAATGGTCTCCCACTTCCAGATTCCCACAGTGAAATCGGGTAACAGTCTGTACATTAGATTCACCGTGTGTTTTGGAACCAGCACCACAGTGGGTCACCCAAACGGGTATTTCGCCAAGGAACCAGGTGGCTCTTTCTTTCAGCACTCCTGATTCTTATGGGTGATTCTCTTGGAGCTCCTTCACTTGGCTCCTCTGCAGTCCCAGAGGATAGGGTTAAAAGCTTCTTTCTAAAAAACATGACTAACACCACCAGGTCAACCACTTGATGGTTCCAGCCCACACTCTAGTCCTCTTCTCATTCAGATTCCTGAGGGAGTGTAGGAAGATCGATCATTTCTTCCAATTCTCAAAAAAACCTTCAGGGAGGTATTTAGCTCAGCAATGGAAAGTTTCTTATGGCTCTCCTTAGAAAATGGGGCACGTGAAGCCTTTTGATTTCAGCTTTGACTTTGGTCTGATTCTGCTACAAAAGCAAAAAACTGATTCAAAACATCCCGTTAGCTTAGGGCCTCAATACCAAGTCATATGCAGCATTCTTAAAGCCAAATTTCCAAGAAAAGAACATTTTATCTCAAGTATTTTACCATAAATATCTGTTTTCCAAATTTTGAAGAGCTTTATCTGATCTTATGTCATCTCTCAACTAGACAATGAGCTGTGTAAAGGAGGGGATCATATTTTACCCATTACTATGTCCTTAGAAACTAGCAAATCCTCAACATTCAGTAGCTATTCAATAAACCCTGAATGAATGATTGAATGAATGAGAGCTCTTTTGAGCTCTCTGATTTCTTTATCTCTGCGGTAGCCCAGGTCATCTATGAAAGCAAACCTCATGGCAAGGACTAGGGGCTGATACTTGAAGAGGAGGTGCAAGACCTGAGTGGTAGAGGTCAGGAAATAAGAGGAAGCAAGGCAAAGAAAGATGTGGCACAGCGAGAGGCAGTGTGCTACCATGACAGCCACTGCTTCATGGTGAGCCACCGGGAGACCCTGCACATCTCTCAGCAGGCGTGCTTCTTCACCAGGCAGGTCTTCTCCAGGAATTTGGCAAAAAGAAAATCTACCTTGGAACAGTCACATAAGAGAGGAGAAGAAGGGTAAACTATCTCCAGAGGTTTCCCATTCCCCCAATGGAAGTCTACTTCCTGGGAGCTCTGGGATCTGTCATCTGATGCTCTGAAGGTAGCGCAGAAAGTCTGGTTCTATGCTCCGTGGTGTGGCATGCTATCTGTCTAGCGGGGAAGGGTGCCTCGGTATGGAAACATCTTGGAGGCTCAGGGCTTTTGGTCAGTCTCCCATCTGCATAGGGCACTTGGCCACAATGCTCGGAGACATGGGAGCTGCAGCACACCCCGGGAGGCACTCAGCAGCTTCAGAAAAAAAAGGAGGCATCAGTAAAAAGCGCACAGGTTTATATGTGATGCATTCACTTACTACATTTCCTCCTTTGAATTCACTGAGGAAAAAAAACAATCAAAATATTTTGTGACTTAGAGGTTTTCAGAACCGTACTTCAATTTGAAGATGGAGGGCTCTAAATTTGACTTAGTGGTACACCATTTTGTGCTGCCTATAACATGAGGATATATTTACCTTCTTCTGGCAGGAAATTAAGCTTTGCTAGTTGCCCACTCTGATTCTTGGAAGTTCTACTCACTCTGTGCTCAGAAACGGGAATGGAATTGCTTTTGATGAATTAAAGCTGCAATAACCTCTGCCTATTCCTGACCAAGCCAGGGCACACTCTGTCATTCTTTGATTGCTGCAGAGATCTCCAACCTGCCATGTCCTTTGAAGACATCCTCTTGTCCAAGTTTCATTTCTCATTTGAGGGGTGGGAATGCCAGGGGCCTCCTGCACCATAGTTCGGAGGGGAGGCAGCAGAGCGTATAAACCAAACCCAGAGTGGACAAAAGAAAGAGGGCAATACTGAAAACATGTAGAGCCTGGGTGGTTCTCTCATTCATCTTTGGCTGATGGAAGAAGGTCTGCTGCTAAGTGAAGGATGGGCCCGCAGTAATGAAGCTGTCTGCGGCATTGAGAGCTGCTTGGCCATGGCACAGAGTTCAGAATTACTGCAACCGCCTGGGTGTCAGAAGCCATCAATTGTCCCAGACTCACCTGCTGGGCTCAAAGCCATGGACCATGGGGCTAAAACATCATCATTCTCCCAGATGAGACCCACACTTACTTCTTCATCAACAGTGTCCCACCCCTCCTCCCACCAAACATTTCCATTGATCAAGTCCTGTTATTTCTCCAGGTACAAAGTCATGGAACATAGAGTAGCATCATCATTCTTCCTTACCGTTCACATCCACCGAGGAGTTATTTCCTTCTCTTACACATGAGTTACTGTCCAACAGCCCAGATATTTGCCTTCTATATGGCCTGCATGCAGAGTGAAGGGTTCAGAAAGTCCAGGAAGCTTTATTCTGAGCTAAGCACTCACTTCCGTCACTTGGTCAAAAAGTCTTTCCCGTATATCCACATCCACAAAATCCTCTCTAGCCATAGACCATACATTGAAAGAGCACCTAGTCTTTGAATTGGAGACCACCTTAGAGCTCATCCAACTCCAGTCATCTATGCTTATCAGAGCTCCAGTGTGATGACAATCATCCTGTTTTTGAACTCTTCTAGTGAAGTAAGGTGAAGACAATCCCAAAACTGTGACTTCATTGATGGAAACTGCTAATTGCTATAGATTTTCAAAAATAGTGACCTAGCATCTGCTTCCTTATAACTTTCACCCATTAGGCCATAAAACATAGGCTGAATTATCCATTAATAAAGCTGGCCTTTCAACAATGCAGGGATTAAGGGCACCAACCCGCCAGGCTGTCAAAAATCCATGTATAATTTTTTACTCCCCTAAAATTTACTACTAATAGCCTATTCTTACTAGAAATCTTACCAATAACAGTCTGAGTCACACATTTTGTATGTTATGTGTATTAAATACTATAATCTTATAATAAAATAGGCTAGAGAAAAGAAATTGTTATTAAGAACATAAGGAAGACAAAATACATTCACAGTACTGTACTGTTTATTTTAAAAATCCACATTTAAGTGGACCTGCCTAACTCAAACCCCTGTTGCTCAAGGGTCACCTGTGTAACAGGCATACATTAGAGAATACGGCCATCACTTCCCTTATGAGGACACCTCTCCTGTGGTCTAGCCCCAATCCCTTCTCAATTCCCATAAAAATATAGTTTCCATAAACATTTTCTTCCAAATTCTCCAGCATTATCCTTTTTAAACATTATATATGGGACTGTACCCAATATTTCAGCCATGATCTCATTAGTGAGACATCAGTGGGATCTTTGCCTTCATGTACCTCTTCCTTTTATTTCAATAAATACTATCCCAAAATCACATTAAATATATAATATACTAAAAGCTCCATCATAATTTGACTCACAATAAGCTTATCAACTAAAGCTTTGGCAAGATCTCTAACAAATTCTTTATTTTAAGCTATGCCTTCTCCTAATCTGTAATTCAGTTGATTTTTTTTAACCTAACTATAGTATTTTGTATTTACTCCCAATTAAATTATATTTGGTTTATCATTTTAACTTGTTCCTCTCTCTGTGGATTCTGACTCTCATCCAGCATACTGACTTTCCCTTCTGGCTTCCTATATAACTCCAAAATGTAATCCATGAGTTATATGTTATTCCAGTCATTGATAGAAACCTAGAAAGTAGTAGTCTGAACCTAGAAATACCTCATAAAGAAATAATTCAAAGCTGACACTAACATTTGAGTATATATTTGATCACTTATGAATCCAGGTAATTCACATTTAGCCATCTTCATTTTAATCCATTAAATACTTTGTTAGTGTCTATGTCTACTATGTGCCAAGAAATACAAACATCATAGAGTCTATTCTCTACCCTTAAAAGGTTCATAGTCTAGTTGGGGAATAATCACACAGGCAATACAGCAGTTCTCTATGATGGGTGCTATCATAAGAGTGGACTTGGAGTTCAAGAGGAGCTCAAAAAAAGAGTACGGGACTATACCGTACTGAGGCTGCTGAGGAAAGCTTAAACCAAAATTGAGACTTTTTTCCTTGCCTCTCCCAAATTTGTCTAAATTAAATCTCAAGAAAGTGAAAAAGTAGAGCTTCCTAACTGCAAGGGTATTTAGGTCTACCCAAGTGCAGGTCCATCTACACAACAAGCTTCTCTCTAGGTTCTCGGTTTCCTATCCTCCAACTCTGAGGCTTGTCTTAGGTCCCAAAGGAGGAGTTGCCTACATGGGATGATGTATACATGACACGATCAGGCATCATTCATGCCAGGCTATCAGTGGCTGTTGAAGGAAGATCATAAAGGTCTATGGGAAGGTCAGGTGGCAGCAAAATGCTATGTGGCAGGTGTGACAGAGTGCTCACTAGCTCTGTCCTCTTTATTCCAGGCTTCTACTCTTTAGTATCTAGTCTCTACGGGGGAAGGTTTTACCTTTATACATCAAAGTATTCTTACAACCCTTTTTTTTTTAAGATTTTATTTACTTATTCATGAGAGACACAGGCTGAGGCAGAGGGAGAAGCAGACTCTCTGAGGGGAGCCCAATGCGGGACTCAATCCCAGGACCCTGGGATCATGATCTGAGCCAAAGGCAGACTCAACCACTGAGCTTCCCAGGTGCCCTCTTATAAACCTTTTTTTTAGCCAACGGTCCTTCTGTTTCCCTAAAGACTTAAACTTTTCAAATCCAAATCCAACAACAAACTATTTTTTCTGCTGCTTTTTTGATGTGTCATCACTTACTTAAAGTGATGTTGCAGACAGCCTAGCTGACTCAAGGAGAGCCAACATTGGAAGAAAAAAAGGAAATGTTGGTTAGTATTCCAGAAGTATTATCCTGCCTTGGATGAGTGGGCAATCATCAACAGATGAGGAGAGAAAGAGCTTCTAAACAGAGAGTACAGCATATGCAGAATGTACAAGAAAACACAGCTTATGGGAGATTTGTGCAATATCTTACTAAAATGCGGGTATTTTTTTATCTAGTCCATTTCCCTAATCAAATCATTCAATGACAAGACTGAACAAAGGAAATCAGATTAGTCTAGCTAGACTTTGTTATTTGGAACTCATTGTTTTCAATAATTTCATCGTCCTTTCCAGAGCACTCACAATTCATCTCTAAATACTTTGTTCCTGAATTTGACCGGAGATTGATGTCACATTCATTGATGTGTTCTTTTCAGAACTCATCTTTTTCTCCTTTTTGAAAAACTGGTGATTTAACCATTTTGATCATCCAGCACCTTTTTCATTCCTGGAAACTCTACAGAAAATAATAATAATAATAATAATAATATGGAAATTTTAACACATTCCTTAGGCACTTACTATGTTGCAGGCACAGTCCTAAATGTTCGCATGTATTAAATTCCAGGTTGGTAATAATGCCTTTCTGCTCTTTCCAACTTGAAGATCATTTCCTTAATGTAGAAAACAGAAGCAAAATAGACATTGAATCACTACCTTCCTTTCATCAGTCAGCCATATACCAAGCAGTGACCCCATCCCTTCCTTGTTCTTTTTGCTTTAAATATGGATAAATGAAACCATCTGTTTTCTGTAATAAACATTTCACTAGCTGCACTGATTCTTCATACTTTTCTCAATATTACCCTTGCAAGTTTATTCTATTCTTTGATATCTATTCTTAAAATGCATATTTCTGACTTCCACAAATAAAGTCTTTTCCAAAGTCTGAACCTAGATGTCCATTACTAGAAGGAAATGGTTTGATTAATTATGGCGCATTCATGACATAAAGTCATTTGCAACCATTTAAAAAAATGAAATAGCTCTCTGTCCTGACATGGGAAAATATCTATGGTATTTTGTTTGATGAGGAAAACAAGTCAGAAAACAAAACATGTTCAATCCTGTTTGAGTTCTTTAAATGATGTACAAGTAACCTCTACTTTTCAAAAGTTTGAGTTATACCACTTGGCTTTTACAATAAACCTACATTAGTACCCATTTTTGCTAACCAAAAGGAATCAGAAGAGGATTTTCACTTTTATGGAGAAAGGTGGAAAGTGACAATAGCAGTCAGTGTCTGTTTTTGCAGCAAACCACTGTGGAGCCAGCACACACCCCAAGCAGCAAGAATGGCTCCACTCAGGTCCTTCCTAGGGAACTACAACTCAGCCTCTCAGTATCAGACACCAGAGTTTTGAACTGTGTTTATGAGCATCTGTGCTTTATCTTGATTTATTTTGTGTATTCATTAGCAAGATGAATCCTAAGGTATCAGAAAAGCCTCAAAGAGATTATTTTTTGGGGAACACTCAAAAATATTTCCATGTAAATTAATGGCAATTGCTTCTTTGCTTTACATCATTTTGGCTTGCAGAAGGTTTTATAGGAACACTCTACTTTGGGATAGTGGGAGAAACCTGTATTATTAGGGATAGTATTTTACAAACATTACACCATTAAATTACAAATTTCCACCTTAAAACACTGACCTCTTGCAGCCTTGAACAGTCAAGATGAGGCCATTTGTGAGGTTCCTCCTGCCAGTATAGGAGAAGGTGAGTACTTAAATTTTTTAGTAAAATACTAGGGTTGAAAGCCAGACTTGATGGATTATTCACCAGAGAGTGTTTCATGAAAGGAAGGCCCAGACAGGATGAAGGAAGGGACAATTCTAATGATACTGGACTAAGGAATTATAAGAGCCAGAGGTCAACTGAACTGCTAGAAAAGAGAGCTCAGACAGCTGGGTTCAAGTTTTCATCCAAAAGCTTGAGTCTGAAGAAGAAAAGATGACTTCTAAAAGTCAAAGGGAAACACCAGGTTTAAGGGATTCCTCCCATGCTCCCCATTTTGGATTCGGTGAGAGGACCACTATACGGGGGACCTTGAGTCACTCTGTTAGGGTCAACATAATCAAGAGGGAGTAATATAGTGGGAGAAAGGGGAGGGGAGGGAGAGAGATACAGGAGCAGGGCCAAGAAGGGTGGGAGGGAGATCTAGTTTAAACTCCTTAGGGCACCCTGGGTGGCTTAGAGGTTTAACGTCAGCTTCAGCCCAGGGCCTGATCCTGGAGACCCAGGATCAAGTCCCGTGTCAGGCTTCCTACATAGACCCTGCTTCTCCCTCTGCCTGTGTCTCTGCCTCTCCCTCTCTCTCTCTGTGTCTCTCATAAATAAATAAAGTCTTTAAAAAAAAAACAAAAAACTCCTGGGTCTCCCATTGTTCTCATGATGCAAGGACACTCCAAATGGAGGCTGGTCTCATGAGCCTGCCATGGGGTCTACTATGAAGAAGAGTAACATAACTCTACAACCAAGGCTTGCCTCAGGGTCTTGACAGAGGATTTGGCAGAGATGTGGAAGTGTCAATGGCATGTTCCACAGCCAGGAAGACACTGAGCTGGACAAAGCAACTGCTTGGCCTGAAAAGACTAGATCATGAGTTACATGAGCCACCAATTTTAGAAACAGGAGGACAAGTGACTTTCATTCAAAACCCAGAAAAAGCATTTGAAAGACTATCCATTTCCTGCCTGTGAGGTCAACTAAATCACTTTCCTCCTCTTATCCCATTTTAGGGAGGACAGATAACCTTCTCACCCATTTGTCTCTGGATGGGGTGACCAACCTTCCCGGTTTGCCTGATGTATGTGAGTGGTGAGGTGTTCACACACAAGCAACAAGCAGTGCTCTGGCATGAGGTGGGTTCCTCCAATTCTGACACTACCTACCCAAAGATGGCATCAGATTGCATAGGGGAAGGATTCGGTCTTAGAAGATGGCACCCAACCCAAATAGATACCGGTTGCAAACCCAAGTTGTTCCCTGTGCTTCTGACCAACTGGCTACAAACTGAAGGTCCAACAACACCCTCCAATTCAGATGCCAATTACAAGTCCAGGCTGTCACCTGTACTTAAAACCTACTAACTATAAATCAGAAGCTCCCAAGACCCCCTCCTCAGGTTCAACGCTTTGCTGGAGTGGCTCACAGAACTCAGAGAAATATTTTACTTACTACATTACTGATTTATTATAAAAAGACAGAGCTAAGAGCAGCCAGATGAAAGAGATGCACAAGGCAAGGTATGGGGAAAAGGTGCAGAGCTTCTGCTTGGCTTCTCGAAACACGCCACACTTCCAGCATTTCCCGTGTTCACCAACCAGGAAGCTCTCTGAACTTTGTCCTTTGGGTTTTTATGGAGGCTTCTAATAAAGAGTCTCTAATGGAGAATCACAAATGATTTAAATCATTGGCCACTGGCAACTGTTTCAGCCTCCAGTCCCTCTCCTCTCACCAGAGGTATTGAAAATGCCAACACTCTAATCAAGTGGCTGGTTCCCCTGAAAACCAGCCCCCACTGGCAGGTAACCTAAGGGCTTTCCAAAAGTCATCTCATTACCATAACAAAAGATACTCAATCGCTCTTAAGGCAGAAAATTCCAAAGGTTTTCTTAGCTCTGTGCCAAGAACTGGTCAAAGACCAAATACACATTTCTTATTATAAATCACAATATCATACCCACATATCCAGAAACTTCGCAGTCCTGGGAAAACTGAAATGATTGATTACCCTGCTATATAAGTAACTATATGTTCATGTATATGTATGGAGAACAGGTCTGCAACAATACACACTAAAATGTTAGCTGCATTGCCTCTCCGTAGATGAATAGAGTGTATGTTGGGGTGCAGAAGCTGAAGAGAAATTTATACAGTAATATATATTCCTTTTGTGACAAATTAAATCCAAACACAGAGATGCCCATGAAGTCACACTACCAGTACTTTCTTTTTCAAAGGAATAATATGTAACCTCAATGCTGGCTTTTTCTCTTTTCTAGACTCCCCTGTTGCTCTTAACCATCTTTTATCTGGACTATTTGAAATATATCCCCCTCCTACAACCCAAGATGAATACCTGACTTGGATCACCTTTTGCTTTCATCACTATTAGAAATACTGTTGTTAATTTTCCTCGTTGTCCTCCACTTCTACTTCCATTCTCTTGACTAGAAAGAAGTCTAAAATTAGACTTATTCCCTTCATTGTTTTATATTTCCAGAGATGAAATCCCCAACAGGACAAGTCAAGGATTCACCAGATATTAGTGAAACCATGTTAATGGCAAACATGTTGAAAGAAACCACAAAGAAAAATGTGAAAATTCTAAAATTCCTTATGGCCTAAAAGAACACTTCTGAAATCACAAGCAAGGCTCAAACTTGAGGAAAAAATTATTAAAAAATACTAATATGTTCCATAATAATGGGAATATAGAACTGTTCTCAAGAAATCTAGATTCTAGTCTCAGATATGCTGTTTAATGTCTATGTGACCTCAAACAAACTGCTTAACTTCTCTGGAATTCATATTCTTCATCTAGAAAGACCTTCATATTTCTGAAATATTCAGAGTATCTTTGTTAAAAATCTCATGAGATCACATAAAAACACTTTGGAAATGATATTTTCATATAAGACATTATTAGTATCACGTTACTGAGTATATGCCTTCCTCCTTTCCTTAAGCCATCAAATACTCAATAATAAGTTCTAATATTCTAATGAATATATTCTTTTGGGTCTATAAGGTGACTGCTTTTCCCCAAGGGATCATCATTATGACATTATAAACTCCAATCTAGAAAAACAAATCTTGTTCTTCAATATAATCTATGTTACCAGGAGTTATGAGCTCAATGTTTGTGTCCCTCCGAAATTCAAATGTTGAAACCCTACCCCTCAATGTGATAGTATTTAGAGGCAGGACCTCTATGAGGTAATAAGGATTATATAAAGTCAGGAAGGTGGAACCCTCATGAATGGGATTAATGTCCTTATAAAAGCCACTAGAAAACTTGTTTCCCCTATGTACTTTCCACCATGGGAGGAGACAAGAAGCTGATCGTAGACTTTCAGCCTCTGTGAAAAATACATTTCTGTTGTTTATAAGCCACCCAGGCTGGGGTGTTTTGTTACAGCAGCCCAGATGTACTAAGACACAAGGGGAACATATCCTATAGCCTTTCTTCTCTTCCAAAGCTGTGACCTAGCTAGGACTAAGAATGCTGAATCCACCCAAGGTCTTTAGTTTTCCAGCCAAAGCCTTGCCATATATATATAAAATATATACATCCCAGTGTTTTTTAGTGACAGCTTACCACCACATGGATCAGAACCAAAGGTTGTGAACTTGTTGAGTTTGACTACTCTCTGTAGGTCTTTCTGACTTCAACAACTATATTCAAACAACCTAGCCCCCCCCCCCTTCTTTTCTCCTGTCTTCCTTCCCTCCCTCCTACATTCATGCAGATAAACACCATCAAGGATAATTCTGGCTTAGTGCTCTTTTAGGAAGCATAAGGAGAAAAAAAAAAAACACTGAGGAAGCAGCCAGATCCCAACATTAGACTTCAGGAGATTTAGCATCATTCATAGAAAGTCATACCGTTCCCTGAAAAAACCTGGAAAATTCTTGAACATCTAGCTTTCCTTAAAGTTCAGGGCTGAATTCATAACCAGGCCACATCATGAACCTGTTAGCATCTACCTGGATCACAGGTTCACTTCTTACAAAGTATCTAGGAGGCAGACAAGGGTTCACTTTCCAAACACAAGCCAACAATAAGATAATATAGCTACTACAGGAATTAAACGAGTAGATTTAGAAATAATGTGTTTACCAACTTAGAGAGGATTAAATCAAATCATAAGAGTAATTACCACATCCAGGGATTAATCACACCCACGGGTTTACATGCCCTATCTTCAATCCCCCTTTGTTTTGTAATGTTTTATAACACATGATCTAACCCCAAGGTGCAAATGAGATAACAGCTACACGCTAAACATCATAATTAAAATAATAATAATAGCTAGTATTTATTGACCAGTCCCCATGTACCACTATTGGGGGGCAGGGGGCGGCTAGCAAGAATCTAGCCATATGTAAATTGAAAGCAGCTCCTCATCAAAAGCCAACCATGTAAAAGTACACTATAAAAACTGTATCAATTAAATTTCTCAACAATCCTGTAAGAGGAATTATGATTATATAAATCAAACAGAGGTTAGATAATCCACCCTTAATTGGTTATTATTCCTCATTTTCTGGAGAAGCAAAATAAGATTTGTACAAGTAATTTGCTCAGGATTTATTATTAAGTGAGTAGCAAAACAGAATTTCACAGCCAGGTTGTGGGGACTTTGAACCACAACACCTAACCACTCTCAGATTTTGTAAAATGGGGCATGGCATAAGAAGGGGTAGCAAGTCTTCTATTTTTAAGCAGTCATGAAATCAAGACCAAAACTGGACATGCCCAAGGATGTCCATAACCCCACATACTGTCAACTCATGTTGATCAGCAATAGCACTGACAAGATGAGCAAAGGAAAAGACTCATATTATTTATATAATAGTATTATGCCATACAATACATAATTTGATTAAATGAGCTATAGGATATGATTATCTAGCACATACCAACTATTACACATTATATGTCAGTATGGAAACTCAGCCAAGGAGTGTGGTATGCAAGGCTCACAGATGGCTATCTCAGGCCCTTCTGTCTTCAGCCAGAAGACAGACCAAATAGAACTGGAAGTTAGGCTTTCATCTTTTCCATGATTACCGAGCAACAAAGGTGTCACATAAGTATGATAAGCCAATCTGAGTGAACTCGTATTATATACGTGGCTTAAATGTGCTTAATTTAAGTGAGAGATACAAACACAATAAATGTGCTAATCAACCACTTCCCAGGACTGACGTTTGGGGAAAGACTAAACAAACATGAATAAAATAGCCAAACACACATAAAACTGCAAACACTGTAGTCATGGCAGAGACACAACAACTTCCTAGCATCTGGGCCAGCACCAGGGGGTTGGGCTTTACCAAGTTTGGCGGGGAAATAGCGCATCCCTTTGGAGAACTCCTCCACCTTGCTCATCAGTATTGCTTTCAACCAGCTTCCGCAAACTTCTTTTTAGTCAACATTTTAACAGCTCTTTCTTCAACATTTCATCATTAATTAGAAAGAGTTGTGAGAGAAGAACTTGGTAAACTTATTAACTTTTTCCTGCTTTGACATTTCAGTTCATTGGATAATTTTTTAAGTGGTAATGTGATTCCCGACAAAAGCAGCACAGGTGAGCAAATGAAAACAACTCTGAATGGCCCGTGATTTGCATGGAAGAAGGAGTTTCTGTGGCAGGGGGGAGGAGCAGAGAGTGGGGAAGCTGAGGCCATCTGGAATCAAATACACCGAACCACAGGCTTATCTTGAGTCATAATACCAGAGGGGGAGTTGGAGCAAGATAGTATTTCCTCAGTTTCTCCATCAACCAAGAAGATACGAACAGACTAAGATGATAAACCTAATACAGAAATAGCATCCCTTTCCCAGACTGGCCCAGCCTGCTCACCTAGTGTCAGCAACTACCACCACCCTATGTTACAGGTACCATAAAAATGTCCCGATCTGTCATACTCTCTCACCTCCATTTCCTCACATGGGCTGTTATCTCCCTGGATACCTTTATCCACATTTTTATCCAGAAAATTCTAACTCACCTTTTGACCCCAGGCTCAACTACTATTTCCTCTATTCCAAAAGTCTCTTATTTTTTTTAAGATTTTATTTTTTTACTCATGAGTGACACAGAGAGAGAGAGAGAGAGAGAGGCAGAGACACAGGCAGAGGAAGAAGCAGTCTCCATGCAGGGAGCCCGATGTGGGACTTGATCCCGGGACTCCAGGACCAAGCCCTGGGCCAAAGGCAGACGCTCAACCACTAAGCCATCCAGGGATCTCCCCAAAAGTCTCTTCTGCACTTTCATCGGTCCTTGTACCTACATCTCTTCTAGCATTCACCATACAACACTACATAGGATTGCAGGCCTCTGGATTCAGATGGCACACAGATGGCACACAGACACAATCAAAGATAATTTTATCTGAATGTTTGGCTTAAAACCACATACAGAAAGGCATTGAAAAAGCAGCCAAATCCTTATCCAAGACTTCTGGGAATTTCACATCATTCACAGAAACTGTGCATTCCGCAAAGAGAAGAGGAGAACTGACATTTGTTCATCTGTTAAATGTGTTCAAGTACGAAGACAAAGCCTCATTCATCTTGTACACTCAGCACTAGACCTGGCACTTTGTATACTCAAGGTGTTCAACGAGTATAGACCGGATGAACTTTTGGAGATCAAGTTAAAGGCCATGATGTTCCTCTGATCTATGCTCTGATAGTCTTCCCCAAAAAGCTGATGTTGAAGCAAATTGATTGTTGACACGCCTTGGGTCATTGTTGAATAACTGGAAATACTTTGCTAAAGTTTTATAAGGTAGGACAGAACACCACTGAGAAATCACATGCCATTTCCCAGAAGCAAACTGATACTCACTGAGCAGTGAACTTTTTAGACTCAGTTTTGTAGAGATAAGACTCTTTAGTTCTTAAAAGAAAGTAATTGTTCTCATGACTTTTTTTTTAATAGAATTTGATCTATTAAAGCTGAACAAGAGCTGTTGGCTTTGGAATGAGTAGATATATGTAATTCCCAGCAATGTCATTATATCGTCCCTTAAAGTGGATGACCAAGAGACAGAGCTTGAGTTATTATGCAGGCAGCAGGAAATAGTGAAAGTGATAGATTTCTTCATCTTCAGTGATAATAATAATGATGATGATCATGTCCTGGATTCCATCCCACAGAATGGCAAATGGATTTCTAGGGTCCTCTCTAAAGAATTTGAGGTTGAAGCAGAAAAGTGAAATATGATGCTATCTGAATGATAGTTGGAGAAATATTACTTAGGACAAAAGCATTAGTAAAAAGACCAATTTCCTAGGCCCTTGTTTTTCTCTTGCAAGTTGATCCTGCTCTTTGGTGGCAGGAAATCTTTGAGTTATTTATGAGAATTCATGCTTTCCTATCTCCAGGCTTTAAGTTACTCCATGGTCGCCCCCTGCCTACCTTCACTTGCAAATAAAGAGAAGGAAATTAGCTCTGTGCTTGGACTCCATGAACACGTCCACAAAAAAGGAACAGCTCAGTTTGGTTACTGTCCTTTTCCTTCAGAGAATAGACTCATGTGGTTTCTAAACAGTTAACTATGACTTGAGTAATGCTATATACTAAAATTTTTAAGTGTTTTTCCAAAAAAGATACTATAGTGCTGTCTTCCTTTTGTTGCCAAACACTGACTGTCTTCTCTACAGTGTACCCTTATTCACAACTTTCTCCCCAGAGCGGTGAAAAGAAGACCCGTCAGGACTTGAATTAGCTGCCAGAAATCCCCAGTTGTAGTCAAGTCCTACTAACCAGCTAGTAAGTCCTTTAAAATATCACTTTCAAGTCTCATGGAGCCATTGTTTAATTTGATCCTCCCAATAGCCTTAAGAGCCAGGATGACTACAACTGCCATTTAAGGGATGAAGAAATGTCAGCTGCAAGAGATTATGTATGTGGGGAAAGGCTTAAAACTCTGGGATTTGTAATGTCACTGGGGTGAGCAAGAATCATTGTCTACCTTAGGGGGCAGAGGTCTGTGATCACCCTGTAGTAGCCTAGTGTCCCTTTTTCTTTGCTCCCCAAGGTACTTTAATCACTACTATATATTTCCGTTCTTTCATATCAAGCTCCACCTTTACAATTTTAGATGGTCCAATCCTATTTTTTCTTTCTTTTTGCCATCCTTACCTTTGTTATGTAGGCCTATGTATGGGTGCTAGATATGGGGCAAGGACTGATTTTTAAAGCCAAGAACCCAGATGGAAGCTTTCAAATGTTAATTGACCCACGGATATGAACCTTCAGGAATCACCAAATGAGAACATCAAGAGAAACACTTTCGGAACAGGAACAGAGACTGAATTTGCCAAGGTCTTGTTAGAACTGTGTTAGGAGACGAGGGCCGTTATGGGGATCAGACAGACGGAACTGCAAAGAAGTGTCTCAATACACAAAGAAGGTCTGACCTATCGTTTACATTCGGAATGCCAACAAGTACCAGGAATTTTGCCTAAGATTCTGGAAGTCATAGTTGGCCTCTAAGCGATCCACACTGTCTCCAAAAGCCCAAGAAGGTCAGGTCACGGGGGAAGGGGACTGGCGTCAAAGCTCAGCCACAGAGAGCGATGCAGGCACAGCTGGTACTTGACTCGGCCCTTCAGACTCCAGCCTTCTTTCCGTGCCATCATTCTGTGTCTTAGCCCCTCTCCATCTCTGTTTCCACGTCTGCTGCATGACAGGTTGCAATAGATGCTAAGATCGCTACCGCTTCAAATTCTGTGATTTATTTTCCTTCTAGAAGCTTCTCAGCCTAGCACAGACCCTTCCCTTTTCACTGCAAACAGGAACATTCCTTTCTCCCACCACACTCTCACTCCCTTCCAACCCACGACAAAGGATTAAAAGCAAACCGAATTTTCCTACTCAGGGCTTAATGACAGCCTGAAACTTGAAAGTCTCAGTGAGAAATCCCATGTACTGGTTTTATCGTGGACAAAAGATCATTACATCTGTTTACCTGGGGCCGGATGAACCTCTCATTAAAGTTTAATTACCAAGGAGTCAGACAACTACTTCTATATGTTGAATGCCTGAGCTAATGTGGTATTTCTTTTGCCGCCATTCAAATTCAATATATTTTCCACCCTTCTCTTTCCCTTTCCAATGCCACTGGTGACTCATCACACACTGTTTGAAAAATCCATGTATTTCCCAAGCAAGGCCAGGTAGCTGGCTGGAGACTCCTGGTCACCAGTGGGTCAAGCACGTGTTGCTTCAGAGAATCACTAATGGCATCAGGAAAAAGAGAAAAGAATACGTAATAACTTGGCCATTGATTTCGTTTAAAAGAAAAGACAAGTCAAAAAAAAAAAAAAGTCAAACCAGGGTAACTGGGCACTTCATGAGAGACACAGAGAGAGAGGCAGAGACCCAGGCAGAGGGAGAAGCAGGCTCCGTGCAGGGAGTCTGATGTGGGACTTGATCCCCAGGATCAAGGACCCCAGGATCACGCCCTGAGCTAAAGGCAGGCGCTCAACCATTGAGCCCTCCAGGTGTCCCAGGGAGAGTTTATATGGACCTATAGGAAAGGCACTTCTACTGTATCCAGGACAGGTGACAGTTTTGAGGGAGAGGTGAGGGCAAAGCCATTATTCCTGACCCACGGTCTTGCTGGTCTGCACCCTGCCACGGGCTCAGACCAGCGGGGAGACTCTAACATAACCCAACCCGAACCCTCTTCCCATTTGGTTGCTTGCAAGTCTCATTTGGTTGCTTTACTCCTCCTATAAAGCGAACGTCCTGTAAGCGCTGCTGCGACACTATAGGGGATCCCAATGCCTTCGTTCCCCTGTTCTCCACAACGCTTATGTCTGGGTCCCTTTGCCATTCTGGGGCCCTCAGCTCCCACCACAGAAGTTTCCAACCCACTCACATCAGTCACAATTTGCAATTGCTGATTTGAGTTTATAGTCAGAATCCTACCCTCCTCGATTCCAAAATACAGTCTGGAAAAAAAATCCTAATTAATAAAACTGAATGGCCAAGAAATATGTTCTGGTAATTAATGACATTCTTGAGATAAGTATCAATAGGAACAAAACTGCCTCATGGTTCCTTTCTAAGATGCTCATTAATTTGGAGCAGAAGCAGGGGCCCCGGGGGATGTAAAAATACCCACAGAAGCTGGCAAGAGGAATGCCTGCCCAGGAGCAGGCACACGGCCACGGAGATGCACCTCTTGGTTCTCCCTTCGAGTGAGAACCTGCTGTGGGGAGGGCAGTTGGCTGTCGGACAGTCCCAGCTGCAGGCCTTTGGAATCCACCACAGCATCTGGGCCAAGGCCACATCTCCTCGGGGTTCTAGAACCTGGCAATTTCTGCCCAGTATGGGACTCCTCTAACAATTAATCACTTCGTAGATGAGACTTTCTCAGACTTGCACTGAAGTCTGAGGCTCTTCACCCACAATCCCCCTTCTTTTCCCCTCACCGTGCGCAGGTGTCAGATCCACATCATGGTCCGGGACTCACTCTGCCTACTGTTAGTCTCTCTCCTCCTTTATCTTTTGTGGGCCACCAAAAAATTCCTTTGCATTTTTAATTTTATTCCTGCATCTGCCTCTTGTAGGCCCCAAACTGACATACAAGGAAACGGTGAACCTCACCAGTGAGGAGGGAGCCAGAAAGACTGCAAGAGGACTGACTTGTTTACCATTTTACCCTCAGTGTCCAGTAGAATGAACAGGACATCCATGGGCCACAGTCTGCAGAGGAGAATAATGAACAGAGGACATGCTGGCATTCCCGGAGACATGGGTCCCCATCTGGTCCCAGTGAACAAGCCACCCAGGTCACCACCTCGTATGTGTAGGGACGCTGAGGCCTCTCCAGATCCACCAGTTACTTCAAGGTGTGAAAAATTGTTAGATATTTTCCCATGATACCCAGGGGCCATAGGAAAGCTACTGTAAGTTTCAGCCTCTCTCTGTGTAGACGCACTGTGTCACTGCTCATTGTCTTCTATTTACCCCGGATATCTGAACATGGAACTTTCTATAAGATTTGCTCCCACTCTAGGCTTTATATACTTTAAAAAAACAATCAATAAAATAAAAATTCATGTGTTATTCCCATCTGCTTTCAAATTCCCAAATCTATCCAATATTCAGGTAGGGACTTCTTGTTATTATTTTAGGTTTCAGCTCAAACAGGTCCTTCTAGAGAAAGGTCTCCCACGGATGTCTAACCTTCTGTCGTACCCCTCCACCCATTACCCTCTTTTGTCTCTTCCTCTTTTGTCTCGGCACCACCTGAAATTTTGTTAATTGTGTGTTTATTTACTCTTTTTTTCTTGATGACCACAGCTTTGTAGTACAACCTGAAATCTGGCGTGTTTATTTACTCTTTATTTCTTGCTCTAGAAAGCACACGTCAGAAGAGCCAAGACGTTGACTGTCTTATTCTCTCCTATGCCCTTAAATCTTAAAATATGCCAGGCATACATTTAAATGAGTGACAAGAAAGTCAAAAACTGAATAATTAGACATTTTACCATCTCATTTGGGAAATCTGAGACCCAGCTCAGAGAGCTATACATTTCTCTGAGCAGCCTTCTTGTCCTTCATTCACTATTACATTTGGCTAAGAAAAAAGTCCATGTGTAAACAACCACACCACTTTCACCCCAGAGGAAACTGCTTTTGGTGATAATCTGAATCAGTAGTCTAAAAACTTCTTGGTCACTTATCTTTATCAGTAATCAATTTTTAAACAATCCCATTATGTTTCATTATTTATAAGTTAAATGTGTATAACCTCAGTGCTAATGTATTATGTGCATTTTAAAACATAAAAATCGAAATGTAAACAGAAACTATTTTCTTTCTCGCCCACCCCTACCCCACCAAGTTTGGGTCATCTTGTGTGCCTCCTACAATATGTATGGCGTATTTTGAAGATCACTAAGCAAAGCAATTTTTATCTGGAGATAAGAGGTTTTGAGGGGTTAGAAGTGAGAGAGGGGCTAAGGACAAGGAGGGAACACAGGAACATTCTTTGGGACGTTGGAACTGTTTTATATCCCGTTTTATGGCAGCAGTAACAAGAATCTACTCAAGTGTTAAACCCCATCAATCTGTATATACCAAAACAATGGATATATTGGATATAAATTCTTTATAAAGCCTTAAGAAAACAAACAACAAAAAGGGTCTAGTATGAAGTTAGACATTAAGCATTTATTTTTTCTGACAAGTGAAAAATCCTGGAAAAACCCACATGTCCATCCTTGCTCTGTATTTCCCTTCAGAGATCAGCATTACATGAAAGTGAAAGAAATAATATATCTGTATAGACACGTCATTGATCCTTGAGCCCTACAGCCAACCGTGGCACATGGCTACAACATGGCCCACTCCATCCACATGCTCCTTTGCAGCCCCTCATCAAGAGGTGGGGTTCCTCTGCCCTTGAATCTGGCCTAACCTTAATGACTCACTTATAACTGATAACATATATGAACCTATAGGCTAAGTCAGAAAAGGCCATACAGCCTTTGCCCACGTCTCTTAGGGCATTTTCTCTCAAAATCTAGCCTTTTTAGTGAGGAAGGCCCGGGACACACAGACTGGCTTTCTATCGAGTTTATAGTCCCAAATGAGGCCAACCTTGAGTCATCCCATCCTGTAATGGTTACTTTTGTTTGTCAACCTGATTAGGTCACAAGGTGCCCAGATATCCAGTTAAACATTATTTCTGGGTATTTCCAGAATAAATTAGCATTTGAACTTGTGTACTGAGTAAAGCAAGTGGTCCTCCCCAATGTGGGTGGGTGGTTGTCATCCAACCCACTGAAAAACTGAACAGAACAGAAAGGTAGAGGATGGTTGAAATCACTCTCTGCCTGTTTGAGCTAAGACACCGATCACCTCCTACCTTTAGCATTCCTGGTTTTCAAGCTTTCAGATACTCAGACCAGGATCTATACCACAGGGTCCCAGCTCTCAGACCTTCAAACTGCACCACTGGCTTTCCTGGGTCTCCATCTTGCAGATGACAGATTATGGGACTTCACAGTTTCCATAATCACATGAGCCAATCTAATTTCATTCAGTAGATAGACAGACAGGGGTACCTGGGTGGCTCATTTGGTTGAGCATCGGCCTTCGGCTCAGGTAGTGATATCAGGGTCCTGGGATCAAGCCCCATGTAGTCAGGCAACCTGCTCAGTGGGGGGTCTGCTTCTCCCTCTCCCTCTGCCCCTTCCTCCTGCTTGTGTACTCTCTCTCTCTCAAATGAATAAATAAAATCTTTTCTTAAAAAAAATAGATACAAAGATAAAATATCTTTCTATCTACCTACCTACTGACCTACCTTCCATATTGGTTTTGTCTTTTTTTGCACACCTTAACCAATGTACACCCCAAGCAGGAAGTCCTAAGAGTTCCGGCCTCCAGGGATTTAGTAACCCCCAGATATGTGAGTCTTCCCAGTTAAGGCCCCAAGTACTGTGGAACCAAAGCAAGCCAGATCCATTATATCTGTGAATTCCTGACCCAAAGATCCCATAAGCATTATAAAACGGTTATTATAGTATGCTACTAAATTTTGGGATGGTTTGATAGATAGTACCTGTGTCCAGTCCATTAACAATTCTGCCCTTTTTCTTTAGCAATAAAATACTGATTTTGTTTGGAGAGCTCTGTTAAAAATACTAACTCTCCCAGCTTTCTTTATACCAAAGTATGGCCAAGTAAGTACAATTACGGCCAATGAGAAGATAAGATGAAATTGCTAGTTAGAGTTTCTAAAAATAAAAATAATAAAATACTTTTAGTAGATAGATGAGATGGCTGGTGTCTTTGGCATTTTACTTTTCTTCTTTTTTATCTTTTTAACTTTCCTCATTCTCCCTGCCTAGCATGCAGTTTTGATACCTGGAAGAAGGAAGAACAGGAACCACCTTGCCACCAGGAGGGTGAAAACCACAGTCTAGAAATGATGGTACAAAATGATATCCTGATTCCATGATGATTTTGTAAAGCCATTACACCAGACTGAACTTCCCACCTAAAACCTCTTGTTATATATAAGAAATAAACTCCTCCATGAGAAAGCAACCTTTAATTAGTGTTTTTTTGTTATATGCAGGCAAATACACTAGGTACCAAAAAAACAATGATACAGGAAGTAACAGAACCTAAAATTATGCTTTGTTGAATGTGGCTGAGAAGGACTGGCTTCAAGGGGGGCTCAGCAGGGCCCAATACTTGGCATAACATTCTACTATCCTTATCTTGACATTTTTAATAAACTGATATTTGAACTTACATTTTGTAAGTGAAGTCTGATGGGGCAATGGAGCACACATATAAGCAGAGGAGATACACAGTACGTGGATCTGTTGTTTTTTGCCACCCATTTGCATAGAATGCTCACAATGCCCCAGGAGCAGAGGACTCCACAGAGCCACAATGCATGGAAGTTCAAGGAGACATACAAGATGCTGCAGATAAAGGTGTTACAGCTAAGACTGCACAAGCAGGTTGAGAGGGAGGCACTCACAGCCCCCAAAGGCTGCTCTTTATATTTAAATCAGAATTTAAACACAGAAACGTGGCATTTGCATTCTGAGAAAAATGAATGACCAAGGAACCTTCTCATATCTTCCTCACACATGTTACTTCTCTATAACAGCTAATCAGTTATTCTCAAAGTGATGACATAGAATGCTATGGATTAAACTGAGCCAACACCACTTGTCCAATTTATATGCTGAAGCCCTAACCTTCAATGTGACTGTATACAGAATTAGGGTTTTTAGGAGGTAATTACAGTTAAATGAGAACATAAAGGTAGAGCCCTAATCTGATAGAACTGTGGCTTTATAAAAAAGAGAGACCTCTCTCTCTCTTTGCCATGTGAGGATACAGCGGGAAGGCAACCATCTAAAAGCCAAAGAAAGAGCCTTCGCTCAAAACCCAACCATTTCAGATTTCCCAGCCTCCAAATGGGAGCAAATAAATGTCTGCCAAGCCACCAATCTATGGTATTTTGTTATGGCAGCCCAAGCCAACTAATATATAGAATGAAAAGGAAATATAGGGCAAGCCATAGCTCCTTTTAGTCCTTCCATCATTATCAGTGAGGAAAAGGAACAGAGCATTGGTATAATTTGGATGTACTGAGAAGTGCAAGTAAAACAGCTGAGTTACTACTGCTCTGCATTTCCAATGCTGTGGTAAGAAGAAAATATATGTGTACGTGAACAGGCAATGAAATAGAAATGTGCAATTTCAGTAATTCTAGGTAACAAATTAAATGCTCTTCTACTTGCATTTAAAACTGCCGTTGCATAAGACAAAAACTGTGGGAGAAAAGAAAAGCCTTTGTGGTTTAGTAGTTTGACAGCACCTTTTCCCAGCCAAGGAGACGCTTAACACATCTTTGGGAAGTAAGGACCCAGATTTCACTGAATAAGCAAGCTGATGATCCGTTTCCATGCAATGGCAAACCAGTGGTTTAGACGTCTGACGGCTACACCTCAGGATGCATACCAGTTGTCATCCAAGTCATAAGTTCTATGGGAAATGCTACGAAAAAGTCAGAATGTGGGATATTGGTTCAGTTTTCCTCGAATGTGGAGAGCTGGACAGGGAGGAGGTGCTGCTGCTTTATTTGAGAGAGAGAATCCCAGTGCCGAATGAAGGAAAGGAGAAGCAAGAGGGAAGCTCAGGAAGCAGGACAAGGTGCTAGATCACCATGGTGACGACTGCTGTGTGCGAAGCCACAGACCTACAGCTGGTATCCAGGCTGCTATATGTCTCAGCAATGGGCACTACCCCAGTCCACTGGAAAGGGAAGGAGAAGGAACGTGTGTGCCTGTATCTCCGCTGCCTCCTGTTTCTCAGTGGACAAAACTCATCCCTTGTAAAGCTAATTCCCCCATATTTCCAGGATATATCATATGACCCTGTCAGCTGCCACCCAAGAAATCATGTCCCACATTTCAAGTCAATACACGAGTGTTAGGAGGAGCCAGAGACTCTTGGCATGTGGCTGGTTGGTCCTGGAAGTTGCTGGGGTTGAGCTGGCATCTGAAAATGTGGGAGGGGGGAACAGGCCATCAACACCCAAGATGCGGCCAACAAAATGAATGTGTGTCACATTCTGCAACATTCTGAAAGACAGATACAATGAGTCTCAAGGTCATAAAACCACAGAGAAAGAAGAAAGGAAATACCAACTTGTTCAGGAAAAGACTCTCTGGCAGCTGATCTTAATTTAAATTAGGTGGGGACTCCACAAAATCTTGCAGTTGAAATATCCAGGCTCTTCAATAACCCCAAAATTGATTTTAAAAACGGGGGGGGGGGGGGCAGCCACCAAGCTGCAGGCCTTCTGCAGGCACCTTTCCTTAGTTCTCTGCAAGGGAGAGAAGGCTAACCTGCTGGCAGTGAGATTCAGAGGTTGTCCTGCTACGAAAGCCTACTGTTAGGAATTGCCTCAGACGGAAGCCATTAAGCTAAGAGGAAGGATGGCAGCCAGGACACAAAGAGCAACAGGCAAAGGGAAAATAATCTCAGGCTTAAAAACACCTAAACAAGGTGTGTGCTCTTGTTACTCTCACAGGTAATGAATCAGCTGGATGCCAGCTAGGAATTTAGAGGGAAATCATGCAAAAAACAAAACAAAACAAAAAAACAAAAACAAAAACGAAAATTAAAAACAAAAAAAACAAAAACAAAACAAACCTCCATTCTTGGACACCAGTGGTCCATGGCTAAATGATTCCCGGGTCCTTGGCTTCAACAAGAAATGGACTGTGGAAGCACACATGACGTCCTTCCCAGCACCCTGGGACGTCCCAAATCTGGCTTGGGAGGTAAATAAAAGACAAGGACTATAATCCCTTGGATAATGCCAAGGGTTGCCAACTGGCCGCCAAGGCACTTAGAACCACTACGTGCACCAGGGCCAGAAGGCATCACTCTTACCACCCAGAGGATCTGATGACTGCTCTAGAATGATGTGTCTCCAATTCTCTTTTCTGAGTTGTAGTTTTATTCTTACCATCCTCTTCCTTTCCCGCAATGGCATACAGGCATGCGTAGGAGCCAAACAAAAATTGTCATTGAATTTATTCATTGTGGGAACTCAAAGACCTGGCAAATACTTTGGGTCCGTGAGTTGAATGTTATAATTAAATGAGACTTCAGGGGTGTTGATTGATATCTGAAAGGAAGGGGGTCTGTGTGGATGTCGTTTAACTAAGGGTAGACTATGGCAAACGCCAATTGTTACCCACACACTCTTTGCTTCCCGTTCTTCCTTAACTAGAGAACCCTATTTAGGATGGAGTAGCAACGGCCATGACCTATTGAGGTGACCTGTGCCACTCTCCTGGCCCCTGGGATACTACGTTTTTAAAAGGAAGACAGAGTCATTTGAATTGTTTCTGTTGCTTTTGCTTTTTGTGTTCCTTTTTCCCTATCCCCTCTTTCTTGTCTGGAATGTCAATGTGATGCATAGAAGTCAAAGAGCGATCTTGTAACCTTGAGAATCAAAACCACACCGCGGACAAAGCAGAGTAAAGAGAAAAAAAACGGTCTGTATCCTTGACAACTTCATGGAATTACTGAATTTTTTAAATTTTACTTTATTTGAATTCAATTAACTAACACGTAATGTATTACTAGTTTCAGAGGTAGAGGTCAGTGATTCTTCAGCCTTATAGAACACCCAGTGCTCATGGCATTACATGCCCTCCTCAATGCCCATCACCCACCCCCGTCAACCAGTGACCACATCACCCACCCCCTCTACCTCCAGCAACCCTCAGTGTGTTTCCTATCGTTAAGAGTCTCTTGGGGCACCTGGGTGGCTCAGTTGGTTAAGCATCTGCCTTCAGCTCAGGTAATGACCCTGGGGTCCTGGGATGGAGCCCCCCCCCATTGGGCTCCCTGTTCAGCATAGAGTCTGCATCTCCCTCTTCTCCCTGCTTGTGCTCTCTCTCACTATCTCTGTCTCTTTCTCAAATAAATAAATAAAATCTTTTTATAAAAAGAGTATCTTAGACAAAGAGAGGTTTGTCTCCCTCTCTGATTTCGTCTTATTTTTTCCTCTCTTCCCCCCACCCCGCCATGATCCCATTTTGTTTCTTAAATTCCACATAGGAAAGACATCATATGATACTTGTATTTCTCTGATTGACTTATTTCGCTTAACATAATACCCTCTAGTTCCATCCATATCATTGCACATGGCAAGATTTTTTTTTTGATGGCTGAGTAGTGGAATTATTGAATTGATTAAGGTATTTTTGATAAGAAGGGGTTATTATAAACCCCTATGTGATTAAACTACCATTGTTTAAGGTTGTAATGACATATAGTCAAAAGCAAATCCTAATTAGTGCAAACCCCAAAATGGAAAGGCATAACGAACAAGCTTTTAACCAACAGCTAAAAGCAACCATTCTGTGCTGAGGTGTAGTAAAGCTAGAAATAGGGCCTTAAGAATTTCTCACCAATGCTTCAGAATAATCAGAAGCCTCCAAACTGGTAATTAGATGGGTTTTCTCCCCTTGCCAAGTTGACACTTTGTGCCCTTCAGTGGCATTATGTCCACATTTGTATGCAGGAGCCCCCTGACGGCCAAAAGCACCTTGCAACATTAATACGGCACATTTCATACAAACCTATTATCCCTGTTGCATGTGGGGTTTGGCTAAAAAACAACAACAACAACATAAACTATGAGAGAGATTAATATTTGAGTATTGCCAACATCCTTTATTAACTATGTAATCTCAACAACTCCTAACTTCCTAATTTCCTAACCCCTAACTTCCTCATCAAAAAGTTGGCTTTCTTGGTCTCTCTTTTATTAATTTAACCAAACTTCATTAATCACTTCTCTGTGCCAGGCACTAGGTACACAAAGAAAAAGCAGGTACAGAGCCTGCCTTGAGGAGTTGGCCCAGTTACTAACAACACTGGATGGATAATAGATCAAAAAGACCCAAGGGACTAGGCCAATGACAAGAAGTCAACATCAGGTAAGATATCCATACAGGAAGCCCAAGAGCAAAGGCTGCTAGAGACTTCCATCTTAAAGCCACATATTCTCTGGTCCCGCTCCCATAATTCAAGATTGGCACAGAATTTATCCAACTGCCACATGATCCGCTGAGAAGGAAACACCATTTTTGAGATGCGATGAAAACGGTAAAATAATTTTCCAATTCCCCACTGCTAGACATTTACTCCAGAACTGACTGTCCAACACAGTTCAGGAAGATTGGGAGTGGGGTCCAAGGAGGGAAGGATGTATAATGAACAACTTGGGAACAAGGAAAACAGTGGTCCCTTCTATTCCAATCCACAGATCCATGATCCAGGCTAGCCTGGGTAGGGGACGTCTTTTATGTGAGATGTTCTCCCAAACTACGGCATGAATGCTATTTAATGACCAAGGAAGAAAATGAAAAAAAAATAAAATAAAAATAACATAAAATAAAAAAAAAAAAGGAAGAGTCCACCATTCTGATTGGCCTACGTATGCCACTTTTCCCCCAGAACACAGCATCTGAATCCTAAACGATCACAACTACTGGTCAACTACCAAACATACCTAGTTGTAAAAGAGCACATGTGGTCATTTCCACTCAAGCCTCTTCAGTCCTCAGATTGTGGGAATGAGAAAAGACCATTAGAACTAAGCTGCTGTCCTCTGGACACTGACAGCGGTGGATCATGACTTCTCTCCACAGCTGAGTCCTTACTTGTGCCGCAGTGATTGAGCCTGGCCATCTTGAGGCCCCTAAGAGAGGAAACCAAGGTCCTGACACAGTGTGGTCCCTAATGCACACATGGTGCTGGTAACTATCTAAAAGGATTACTTAAAAAGCAGTTCTTTCTTCTTCCTGATTGCCTTGAAGGAAAAAAGAACCTATTTTTGTGCATCATTTACCAATCATGCCATACAAACGTTTATTTTTAGTGCATTTTATTTTTTCATAAAATTGCTAATGCCAAAGCTTTGTATTAAAATAAATAAATAATAAAATAAAAAGACCATGAAAAAAAATAAATAAAAGGATTACTTAGTGACCAGATTTCAGAAGGGCACTACTATCCTGTCCTTTCAAAAGATGATTCTTGTCCTTTCAATGATATAAATTACTCAGGTTTTCCACTCTAAACTAGTCCAAGTGGATGACAATGCAAGTCAAAACATTTACCAGATGAGAGTCGGTGACGAGTCACTGTCGTTGGTCATATGGCCTAGACAATCAAAAACCCGGACTAGCCCCATTAGAATCATTTCAGGATGAGAATATGAGAAATGTCTGGATAAGTATGTGTCAACAAGTGTCTTATTTCCTAGATAGTGGCACCATTGTCTTACATGCAAAAAAGTAGATGGAGGAGGTAAGAATCAATATTCCTATTTTGGCCATATTCTTGATGTACTTATTAGACATTGAGCGGAAGCTTCGGAACAGCTGCTAGAATATAAATCTAAAAGCTCCCTCCCAGGATGCCCAGGTGGCTCAGCCTTCAGCTCAGGTCATGATCCTGCAGAACAATTCCTGCAGCCCTTGTTCCTTTAACTTTAATCAGTTCATCTTCTACATCAATAAACGGACTACCTCAATCCTGTAGTTATTCTCTAACCATATGCAGCTTCATTTTTCTTCAAATCTCTCCAGTGCTTGGTCAACAGCCCTCCTGCACCACTCGTCCTACTCTGCATTATAGTACAGCCACTTACACTCTTGTCTCATCCCATTAACTAGATTACGAGATGCTCGAGAAAAGTCTCACGTTCAACTTTTTAGTCCTCCTCTTCCACTCCCTGTAAGGAGGGGTGGCTCTACAGCGTTCCCAGAATTGGTCTTTGAGAAGCTTGAGGTCTCTAAACGTCAGAAGATCTGTTGAAGGAACAGGTTTTGTAAAATAGAGAGGAGACTCATTAAGGAGTTCCAGCTTTTTAAAGCCACTTGTCCGTTCACCGCCACAGCTACTATTTATTGAACGCTTTCTCCTCACAAGGCTCTGTAAGTGAAGTATTACTAATCCTTTCAGGAATACTGCAAACTGAAGAGTAACATCTCCATTTTATTGATGTCAAAATTAAAGCTCAGAGAGCTTATGGGACTTGCCACCAGCCACTAAATTATCAAACTGCAGCTACCCCAGGTCTGTCTCATTGCAAAGCTCATCTTCTTCTCACATCTTCACACTGACTGCGTCTACCATAGGCTGCCAGGAAATAAAGCACCTCTGCGCTAAGGGCCGACTTAGGTACAACCTATATAGGGCCCCCCTCCTAGGAGGGCTCATATTTGGTTTCCTGCTCCACTGTTACTGTTTTTAAATTCTTAATAATTTGAAAACCTAAGGCCTTGCATTTCTGTCTGTGCTGGGCCCCACAAACTGCGTAGCTGGTCCTGTCTGTGCTTCTATGTGAAACACTTTGATGTACTACACTAATGCTGTCACACAACTCGGTTTCTGTTTCACAAATGTGGGGGCTGCTATATATGTAGACAAAGTGGGTGAATTGTTTGGGTTTTTCTAGTTAAAATTCTACACCCTCCACCATACATTTTTCTTCAAAAACACTGCCCAAAGACACTTATTCCCTTTGGTTAACAAAAGACTCTCCCACCGAGTTTTTTCATCCCATGATCTCACTTGACTCACCTTGAATACCCGTTTTAGTTCTCTCCCCCTAGCACAAATAGTTTCTAAAAACACTCTTTTAATTCCCCTTAATGCTGCTACAAGGACATCCTTTAATAAAAACTCCAAATCTATACTTGTGAGGAGATAAATTATTGGGTGATTATTCACAACACAAAGGATTACTCACCATGGACTCCTTTAAATGTACACTGAGAGCTCATTCCTTGTTTACGAGCCATTAACCACTTGAGCTTGATGGTGCAGAGAAACAAACTGGAGGATTGGCTACTCCAAGGCTGAACACAGGGAAGTGTGGGACCTAAATCGCTGATGTGGGACAGTTGATGGCAGGGAAGTAGGCTGGAGGGAAGACACCAGCGGGGAGGCAGGGGGACCCACCACATCTACACGACATACAACAGGTGCATGTGGGGCCCAATTAAAGATGAATGCTAAGGCTCAAACTAGGTGTAGGAGTAGCATGTCATTCCCAAAAGGAAATATTTAGAATATTTAGTGAATCATATAGTGATTTGAAAATCTTGACTGACTAAACAATGGAATCTTCCTGAGATAACTACAATATGAACAACCAGGTCTCTATACATCTCCACCTCAATCTTCTTGCTCAGGCAGCTTTCATCATCCTCTGATGACAGGCGGGTGGGTGCATCCCAATGACGGGAGAAACTCCAGGTTCTAGAGCAACAGCTTTTGCTTTCAGTGTACTCCAGGCAGCTTTTGAGGCTAGCCCTTGATTCAAAAGTGTATGAGAAATCTTGGCCCAGGGCCGTTAGTTTTGAATGACGTATGGCATGGTATCGTTCTCCCAACTCCAGTGTCGTGACACAGGGCACATGAGGTTCAGTACCTACCCAGTCATCTGCAATAAGGAAAGGATGACTTAGAATAAGAAGGCCCCCAGTACGCATACAAAAACCCAACTAGAACACTTCCTACCTCCAAAACCAAGGTAAGAGAGAACAAAGATATCACTCACATGTTATAATTTCCATCATACACGCTTAAAATCGTCCATGGGTTTCCCATTAAACAGAGTAAAATCCATCTTCCTCACCATGCCTTATCTTACCTGGCCTAGCCTCCCAGCCTTACCTCTTCCCACTCTCTCTCTTTCACACATTCTACTCTACATACACCATTCTTCTTGCTATTTCTTGAGTAGATCGTACTTATACCCACCATGTGGCATTTACACTTGATCTTCTAGCTTCCAGATCCCCTCAGACCCCAGACTTTCCATGACCGACTACTACTTCTTGCCATTTGGAGCTCAAATCCAATTCATCACTTATTTATTGGTACATTTTATGTCTGTCTCTCCCTCTAAAATCTAAGCTCCATGAGAACAAGAAACTTGACTGTCTTGTTTACAGCTAAATTTCTACTTCCTAGAATAGTGTCCTGGCACATCGGATGCAATTTATAAATATTTGTTGAATGAATAAACACATGAGTATAGGATCAATATTCAGTTACAACCTGTAGCCTAAGTACTAGAAATTGGTGTACAAAGCAGAGTGTGGCACTGATAAAGCTGAGCTGGGATGGGATGGGATGAAGAGAAAAGGATACAGAGGACAAAGGAGAAATATACCTCTTGCAAGAACAAGATGAAGGAATCTCTGATGACCCAGTAGACCACAAGGAAATCTCGGACTTCAAATGTTTATTCCCTGGAGTCTAGCATTTGGTTGGTACACACTGCAGAGCCCTATGCTGCAGTTAGAAGCAATGGACTAGGTACACAGATTGCCACATGGATGGCTATTACAACAAAATGCAGACTGGAAAAATAAGCCAGGAACAGGATGATACATCATACAACACCATTTCTATAAATTAATAATACAAAAATATAAAAGAAGAAAGCACATTTTATAAGATCATGTACAAAATTATGTATATACATTAAAAACATAAGCATGGTTGTCTGTGGGGAGGGAAAGAAATGAGAGTGGTGAAAAGAGAAGAGAGGAAATGAAGAAATTAAATAAAAATGACAGAGGCCTTATGTAGATCAGTGACAATGATGTTCCATGAAGTAAGGAACATGCTTAATGCAACCCTCTGCAGTTGAAGTACAAAAGAAACCAAAATGTGATTTTCTGATTCAGATCACTTTATATAGAATGCTGAAATTCAGGCAGAGGAGTTTGAACTTGTCAAAATACTTGAGTATCTCCGAACTTGTACTGATTGAAAGCTCCTTGAGATTTCTATAGAGTCTAAATATGAAGATAGATTAAATATTAAAGCTACTGACTTTGAGGGTGGGAAAAAGGGGACCCAAGAAGGCATTCAGTGGATAAAGGTCATGGTCTATCCCCATATATAATCCTAATAAGCCACAGAAAAGAGAATGGGAACGAGATGGGTATCAACAATTGGAAGCTCCATGACAGTCAATAGGGACTCATTTCAACCATGATGGAGGCCATAGAGATGAGAGAAAGTAAGATGTATTAAAAGCCTGCCAATTGACAGGTGCAGATCTGGTATTCAATATAAAAGATTCTCTCACTTTTTCATTCATTCAACCAATATTTATTGAACATATGTTAGTTGTCAGGTGTTTTCCAAGTCACCAGGAATACAGAAGTGAATAGTCTCATTCATTTTCATGGCTACATAGAGACATAATAAGCAACCATCAGGTTAATGAAATAAGAAAAAAAAACAAAACAGAGATGGTGGCTATGTAAAGAATTTAAACTAGGTGATGTGAAAGAAGGTAGTCACCTTCTAGATGGTTTCTTAAGTTTGGGTGGCCACAAAGACACAATGATCAAATACTAGTTTCTGGCATTTGCTGAGGCTCATATTTCAGCTCTGTCTCAGGTGGGTGACCTTGGCAAGTCACTGAACCCTCCATGCCTGGGTTTCTGCATTTGTAAAAGGGGAGTAATAATTGAGCCCACCTCATAAGGTTGATGTGAGGACCAAATGAGTCAACACACTTACAATGCCAAAAAGTAGCTCTGGGTACTTGATAAATACTTGGTAGATGCTAATACCAATGATGATGGTGATGTAACGATGGTGGTGGTGGTGGTGGCGAATAAAGTTGAGACATGTCTGACAAGACAGCGGCAGGCAAAAACTGGGAGCACGAACATTGAGGCAGAGGGAAAAGCAGTTACAAAGTCCTTGATACACTGGAAGAAGTTCAGCACGCTGCCAGAAGAAAGAAAAGAGAGACAGTAGGGTATTCAGATCATGATGGACAACGGAAGAGGGATAGGTAACAATGTCAGAAAGGCAGGGAGTGGCAGATTAGAGAAAAATACTTATCAGGGTGAGGGGGTAAGCTTTTTTCCTGAACTCTATGAGAAACTGGGAGTGCTAAGAAAGTAATATGATTCTTATAATAACCTTGTGAGGAGCAAATACTGTCTCCATTTCGCAAGTGGGGTAACAAAGGCTCAGCGTGGTTCCAAAAATTAACCAATGCCACAGAGCTATTAACTGGTGCACCAGAAATCTGAACCCCGGTCTATCAGTCTTTCCTCTTGCCCAGAATCATACTTTATACCAAGAGGATCCCTGAGTAGTTCCCCTCCTGCCACGATTGGCTTCCCATTAATGGAAGCAACACTCTGCAAACATTTGGCTAAAATCAGCATGGTAGGCACTTCGCTTTCTGTGCTCTGCTCTCTCTGAGCGTCTACAGAGGATACCCAGGCTCAGGGGCCAGGCGTTCATGCATATGAATTTCTTAACACTTCAAACTGGCCTCTCTGAGATGCCAGGCTTCCAGTGACATCACATGTGCCTTAATACCACTGGTGCTTACAAACTGCCACCCGGCTCTCGGGGTCTGGCAGTCTTCCCTTTCTAATTGGCATGTTTGATTACTTGAGAGAAAATTGCTCCACTTCTGTTTTCTCCAGCCAACTCCAAGTGGGAGGAGAGGGAGAAAAGGGACAAGAAACAGAGAGAAGGCCAGAAAATGTTACCATAGTGATTAAGTGAGCCTGTCCTTAGTTCCCACGCTAAACCAGGCATTCAAAAGAATATATTGTTCTTGTTTTGTTTTATTTATTTATTTTTCCGCTTTAGCACTGTGAATAACTGTTATCAGAGACTCCAAGGCAAAGCCTGAGGACTGGTAGCCGCCCTTGAGATTTCACTGTGCGGTGGTACTCTTCGACTCTTTCCGTTTGTCAGTAGATCTGCAAGCCCATTTCAACCTTTCAGCAATAAATGACTACAATTAAATTCATAAGACAGTTATTAATAATAATTGCAAGCATTTTGATATGCCAGGCACTGTGCTAAAAGCTTCGCATGCATTATCTCATTTAATACAGCATCCTACAAGGTGCAAGGAAATGGAAAGAGCTGAGAGTATATAGATGGGGCCCAGAAGGGTCTTCCGGGGAACGGACTTCAAAAAGCATATGCTGCAGCACTCATAGCACTGAGAAACTCTGCTTTCCTCTTCTTATGTTAGGTCCCACGGGGGGGAGGGGGGGCTCATAGGAGCATTTGAATCTTCCTCTTCAGGGAATCTCAAACATAAAGATATAGAATCTCAAAGCTAAGAGAGATTTAGCTGTAGAGTAATGGAGAAATGACAAATACAGGGCCATCCTCCACACCTCTCTCTATGCAATCCTCACCAGTCAATCCCAAGCCTCTACCTGGCATCGGAACTCTTCTCAATACAGCCTACTGGTCAACCATGACCATTAGGTCAGTGATTCATTTCCCAACAAACAGTTATCTAATATCTACTATGGTCTAGGCACTAGGAATACAGAGATGAAGAGGTCACTGGCTCCTGAATTCCTTCCAGATTACATTTTTACTAAGAATTTCTCTGTGGTTCTCCTCACACACCACTTTCTGCTGCAGTTACATCTTACTTGACAAGTATTTTTTACCCAGAAACAGTTTCATGAGTTACTCGTTATTTTTTTCTTGATAAAGCCCTGGATGATCAAGTCCATATCACAGAGTGAAGCCATGACCTGATTGGGCATTCTACTATAATTTATCCCAAAGGCTCTCTGTTTCGGCTGGGAATCTGCGTAATGCCTCCAACTGTGGAGAGAGTAAACTATTTTGTTTCACTGATGGTGTGGCTACTCCTATGACTGCTTTAGCAAACAAAATGTTAGCAAACATGATATGAACAGCGGCTTAGATGTCTTGTCTATTTTGCTTCGCCCTACAGTGCTCCTATGATGTGTCATGAAGAGAACCTGCCCAGGAGAGCTGCTAGTCCAAGGAGAATGAATAAACATGTGGAACCAACCTGAACCCAACTCACAACTTGGAGCCAAGCCCAGACAATTCCCAGCTGAACACAGCAGAGATACAGCCACCCTGCAGACCCGTGAACATTAAAAAAAAACAAAATGTTTATTTTTATAAGCCACTCAGATTTTGAGATTGTTGTACAGTCAAAACTAAACAATACATAACTCTCATTTCCTTGGAACTTTATATTCCTTTCACTTCCATTTTTAGGCAGGGACTATTGCTTTTCCACTGGGCACCAAGAAACTAAGTCTCACCTCCTTGTAAGAGCTATTCTGTGTAAGACTATACCGTCGGTTTACAACAAAGCTAGTCTAGGATGTGATACTGGTCTGTCCATGAGGTGCGCTCACTGGCTAGGAATACATGCATTCTCCACTATGAATAATTCAAATCAAAAGATTAAATTGCATGTCACAAAGTTTAAGGTCAGGCAGTCAACAGTCAACTTATTTTATCAATCAGAGTTTAATCAGGCAAAGAATAATCACTATAGGTATTTAGAGTAGGAAGCGCATTACTACAAACAAAGCCCTGCAGAACAATTGGGAGGCTTCAGGAACAAAGGGCAGGAAGGCTGCTTTCAGGAAATTCTGAAGTGCAGAGACCCCTAGCAGTTGTGTACTACCTACAACACCGAAGGAAAGTCATGGGTAAAACATCACCCTGCCACCTCCGATGCCCAAACCCTGCCCACCAGAGGAAAAGCAGCTTCTCTTTCACTTTCCAAATCTCACATGAGGGTCTCTCATGGCTCGAATCTAACCAGAATCCTGCAGACAAAGGAGTCCAGGCTCCAGGCTTATTCCCTCTAACACAGGAGAGAACCCGGAATGGTGCGGATGAGACCCAGCATCAATAAACAATCTCACATATTTACCAAACCCTTGTTCTTGTTCAGACATAATATCAAGATCGAGAGACTCCCCCTCAGACAGAACACATACAACCCCTACCTTCATGGAGCACACAGTCCAGGGGAAATTCCACTCAAAGCCACTCAAATCTGGTAAATATCAAAGATAATTACAACATGATGTGGTAGGCACCAAGCATTAAGGAACAGAGAGGGCATGATTCCTACCCATCTAAGGGGATGGACAGAGGGAAATGTAGAAAATTTCTCAGTTTCACTCACTTCCACTTGGAAAAACACTGTTCATCTAACATACAGAAATCACCATGTAGAGCCCTAAGGACGAGGATGAAGGACGAACAACTAAATGGAGTTCTAGTGTATGTGGGGTCCGTTACCACAAAAGTCATTAGAATTAGCTGCCCTTAACCCAAAATTTATTCTTGGGAGCAGCATCAAAGTGTCAATTCATATTCTTTGAAAGTATGAGCTTCCAAAAAAAAAAAGAAAAGAAAAGAAAGAAAGTATGAGCTTCCTGTGGTATATTTTAAGTCTGGGAAGGAGCTAACGTCAGTTTAAAGATAGCTGCTTTCTCAGGGCAACCTGGGTGTTCCATGCTAACCCTCTATGTGGCTACTTTAAATTAAACTTTTTTGATGAAGGGTTTGTCCTCATTTCTTTTTTCACCAATTACTTTTTAGCCCTAAAGCCGTGACACCTTCAAGAAGTCCTGAGGTGTTATATGTTAATAAAAGCACTTCCAAAATGGACCGTAGGTGGGTAGGCAATTAATTGGAAACTGTACAAAATACTGTGCTTTAAGAAAACCCCTGCCATTTCTACCTCTGTGATCTCCCTGACAAACAGGATCCTTATGTTTTAAGTTTTAAAAAGCAGATATTAGAAAGCCACAGAAGTCCAGTTTCATTTAACATCTTCTTTTTCAACCAACCCTCCAGAAACTCAGAAGACACCCTTACCGAAATGGAAGACAGAAGGATGTGTGCGTACAGACGTCATTTAAAATGTCCGTGCATGCTTCAAACCAAGTTACTTGAACTCTCACACGAACAAAGAACATCCACGTTACCATTTACTAGGACAAAAAATTCAACTCAGATTATTTTAAGAGAGGAAATCTCAGGTCTCCTGTTAGATAGGAACCAAGAGACGTCTTGCTTCGGGCATGCCTGGGCCCGGGGCTCACACAGTGCTAGCAGGAATGCACCTTCCAGCTCGGCTTCCTTCGGTGTTGGTTTATTATCGAGTAGGCTCTTCTAAGCAGAGGCAAGCCAGCCACTCCAGGCTTTCGTTCTACCACAATTACCTATGTCAGGCACAGAGAGTGCTTCCCTCCTGAAACCTCCAGGGAAAAGTCCTGGAGCTGGTGCCCCTGTGACTCACTTGGGTCCCTACTCTGACTGAACAGCCACAGGTCACTTGTGCCCACCTGGGTCAGCCTCATGAGAACCACCCAGAGGAGGGACACACATACATACACCACAAAAGACACCTGCTACAATTCTTAAAAATGATTAGTAGTCAGTCTCTACTCCATAGGGGATTATGTCCCAGGTACTGTCCTACTTAGTCCTCATAATCACCCTGTGAAGTAGATTCTTTAATTATCTCCGTTCTAAAGATGAGGAAACCAAGACGCTGGACCCACTGGCAAGGTCTCCCCTCCTTTTAGGCTGCCATTGCTCCTTCCACATCTAGATCATGTCCATTTTCAGCAAAGGAACGGTAACACCTCAGTAAGAACTCCGTTTGACGACCTGGCTCTCCGGGGCTGATGTTCACTTTAGCCCCCCTGGAGCGGGGCAATGCAACATGTTATCCCCCTGTTAACAGAAGTCCTGGCATCAGCACACACAATATTGGAAATGGGAATGGTGAGTAGTTGGTCCTGAGATCCCACAGTGTATGATTTTGCTTCCCTAAAAGGCAAGCCCTTTGTTTCAATCATCCTGCAGAGTCTGCTTTCTGATTTTTTTTTTCCTATTGAAAACCAGACATTTGAACTGGGTAGAAGAAAACAGAAAAAAAGGGAAACACAGAAGAGTCAATGATTTAAATGCTGCCTGAAACGGAACACAATCAAGTCAACTCAGTAAGTAGTTCTCAAAGGCACTCAGACTTGCAGGCAGGCCTAACGGAAAAGCAGTCGAGCACAATAGGTGCAGACAGAGATTTATGCACACGAAATTAGGAGTGGGGGTACTTACTTCATAAAATATCTTCTCATGACAGAAAATGAACTACCTGCATTCTTTGTGCAACATTTTAAAAGTTATTTGATTGACAGGAATGATTTGAGCATATCTGCTCAGAAATCTGCCTACTCTATAATAGAAGACACAAAAACGCAATAAAAGTGAGAGAAGACTACACGAAATCACTTAGTGAATGGCATGTGGAAATGCCATGTACAAAATCTTCAGGTAGATTCAAGACCTAAATGTAAAAAATAATAATAATCCATGATAACAATGAGAGAAATCATGGGTGGATATACTATGCCTTTGAAGTTGAAAACTTTTTTAAGACAAAAAAAGCCTTCTGGAGGAATTAAGATGATAAAACAGTAGGGGGGACCCTAAGCTTGCCACGTCCCTTGAACACACCCAGATAAATATCAGATCATTCTCAACACCCAAGAAATCGACCTGAAGCCTGAGAGCACAACCAGCACACCTACAGGTAGCGAAATGACATCCGGGAAGGTGGAGCCTCTAAGAGTTGATTTGGGGGAGAAAAGGCTGTAGGTGCTGCGAAGGAGAGGGAGCCCTAATCACAGAGGAATGGGAGGGAAGGAGAAATGGGGAGAAAGAGTGGAAAGCGCACAGAGGGTAATAGACGGGAAAACTCTTCCCCAAAAGCAGAGTGGGAAAAGGAGAGTGCTTGCGTTGCCCAGCAAAGTTAGAGTCCACAAAATCCTGACTGCTGCCAAAGTCTTTTTTTGTGCTTCCAAGCCTTGGAGCACAAAAGTCTGAAGCGCTGGAGGTCCCCGTCATTGCCCGGGTCCCACCGGGCAGGCTGTGCGGTGCTCTGGTAGGGAAGGAGGGCAGAGACCCAGGGGAGGGCAGCGCGGCCTGAGGATTCGCTGGGTCACACGGGGAGAAGCTGTGCATTTGGGATTGGGGGCACCATCTCTCCCACCTCTCAGGGGACAAAAGACCCTGGAGGAGGTAAAATGTGCCCCCCTAATCACCCAATCCTACTCCCGAAACCAATATCACACTGTATGTTAGCTAGCTAAAATTTAAATAAAAATTTGGGGCAGCCTGTGTGCCTCAGAGGTTTAGCTCAGAGGTTTGACCCAGGGCGTGATCCTGGAGTCCCGGGATCGAGTCCCACGTTGGGTTCCCTGCATGGGGCCTGCTTCTCCCTCTGCCTGTGTCTCTGCCTCTCTCTCTCTGTCTCTCAAAAATAAATAAATAAAAACTTTAAATAAATAAATAAATAAATAAATAAATAAATAAATAAATAAATAAATAAATAAATATTTGGAAGGAAAAAAATGGTTATCTGACTAGATTGAAATTTAAAACTGCTGCACAACGAAACACAAACACCATTTGCAGGTACAAAATAAACTGGGAGAAAATATTTACAACATCCATTACAGACAAGAGGTTAATGCCTCAGCTACCCGAATGAGTCCTAGAAATCAATACAAACAATTCAATAGAAAAATGAGCAAAAGTACGAACAGATAACTCACAGAAGAGAAACTATGAACAGTTAATAAGAATACAAAAGGATGTTTAATCTTAATGGTGATCAGGGAAATGCAAATTCAAACAATGATGAAATACTTCCCTTTACCTATTAGTTGGGCAAAAGGTATTAAAATGTGCCAACACTAAGCACTCATGAGGATGAGGGGAAATGGAACCCTCACACGTTGCACATGCAAGTGTGAGTTTGCACAGCCCCCTCGGAGAGCAGTTCAGCAGTGCTGATTAGAATTTCAAACGCTCATATCCACATCGGAAAAAGAGGTATATAAAAACATTTATTACAGCACTGCAGTCATACAAAATATTGGAGACTATCTAATCATCCATAAGAAAGTGGTTAATTAAGCTATGCCGTATCCAAATTACGGAATTGTACGCAGTTTTTAAAAATAAAGACGATCCACAAGGAGTGACACAGAACCAGCGCCACAATACATTTTGAAAGAAAAAAGCAAGTTGCGGAGTGCGTGCCTCCTCATACCGTTCATTGCACGCACGCACGCACCGTTGAGCTATGTATTTAGTAAGAGTGCACAGGTCATTATTGATTGTGATGATACAGAGATAGAGATGTTGTTTGAATACAGATGTAGCTAGGTGGGCCTGGAATGATACATATCAGAGCACAAGAATACGCATGAAGAAAACGGGGGCAGTGGACAGACAATTCCTGCCTTGTCTGTTAAGGTATTCAGTGTTATTCATCTCTTACTTATGAAATTGTAAAATTCATTGTTATATGGCTATTTTATTCATCTCTTACTTATGAAACTTGTAATTAATATTACTTTTCTCCAGGTGGTTAAAAAAAAAATCCCATGCACGCTATTCAATTCTACAAATATTTTTTCACTCCTGTATCATGCAACATGCAGACCCATAGACAAAAAACACACAAAGTGTCTCAATCTTGCTCGTTTATTTATTCCATCATTTTTTTTAATTCATCCAGTAACAATATTACTGACCCCTACTACGAGCCAGGCCAAGACTCAACAGTGTTGACACAGGAAACAAGCAGGAGTGAGGGGGTGTGGGGCCCCGTGCTCATGAAGCTTCCATTGTAGTCGAGGGAAAGCTAATAAATAATTAGCTAAAGGAACAGGTGGTGATAAATTATAAGAAAAATAAAGAAGATAAAAAAATAAAGAAAAATAAAGACAGAAGAACAAGAGTCCATTCCTTGTGATGAACAGAATTATTTATCCACTCAGCTTTTGGGAGCAGTTTTCAACAGTTCCATGATAATCTCCCTCCAAAGAGAAGCTTAGAAGGAGGACACCAGGGATGAACTGTAACCCCTCGCTGCAGGTGCTCTTGGGGCCAGAATTAATATTCAACCTCCCCCTCCTCCAGGCTCCGTGGAATCCCCCTCAACTATCACCTCAGCAGGTCTTGGTGACTTGCCAACAATGGGATTTCCAAGTCAAAGGAGAAATCACTGTATGATTCTGCTAACTATTGTCAAGTTCCCCTCTGTTCTGCTTGGACCACACTGAGTTCCCGGCAGTAGGAAATGAAAGCCCCTGCCTCCCTGTAGCTTTTGCAAGAGTCTCTGGTCAATACTGGTTCTCTGTCTACTGGTTTTATTTATTTATTTTTTGTTTGTTTTTTGTTTGTTTTTCATTTAATAAATTTATTTTTATTGGTGTTCAGTTTGCCAACATACAGAATAACACGTCATCCCGTGTGCCCCCCTCATGCTCATCCCATCAAGTGCCCCCCTCAGTGCCCGCCACCCAGTCACCCCCACCCCACGCCCTCCTCCCCTTCCACCACCCCTAGTTCGTTTCCCAGAGTTAGGAGTCTCTCATGTTCTGTCTCCGTTTCTGATATTTCCCACTCATTTTTTCTCTTTTCCCCTTTATGTCTACTGGTTTTAATCTGCTGTGTCTCTTGTGGGTGCAACTGAGCATCTTTTATATGGTGAAAAGCCATTTGCATTTCTTTTCCTATGATCTTTCTGTTCACATCTTTATCCCACTTTCTATAGGGCTGTAGGCCTTGTTTTTCTCCATTTTTAGAAGCTCTTTTTATATTAGAGACATTAATCCTTTATGATAAAAGTCGCAAATAACTTTTTAAAAAGTGACATTTTCATGGAGACATGAAGAAACCGAGTGACTGTGGCAAGCAGCTGTGTGAGCTGAGCAGATACAGCGAGGTGGAGGGGGGTGCTTACGTGTCCGCTGAGAGGTTTATGGGGCTGAGGCAGAGTCCTCACTAGAATGAATAGGTTATGGATCATGTACAATGTTGTAGGCAACTGAGAACTGATTTTGAGATTCAAGAAAGCTGCTGAGACTGGAGATATAAATTTGGGAATTGCCAACATAGAGATGATGTCTAAAGCCTGGAGCTTCAATTACCTGGAGCGAGGAGAGGTAGAAAGCACATAACTCTGTCGTCACAAACGTACATAGAAACATACCTTATGTGATGAGTGACACCTGCGCTGCATCTGTAATCTAAATCACAAATTCTGCTTCTGCCCACGACCCTAGAGAGCGGCGAACCCGTACGCCAAGCTACACTTATGTAACGAGTCTAGCAACCGCGTGGAAGATTCACCGGGTTTTATCACAATTACTCCTTTTGAAAGAAAAATGAGAAAAATAAGGAGGTCACCAGAAGAGAGGGCTGTCTAGAGCACTGTTGCCAAGACATTACAGGATCTTCAGCACTTCAAGAAGGAGAGTCGTTTAGATCCTTCCCAGAAACCAGGGCAGAGGGGGAGAAAATCTGCAAAGCACCGTGTGGCCTAGGAACCTCTGCACGTTTGATCACCAGCCACCTCCTCTTCGGCTCTAAGTGTCTGGAACATCTGTTCTTATCGCTGAGATGTGAGGTGTCCTGTGTGGAAGTCTGATCGGGGGGTGGGAGACACCTGCCAGCAGAGAGACGGAGCCAGGATGCCGGAGTCCTGGAACCAGCTTCTCCTGACATCTGGAGCTGGTAACTAACCCTCTCCCAAGTGGACGGTTGTTTACATCCGTCTAATGGTCAGGAGGCTATCTCGGGGCAAAGCACGGCGCATCTCCGACAAGCACCGTGAATACTACACAGCATCCTTGGACACAGCATTCCGGGGTAATGACGGGGCTTTCGCTCGAGCATTAAAACACAGGCTTGGGGGGGGGAAGCTCAGGGCACGCGGAGCAGAAGTGACCCGCACCAGGGAGTCAGGAGCCCGGATTCTGCTTCAGCTCTGCCTCAGCTCACGGGACATCCTCTGCTAGCTGGTGCCCACACCAAGGGGGGCAGCGAGCTCCGCCTCTCCACTCACAGTCACAGAAAGCAAGGCTTGCCCTGCCTGGGTTCTCTCTGGGAAGTCAACATCTTGCCAAAACACGTTTTCTAGTCCATTCTCTGCCATGAAATTAAAAAAAAAAAAAAAAGAAAGAAAGATAGAAAACACCCCACTGTCCCTGCAAAAGTCTCCTGCAGCGCCGATGACTGGGAAGCTGCGTCTGTTGTCTTCCTTAGTGAGCCGTCAGCAGCTCAGTGCCTGCAGGTCCGAGTGTGCATGGGCAGGACACACACGGGGGGTCCAGGGGTCACTGGCTCACCTGAGTTCCCGCCAGCACAGGTAGGAGGGATGGTGCTTATCACCAAACCCCAACAATGTTCAGGCGTGAAAAATTAAACATTTCTGACAAAATGCAGGTATTTTACTTGGAAGGACTGCTATGAACACACTATTAGCACATACCCCCCAGTGCCAGAGAGTCTCAGAGAAGAGAGCACCCCCACCCCCGCCGGGGGGGAAAACAGGACCACAGAAGAAGGGACACGCACCTGCCAGGTTAGGTGTACTGGGGTAGATGAGAATGATCTGGAACAAGAATTTAAAGGCAGACCTGGGATGCCAACCCCGCTGGCGGAGCTGCGCTGCTAGAAAACATGTAGCTTGAAAATCGCACCCTGTTCAACATTTTCTCCAGAAAGATTTCCCCCTCTGGGAATTTGCATGATCTGTGTGTGGCCTGGGGCCCCCCTGCTCCATCGTTCAGTGGCCGCGTCACGCTCCACATCGCCGCACCTGTAGCACAGCAGTGCTGACCACCTACGTGTCCTCCACTGGGAAAGTAATAATGACTTCACATTGCTTAGGGCTTTCCACATGGCCTTCCGTGGTCTCTTCCTCCTTGGGAACAGGTGTGTCAAAGGAATTAAGCATTTAAATTTCACAAAAGCCTGAGGAGGTGGGCATTACTATCCCCATTCCACAGATAAGAAAAGTGAGGCCCAGAGAGGTTAAGTAACTTGCTCAAAGTCACACAGCTAATAAGGCAGGGGACACAGTTTAGACCCAACACAAATCACAATTGTGATTTGTGAACCTTCTTCTTAAGTACTCCGTAGGGCTTCACCTCCTTCACTACCTCTCAGAATGAAGTTCCATGAAGGCACAATCAGAGAAGAGCAAAAAAAAAAAAAAAGAGAGAGAGAGAGAGAGAGAAGAACAAAGGATACTTTATTAAGGGGCGCCCGGGGGGCTCAAGGGTTGAGCGTCTGCCTTTGGCTCAGGTCGTGACCCTGGGTCCTGGGATCGAGTCTCGCGTGGGGTTCCCCACAGGGAGCCTGCTTCTCCCTCTGCCTGGGTCTCTGGCTCTCTCTCTCTTTCTCTGTCTCTCATGAATAAATAAATTTTAAAAAAATTTTTTTAAAAAATAATACTTTCTTAAATACTATGCCAGGCTGCCAATCCAGGGCCAGGGAGATGCCAAGCATGCCAAGATGCAAGGCATTTAACCCCCAGAACGAACTAAGTAAATAACCCTTGTTCCCCCTCATAGATTTGCTCAAAGAGCTTCTGCAACTGCAGAGGGAATCACAGCAGCCAGGGGCACCCACGTGCGGAGGAGACGCCCTAACGCGTGGGGAGGACCACACTGTGCAGAGGAGGGACTGTGAGGAGAGCTCCCCGAGCCCATCGGCTTCTTGCGGTGGCTGCAGCAAATGACTACACACAAGCTGGGTGGCTTAAAACTACAGAGTCCGATGGGCTGAAGGTCTGAAGCCGAGGTGTCCCCACCTCTGGAGGCCCCAGAGGAGCATCTGTCTGTGCTTCCCGTCCTGCAGCCACATCCCTCCCATCTCTGGCCCTCTGGTGCCCGTGCCGCCTCCTCCTTTGATGTCTGCCTCCCCCTCCCCACGCTTCTTCCAACAATATCTGGATGGCAGTTAGGACCTACCTGATAATCCCGGATGGTCTCCTTAAAATTCTCAACTTAGTCACCCTTGCCGAGATCCTCTTCCCTAATAAGGTAAAATCCACAGGTTCCAGGGGCCTGAAATGGGGATCTCTGGGAGGAGGAATAGGAGGGTGGAGCCTTTGGGGGCCTACCACCCCGCAACGATGTTGTCGCTGTTACAAATGGACGCCACTGGAAGAAGCTCTACAGATCACACCTGTACAAAAATAAAATAGTCATCGTGTATTCGTGTATCATATGTCAGGCCCTGTGTTAAGCACTTCTGGCATGTTACCTCATTTCATCTTCAAAATAATCCTATGGTTCTAGGTCAAAGTTTGCTAGACAAAATCCCTCAGTGCCAGGACCCTATAAAGAGCCTTTTCCTGTCACTGGGATAGTCCACCCTCCCAGGGCCCAGATTTCACCAAACTTGCCATCTTCATGAATAAGATGCCCTGTTACATGGGTTTAAAGATTTGCACACTCACAGCAAGCACCCCGGCCCTTTGCTGGCAAAAGCCCAGACGGTGCACTTCAGGGAGGCCATCCTTCTGAACAGACTGAGGCTTTGAGGCACAAGCTGCTGCACTGTGTAAGCAGCCCTCCAAGAATGCTGCAGGGAGCTACACATGATGCCAATTTGCAGCTTCTCAAATGTGCTGCTGATCTCTGGTTGCCTTTGAGCAGGAGAAATGGCAGCTTTTTGTCTGTGTTCAAAAGCCAGTCTACCCTGACCTTTCTTATAATCAAGTCTGCTGTGGACTTTATGAAAAGTGCGTGCAGGGGAAGGCTCTGACAAAATGCAGAAGGCAAATCCCGAGGCTGGTGGCAGCCAGTTTGGGGAAATATCAGGAGCGATACGCCAGCCCAAAGGCACCCACCAGACAGCAGTTAAGACCTTTGACAAGCCCGACTCCAAACAAAGTGGAAAAGGGACGGGAAATGGCATCTTCTCTTGAGGGGAAAAGGAGCTAAGTGGAGTAGCAGATGGAACATGGCCTTACACTAATCCAGGTTCCATAATTAAATTCCGGAAGCACGCCAGCAAAGGAAGACGGCTTTCAAAAATAGCAGGTGCCTCCTAGAGATTTGTGCCAGAGAGGCTTTTGTAAGCCATCGGGCTGGTAGCCTAGGGGATGGAAACGCTGGTGAGGCTAAGTACCCAGCTAGCTCAGCAGAGGGGACCAGAATGAGCTGGTGCTGCTCTTATACCCACCGGGGAAGTACGGCCTCCTCACTAAATTTAATTGCCTCTGGGGTCCTTCAGCTGTGCACGGACTTTGGCGAGGAGGAGGCAGGCCCCTGGCAGCAAAAATAACTGCCCACCTGCCCACATCAATATACCTCCCAGCTGTTGGGCATCTCAAAGCTGCAGCAGGGAAAGGACTTCAGAAACAATGCCCGGTAATATGGTCCGGCCAATTCTTCAGCATTGTGCAGGACGGCAGCACGCCCCACTGGTGCTAGAGCTGGGCCGTGGCGTCAGAGAGACCTCAGCGGCTGTCCAGGTCTGTATTAGTGCGTGATCTTAGGGAACTTACTAGGCCTCCCTAAGCTCTGAGGGTTTTTTTCTCTCTGTGAATGGAGATTATAATGTTTCAGGGCAATGGTATAATGAGTATCTGCACTTAGTTCATGGTGCATGGAAAAAGTATTCAATAAATGTTAGAGTCTTTAAAATAATAACTGAATGGACGAAATAATGTATGTGGCTACCAAGAGCGAACACTGAAGGCCGGGCAGCCCCGGTGGCTCAGTGGTTTAGTGCCACCTTCATCCTGGGGTGTGATCCCGGGGTCCTGGGATCAAGTTCCGTGTCGGGCTTCTTGCATGGAGCCTGCTTCTCCCTCTGCCTGTGTCTCTGCCTCTCTCGGTCTCTCATGAATAAATAAAATAAAATCTTTAGAAAAAAAAGAAAAAGAAAAAAACCACTGAAGGCCATCATACATAGAAACTCACAACAAGGGAAGAAGAGTCTGCAGCACTCAGGGATGTTTTTATGGCTTTTATTTTGTAGCCTCAAATTTGAGGGATGCTTATGCCTTCCATCGGGTCCCAGCAAGGAAGGAGTGTACACAGAGAGCATGTAAGTGCCACACCGGGCGGGCTGGGACTCCCAGGCAGGAACTCTGCAGCAGGACAACGCACATGGCCCACCCTGCTCCCCGCCGGGTGCAGGATGGCGTTAGGCACAGCTGGGTACCACCAGCTGTGCTCCAGGAAATGAGCCCCTTCCCGGCTGCTTCCTCTCTTTACAGGGTTTTCAAGGAAGCAGCCTTCCAAGTGCAGAAAAACAGTGTGAGCTTGGACATTGCTGCTAAGGCAAACTGCACAACAGTGCTGGCGACCCCAGCTGACGGCACCCAGAACGCTTGTGTGACTTAGAGGCACAGCCGCTCCCTCCAGTGGAAGGGGCACCACCCCTCCCAGTCACCTCATTTCTAGGCAACCCTGTGAGAACCATCCAGTGGACAATCCTGCCTGTGTCCCCGCAGTCCTTCTTCAAGGTAATTAAACACGGATTTGTCAAACACCTATTTTCCTCCGTGTAGAGACGCAGCTGATCATCCCAGTTGAAAATTCGTTGAGCTGCGGAACCCAACAGTCCCAGATTCAAACCACAGCTTCGCTGTGAATTATCTATGTGATCTTGGGCAAGTCAGAGGGCCTCTCTGCACCCCAGCTTCCGTGTCTGTAAAAGGGGGGTAAAAACTGTACCTAGAACCATAGGATTATTTTGAAGATGAAACGTGGTTGGAACTGGAGGGTATTATGCTGAGTGAAATAAGTCAATCGGAGGACAAATATTATATGTTCTCATTCATGGGGGAATATAAATAATAGTGAAAGGGAATATAAGGGAAGGGAGAAGAAATGTGTGGGAAATATCAGAAAGGGAGACAGAACGTAAAGACTGCTAACTCTGGGAAACGAACTAGGGGTGGTGGAAGGGGAGGAGGGCGGGGGGTGGGGGTGACTGGGTGACAGACACTGAGGGGGCACTGGACGGGATGAGCACTGGGTGTTATTCTGTATGTTGGCAAATTGAACACCAATAAAAAATAAATTTATTATTAAAAAAATAAAAAAATAAATCGTTAAAAAAAAAAAGAAACGAGGTAACATGCAAGAAGTGCTTAACGCAGGGCCTGACATATGACACACGAATACACGATGACTAAACGGAGCTATGTGGAATTTAAAGAGTGCTAGGCCAGGTCTCTTCAACTCAATTTGATACTTACAGCACTACAACATTACCTATGTTAAAAATACATATGTAGGGATCCCTGGGTGGCACAGCAGTTTAGCGCCTGCCTTGGCCCAGGGCGCGATCCTGGAGACCCGGGATCGAATCCCACATCGGGCTCCCGGTGCATGGAGCCCGCTTCTCCCTCTGCCTGTGTCTCTGCCTCTCTCTCTCTCTCTCTCTCTCTCTCTGTGTGTGTGTGTAACTATCATAAATAAATTTACAAAAAAATACATATGTATTTCATCATCATTTCCTTCCAAACCACAGAATATTTGCAGTTGAAACTGAAGATAAAAGATCCAACTCAACCTTCTCCATCCACCTCAAAACCTTGGCCAGAGTTTATAAGTGCAGTTTTGGAGACTTCCATTGTGTGATTACTGTGATTTCTCTGGTTCCTCTTCTATTTTTCCACCCTATGGCATTCCATCCTATATTCCCTTACCATAATTCCAGTCTTCCTGTTTTCCTAGTGCCTCTCACGTAAGCTATTTCTGGAAGTGCCGGTTATTCAGTCATTCAATCTTCTAACAAATACTGACCTATTCAACAATTAGAGATCTATATCATTTTAAGCCTGGAATATAATAATGAGCAAAATAGAAAGGTCTCTGCCCCTAAAAAAAAGTCTATAATCTAGAAAGGGAAGCAGGAGCTTACCATTAGTAAAACCACAGTAACAGTAGCTCAAAGCAGATGCAAATAACCTGGTCTTGAGTGAGTGGACAAGGCTGATGGAGGAAACCTTCCAAGAGGAAGTGGCATTTGAGCAAGATAAAAAGAGTGGTCAGGGATGACCCGAGGGAAAGAAGAGAGGAAAGAGTTCCAAGCAAAGACAATCCTACTATAGTTCTTGACATTCATTTCAGGCCCAACTCAGGTTACAACAGCCTAGCGAGAACTATTTATCACGAATCTTCCCTACCCTCTAGAAAACCTTGAAATGTTAGAGCTGGTATCGTGTTGAAATGTCTGCACCTAGCAAACACTAATGCCTCTCGCATACAACCTCAATTCACTCAGAGAAAGAGAAAGGAAAATGGGTTGCATTCAGAAAAGCTCAAGGGCTCTCTGGGAGCTGTGGGGGATACTTGTTGATCAGATTGCCAGAGAAAACCAACAGAAATGCAGAGCCACTTTCCTTTCCTTTCTCCCTTTCAAGACAGGAGCCCCAAACTGACTTCAAACCCAAACAGAGAATGACCCAGTTGAAAAGGTCATGCTATTTCTTTTCCTGTCAAAAAAATGGACTTTCTCAGTTTCCACTATGGATGAAAATGTAATATTTCTGTTTGCAATTTCAATTTCACAGCTGACTGGCATCTGCAGGGACAGAGAATTCTAATAAAATCGCAGAAGCATTTAATACAATGACTGGCAGATGGGGAAAGGGTTTGTAGCAACTCCATTTTTCTGATTATGTTAACAAAACATGGCATGTGCTTTTCTAATGCACTGACCCTGTTTCATTTACAATTTAAATCTGATGACTAAAAAACAGTGATTAGGACTTTGGGGGTGGGGGGACGATGTTGTTTACTACCTGAATGGTTTAATAATATATAGATCCTTCCCCCCCTACCCCTTCCCAATCAGAAAAATTAGCATTCCCGGTTCTGCACTTAATAAAGTTACACAGGGCAATTTCAAAAAATTGTCTGAGTGCAACATTGCGTCAATAAATTATTTATGCACACTTGACTTGGAAATTAAGCAACAATGGAATATTTTTTAACCATAATAGAAAGCCCTGTAAATAGAAAGTAGGCCCAGTGGGGCATTATAAAACTAAAAGCCATTACTGATAGAACAGGATGAGGATAGTGATTCACAATTGCAGGGAAAGCTACCACTGGGCTGGAGAAGAAGAAACACGTTGGCACCTTCTCACTTAGAGCACTGCCAGCCCGTCAACACTTTCTACATGGTCGTCATGACGGAAAGGCTGACAATAATCATAAAGCCCGTCCTGAAGGCAATTTGCTTACAGTCTTGAAATATGACTGGCTAAGTTTCTTGGGCCTAAGTTTCAACATTTATAAATTTAAAAAGTAGTAGACTGGTTCCCAAGGGCTGGTCCTTGGACAGGAAGCCAATTGGCTGTATGAGTATTGCATGCAGGGTTTTGGTTCCAACAGAGTCCCAGGATTACTGGGCTCCAACTACCAAAGAGTTTGACTCAGTGGGGCTGGGGTAAAGCCCAGGAATAGACTTTCTTAAGCTCCCAAGAGACCAGGTTTGGGAACCATTGGCTTAGATTTACCTTCAGGTCTAAAATGTGAAGGTCCAAACGAACAATGAAAAACTCAAGGTACAGACTCACATTTTACTAAAAATGGAATTCTACAGAAGTCTATTTCTAAGTAACTGACTTTATAGGTCTAGCTAGATGTTCTAAGACCAAGTGTGATATCGAGCATTTGTCAAGGTCACTTTACCTAAAGCTGGGTTTGGTAAGCTCTTTCTTTGTCTTGAGACCCAACTGTCAGCTCCATGCAGCCTGCACGAAGCACTGGTAGGCTGCACTGAACAGAAAGGAGAAACTGAATTAAAAGTCAAGAACAAGGACAGAGAGCAGTTCACATGGAGCAAAGCATGCTTTTCTCAAGGCCAGGACAACTGGAAGCCCCGGCAGACTCTGAATATTAACAAAAGGTACTTTGAGGAAAATAGTTCTTTGTCCTACACTGGAACAGAGGCTTCTCCTATGGATGCTGAAGCAACTCATACCAGGTGGTCCTCAAATTGTGCTTTGTCACTTATTTTTTAGTCTTTAAGAATTATAAAATGCGCATGGAGCCTGCTTCTCCCTCTGCCTGTGTCTCTGCCTCTCTCTCTGCATCTCTATGAATGAATAAATAAAAATCTTTAAAAATAATATTTAAAAAAAAAGAATTATAAAATGCAATATTCTCAGAGATAAGAAATAACATCTTAAGCTGCATAATGTATCATCTAAACTCCTCACCTTGATAACCAGGTCAGAGGAGGACTCTAAAAGAATGAATGTCAGGATAAGAGAAAGGGAGAAAGAGGGAGAGGGAGAGAGGTGGCAAGGGCACGCAACCATGGAGGGCTGAGCAGCAAGACAGATACCAAGTTCCATCTCACAATATTTCCAAAGAACAGCTCTGCCATCCATAAAATAAGAACAATGTCATGCTGTGCCTTCCCACCTCTCAGAAGGCTTGCAAGGTTGCAGCTGATGTTGTCATGATGTGTCCCAGGACGATGAAGAAATTAGCCATATTGATCCACTGTGATCACCTCTCGCCTAGGGCACTCTGGATGCCAAGTTTAGCCAATGATTGGCGGGAGAGAGCACTTAAAGAATGCCATTTCTGTCATTTTGTTACCTGACCTGCTGCCAGTTGAGTCGTCCCAGACTATTTCCAGTCTCATTAGTTGCCATGGATGCATCTCTTTATCTAAATGATGTTTCAGTCAACATCTGCCCTGTCAAACAACCTGGAGAGAGGAGTGTGAGTTCTCCAAGGAGAGCTCTGGAAACATCCCAGCTGTTTCATCATCAACATCAAAGTTATTATTATTATTATTATTATTATTATTATTATTATTATAATTATTATTTCATCAGGTAGTTTCCAGCTCATCAGAAGCCTATGTTTCTTGTTAAATAAAGATTCACATAATAAAAATCAATGAGTAATTTAAATTGGACCTCAGAAAAAAATCCCAACTTGACACCTCTAACTTACGCACATAAATGCAGAGTGTGGGTATATGGCCATCCTTCAAAACAATGGATACAGACGTGTCTCACTAATTCATGAGCTGAGTACCTTCCTGGTGATGCCAGAGAATGCACTATACCTATTATGCCACCACTTTAGGCCTCCGGCCTTATGGGAGACTGTATTATTTAGGTTACGCAGGTGAGGAAATGGGGGCTCAGAGTGGTGAAGTATGACGGAAACTACCACCTCCATAAGCCTTTAATATGGGCCAGGCCCATTCTCGGAGCACTACATTCATCAACGCGTTTGACCCTCACAACCACCTCCGAGCTGGGTTTAATGCTACAGATGAACACACTGAGGCAGAGCGAGTTACACAGCATTGCTGTTTCACGCAGCTCGTCAGCGCGAGAACCAAGAAGTGCAACCTGGCCTGAGTCTGTGCGCTTAACCACTGCTCTGCTTCACTGACACATGGCCTGAGGTCATGGAGAGAACAGTTCATGAAAACGGATTCTAACTCAGCCAGATTCCAGGTAAGGCGTCAAATCTGTATGTTTCCACATATTTTACCAGAAGGCACTTGCTTTCAACTCAGATCAGAAGATAAACTCTTCAGCAGCATTGACTTGGACCCAAGGAATCATCTAATCTATGCATTTAAATCATGGATGCTTATTAAGCACCTGACAACTGATTTAAGGTGTTACATTCAGTCCTTCCCAAGCTATACATTTAAGAAGAGACGTGCATTATAAAATCCCAGTACCACACACCTGGGGGTTTCCAGGAAGATGTGCTTCGGACTTACATGATGGACCAAAGTTAGCTAGCAGGAGGACAGGGGAATGGAAGGGAAGGAAAGGCCAAGCAAGAGCAGGAAGGAAATAATGAGAAAGAAGATGAAGACCATTTGTGGAGTTCTACGTTCCAGGAACTCTGCTGGACAGTCCACATGCTACTACACTGCACCCTCGAAACAACCTATAAGGAGCATAATCCTATCTGCAGGATTACTTTGCTAGCATTCCACACAAGTCAAAATCAAACTAGTGTCTATCTGTCTACCCTCAAGACCAAGCTGCTTCCTTACCCTCATGCTGCCTCCTCCAAGCAAGTCAATTTTAATTCCGCAGAGGACAAAACAGCGCTCGCTCGCTCTCGCCTCCATTTCCCCAACTATAAAATAGGGATAACAACGTTTTTGTTTTTGTTTCTTTCTCCTCAGAGTTCTTCTAAAGGTTAAATGAGATGGTATTTGTCGAGCACTCGGAAACGTGCGTGGGCACACAGTCAACGCCCGGGTATCAGTGCCGCTCATGGAGGGCGTAATAGCGAGGAGGAGAGGGTTCAGGTCCTGTGCTAGGTGCAGAGTGAAGAAGTTGCACCAACCTGAACAAACACACATCAGACCAGCACAACCTACAACCCCCCCTTGAGCATCGCCAAGACCAGCAGGAGACATCCTGGAGCAGCGCTTCTCACACTGTATCATGCACAGGTGAATCACCAGGGGATCCTATTAAAATACAGGTTCTGATTCAGTAGGTCTGGGGGAGGCCCTGAGAGTCCACATCTCTAACAAACTCCTGGGTGGCACTCTGGCCCAGGGACGACACTTGGAATAGCCAGGACCTAAAGAATTTCTTTCCCATTTCCTAGTCTCTAAATTTTCCCTCTCAAGTGCCCGAGATAATGAAAACAAGCCAGAGAACATAAATCATCTTCAACAACCAAATGTCAAATAAATTAAAGTCTCAAGCACTGAGACCATAAAAGCTATTGAAAGCAGCTTCCCGGGGCTCCTGGGACCAGAAATCCTTTTTCCTGGCGGCCAGCTAATCACCAAGAAGAGAGAACGCCTCCATTTTCTCCTCCTTCCTCCTAAATCAAAAGGAGAAATGATAAATCTGTTGTGTGGCTCCAGGTCCAATTTGAAGGCTAAATCTCTCTGCATTCTACTTAAACTCCTGGATTTACCCAGAGAAGAGGGAGGACTGGTTTACTTAGGTTGGCTGCAATATTTGTAGTCTTCCTCCTCTTCTCATGTTCCTTCCCAGCGACTCCCTCTAGCTGATCTTTCTCCACCAGCAACTTTCCCGTCTAATTTGCACCATTATGAAGACAGATGCTACAAAGTTCATTTGTTATTAAGTGACCACAGGAAACGGCAGGGATTCTGATAAGTAATTGAAGCTATGTCACGTTAACAGCCAACCAGATCCTCTTCACTCGTGCCCCTCAGGATCCTAGGGTAGCATCAATTAAGACAAATTAAGACAAAGACACTTGGGTTGGAAGAAATATTATTTCTTCCAAGAAATATTATTGGCCTCGTGGCGTGATTCAGGCCACAAGAGTGAAGAAATATCTCAAGTCTAACTCTGAGAAAAGCTTTCACAAATATTTTATGAGCTCTAAAATTACAATAACTCACCAAGCAGCTCTTCCCCCTTCTACCTCTTCCCCCAGCACCACACCAAGACCAGCTACATGCAAACGAGGGAGGTGGAAGGAGCTAGCGTGTGCAGGATGCTCCTTTCCCTCTGCCTAGGCAGCCACGAGTCCCACCTTGTCTTGGTCCTATTAGGATTTTATGATCCTCGCCCATCCCACTGCAACGAAGCCGGTCTATACCAGAAACCTAAAGGCGGCACTTTGCACACAACTCGCCTCGTTTGCAGGGCCTGCTCCCGTCTCCTTCAAGGCACAGGGGAAGGGGCATTGGTTAAGTCATCCTCAACCCTGCAATCAGATTTCCTGGGCTCCGACACTTACTATCAGTGTGATCTTGGATGAATCGTAGCTTCTCTTAGCTTGATTACTTATTCATGATCCGTAGTTCATAAAAGCACCGACCTCTAAGGTTGCTGTGACAATGAAATAAGATAATGTGTGCAAACTGCTGAGCACAATGCCTGGCACGTGTAACAGCTATCACTATCCTGCCTTGCAGAGCCCCAGAGTTATAAGTGAAAGAGGAGGGATCCCTGGGTGGCGCAGCGGTTTGGCGCCTGCCTTTGGCCCAGGGCGCGATCCGGAAGACCCGGAATCGAATCCCACGTCAGGCTCTCGGTGCATGGAGCCTGCTTCTTCCTCTGCCTATGTCTCTGCCTCTGTGTGTGTGTGTGTGTGTGTGTGTGTGTGTGACTATCATAAATAAATAAAAATTTAAAAAAAAATTAAAATAAATAAATGAAAGAGGAAACAAAACTTGCAAGTTTTTGTCCCCTGTAGTTATACCACTGGTTCCACTTAAGATTAAGTCCCCGGATAATTGATGTAATTCAACACCCGGAGATAACTGTCTCTTCACTCCCTGGAACTCAGCATTTTGATCTATAAAATGAGTGGGTTGTATTAAATTGCATAAATAGGCCTTCTCAGGTCCACTAGGAACTGTCTAGATATCACCGAGCAATGCTTCAGGGATGCAAAACCCTCGACGACCCTCTCTTTTAGGCTGGGGTGGGGGCTGAGGCCCCAGTAGAGCTGCACAAGCAGTGACTGCCTCCCGTTATCCTACCTGGCATTGTCTTGCATCTTTCCATTCCTTCGTCTGACAAGAAGGTTACTACCACACATTGAACACTAACTGAGGTGCCATGGTGGCCAGGATGCTTTGAAGGGTGAGATACAACGCCCTAGAACTAAGAGACTCGCAGGTCAGTCACAGAATCAAGTCAGGGAACCCACGAGTGCAAAGACTAGGGGTGCCGGGCAATGCAAATATTTGTTTTGCTACCAGTGCCATAAAAAATGATGGTGGTGCCCTTCAGGATATCTCAGAAACCCCAAGACTTAAGTAAAAGAGAGTAACCACTACAGCTTCTGTGACCAGAGCTGCTTCTTTTTTTTTATTTGTTTTTATTTTTTAAATTTATTTTTTTATTGATGTTCAATTTGCCAACATATAGAATAACACCCAGTCAGAGCTGCTTCTACTATTGCCCGTGCTTAAATGTCTCCGGACCAAGCCTAGACCACCTACACTGAACCCCCTACAAGGATCTCCTCAATCAGGTTTTGTTATTGTCAGTGAGCTACAGACATCAATCTTCTTCAACTGACCCACTCTAGCTTTTTTTAGCCTAAGAGACTATAATTAATCCATTAACCCCTCCTGATTACAGATGTCTAGACCACAGACAAGATCTTGATCTATGGCAGCTAATTCATAGACTTGGCCAGTTAGATTCTCTAGGCTTTCAGAGGTTACAAAGCAGAATTACCTGGTGACTTTTCAAACATACGTGTACCAGGCTGTGTCACAGACCAGTGAAATCGGGATGGTGGGGAGAGGAACTAGATAGATATAGTTTTTTGCAAAGCTCTCCTGTTGATTCTGATATAAAGCCAAGGATGAACAACGGCTGCAGTGCAACGGCTCTCAAAGTGTGGTCCCAAAGTAGTAGCATCGGCATGTCTTGGAAACTTGATAGAGATCCAGACTCTCAGGTCCCACTTCGGGCCTACGGGATCAGAACTCTGGTGGCCGTGCCCACTAATCTTCATTTGAACAATCCCCCCAGATGATTCTGATGCTCAGTAGTCTTAGCATCACAGTTCTAACACCGTGGGTGATCAAGGTGTGATCCACCAACCGGCAGCATTGGCATCACCTAGAAACTTGCCAGAAACACAGTATTTTGTCCCAACCTACAGTTCATAAATCAGGATCAGCTTTTTAACAATATCTCAAAATGACTGGCAGGCACATTAAGGTTTGAGGAATACAGGAGAACGCTTTAAGGAGTTTCTATGGAAGAAGTTAAAAATAGCCAAAATGGAAAGTAATGATTCTCAACTGGGGAGGTGTGCTCTACCAGAGGGAATTCGTAAGACCAAACTAAGGGATTTTCTCGGCCTATTCTTACAGACACCACCCAGGGAAGAATCGCTGCTACCAGTGAGAATATGTTGTATTTGCCAGTGTAGGAGATGAAAACCAGGCTTATAAAGCATAAAATGAGACAGGCCGGTGGGGAAAGTATGATGGGCATGGCAAGACGAAGACATGGAAAAGGAGAGGAAGATAGAGAGAAGCGACGGTTCTCTGGAGCTGCCTTGGTGGATCCAAGTTGGATCCAACTTCCCGTTGTGGGTCTAGTTCAGCAGCATCCTCATAATCAACATTTTTCTTGAGATGATCTGCAAGGGTCTCCATCCCTGTGGCCATAATCAGTCATCTTGTGTAGTGACATCCCAAGAAGGTTCACTGACTGGAGGGGAGGGAAGAGGCTGACCTCACCGAGCCACGACCCCCTCCAGGTCCCTGCTGTGAAGGAGGAATCAGACAGCAATCACACTTGCCTTCCAGACATCCACTCTGTGCCCCAAACCAAATAAATACCTGGGAGAAGGAAAGATCAAAAGCAAGTGTTGGCCAGATGGTGGAAAATGCACACATTTTCATTCCAGACAGGAATTCAGGAAAGGCTTCAGCAGCCAGGCTCCTGTGTGCCCACACACGTCACCTCACCTGGCAACACACCTGCCCTACCTACACCTCATGCTCTGCCAAGGTCAGATGAGGCAGATTGGGGTCATGAGGGGGAAGGACACAAAAACAAAAGAAAGCCATCTAAATGGAAGAAAGCCACCTAAAATCCTTTCCTCGACACCCAAGAAAAGGATTTGCCAAAATAATGTAAAAGGATGTACTTGATAAGAAAGCAGACCCTCCTCGCCTTTCGTGAAAACATGAAAACAAAGAGCCCTGTGGATAGCTAAGTACATGACTCATACTGTCTAGCAGAGAATATCCCTCAACAAAAGGGCAGGATACAAAATATTGGTAAGAGAGATCCCCATGAGCAGCGTATCCACACGGTTGTAACGCGTGGCAGTGGACCAGTGTGATCCATGTTCTCAAACCACGGAATAGAAAATTATCAAATGGAGAAGGCTGCCGGGATCCATTCAGCTTCAGCGAAGAGCTCAGGAGGCTCCATGGGAAGCCTTATGTTCCCCAGAACGGCCAGCTGTCAGCCAGTCGTCCATGCGAACCTGTTCCGCAGGGGGCTCACACCTACAGGACCTGGGTCCTCGCAAGTTCTCCAGAGACAAGTGGATGTTGTTCCTTTTTCTCGCTCACCCAAGAAATCACGGTGGGAAGAGGATATTACAATATGGATAACCTTGATTGTGCTCTGAATTACCTTTAAGTACACGATTTACAACTTTGGAACTTTATTTAAAATTATTTAAATATTTAAAATATTATTTAAAATAATATACTTTGGGCAGCCCGGGTGGCTCAGCGGTTTAGTGTTGCCTTCAGCCCAGGGCGTGATCCTGGGGACCCGGGATCGAGTCCCACTCCAGGCTCCCCTCATGGAGCCTGCTTCTCCCTCTGCCTGTGTCTCTGCCTCTCTCTCTCTCTCTGTGTCTCCCATGAATACATAAGTAAAATCTTAATATATATATATATATATATATATATATATATATATATATGTATATATATACACTTTTTAGGGACACCTGGGTAGCTCAGTTGGTTAAGCATCTGTCTTTGGCTCATGTCATGATCCCAGGTCCTGCGATGGAGCCCTGCTTTGGGCTCCCTGCTCAGTGTGGAGTCTGCTTCTCCCTCTCCCACTGCCCCTCCCCTCACTCATTTTCTCTCTCTTTCCTTCTCTCTCATCTCTCATATAAATACAATCTTTTTAAAAAAAAAAAGTAATATACTTTTCATTCAGTCATTCAACAAATATTTATGGAGCATTACACTTGTACCTGAAACCATGCACGGGCTGAACGAAGGTGAACAGTTCTCTGTTCTTTTATTAATTAATTAATTAATTTATTTATTTATTTATTTATTTATTTATGATAGAGAGAGAGAGAGGGAGAGACACAGGCAGAGGGAGAAGCAGGCCCCATGCCAGGAGCCCGATGCGGCACTCAATCCCGGGACTCCAGGATCGCGCCCTGGGCCAAAGGCAGGCACCAAACCACTCAGCCACCCAGGGATCCCCAGTTCTCTGTTCTGTCTGAGGACAACCATGCAAGCAATTAGGGGGAAAAAGGGAGACTAAGGAATAACACGTGTAATATAATCTCCTTTCAGAAAAAATACACGCACCGAAACATCGACATATATGTACATATAAAACACACCAAGAAACGCTCTGATAAGGTATCGTATCGATCAGAGGTGAGCAAACATTTGTTGCAGAGGTTAGCCTGTGACTATTTTCAGCCTTGTGGGCCAGACACTTGCCACACCAACTACTCAACTGTAGCTACAGAGGGAAGGCAGTCACAGAGCTTTCACACTTAAATAAGCATGTCTACGTTCCAATAGCTTTATTTACAAAAGTAGGTGGCAGGCCAGATTTGGCCCTCCCTTGGGTTGCTGTTTGCTAACCTGTGCTTCAAATTATTAAAAGTAGGTTTCTTCAGAGGAGACCTCAGGTAGAGATGGAGGATTTAAAAGAGAACTTTTGGGCAGCCCGGGTGGCTCAGTGGTTGAGCGTCTGCCTTCAGCCCAGGGTGTGACCCCAGGGTCCCGGGATCGAGTCCTGCATCGGGCTCCCTGCATGGAGCCTGCTTCTCCCTCTGACTGTGTCCCTGCCTTTCCCTCTGTGTGTGTGTCTCTCGTGGATAAATAAATAAAATCTAAAAAAAAAAAAAAAAGAGCATCAAGAACTGATCCCAAGAAACTAGGATCCAAGCTCATTTCAGATCAGAACTGCATACGGTGATACCCAGATGGGGAACACTGAGGCCTCACAAGTGCACAAACCAACAACCAGGCCCCTGTAACCAGCATTTGAGCAAGCAGGCAATCAGTTGAAGTGGGAGCCTTAGAAGTGTCTGGGTGCAAGCTGCGCCCCACCAGGACAGCTCCTAGGGGCTGCACACCATCCTCCCAGACCCCAAACAAGGCCACGGCGGGACAAACGCCGGAAGAAGAGTCCGGCTCCCCCACTGGGTGTAATGCCATCCAGGCTCAATCATGCAACAAACAAAATGCGGAGACTCTCAGCCTCCCTGCTGGATGGGGCTGGGAGGACAGTGAGAACTACAGGTGAGAGCCCTTCCCCACAAACCTCCGTCGTGGGCAGTCACTCCTCCATGGCCACCAAAGCATCGGTCACTTCTCTTAAGAGAACAGCCTGTGAACCAAGACAAGACAAAGCTGTCAGTCTTTCCCAGGAGCTCCTACCACACACTAGAAGCCCAACAGTTGTCAGTCACACAGTCCGTGAGGAGGAGGAGGATTCAACCCTCCCTCTGTCACTTCTAGCTGCCTTCAAAAGAAATAAAACCCAGCCTTGCCATTGAAGTTTATTTTCAAAAGACTGAAATAGATAAATTTACTAAATGACAATAGACCACAATGTTTCAGGTGGACCATACTCTTTGTATTAAACAGATACTAGATTTTAACCAAAATCTGTGCGTTCACATGCAGAAATCCTCCTTGACCCTCTGTGAACTCTCGTTATGTGCTGTAGCTCTGGAAGGAAAAAAAAAAAAAAAAAAAAAACATGCCACGTTCCTTCAGGATTCGTATGTGGATCTTTGGCTCCACTAGCTGGTAGTAATTTAAACATAAATGAGAGCAAAGCGGTGGTGGGTAAAACGTGGCTGGGGCTAGAGAGGCGAGAAGCGCGCGCTACAGGACCAGACCCCCTCGGGACGGTGGGATCCACACCCTCAGGAAAAGCTCTACGTACTGGCCGTTACAGACCCCTGGCCCTCGTCCCCCGGGAGTTCTACGAAGAGCCCAACACGCTCCAATATTGGGGCAAAGGGCCCTTCCCTCCAGGAGAATGTCCGCAGTCTCCCTCTGACCCCAGCTTTTCCCGGTGCCCCCGCCCAGATGTTCTGTATGATGTTTTAGCCCTCTTGATGTCATGAAAGAGCTCTAGATCCTTCTGCCACTCATTCACTTGTCTCTTGACATCATATCCCGAGAAGGGCGCTTGGCAATCCGCATCTACTCCAAGCTCTCTACTAACAGCTGGACTAATCCACAGCAAACCCCTGAAGGATTTTGGGGTAGCCTTCAGCTGCATGTGCGAAGAAGACGGTGGGTCACGCATGTCAAACTCTGAGATTCCCATGTCGACCCCGAGACATGGTGGGAAAGTGGGGACGGAGCAGAGGCAGAGCCAAGGGAGAAATGAGGATAGACACAGCCTATTGGTCTACCATTCAGAGACCATCTCAGGGAAGAAGACACCCAACACTCTCAGTTCGAGGTCTTCCATTTTTCTTCAAGTGTTGCCTCCATAGGTACAGAGTAATTCATACAAATTAAATCCCAGAAATGGTGTGATTCATTCAGGCCCCCTGAAGATCCTTATGACTATGAGGGGTTGTTGTCATGTAAATTAGGGAACACTCTAGTCTCAAAATAATGAATTCTCTCTATGGAGGCTGCTGTTGTTTAACATGCTTGCCTCGAGGACAGAAACAGCGACACCAGTCTCACTATTCTCTCAGCTGTTACCACAGGACTCAGAATATATACTCTCAGAAAGTTTGATGGATGAATGAATGGATCACATTTGCAGTAACTCCAAGTTAGATGACCCCAGAATAATTTTTAAGCCCAGTCCCATTTTTGGTGAAGTCTTGTTTCAGATCTTAATCATCTACTGCGCTCTCAACACAATCATAGACCATGCATTTCTCATACATCCTTTATAACTATGCATTACTAAACTTCAGACCTAGTACTGACTTTTCGTAGAAAACCTACATCCTGTGTTGCGAGTATTCTCGGGGATTCCCACATCGTATATCACCTTAGCCTGTCCCCCTGTGGGAGGCATCCAGGGCATGGCACACACATTACATACTGGGGAGAGTCACCCATTTCTGCCGTGTTCCCTTGGGTTCCTGAGCAGGAGGGATATTCTGGCCAGATACGCTATCTCTTAGACAAAAACCCTGACTGCCTTTCCCTGAGCCCAATCTCCACCCATCAGCAGGGCTTCCTTGATGTCTCCAGCTCTTTTCCCCTTCTTTAATCACTTGAACTTTAAGAAATATTAGAACTTTCTTACAACCCTATTATGGGCCTTTATGGAGGTAATCCGGTTAAAACGGGGTCATTAGGGTGGTCCCGACTCCCTTACGACTGGTAACCTTATAAAGAAGTAGTGTTTGGAGACAGACATAGGAAGAACACCATGTGAACATGAAGACAGTCATCTACAAGCCAAGGAAAGAAGTCTAGAACAGACCCTTCCCTCACAGCCCTTAGAAGGAACCAACTCTGCCAACAGCTTGGTTTTGACAGATAATCTCCAGAACTGAGACTGTAAACTTACATTATTTAAGCATCCAGTCTATGGAAATTTGTGTTGGCAGCCCCAGGAAATTCACACATGCCCCCAACTCCCCCTCTTCAGGTCCTGTCTATAGGGCTCATGGGCACATGGACACCACTTATACAGGAGGTAACTACAGGGACTGAGGTCAGAGCCAAGAGTCAAAATGCCAGGGCTCAGAGCTTGCTTCCACTGCACACTAGATGTCTGACTTGAATCTCGGCTTTTGTATCTCCAAAAAGAGACTGGCAAAAAGGCAAAATAATACCTCAAACTAGTTCTAAGGATTAAATAAGTAAATCCAGTCCAGTGTCCGACACACAGTAAGAGCTCAATAACTGTCAGTTGTTGGTTTTGGTGGTAGCGGTGATTCATGGTAGTTGTGAATGCTATGCAGGTATGTGACACATATTAAAAGGAAAAGTGTTTCGATCCAAAAAGACCTGGATTCAAACTCCAGTTCCATTTTTTAGTAGCTCTGAGACTTTAGGCAATCACTTTACCTCTCCAAGCCTCAGTAAACTGGAGAGAATCGTGTATCTGTCATCAGGTTGCTGTGTTCACTAAATGAAAAAATTAATAGAAAGCATTTAGCACCGTCCCTGGCTCAGAGCGAAGCCCCAACAAGTGGCCACATTTAAATACAGATGATCTGGAGCCACCTGGGGGTCTCAGTGGCTGAGAGTCTGCCTTTGGCTCAGGGCGTGACCCTGGGGTCCTAGGATCGAGTCCTGCATCAGGCTCCCGGCATGGAGCCTGCTTCTCCCTCTGCCTGTGTCTCTGCCTCCCTCTCTCTGTCTCCCATGAATAAATACATAAAACCTTTAAAAATAAAAATACATAAATACAGATTATCTGATTCCTCACCTCAGCTCCGTTTCACTTGGTTTTTTTCAACCACATCCTTTCCCCAAGCCAAAAAAATTACATAATTTTCCAAGGCAGAAAGACTGAAAACAGCTAAGCAACAGCTGTTCCTTATCAAGTAACCCTAGTGCGGGCAATAGCATTAAAATGCATCAGTGCCCCGTTCGAGAAGGCAGGCTCAACCCAAGAGGGCAGTTCACTTCCAAGCCCACATGTTCTCCAACCAAAATGCACCACACGTCCCTCACAGGCGCTCTGAACAGCATTTCAAGGTCACTTCCTGGGACAGGAAATTGTCCCCTCAGCAGCCACAGAGCTGGCATTTCCTTCCTTTTACCTGGAAGGCCCCGTAAGTCTTGGGAGTGACATCTTTGTGCCTTCAAAGGCTGTGCTGCAGGTGGAAGCTACCGACTGCCGCAAGCCTGGGGAGCGGGGAAGCATGCTCTCTAGTCCAAATGATTCATAAAACATCCCTGTTTTTTAAACATACACATAAAGGAACTAAGAAGGTTTCATAAGGAATAAAAAAATCATATTCCCTCTTTCAAACCATTTGAAAACCTTGAAAATCTGCTCAAATATTTTGTCGAGGATTCGGAGCATTTGCCATTATTCTACACATAAAAGCAAATGCTAGCATGCAAACAAATTTAGCAAAAATGTACAAGGAAGGCCGCTTAACCATTTTTTTCATAATCTTTGTAACCCTTATATCCTGAAATCATTTCTCTAGCAATAACTAAGCATTCCTAGAAATTATCCTTGAAAATTACTATTATAAATGCTCTCCCCAAAATTTAGGTAGGGTGATTCTCTTTTTACCTGAAGGAAGGGGAAATCAAAGTTTAATGCCTAGTTCATACTCTACATGGCACTAAGTGCCATCCTCACTGTCATTCGATTCCTCACCCTACCAAGTTTCTAAGTACTTAATTGTCGCTGTGAAATTTGCCTCAGTTTTTATAGATTCAATTTACAAGGAGTACTTGGAGAACCCCTCAGTAGCACAACAGTCCCCTCCAGAACCTATACCTGAAGAGATTATATGGGGGGAAAATGCTATTTTTTTACTTGAATTTTGTCAGTTAACAAACACTGTAATATTGGTTCTGGAGTAGAATTCAGAGATTCACCCCTTACACACAACATCCAGCGCCCATCACAAATGCCCTCCCTAATATCCATCACCCATCTAGCCCATCCCCCCCACCGCCCCTGCATCAACCCTCAGGTTGTTAAGTCGCTTACAGCTTGTTTCCCTCTCTCCTATTTTTCTTTCCCCTCTTCCCTATGTTCATCTCTTCTGTTTCTTAAATTCCACATGAGTGAAATTATATGGTATTTGTCTTTCTCCGACTTATTTTGCTTGGCATAATACACTCCAGCTCCCCCCGGGCTGTTGCAAATGGCAAGATCTCATTCTTTTTGGTGGCTGAGTAATATCCCATCATATACATGTGCCACACCTTCTTTATCCATTCATCGGTTGATGGACACTTGGGCTCTCTCCACGCTTTGGCCTTTGCGGTAATGCTGCTATAAACATCGGTGTGCACGTGCCCCTTTGATTCTGTATTTTTGTATCCTTTGGGTAAATACCTAGTAATACAGTTCCTAGATCATAGAGTAGCTCTATTTTCAAATTTTTGAGGACCCTCCACACTGTTTTCCAGAGTGACTGCACCAGTTTGCATCCCCACCAACAGTGCAAAAGGATCTCCCTTTCTCTGCATCCTCGCCAACATCTGTCATTTATTGACATCTGTTATTTCTTGTGTTGTTAATTTTAGCCCAAAAAATATTATTTCTTAATATTAATATTAAATTAATATTAAACTGAAGGCATAAGGTTGGGGGACAAGTTCTAATGTGAATTAGGCTATGAGAACACAAATGCACCTGGAGCCAGCCAGTGAGCTCCATGGGAACGAGGGCCATCTCTGGCTCATATTGTGTCGTACCCCAGGCACCGGGTACAGTGGTGACTCAGAGATCTAGAAGGATCTTGTAAACATCTGATAAATACTGAGCCTCAAAATATAAGTAAATAAATAAATAAATACATACATACATACATACATACATAGTGAGGCTCTTTGACATAAGGTGCATTACTTTATTCAGTTTTGTATCCCACACATACTTAACATGGTGTGTTTTATAACAACCATTTGCCTATCTGGTCACCAATCTTATTAAATGTTTATATTCCATGCTCTGAATTAGGTGGTAGGCTATGCACTATCTCATTTAATATTCACAAAAATCTTATTTGGGCAAAAGTGTTACAGCCAATTTACAGAGAGAAAAACAGAACTCTGGTAAACCAGTTGCTCTAAGTCACAGGGCAGTGGGTAGCAAGAGTTAAGTCGGGACCTGGGTCTGCCTAACTCCAGGGTTGTGATTTCCTCCACCATATAGTTCCTGACCCGTAAGTGTCAGGAGCATTTGTACACACTACACATGCACAAAGGTTGCACAGTCAACATGGTTCAAGAAACTTAAGTTTTCTTTACTGCAGGTCTTCTCAGAGCCTCTTCCATGCTGATTCAAGTGTACACCTCCAAGAACATATTGAGATTAAGTGGCTTTCCCCAAACTGTTCAACAGAATCCTTCGTTCATGGAGCATCTCAGGGGACCACTGTTCCATAGGACACTTTTAATAAATAGTGTGCTGTACCACCCTGTATCTTACCAAACACTTGTTGAATTGAAATTATCTGGCCTTAGGTCTCAGAGAAGAATAGCAGTTACCTGAAAGAGGACAGAGCAAGAGGGACATCTTCCTGTCTAGCATGCCAGTAAGCCCCCAAATCCCTTAACTTTTCACAGAAATTCAATAACAGGAATTTCATTTTGTGGAAACTATCTAGTGAAAGTCAAGTTACTGTCATAAAAAAAAAAGTGAACCCCTGGCTTTCTTGGGCCATTAATATGCTCAGTAGCAGCTAAATCATCAACCTCCAGAAATAGACTAGAATGCAAAGGTAGAGGAGAGGACTGATTCACTAAAGGTGAATACTTTCTCATTTTTCTCCCTTCTCCTACTCCAAATATATCCCGTTTTTGAGATCTCTTGAGTTCCTTATCCTTTTTCTCTCTCTTGATCAAAAATTTTATATTTAATCAGATCTCCAAGACATCTCCAATAGGAATGATGGCCTTCATATTTAACAGAAGTTGGAGACTGGGGAAAGTCTAAGCTGACAGTCTTCTAAAATCGACATTCTAGGTTTCTGATCCTAGAAGTGACCTCAATTACTTTCCCATAGCACTTTTGGTCTTATTTTTGTTTCTGTCATTTATTTTTTTTTCAGTGTGACACAAGACAAACCTCAAATGAAATCCGTATGTCACTTTGAATGTCTCTCGCTGTTTCCCTTCCTGCCCACCACCATCCACTTTCCTACCACAGAGGCTCTGCCCCAGGATCCACCGCATTTACGGACAGGATCCGCTCACTCACTCACTAAATACCCCCTGGCAAGTCACAGACACTGGTCTGTCGCTGTTTACAATTTAGCTTCTCTCTGTGATCAAAGACTGGAGTGGCACCAGAAGTGCCACCAAGACACCTATTTCAGCCCAAGGGAACACAGAAGTGTTCCCAGAATAAGGATATGAAGATCTTAAGCTAAATTTCTTCATTCATTCAACAAATATTACAGAGCATTTACCATTTGCTGGGACTACTCCAGACATTAAATAAGTAAGACACACTGGGGCGCCTGGGGGGCTCAGTGGTGGAGTGGCTGCCTTTGGCCCAGAGCATGATCCCAGGGTGCTGGGATCGAGTCCCACATCAGGCTCCCCGCATGGAGGCTGCTTCTCCTTCTGCCTGTGTCTCTGCCTCTCTGTGTCTCTCATAAATAAATAAATAAAATCTTAAAAATAATAATAAATAAATAAATAAATAAGACATGCCATGTCTCTTTTCTCACCTCTGAGTAGGTGATATTAAGCTGTGACTTAAAAAAAAAAAAAAGTCAAGGCAAACATGCAGAGATCCAGGGCAGCAGTTTTTTCAGCTTGTTTTCCAGCTAGTGCAATGCTTCAAAGTGCAGACAAGTTTGGCCTGTTCTAAGTAGAAAGAAGTGCCTTGCAGCTAGTGAGGAAGGAAGGAAGGGACTAGGGAGCGAGCAAGCAAGCAAGCAATGGTGTGGTGACATTATGCAAAGCTTTGTAGGTAGGTCAAAGGAAGGGGTTTGGAGGTTTTTGTTAGATTCATCAGGGTTTAGCAGATGCTCTTCAATTGGTGACAACACTAACCCCTGCTATTCGGAGAAAGGATTACAGGAAGGTAAGAGCCCCCCTTCCCTCCAGTGGCTCGCAGCAGTAGTCTACACAGTGGAATCGCGATCTGTCTTCCTTACCAAACCATGATATGCTGCGGTGACACTGGAAGCCTTTTCTCTCGGATTTCTCCATTCTCCCTTCATGTCTAACTCAGCCTTGAGTCAGTGACCTTTTTTTCTCTAATTATAACTTTTTATTAGAAAGGCTACACATGCTTATTATAAAAGAATTAGGAAATAAGAAAAAATAATAACACTTCAGTTTCTAATAACCAAAAATAACACTATTGAAACTTAGTGGTGAGTGAATAAAGAAGAGGTAAGATAGAGGATTCCTGGGTGGCTCAGCGGTTTAGTGCCTGCCTTCAGCCCAGGGCATGATCCTGGAGTCCCGGGATCGAGTCCAATGTCGGGCTCCCTGCATGGAGCCTGCTTCTCCCTCTGCCTGTGTCTCTGCCTCTCTCTCTCTCTCTCTCTCTCTCTGTGTGTGTCTATCATGAATAAATTTTAAAAAATCTTTTTTTTTTAAAAAGAGGTAAGATAATATAGATAGATATAAAATGGAATATTACTCAGCCATCAAAAAGAATGAAATCTTGCCATTTGCAACTATGTGGATGGAGCTAGAGTGTATTATGCTAAGTGAAATAAGTCAGAGAAAGACAAATACCATGTGATTCCACTCATACGTGGAATTTAAGAAACAAAACAAATGAACAAAGAGGAAGGGGGGAAAAGAAGGAAAGAGGGGGAACAAACCATAAGAAACTCTTAAGGACAGAGAACAAACCGAGGGTTGGAGGGGAGGTGGGACTAGGTGAGTGATGGGGGTTAAAGGAGGGCACTTGAGGTGATGAGCACTGGGTATTGTATATAAGTGATGAATCACTGAATTCTACTCTCAAAACAAGTATTACACTCTATCTAAGAATTACAAGAATTTAAATATAAAATTTTTTAAAAGAAACTTGGACGTGTCACCTTTTAGGCATATAGAAAGTTTGATAGATGACAGACCCACCGATAGGAGGTTAATATGCTTGTTAACAAAAATGGAGGCACACGTCACATGTTACCTAATAATCTATACTTTTCACTTTATATTTAGCAGATATCTTTCCATGTCAATAAATGTTTACCTTAATAATATTTTTAGATGAGATTTGCTCATTTTCTCCCCACCACCCCCAACACACACACACACACACACACACACACACACACACACACCTCTCTAAGGACCCTGGAGGAGCACCTCCTGAAAGAGACTTGCCTCTTTGCTCTGACCCAGTGGGGCACCTTGGAGAATCCCCTTCCTCAGTCTCACCTCTAGCTCCGCATCACTGGGCAAGTTTCTTTCCTTATCTGTGTCTCACGTCCCATTCTAAAATTAAATATGAATGCTCTTTGTATTATTATGACCAGCACTCCTTCCTAATAATGTAGAAAAATCAGAGTATGTATCTTCCAATTATAAAGGACATAGTTTTCCTGTTCCATTTGGCCCAATGAACAGGGATACTCACTAATGGACAGATACAGATTGATTAGAAAATACCACACTAGAACAGTCTAAGCTGAACTGCTCCTGAGCATGATGCTGACATCTTCAGATGCTGGAGTGGGGTATGGGGAGAAGGCAGGGAGTTAGATCTGGGGCCCATTATGTTACTACTTCTGATTGATAGCAAGCCCTACCCTGCAATTTAAGGATTGTGTATAATATGGAGAAGAAAATCCAAAAGACTAAACATAATAGCAGAAACCACTGCTGAAATCCCCCAAACACTCAGGGGTTTCACATCTGGACAAATGACCTCATTAGGATTTCACTCAGAGTGGAATAGAAGATGATGTCTCTGATTGCTAAACTAAAACATCTTTAAATTGTCCTTTACCAGCTGCCTGGCATTATCAGAGAATAAGAAAAGGCCTCATCTGAAACAAGGATTTAGGGAGGAAATGGGACAGAACTTCCTAACAGCAAACAGAATACTTCAAGATTATTATATAAGAGCAAAAGGAACGGGGGTGAAGGAGAGACAACCAAAATGAAAATATAATAGCAACCAGTTCAATAAACCGCTACTTTTATAACAATGGGCTGGCTACTGAGCAGCCATAAGAATCAAAGTTGCACAAATTTATAAATCTTATAAGGTGTTTCAGAGTCTGTGGTTAGCATGGAAAAGACAAATGACAAATCAACGCGTATAATACAATTCTCCCTTTTCTAAAAAGAAAAAGTCTTCAGGGGCACCTGGGTGACACGGTCTGTTGAATGTGTCCGACTCTTGATTTCGGCGCGGGTCATGCTCTCAGGGTCAGCAGATGGAGCCCCACCTGGTATCAGGCTCCCTCCTCACCGAGGAGTCTGCTTGCCTCCCTCCCTGTCCGCCCCTCCCTCTGTTTACACTTGCACACACGCTCATGCTCTGTTTCTCTCTTAAATAAATAAATCTTTTTAAAAAAGAAAAAAGTCTTTATTTACATTTTTGTAATGAGATTTATATCTGGGTAGTAGGATAATAAGCACATTTTTTTCTTAAAGATATTTCTAATGTTTTATTTATGTGCTATAAAAAATGATGGAAATTTTAAAAATTATATACATCTACATTTTCTTTTTCTAGAGGATTTCTGCTAAGGGCTAGATATTTCCTTCTTCCCTATTCAACTGAGACAGACTCAAACTGCTTTACGAGTAGCTCTTCTGTGAGTGCCTTTCATCATTTCTACTTATAACTTGTTTCTCTCTTTCCTGGCCCTTTCTTGTGTTATAATCTAGTATCTGAATTGGAAGAGGCCTTAGATTTTATGCATTTCAACCTCCAACTCGGCATCAGGTAAGATGTAGATCAGTTAAGAAGCACAAAACCTCAACTCACTGTATAAACCAGGGTTCTGCTAATCACCACCTGAGTGACACATACCATCAGCTGCTTGTTTTCATAAATAAAGTTTTACTGGAACAGACATGTGTGTTTGTGTTGCATCGCCTCTGGCTGCTTTCACACGACAGTGACTGAGCTGGCCTGCAAAGCCTAAAATGTTTACTGTGTGAAGCTCTACAGACAAAGTTTGCCAACTTCTGGTTTAAACAACAACAAATCCAAAGACGGGCAATTCCAGGATTGGTTGATTCCACAGTTCAATGACGTTATCAAAGATGTGGTTCTTTCTAAACATCCACTGTACCGTCCTCATTGCATCAGCTTTATCCCCAGACCAGCTCACCTCTACAGTGTGGTTCCAGGCATCAGCACATTCTGACCTGGACAGTATCCAACAAAAGAAGATACCGTCCCTTCCGATAGGCTTTATTTTAGGAGTGGGGCAGCTTTTCTCATTGGATCAAAGCATATTCTTCCTTATGTTTCATTAGTCAAATTTCATTGGCTGCCATCATAAGCTTATGCCAAAACCAGTCACTCAGGAAAAGTGTGACTTCCTGTGGCTTAGACTAATCAGTTTACAAATGAGCTAAAGCTGCAGATGTGCTCTGATACATAGACTATGTCCTAGGGAGTGGGGTTGGCTTTGTGTAACATAATACTCAAATCATAGTCACCTAAAGTGGGGCCCATCATTCTTTCATGTTACAGGAAATCCAGAAGAAATGCAGGACTGATACAACACCCAACAGTCATTTTTGCATTTCTCTCAGTCTGTACCTGTCTGTCCTCAGTCTGTACTTAACTGTCTCAAAACGGTTACAGTAACTCCAGACATCATGTCTATGTTTTATGGATGAAGAATGAAAAAGTGGGGTAAAAAAAAAAAAAGGCCAAATGACCCTACTCCCTTTTTAAGAGCTTTTCTAGAATCCCATATATCAAGTTCCCCTTTTGTCTTGTTGGCCAGAATTAAGTCATGTGATCACTCCATCCACGATAAACCCACAGCTAACATACACAATGGTGAAAACCTGAAAGCTTTTTCTCTAAGATCAGGAATAAAATAAGGATGCCCACTCTCTTCGCTCTTATTTAATACAGTACTAGAAATCCTAGCTAGAGCAATTAGGTAAGACAAAAAAATAAAAGGCATCCAATCAGAAAGAAGTAAAACTGTTATAATTTGCAGGTGATGTGATTTTTGTATAAAGAAAATCCCAAAGACTCAACTAAAAAATTGTTGGATCTACTCAACGATTCCAATTAAGTTGCAGGATATAAAATCAACATACAGAAATTAGGTGCACATCTGTATAATAATTAAACATCTGAAAAAAGAATAAAGAAAGCTATTGGCCATAGTATCAAAAGTAGTGAAATAATTTTTTAAAGTTTTTTTTTTTTTTTATTCATGAGAGACACAGAGAGAGAGGGGCAGAGACACGGGCAGAGGGAGAAGTGGGCTCCCTATGGGGAGCCCAATGCAGGACTTGATCCCAGAACTCCAGGATCACGCTCTGGGCTGAAGGCAGGCGCTAAACCACTGAGCCACCCAGGTGTCCCAACACTGAAATAATTTTAACCAAGGAAGTGAAAGATCTGTACAATGAAATGAAAATTACAGTACTCTGTTGAATGAAATCAAAGAAGACACAAATAAATAGAAAGGCATCCTGTGTTCATGTACCAAAAGGATAAATACTGTTAAAATGTCTGTACTATTCAAAGTCATCAATAGATTCAATGTAATTACTATCAAAATTCCAATGGCATTCACTGAAAATAAAGACATAGGAAAAAAATTCTAAAATTTGTATAGAATCTGAATAGAAAGAATCTGAATAGCCAAAGCAATCCTGAGGGGGGGGAAAAACAAAGCCAGAGGCATCATATTTCCTGGTTTCAAATTATACTACAAAGTCATAGTAATTAAAATAGTAGGATACTGGCACAAAATGGATACAAAGACCCCTCAAAAAGAGAACCCAAAATTAAATCTAGACATATATGGTCAAGTAATAGTCCACAAGGGAGCCAAGAACACTCAATGGAGAAACAACTGTATCATCAACAAATATTGTTGGGAAAACTGGATAAAGACACGCAGGAGAACAAAACTGGATCCCTATCTTACAGCACTCACAAAAATGACCTCAAAATGGATCATTTGAGGATCATTTGACCTCAAAATGGATCATTTAAACTCACTGTGTAAAAGAGTTAAACATAAGACCTAATACTCTAAAACTCCTACAAGAAAATATGGGAAAGAAGCACCTCAACATTGGCAATAATTTTCCGCATGACACCAAAATCACAAACAACAAAAGCAAAATCAACAAATGAGATGACATTAAACTTCTACATGGCAAAATAAACAACTAAAGGAAAGGCAATCTCCAGAATGGGAGGAAGTGTTTCCAAACCATTTATCAGATAAGGGGTTAATACCCAAAATATACAAAGAACTCCTACAACTCAACAACAAAAAACAAACAATCCAACTTAAAAATGGGCAGAGGAACTAAATAGACACTTTTCCAAAAAGACATCCAAGTGGCCAACAGGGACATGAAAAGATGCTCAACATCACTAATCCTCAAATCAAATCAAAACCACAATAAGACGTTGTTTCATACCCAGTAGAATGGCTATCATCGAGAAGTTGAGAGAAGAGATAATGGAGATAAAAGGCAACCCTTGTACACTGCTGGTGGGAAGGTAAATTGGTTCAACTTCTATGAACACTGTATGGAGATTGCTCAAAAAATTAAAAATAGAACTACCAGATGATCCAGCAATTCCACCTCTCAGTATATACCCAAAGAAAATGAAAATAAGACATCGAAGAAATATATGGACTCCATTTACTGTAGCATTTATTCACCGTAGCCAAAATATGGGAACTACCTTAGTGTCCATCAGTAGATGAATGGATAAAGGTGTCACACACACAGAACTATTATTCAGCCACGAAAAAGAAGGAAATCCTGCCATTCGTGACAACATGGATGAACTTTGAGAGTATTATTCTAAGTAAGAAAAGTCAAACAAACACTGTATGATATTACTTATATGTGAAATTTTAAAAAGTCAGCTGGTGGGGCATCTGAGTGGGGCAGTCAGTTGTGTCCACCTCTTGGTTTTGGCTCGAATTGTGATCTCAGGGTCATGGGATTGAGATCCATGTTGGGCTCCATGCTCAGCCATGAAGTCTGCTTAGGGCTCTCTCTTCCTCTGTCCCTCCCCATCCCCGAAAATAAATAAATAAATATTTTAAAAAATTTAAAAGTCAACTGGTAACAACAGATGATGTTTAGCAGAGGCTGGGGAGGGGAGTGACAGGTGGAACAGGAGAGATGCTGTTTAAGGGTCCAAACTTGAAACTACTAGAAAAATAAACCCTGATATAATAATATATATAATGCACATAATAGTGAACAGACAACAATATTGTATTATAACCTTCAAGCAGGCTAAGAGACTAGATCTTAATTATTCCCACCGCAAAAAAAGAAATGATAATTATGTGACTTGATATGGATGCTAGGCAATCATATTACAACGTATAAATATATCAAATCAACATGTTACATACCTCAAATATACACAGTGTCACATGTCAAATACATTTCAATTTTTTAACAGGGGAGGCTGAAAAATACAATTGTTTAGCTGGGCATTTTTACTTCTCAATATCAAATTTCTGTAGATAAAACCTGATATTGGATAGCAACTCAAAGTCTCTGACAGAGGTGGATCCTTGAACAAAAACAAGGTGTTGATGAAAAGAAAAGAGGAATGAGGATTGAGCAGGTGATCCACAATAATTCTTAGATTATTTACAACATCTCATGAGAAAAAACCTATGGCATCTCTGATAATTTTATTTTACCACCTATTCATCTCACATTGCCCAGTCAAGACAAGAAAAAAAAACTATACACAAAGCTCTTGTTTCCCTCTGTTTCGATAGAAAATATCTAAACTGCACTGGGGATTAATGTCCCCGTGTCCTCTGAACATCTTGGTTTAATAATACTGCAAAAGAAAAAGGAAAAAAAAAAAAAAAAAAACCTTGACCATGTCCTTTCTTTCTGGATCCCTCATTTGGTCCACCTCCTGGGCATACCATTCCTTAATTAACATTTGGAATGAAAGGTGATACAGAAAACAGCAGTGTCACAAAAACAAACTGAAAATATTTTCTTTATGGCACAGAGTAATTTTTTCCCTGAATTTCTATCCATGCCACTGGAAATAATGTTTAAAAATCATTTCAATTTCATTCATTCCATCTGACAAGTTAGTGTAGAGATGGTTCTTTAAATATTTAATAATTGCTTGAGACATTTCCCTTTATTATAATTCTATGGTCAGAATCCCTTGGCTCTTTCATCAATCCCAGGGTCTGGAACAAACAGAGGCAGTTAATTTCCAGGCAAACGTTAAGTCATGTGATTTCTATTCCAATTTCCTGAAGGTCAAATGAAGCACTTAGTTGAAGGAGACGTGTGCCGTTCCTCTCCTTCCCTTACACCAGTCATTCTTTTCCTGCCCACCTGACTCTCCCCACCTCCAGCCATGCACACCCTCCCAATCAAATCAAGCCAGGCTTCCCTTAATCATCATCGGGGAGACAAAAAGGTATAGCTTTGGAGCATCAAGCCACAATTTCACACTCCATTTGCACAAGAACTCAGAAGGCCGTTAATGTGCTGTTTGCTTTTTAGCAAGCATCTCAGCAGTCATCACAGAAATGTGTTTTGGCGCGCCTCCCAGGGCATGGGAGCTATTTATGAGCGCTTGTCTTCAAGAGCCTACATGCAACATTAGGATGTCCACTGCCATCTGCAAACTGGACGTGGCCCAGAGACATTTGGGAACAGACCAGGAGAACTTTGATATGCGAGGAAGGTGAAAGTAAATGTCGCTTTTCATTTATTTCAACCCTGCTTACCTCTCCACCAATCCATTCCCATTTGCCAGGGACTTGTAGGTTCACCTTTTGCCAACTCTCTTCTAAATCACTTGACGGCATAAAATCTTATGTTTTAATCTATGGTGATGACCCAAGTCACATCCAGCTCTTCCTTGCTCAACTCATCAATTTGGAATGAAAACAGTCTCCAGCTTTCTCTCCTTCCTCCCATCCAACACCTCCAGATCAGGAAATACCCTTCACTGACATTCACCACATGAAACATTCAAAATAGAAAGAAAAACCCAAGCCAAAGGATCACCCTTGTATCACAATCTGCTCCCCTCATCCCCATAATGCTAACACTTCCTGCCACACTCTTCCTGGGTACTGAACTCCTGCTGATTCCAAGTCACTATGAGGTAATTTATAAGCAGATGCATATCTAATTATTGAATACCAACTATGCCAAAATAAGGAAAAATTCCTCCTCTCTGGGAGAACTTGCAATCTACCAAAATCACGGAAACAAATTACACTTACACACACACACACACACACACACACACACATCAAAGATACATATATCTCTGTTTTAATGATACAGATGTTAAATGCTAGGATGGTGGTATGCATATGTGAATACATAGGAGCACAGAGAAGGGACACTTCACAAAACCAGAGAAATGAGAAGTTGCTTCCTGGGGAAGAATTTACATCATGAGTTATATCTTGAGTAATACGTAAGATCCCTTTTAGTCAAGTGAAAGTAAGTAATAAGGCAGAGGAAATCATAGGAGCAAAGATGTACGAAATGTAAGGGGAGGGAGAAATTGGCAGTTCTGTACTACAAGATTGAACAGGTGAGGCCAGAAGTGAAATGAGATGAAGCAAGAGAGACAGGTAGGGCCAGGTCATAGAAGGCCTTGTATACCATACCAAGGAACACAGATTTTATTCCACACAGAGGACCAACTGAAGGGGACTTAGCATGGGAGTGATGGGATGAGATTTATGCTTTGGATAGGTCACTCTGGTACCTGAGCAGAGGAAGAATTTAAGAGGGAAAAGACAGAAGCAGGTGGCAGTTGGGAGGCTGCAGCAGCAGAGCAGAAAGGAGGTTACGAGAGCGGTCATCAAGGAGACAAAGGGAAGGGCTGGATTCAAAAAAATATGTGGGAGGAAAAACTGGCAGGATTTGGTGATTATCTGGATCTATAGAGTAAAAAAAAGAGGTAGGAGATTAGGATGACTCCCACATTTGTGACTTCTGCAACTATAAATGTAAATATAGAAAAAGGAGTTGGTGTGAGGAGGAGAATAGAAATTATGTTCTACTTCGTGCTTATTGAGTTTTAAAAGATGTTTATGGGACAAATCAGCGAACATATCCAGATGATAAATGGCTATTGGGTGTGGAACTAGGGGACATGGCCAGGGCAGGAGACACAGGTGTGTGAGTTATTTGCCTAAAGGGGTTATTAAAATCATGAGACAATAGCAAGGCCACTTTATTAAAATGTGTTAAGACAAGAATGGAAGTGGAAGCAATGAGGTAGGGCTGGGAAACACCACTTTTGAAGGTGAAAGCAAGTTAAGAATAGCTCATAAAACCAGGGAAGAGGACCAGTCAGAGCTAGAGGACGATGATCAGGGGAAAGTGACAGAACAGAAGCCAGGGAGGTTGAGAGTTTCAGGAAGAAAAATGGATTTGTGGAAAAACAAAGCAAATTCAACACATACATATACCACTTTTCCTCAAAAAAAGCAAAAACAAGGACCATAAAAGAATGTTTTTTTTTTCATTTATAAACACACAAAAACTTATGAGATATCAGTAGATTGGACATTTTGATAAAGTTTTGAAAATTGCTACAGAGATAGGCAAGTATCGTGAACTTTGGAGAAAGCTAAAGCACGGTTTACAAAAGCTTTGGGATGAGAGTCAAAAAATAGGAAAAAAAACATTTTTGTAGCATACTCAGGTACTGGAGTGCAAGAACATTTGCAGCTCTAGTATGATTGGGCTGAAAACTGAAAGGTAGTTTGTAAGTTTATAGAAGAGTCAAATTGTTGCTTCACAGCTGGTGATTGCCCTGCCCCATCCCAACCCAATACAGACTTTAAGTCTCTGGAGAAGGAAAATAGGACATGTTCTAGTCTGAGGAACATCAAGTCTGGGTGAGAGTAAGAGCAAGGCATCTCACTGAAAAGAGGATGAATGAGAACTTTGGTATTGAACCAGGAGGCTCCTATTTTCCTCCGCTCCCAGGCTCCCAGAATACCAGCAGTCCTCCTCACCTCTACCTTCTATGTACATACCACTCACAGCTCAAGCAGGATATAGCAAACTCTTCCTCTGTGGAAAAATAACCTCTACAGGAGAAAAGAATTATACATACTGACAACTGAAGATGCACCAATGAAAATCCCAAGTCATCAACTTATTAACTAACCTTCATTGAGGCTTTTCCAACCACAAGAGCTTCCAATTATTTCCAAATACTTCCCTGTAATTGAAATGTGCAGTATAAATAAATAAATAAATAAATAAATAAATAAATAAATAAATAAAAGAAATGTGCAGTTAATCATTATCATACATTTGAGGAAAGCATCTAATGTGAGAAAGAATCCAAATAAAGTGTTTTTTAAGGGAGGATCTTTTAAAGGATATAATATCTTCAGAAGATTAAAAAAAAAAGATATTGCACCTGTGATGAAAGAACAATATGTATTTTTCAAAAGAAAATTAATAAAACAGAAATGGTGACTGAAATGGTATGCATGATATCAGAAATTTTAAGCTATATTCAACAGATAGGATTATAAGATGAAATAAAATCTCCCTGAAGTAGAAAAACAAACTAAAATGTAAAAAGCTCTAGTCACAGAGAACTAAGAAAAACACAAGAGAAATTACCAAGGAAATAATGCAAGGAAACTTCTGGAACTGAAAACCATGAGCTTCCAGAACGAGAGAGTCCAAAAGTGCTCAGCACAAAGGATAAGGAATAACCACACTACCAGAAGTCCTAGCCACAGCAATCAGACAAGAAAAAGAAATAAGAGGCATCGGCATTAGTAAAGAAGTTAAAAAGAAGAAAAGAGGAAGAAGAAGTTGTTGTTAAACTATCACTAATTGCATATGACATGATACTATACATAAAAAATCCTAAAGATGCCACAAAAAAACTATTAGAAATAACAAATGAATTCAGTAAAATTGTGGGATATGAAATTAATACCCAGAAATCAGTAGTGTTTCTATACACTAATAACAAACTAGCAGAAAGAGAAATTAAGAAAACAGTATCATTTCAGTTGCACCAAAAAAAATTAAATACCTAGGAATAAACCAAAGAGGTAAGAGACCTGTACTCTAAAAACTATAAAAAAGGGTGATCGAAGAAATTGAAGATGACACAAACAATTGGAAAAATATTTCATGCTCACAGGCTGGAATAATTAATATTGTTTAAATGACCATACTACTCAAAGCAATCTACAGATTCAATTCCTTTCAAAACACCAACACTGCTTTTCACAAAACTAGAACAAATGATACTAAGATATTTATGGGACCACAAAAGACTCTGAACAAAGAAATCTTGACAAAGAAGGACAAATCTGGAGGTATCACAATTCAAGATATAATACAAAGCGACAGTAATCAAAACAGTATGGAATTAGCACCAAAAAAAAAAGACACATAGATCAACAGTACAGAAATAAACAGCCCAGAAATAAACCCACATTTATATGATCAATTAATCTGTGACAAAGAAGAAAGAATATACAATGAGGAAAAGACATTCTCTTCAGTGGTGTTGGGAAAACTAGACAGCTACATGCAAAAAAATGAAACAGGACCACTTATGCCACACACAAAAATAAATTCAAAATGGATTAAAGACCCAAATGTCAGAACTGAAGCCATAAAAAAATCCCAGAAAATAACACAGGCAGTAATTTCTCTGATATCAGCCATAGGAAAGTTTTTCTAGGTATGTCTCCTTAGGCAAGGGAAACAAAGCAAGACAAACTCTTGAGACTACATCAAAATAAAAAGCTTTTGTGCAGAAAAGGAAGCTATCATCAAAACAAAAACACAACCTACTGAATAGGAGAAGATATCTGTGAATGATACATCCAATAAGGGGTTAATATCAACAGTTTATAAAGAATTCATACAACCCAACACCAAAACCAAAAAAAAAACAACCCAATTAAACATGGGCAGAGTATCTGAGTAGACATTTTTCCAAAGAGGACATATAGGTGGCCAATGACGCATGAAAAGACGACCAACATCATTAATCACCAGGGAAATGCCAGTCAAAACCACAGTGATGTATCATCTTATACCTGTTAGAATGGCTAAAATCAAAAAGACAAGAAACAAGTGTTGGTGAGGGAGGATGTGGAGAAAAAGGGACACTCGTGCACTGTTGCTAGGAATGTAGATTAGTACAGTAATTGTGGAAGACAGTTGCAAGTTTCTAAAAATAAAAATATAAATATAAATACCATATGATTCAATAATTCCACTATTAGGTATTTACCCAAACAAAATGAAATCACTAACTGAAAAAGATACATGCCCCCCGCCCCCATGTTTATGGCAGCGTTATTTACGGTAGCCAAGATATGGAAGCAGACCAAGCATCCATCAAAAGAAGGATGTATAAGGAAGATGGGGGAGGGGTGTGTTTGTTCATAAAATGAAATATTGTGCAGCCATAAAAAAGGATGAGATTGTGCCATTTGGGACAACACGGATGGACCTAGAGGCTATTACATACAGGAAGGGAAGTAAGTCAGATTGAGAAAGACATATACTGCATGATTTCAGTCATAAGTGAAATCTAAAAAAAATAAATAAATAAACAAACGAAAAGCAGAATCAGACCTACAAATACAGAGAACAAACTGATGGTTGCCTGTGGAGAGGCAGTTAGGGGGTTGGGCAAAATACGTGAAGGCGAGTGGGAGTGGGAGACATGAGCTTCCGGTTATGGAATTAAAAGGTCACAGGAAGAAAAGGTACAGCAGAAGGAATATAGTCGACGATAGCGATGTATCTGGACACATGGCAGCTACACTTGCGGTGGACAAGCATCTTGTATATACTTGCCCAATCACTGTGTTGTACGCCTGAACCTGATGTAACAATGCATCAACTATACTCAAAAAAAAAAAAAAAAGATTAACCCCACTAAAATACAACATTGTGAAATTTTAGAATATCAGAAGATATCCTACAAAAATCCCAGAGTGAGGTAAAATAGGTCAACTACTTATTCATTTATTCAACAGACATTTATCGAGAGCCTACTACGTACACAACTTATTCCTAAAATGGCCTGAAACTACAGATCAGAAGGAAATTTGGGAGTGAGCCTTACAGATGTGAAGACATATAAAGGCAGAAAGAATAGCAAGTGCAAAGGCCCTGAGACGTAGCGTTGCTTGACATAAAGCATGGAGGCCAGTGTGGTCAGAACACGGTGAGTGAGGAGAGCGGGGAGAGTGAGGTCAGAGAACTAAGCAGAGGCAGATGCAGGAGCAACTGAGGACTTTGGGTTTTACTCTCAGTGGGCTGGGCAGCTATCAGAGCAAAGGAATCGTAAAGCTGATTTACTCCTTAAAAAAAAATAGGGCAGCCCGGGTGGCTCAGCCTTTGGCCAGGGCACGATCCTGGACACCTGGGATGGAGTCCACGTCGGGCTCCCTGCATGGAGCCTGCTTCTCCCTCTGCCTGTGTCTCTGCCTCTCTCTCTCTCTCTCTCTGTTTATCATAAATAAATAAATAAATAAATAAATAAATAATCTTTAAAAAAAAAAGGTCTCCTCTTGCTGTAGTACTGCAGCACCTGGCAAAGCGGAGGCCTGCTAGGAGTCCACTGGGCGAGCACGTGCAGAGCAGCACGGGACCCCGTTTGCGGGTGGGTTAGATGCAGGGCGTAGAGGAAACGGGCGGCCCACAACGCACGTGTGCTCTCAGGCCGGGACAGCCTATAGGAAGAATTGCCATTTATGATGACGTGGAAGACCGTAAAGAGCAGATTTTGGATAACATTTTGAGAAATGTTAACGTAGAGATGCCTGTGAGACATCCAGGGGAGATGTCAGGAAGCCTGGAAACCCCCAGGGAGCGAGGACTGGGCTCCCTGCAGCATTTGGAGAGCAGTGTTAGAGTGACGGTGGCTGCTCTCACAGATAGATCTCAAACTTTCAGCGGTTTAATAAAATAGTTTATAGGGGATCCCTGGGTGGCTCAGTGGTTTGGCGCCTGCCTTTGGCCCAGGGCGCGATCCTGGAATCCTGGGATCGAGTTCCGCTTTGGGCTCCCGGCATGGAGCCTGCTTCTCCCTCCTCCTGTGTCTCTGCCTCTCTCTCTCTCTCTCTCTCTCTCTCTATCATGAATAAATAAATAAAATCTTAAAAAAAATAGTTTATGTCTCATGAGTGACACCAAAGCAAATACATATTCCCGACTTGGTGGACAGCCCTTCTCATTACCCGGGCACCCAGGCCTCCTCCAGCGGTGGCTCGCTGTCTCACAGTCCTCTGCCCTGGGTCGGGCTGGGGAAGGCGCCGGATGATCATGTGGGGCCAGTGTCTACGGGACACGCAGGGAAGGACGCAGACCACCCGGGTCACAAGGCCGCAGCCAACCACAGGCAAAGGTGCGACGGGCCGGTAGGCTGGGTGCTCCAGCGGAGGCCCCGCTCTTAGTCAACGGCTTGCTGGTCTCTGCCATGGGCAACCCTCACCTCCAGAGGACCAAACAGCCATCTCGTTTTCTTCTACGCACTCACAGGTACCTCAGGTTCCACCCGTTCCCTCCATCTAGCTCAGATCCAGACACTCCAAGCCCGTACAGTCCTCAACCCCAAATCTGGACGTGGCACCTTACAATCTGTCCGTCCATGAGCAAGAGAACGCATTGACTGCCCTTCTGCGTGCCCTATTCTGGAGGAATGGGGATAAGGTGACCACACTTAAGCCTCCCACTCAAATAAGGGAAGACCAGGAAAGACACTACAGTCACTAAAATCCCGCAGAGGAAGACCCCTTCCCTGGAAGTGAGAAAAGTCTCTGATTATTCTCTGAGTGTGCTCTCTGGGGAGAACAGTCATCATCATTGTCCACGGCAAGATCTGAACCGGGTGCTGTTGAGCCACATACCGTTTTGGGTGGCTATTCCACATTATCAGCCCACTTGCTCCCGGTACCATCTTGAGTCCCCACACACAGTGTTAAAAGCCTGAATGGGGCAGCCCGGGGGGCTCAGCAGTTTAGTGCCGCCTTCAGCCCAGGGCATGACCCTGGAGACCAGGGATCGAGTCCCACGTTGGGCTCCCTGCATGGAGCCTACTTCTCCCTCTGCCTGTGTCTCTGCGCACCCCCCTCTCTCTCTCTTTCTCATTAATGAATGAAAAAATCTTTAAAAAAAAAAAAAAAGCCTGAATAATCGCAGGTGCTTTACTCTGGGCGTGCATTTCCACGCCAGCACAATTTCCTCATAATTCAGGAGGCCAAATTCCACTTGCCACCTGTCTGTACGCCTGTCAGTTACGACACCAAAAGCTCTTCCCTAAATTTCATTCTCAGGATGTTGCTGACCTATGACCCGACTTCCTGGCCTCTTTCTGCTCCATCTCTAGTAAACAACAGCTGGGAGAATAGGTTTGGGGAGAGAAGTTACTTTCTTGATCAGATCGTAGCTACAAGGCTCAATCATACTGGGCCTATGTCCCCCAAAACCCTGTTTAACTTTATCCGTGGGCATTCGGGATCTACAAATAGTTGGCTCCTCCACCCGAATTGCTAGATTCGTTCAATGTCTTTTACTCTCCTTGTAGACCACGTGGCTCTTTCTGGAGCTCACCTTTGTCTGCTGGTTCCTTGTCCAACACAGCCAATAACAACCAACAGACTTTGTTGGTTCTACTTTGTCTTTCCCCAAAGCTACAAGTTCTTTACCAAACAAGTCTGCTTTCCAAGTCATCCCAGAACGTGCTTTAGACAGATGTTTTCCTCTTAATTACGCAGAAACCATCATTCCCACCTGGGACGTCAGCCTCCTTGCTGCGTGCTGCCCAACCGTTACGGGGCATCACATGTCTTGGGTTTTTTTTTTTTTTTTTAAAGATTTATTTATTTATTTATTTATTTATTTATTTATTTATTTATTCATGAGAGACAGAGAGAGAGAGAGAAAGAGGCAGAGACATAGGCAGAGGGAGAAGCAGGCTCCATGCAGGGAGCCCGATGTGGGACTCGATCCCGGAACTCCAGGATCATGCCCTGGGCCAAAGACAGGCGCCAAACCACTGAGCCACCCAGGGATCCCCATGTCTTGGGTTTCTATTGCAGCAGATCCCATTCCAGATACTGACTCCAGTCTCAGGTAAGGTGATGCAAGCTAGTGTAATAGCTAAGCCCCCAAGCCTCAGTGGCCTCATACAAAGTCCGAAGTTTGTTCTTGATTGCTGGGCAGCCTTCACCTGATTACTCGGAGATTCATGCTCCTCACGGTTGCGGCTCTGTCCTTGGAGCCCTGCGCACCCCTCCAGCTGATGGCAGAGGGAGGACTGAAGACCACGTGTGGGACACCTTTGTGGGTCAGGCCTGGAGGTGCTACATGTCACTCCTCACGCTTCTCAAATGGCTATTGCTGAATGTAAAGAAGGCTAGGAAAGGCAACCCAACTGTGCCCCTTCGATGGAAAGGAGCGGGTTCCAAGAGCAGCCATGTAGTCTCTGACACAGAAATAATCAGCATATAAATGGATATTTAAAACCAGAAGACCCCATGAGACCATAGGGGAATAAGCATAGATGAAGAAGACCTCTAAGGATGGAACCGTAAGGCAGTCCAGGATTTAAAGGTCAGAAAGGTAAGGAGAAATCTGAAAATGACACCTAAAAAAAAACCAAAGGTAAAAATATAAATAAATAAATAAATAAATAAATAAACAAATAAACCAACAAACAAACAAATCAAAGGTGAGTTAGGAGGAAGACAGGCAAGCACGGGCTCCCCCGTGCAAAGGGAAGACATGCTCCAAGGCAAAACGAGATCAACAGTTGCAAAATGCCTTTGACCGGTCAAGTTTGTGAGATGAAGAATGAAAACCGAGTGTGGCCTGTAACACCATGAAAGTCATCACCGCACGTGACGGAAGCTTTTGTACTAAGTGGGGAAGGTGAAAGCCTGGATGAGGACGGGTTGGAGATCGTGAGCACAGGTACGTCTTTGAGAGGAGTCTATGGCAGAAGAGAGCACATAAACGAGCCCACTGAATTAGGACGTGTGATCAAGTGAGGTTACCGGGCTTGTTTTGGTAGTTGCTTCCTCAAGCTGCGAACTGTGACCCCATTTCTGAATACGAGTGGGAGTGACGGGGGAAACGGGGGGAACGTTAGGATGCAGCAGATAGTAGGGGACGTTTGCTTGCAGAAGATCCTGGGGTGGCTGAAAGGGGATAAGATCTGAGGCACAGAGGAAGGCGTGCTTACATAGCTACAGAGAGAGTTTCCAGAAGCAAAAGGGAAGGAAGAGTATGTGTGATACACATGCAGGGACTTCCCGTGTCCAGGCTAGCATGTGAGGGGCCTAGAAGTTATCACTCCTGGGCAGCCCAGGGGGGCTCAGAGGCTTAGCATCGCCTTTGGCTCCAGACGTGACCCCGGAGTCCTGGGATCGAGTCCTGCGTCAGGCTCCCTGCATGGAGCCTGCAGCTCCCTCTGCCTGTGTCTCTGCCTCTCTGTGTGTCTCTCATGCATAAATAAGCAAAATCTAAAAAATAAAACAGACTGGGAGCTAGTTATAGAACTAGAGAATGCTTCTGCTCCCCTACACCTGACCGTCCTGCCAACAGTGATACGGGAGAGCTGGGTTCTTGGCCCATGGAGTCCAAGAAGGAGTCTCGCAGACACAGGACAGTGAGTAAAGTGACAGGAGCTTATTAAGCAGAGATAGAGAGAAAGCTCTCAGAAGTGAGAGGGGCCCTGACAGGGTTGCCCCTGAGGGCTTTTCGGCTGACCTTTTACTGGGAACCTAACCAGGGAGCCCAAGGCCTTGAGATTTCTCTGTGCTGTCTCAAGTGACACATACGGCTATTTTGGGGTCTGGTGAATCTCCGGGTTTGTCAGGTAACCATCAAAGGGGGATACTCCCTAACACTTTGGAACCAGGGAGCTTGACCTTTTTTTTTTTTTTTTTTTTTTTTTTTTTTTTTTTTTCTGTTTTTACTGTCTTATCTGTTTCCCTGGGATGAGTAGGAGCCTGACTCTGGACCATTCAGTGTCCCTGGGATTTATGAGAACCCACAGATTTACGGGAGCCCGACTCTGAGCCTTTCCCTTATCTTTCCCTGCCTAGTCCCATTTGCCCCTAACTCATTCCTACATCTACAGGGCTCCTGGATAATACAGAAATACAAAGGAAAGAATGGCACGTCTCAGCTGTTATTTAAGAAGTTTCTAGGGAGGGGCGCCTGGGTGGCTCAGACGGTTAAGCATCTGCCTTCAGCACCTGTCATAATCACAGGGTCCTGGGACTGAGCCCCCATCAGGCTTCCCGCCCAACAGGGAGCCTGCTGGTCCCCAGCCCCTGCTCATGCTCTCTGTCTCTCAAATAAATAAATAAAAGCTTTTTAAAAGTTTCTAGGGAGGATCCTGGGTGGCGCAGCGGTTTGGCGCCTGCCTTTGGCCCAGGGCGTGATCCTGGAGACCCGGGATCGAGTCCCACGTCGGGTTCCCGGTGCATGGAGTCTGCTTCTCCCTCTGCCTATGTCTCTGCCTCTCTCTGTGTGACTATCATAAATAAATAAAAATTATAAATAAATAAATAAATAAATGTTTCTAGGGAAACACACAATCAGAGAGACAAAAACAAAGACTGAAAGGACACTGTACCTGTGACACATTTAATTACAGCACACAGTGAACATGGCCTAACTCCTAGCCCATAAACATAAAACCTCACTTGAAGGGCCTATTGGCCTCAGTTCCTTTTACCCACTACACATGCCCTGCTTTCAACAAAACACTACAAAGCCTACTTAAAGACAAAAATATGATTGGAAAAGACAGAGCAAGCAACAGAACCAAACTCAGACACTGCGGAGATTTTGAAATTACCTGACGGAATATGAAACAACAATGGTTAATATGCTACAGGCTTTAATGGGGAAAAAAGCAGAAAACATACAAGAACAGACAGATAAGGTAAGCAGAGAGATGGAAATTCTAAGGAAAGAATCAAAAGAAAATGCCAGGAATCAAAAACACTGTAACAGAAATGAAGTAAGCCTTTGGCAGGCTTATCAAGAGACCAGACATGGTTAAGGAAAGGATCAGTGAGCGTGAAAAGGTTAACAGAAACTCCTAGAACTGAAATACAGAGAGAAAAAAAGAATGAAAAAGATGGAACAGAATATTCTGGAACTGAAAAAAAAAAAAAAAAGGAATATTCTGGAACTGTGGGGCAACTGCGAAAGGTGTAACGCATAATGGAAATACCAGAAGGAGAAGAAAGAAACAGATGCTGAAAGTTTATTCAAAGTGTTAGAGAATTAAAACATTCTTTTAATTTCTTCCCTTTTTTTCAGGGAACTAGGAAGCAAGGTCATCCCCGGGGGTGGGGAGGCGGGAAAGGAGGTTTAGAGGTGTGTGGAGAAAGTAGAGGAGAAAGGGGTGGAAGTAGAGAGAAAGAGAGAGACACAGGTAGTATCTGTCACACATAAACAACCCAGAATCCAGACAGCATCCGTGTCCCAGCCACGGACTGGAACTCTCAGAATTCTTTGGGAAAAAAAATTTACTACCTAAAATTTTGCATCCAGCCAAATCATAAATCCAGCCTGAACAAGGAAAATATCTCCTATGCACTGCTTCTCGGGAACTTTCTAGAATATATGCTCCAGCAAAATGAAGAATCCAAGAAAAAGAGAAAAAGACAAGATCCAGGAAAAAAAGAGATAGAAAACGGGAGAAAAGATAATTCCTAGAATAATACTGGAGAAAGACTAGGATGACATCTGGGTACTAGGCCTAGGGATGAATCTACTGCAGCAGAAGAACGGAGGTTCTAGGAAGGCTGCTTCCAAGTAAGATTGAGACTGATGTTTGAGCACATGGATAAGAATTTTATAGTTCTGATTCATAGTTTGGTAAAAAAAAAAATTAACGATAGGTACACAGAAAACCAGGCAAATGAAGGAAACTGTTATCTCTGATAAAAACAAGAAATTATCCTAGAATGGAGATATAATAATTTAAAAAAATGAATACACACTTAGTTGAACGTTGTGGTATTATGACAATAGAGGGTTGGGAAGGATAAGTATGTGGAACAGAATAGGGTGGAGGAGACTAAATCTCCATCTTCCATAGTAAAAGGTATTAAATAATATTCAAAATGGAGAGATCAAGAAATACTTGTACAAGTTTGTTGTTTTAAAATATACATGTAGAAACTGATAAAATAGCTAAAAGTAAAAGTATTCATTTCAATTGAAAGAGCTTGCAGATAAACAAACTGATTGCTTGTTTTCAACAGTGACCTTGAATCGTTTGATTTTAATCTTTTTTTTTTAAGATTTAATGTATTTATTTGACAGAGAAAGAAAATGAAAGAGCACAAGCAGGGAGAGCGGGAGAGGGCAAGGGAGACACAGACTCCCGATGAGCTGGGAGCCTGATGCGAGGCTCCATCCAGGACCCTGGGGTCACAACCTGAGCCAAAGGCAGATGCTTAACCAACCGAGCCACCCAAGCACCTCTGAATCATCTGATTTTAAAGTTTGTACAGTTTTGATATAAATAGATGATAGATGGTAGAGACAGATAGATGCAGATGGCTATCAAGTGAGTCAGAACTTTTTACTTTATTAACGTAGCAAAGAAGTCAAATAAAATAAAAGCCAAATGTTTCCACTGAATTCATCCAAAAGGAATTTACTTGGTGATAACAAGAACATTTCAGAAGCACAGTAGATTAGAAACAAACATTGAAAGTGAGGAAGGAATAGAAAGTCAGGAGACAGTAACAACAAATCTGTTAAAAATTACTGAAGAAATTGTATTTCTCTAAACACTGGGGGGCAGGTGCCCCTTCGGAGGCATCCATGTCTTTGGGGTAAATGCCCAGCAGTGCCACTGCCGCTCGGGGGGGCAGCTGTCTGTCACTCCTTGAGGACCCTCCGCAGCGCTCTCTGGGGCGCCCGCCAGCCCGCGTTCCCGCCCGCAGTGTAGGGCTCCCCTTCCTCCTCATCCTCTCCTACACCCGCTGCCTCCTGTCCCGTTCATGTCAGCCCAGCCTGGAGGTGTGACGTGCTGACCCGGTGTCGATCTGACCCGTGTTCCCCTGAGGTCGAGGGAGGAGGAGCATCTTTTCCTGGGTCTGTTGGCCATTTGTTGGCCTGGGTCTGTTGGCCATCCTCTTCGGGGAAATGTCTGCGCCTGCCTTCTGCCCATTTCTTGACTCGATTATTTGGTTTTTTGGGAGTTAAGTTTGATCCGTTCTTTTTCTTTTCTTTTCTGTTTAAAAAAAAAAGATTTCTTTATGGATTTATGCTGACTGAAATAAGCCAATCAGATAGAGACAATTACCATATGGTTTCACTCATATGTGGAATTTAAGAAACACAACAGAGGAGCATGGGGAAGAGAGGGGAAAATAAAATAAGACAACATCAGATAGGGAGACAAACCATAAGAGGCCCTGAACAAACTGAGGGTCACTGGAGGGTACGTGGGTGGGCGGATTGGGAAACTGGGCGATGGGCATTAAGGAGGGCATGTGATGTGATGAGCCCTGGGTGTTATATGCAACTAATAAATTATTGAACTCTACACCCGAAACTAATGCTATACTATATGTTAACGAATTGAATTTAAATAAAATAAAAAGAAAGGGAGAGAGGGAAGGAAATTGTATTTCTTGGGGTACCTGGGTGGCTCAGTTGGTTAAGCGTCTGATTTGATTTTGGCTCAGGTCATAATCTGAGGGTCCTGAGAAGGAGCCCCATGTTGGGTTTTATGCTGAGTGCGGAGCCTGCTTAAGATTCTCTTTCTCTCTCTCTCTCCCCCTCAGCCCCTTCCACCCACTCGTATGCTCGCTCGCTCTCTCTTTCTCAATAAAAAAAATTATTTCTCAAAAAAGAAGTACAGGTATGCCGAGAAGAGCAAAAGTTACAGGACAACACGGAGTCAAGAATGAAAGACCCTAGAGCATATTCACAGACAAAAAAAAGAATCAGTAAAAAAAGAAGAAAAAGATCCAGTGATGAGAGTATGAAGATGCTGGGGGAATGTGGCATTTGGGAGTTGTGGGAGGTAATTGCTGGAGCGAGGCATCAAAGGAGAATGGAGACCATAAGTTTAGGAGAGGATCCATCCAGTCTTGGCCATAAGTAGGACATATGGTTCATCCTCTGAGACTAGAGAAAAGGGTGGATACAGAAGGTGCATAAATGGGTTGGGCGGGCTGGGGTGTGCTATGGGATGAACTGTGTCCCCAAAATTTGAATGCTGAAGCCCTAGCCCCCAGGACTGAAGAATGTGACTAGATTTGGAGATAGGGTCTTCAAAGAGTTAATTATGTTTCAACTAGCCCGTTAGGGTGAGTCCTGATTCAAACTAGCTGTAGTCCTTAGAAGAAAAGGAAATTTGGACATATAAAAGGACACCGGGGAGACGTCCAGAGGGACAGCCCTGTGAAGAGGCCAGAGGGCAGACTTCTGCAAGCCAAGGAGAGAGGACTCAAAGAAAAGCAACTCTGCTAGGCACCCTGATCTTGGACTTCCAGCCTCCAAAACTGTAATGAAGTTCATCATTTCTGTTGTTCATGCTGGCCAGTCGGTAGTGCTTTGTCATGGCAGCTCTGGCAAGCGATTACAGGGTGGGTATGGCAAGGCTCCTTAGTGACTTAGAAAATAATGTAACCTACAAGCTAAGGGAGGCAGCAGTGGCAGCTGGCTAAGCTCGAAAACTACTGGTAAACGTTGGAAAAGGTGGCTGTTTAGGATTGTTTGACTTGGGGTATGTCCTCTCTCAAACAGAAATGCACTGGGGACAGATGACACAGTGAATATGAGATTCATACTCCAGGTTCATGGTTCTCAACCACGGGCAATTTTGATCCTGCAGGGGGGCAAAAAAGTTGGAAACATTTTTGTCCAGACAAAGAAAACATCTTTTGTAGAAGAGAAAAGATGCTACAGGCAACTTGTGAAGTGGACACCAATGATGCTAAGCGTCCTGCAACGCACAGGACAGACCCAACAACCAAGAGTATCCAGCCCGGAGTATCAGCGGCGTTGAGGTCGCAAAACTCTGCTCTGGATGGTTAAGCATCAGATCCCTGACACAACCACAGGCTCTGATACATGGGTTTGCAATTCATAAAGTCAAACATACCTAGGGAAGAACCACGGAAAAACCTGAACAATTTTCCCCAGAGATTCAAGTTCTAATCGACGACAGCTTCAGCCAGGTCATACTTCTAAAGGGGCAGCACAGTGAAAAGAACAGAGATTTTGGAGTCCAACAGAACTGAGTTCAAATCCCGACCCTGTCACTTCATAGCTCTATGATCTCGAAGATGTTACCCCACATCAATGAGCCTCACGGAGTTGAAGGGAAATGCCTTGAGCTAACATGTGGATAAAATAAGATACTATATGCACAACAACGGCCACAGAATAATAATAGCTATCTTTTTTTAATGCTAACTATGCCCCAGGCATTCTTATAAATTCTTTATAAGAATTAACTTACCGAACTCTCACAACAACCTTATGTGGTAGATACTCTTAAACCCATTTTACAGAATAATCTAGAACTGGAGCTGCCCTCTAGAACCAGTCCTCACATAACACATAAAAATAAATATATTTACCCCAAAGATACAGATGCAATGAAACGCCGGGACACCTGCACCCCGATGTTTCTAGCAGCAATGTCCACAATAGCCACACTGTGGAAGGAGCCTCGGTGTCCATCGAAAGATGAATGGATAAAGAAGATGTGGTCTATGTATACAATAGAATATTCCTCAGCCATTAGAAATGACAAATACCCACCATGTGCTTCGACATGGATGGACCTGGAGGGTATGATGTTGAGTGAAATAGGTCAATCGGAGAAGGACAAACGTTATATGGTCTCATTCATTTGGGGAATATAAAAAATAGTGAAAGGGAATAAAGGGGAAAGGAGAAAAAATGAGTGGGAAATATCAGAAAGGGAGACGGAACATGAGAGATTCCTAACTCTGGGAAACGAACTAGGGGTGGTGGAAGGAGAGGTGGATGGGGGGGTGGGGGTGACTGGGTGACAGGCACTGAGGTGGGCACTTGACAGGATGAGCACTGGGTGTTATTCTATATGGTGGCAAATTGAACACCAATAAAAAATAAATTTATAAAAAAAAATAAAAAATAAAAAATAAATAAATAAATTTATAAATATATATATATATATATAAAGCATTTATATTACATATTTGAACTCTACCTAGACCACAGACGCAGCTCAGCTCCTACCTTCCCTTCTACAAAAAAGTCCTATGGAACACGTACCAGCTTTCAAAATTCAAACAGATGTCGAAGCGGAAAGTACATTTCTTCTCTTAGCTCTACCCAAAGGGACGACTTCTATGTGAGATTTATACATAAGATTTATCCTACAATTGTCAATGTCACTATTACAGTCATAGGCTACCTTGGGTGCCTACCTGGGTAGCTCAGTCAGTTAGGCATCCAACTCTTGGTTTCTGCTTGGGTCATGATCTCAAGGTCATAAGACTGAGCCCCACCACAGGCTCTGCACTCAGCATGGAGTCTGCTTAGCCCTCTACCTCCTTCTCTGCTCCTCCCTCAACTGCGTACTCTTTCTCTCTCTAAAAATTCATCAATTAATTAATTAAATCTTTTTTAAAAACAGGCTTTCAGAGAGGGGTGTCCTAAAAATGTGTTTCTTTGACTTCTCTCCTCAAAGCTTTGAATTCTTACCACTGCTTAGCAAGATCTTTAGAAGGCAGGAGGCTGAAAGGGCAATGCCCCACCCACAAATTGTTCACAATGCCAAGGAAAGCAAAGACTGAGAAAATTCACTCATTTCAGCCAAGGGTGAAAAGTATAATTATAGGGAAGTAGATAAAGTACTTTAAGAGAAAAAAGTAAAAATATGGAAGGTTCTGAATATAGAGGTGATGGAGATGAGAGACTGGTAGCAGAAAAGAGGTACAATGAGGTGAGAAAATGCGGACAAAATCAACAAAAATCTACCCTTTGAAACAGAAACTATCAAAAGTCAACATGTAATAACTGAGACTGGCCATCTGGAAAAAACAATTCTGAGAAATGATCATGGTCCAGCTGCTATACCAGATACTAAAGACAGAGAACAACTGTCTTTTGCCCTCAAGAAGTTTTCAAAAGAGGGGGGGGAAACAGATGAGGACATCACAATACAATGCAGAATATGCCATAGTAGAGGCCAGCACAGGATGCTATGCAGCACTTGGGCAGGCACTTTGTCCCAGCCTGGGGGGTCAGGGAGAGGCTCTGGGGGGCCTCCTGGAGGAGTGACCGCTTCCTCCGCCTCTTAAAGGATGCGTAAAGTTGGCCAATCACAAGGCCTGAGCAGAAGGGCGTTGTAGTCGGGGTGAACCCTGAAGGATTTCAGCCAGAGAAGCCTCCTAATTAGACCTGCATTTTAGAGCTCACTCTGGCTATGGGATGAAGAACCAATCAGAGGCATAAAACAGGCAGGAGCAAGTGACGGGACTGTTGAGGTATCTGAACTAACGGGACAAGGCATCTGAACTAACAGAAAATCAGTGAGGATAAAACATGCATATTTGAGTGGTGTTGAGACATCATAATCGATGAGGCACCCAGGTGGCTCGGTCAGCTGAGTGTCTGCCTTTGGCTCAGGTCATAATCTCAGGCTCCCATGTTGGGCTCCCTGCTCAGTGGGGAGTGTGCTTCTCTCTCCCCCTCTGCCTCTCCCCCCACTCATGTGAGCACTCTCAAATACATAATTTTTTTTTATTGGAGTTCGATTTGCCAACATATAGCATATCACCCAGTGCTTATCTCATACAGTGCCCCCTCAGTGCCCATCATCCAGTCACCCCCACCTCCCCTTCCACCACCCCTAGTTTGTTTCCCAGAGTGAGGAGTCTCTCATGTTCTGTCTCCCTTTCTGATATTTCCCACTCATTTTTTCTCCTTTCCCCTTTATTCCCTTTCACTATTTCTTATATTCCCCAAATGAATGAGACCATATGATGATTGTCCTTCTCTGATTGACTTACGTCACTCAGCATAATCCCCTCCAGTTCCATCCATGTCAAAGCAAATGGTGGGTGTTTGTCATTTCTAATGGCTGAGGCATATCCCATTGTATACACAGACCACAGCTTCTCTATCCATCATCTGTCAATGGACACCGAGGCTCCTTCCACAGTGTGGCTGTTGTGGACATTGCTGCTATGAACATCGGGGTGCAGGGGTCCCGGCGTTTCACTGCATCTGTATCTTTGGGGTAAATCCCCAGCAGTGCAATTGCTGGGTTGTAGGGCAGGTCTATTTTTAACTCTTTGAAGAACCTCCACACAGTTTTCCAGAGCAGCTGCACCAGTTGACATTCCCACCAACAGTGCAAGAGGGCTCCCCTTTCTCCACATCCTCTCCAACATTTGTGGTTTCCTGTCTTGTTAATTTTCCCCATTCTCACTGGGGTGAGGTGGGATTTCATGGTGGTTTTGATTTGTATTTCCCGGATGGCCAGTGATGCGGAGCATTTTCTCACGTGCTTGTTGGCCATGTCTATGTCTTCCTCTGTGAGATTCCTGTTCATGTCTTTTGCCCATTTCCTGATTGGATTATTTGTTTCTTTGCTGTTGAGTTTAATAAGTTCTTTATAGATCTTGGATACTAGCCCTTGATCTGATAGGTCACTTGCAAATCTCTTCTCCCATCTGTAGGTCGTCTTGTAGTTTTGTTGACTGTTTCCTTTGCTGCAGAAGCTTTTTATCTTGATGAAGTCCCAATAGTTCATTTTTGCTTTTGTTTCTCTTGCCTTCATGGATGTGTCTAAATAAATAAAATCTTAAGAAAAAGAAATCATCAACTCTAAATATCTATTTAAATAAAAATTAAGAGCTAATACTTTTTACTGAGTGGTTGCTATGTGCTGGGCCTTGTTTTGAGTGCTTTCTGAGTATTCATGTGTTTGTCACTCAGAGCAGCCACATGAAGAGGAGATGAGTGCACGGAGGTGCACGTGGAATGGAAAACCTGGAACTCAGTCTGAGTATTTGATCTAGAGTCTGCATCCATGACCACTACCCCACACTGTCAGGATTTGAACTAAAAGTGTGTCCAGTGTCTGGATATTGCAACAGCAATGTAACAGGACAGATGGTAGCTACACTTGTGGTCCACATGGCATAATGTATAAAGCTATCAGATCACTAAGCTGTACACCTAAATTGATGTTACACTGTTTGTTAACTGCACTCAAGTTTTTAAAATAAAAAAAAAAATGTTTAAAACAGGCCGTGAGATTTGCCCCCTGGTATGAGGAGCATGGAGAAGGGGTAAACGGGCCAAGCCAGAGCCAGGTACTCCATGTCAGAGAACTGTGCAGAAGGGGGAGGTAGAGACAAGGGATGACAGCGCCCTCAGAGCTCTCTAGGAACTCAGACTTGTGAATCACAAGAGATCCAGTGTGGTTTTTTCTGTTTTTTTTTGTTTTTTTGTTTTTTTTTGAGATCCAGTGTTTGGATGCTGCTTCTCAGAGGGATGATAACGTAGCCAGGACTAGAGCCACAAGAACCACCCAGGAGAGGATGCTAGACATGGACGCTGAAATGAGTGGGCATGTGTCCTCCTCTAGTGCCTCCCCGCTGCCTCGTCTAATGGGGGAGCTAAGCCAGGAAAGGGGGTGGGGACTGCAGCAGCAGCCTCACCCCACCCTTCAGCATTTAGGGTCCCTTCTCAGTTCTGCGCACAGAGGAGGAGGGCATGGAATTTAAATCAAGATCGAGACTAGCAGGGACGCCTGGGGGCTCAGCAGTTGAGCATCCCATTGAGCGTCTGCCTTCTGCTCTGGGTCGTGGTCCCAGGGTCCCGGAATCGAGTCTGCATGGGGCTCTCTGCATGGAGCCTGCTTCTCCCTCTGCCTGTATCTCTGCCTCTCTGTCTCTCATGAATGAATAAATAAAATCTTTAAAAAAAGAAAAAAAAGATCGAGACTAGCAATTTGGAAAGCACCATCATTCCTTGTCTTGTTATTTTTAAGCTTTAAGTGACTGGGAAAGTATGGAATCTGCCTACAATACTGTTGAGGGTGTTAAAACAACAGACAATTCAACAGAGCCAAGTGGGAGAGGCAATGATTAGAAGATACTGAACCATCTTATGTTTATACACCGAAGTTTGAAGACTCCTTAATAAACTGGTAACAGTTTCAAAAAATTAAAATAAATAAAATAATAATTTAATAATAATAATAATAATAATAATAATAATAATAATAATAATGTGTCTGGAAACACAGAGGGGAAACCACACTTGTATCCTGACGCAGCCACAGAGACCTCGTACCCAATGAAGCCCTGATCAGTCAGGAGGCCGAGCTCTCTTTCTTTTGAGTCAAATAAAGTGAAACACGCAGGACTGGGACGACAATGCCCAGGAAATATCAGAAAGCTGTCATCAGGGGCAAGGAGACGAACATGTCCTCCATGTCTTATCAACTGTGATAAAGGTGTGGTCAAACTGAGGTGGAGAGATCCCACTAGAAAAGGCCAAATCTGAGACAGCAGAAAAGCCACACCAGAATGGTCCTGATAAGTTGCTTAATAAAAATATGCAATTACAAGGGAGAAGATGACCGTGATCCCATTTTTGTCAGACACATATATATGCTAACAGTGGGTTACCTCTGAACTGGCAATGTATTTTTTAAGTTTTCTTCTTTTTGTTTTTTCTTTCTCTAAAATGACTAATGCATTTTTTTTGGTATGTTTTTTAAAAATTTTATTTACTTATTTGACAGAGAGATTGAGAGCGCACATAAGTAGGCAGAGTGGCAGGCAGAGGGAGGAGGAGGAGGAGAAGCAGGGTCCTCACTGAGCAGAGAGCCCCACCCGGGGCTCCATCCCAGGACCCTGGGGTCATGACCTCAGGCAGACCCAAAGGCAGACATTTAACCCACTGAGCCACCCAGGTGCCCCTAAAATGATTAATTTTGCAATCCTGTGGTTACACTTGTGGTGAACATGGCTATCTTGCAATAAGCTTGCGAAAACCTTGAAACTGGCTGAAGGTGCAGGAAGAGAAGACTGAGGCAGCCAGTGAAGTCATGGGAAAAAAACAAAGAATGTCCTGGGAGTGAAGAGCTGACATCAGCAGGGCGGGAAGGAATTAACTGATGTGAGATTCACGAGGGAGGCAGGGTGATGGGCCAGGAGCAGAGGATGAGCAAGGACTCTCCCCACCCAGCCACTGCAGCAGGGAAATCCAGGGAGGGAGAGGGATTTCAAGTATCATCAGGGAGAAGCTCTTGGCTTGGTTTCATTTTTTAGAGCCTTTAATATTTTTAATGGTAAAAAATATATATAACATTAAATTTATCATCTTAACGAGGCCCCTGGGTGGCTCAGCGGTGGAGCATCTGATCCAGCTCAGGGCGTAACCCCGTCCTGGGATCCAGCCCCACATCGGGCTCCCTGCAGGGAGCCTGCTTCTCCCTCTGCCTGTGTCTCTGCCTCCCTCTCTCTCTCATGAATAAATAATACATTAATAAATTTAAAAAAAAGAATCGTCTCTATTTGCACACCCATATTTATGGCAGCAGTATTTACAATAGCCAAAAGTGGAAGCAACCCAAATGTCCAATGACAAGTGAAGGGATAAAGAAAATATGGTATATATGCACAATGCAATATTCAGCCCTAAAAAGGAAGGAATTCCTATTACATGCTATGGTGTGGATGACCGTGCAGTAGCTGCTGCATCTGTAATAAAGGAATGATAATAGAACCCAGCTTTTTTTTTTTTTAATACGGTCTTAATGCACTAATAACAAGTGCACAGGTATTTATATTAGTTCATTTCTCTAGCTCTCTTATATCAACCCTGAACTACTTTGTTTTTAAAGATTTTATTTATTTTATTTATTCATGAGAGACACAGAGAGAGGGGTGGGCAGAGACACAGGCAGAGGGCTCCTCGCAGGGAGCCCGATGTGGGACTGGATCCCAGGACCCCGGAGATCACGCCCTGGGCTGAAGACAGACACTCAACTGCTGAGCCAGCCAGCCGTCCCTAGTTTGTTTTGTTTTGTTTTGTTTAAGGAAAAAAAAAAAAAAGCTGTGTATTCCCTTTTCATGTTCTGCATGTGCTAGAACAGTATCCAGCCCCTAACAATGCCCCAAAAAGAAGAAATAAATCGAAGAAATTCTGCAGCTAGATCCAAGAGGCTAGCTAACTCTGTGAAAATAAAGGAAACTTCATTTTAAGTGAAATCAAGAAACCCCATTGGGGGAGCTCTCGTACACTCCCACTTGCTAACAACAAGCAAGTTCCTCCCCCTCCCCAACAGGAAGAAGCCTACCTTCCCAAGCCCAGCAGGAGGAAGACTCTTCTTGCCCAGAAACAGTCCAGCCAATGAAAACTCAGCACAACAGCTTCTCGCTGCTCCTTCCTTTCCCCTATAAAAGCGAGCCCCTGTGCTCTGTTGTCCGGACTTACCCGTGGTTTGCCATAGTTGGCTTGCCCCAAATTGCAATTCGTCTGTAATTCCCGATACAACAGTCCCCCCCTTTTCTACAGTTTGGCTTTCTATAGTTTCACAGTTACCCATGATCAACCGCAGTCCAAAATATTAATTGGAAAAATCCCAGGACTAAGCAATTCATAAGTTTTAAATTGCACATCGTGCTGTGCAGCATGATGAAATCATGGGCCGTCCTTCCCTGGAGGTGAATCATCCCTCGGTCCAGTGTATCCATGCTCTGTATGCCACGGGCCCGTTAGCCACTTAGCAGGTGTCTCAGTCACCAGTCTGACTTGCAGTATCACAATGCTGGAGTTCGTGTAACTCTTATTTTACTTAATAATGACCCCAGAGTGCCAAGGGCAGTGATCCTGCAAAGAGAAGCTGCAAAGTGCTGCACTTAAGTGAGAAGGTGAACGTTCTCAACTTAATAAGAAAGGGGGGGAAGGGGGAATCATATGCTGAAGTTACTAAGATCTACAGTAACGTGCATTACGGTGTTGTTATAATTGTTCCATTTCATTATTAGTTATTGCTGTTACTCTCTTACGGTGCCTAATTTATAAATTAAAGTTTATCATAGCTAGGTATTTATAGGAAAACCATACCATGTAGAGTCTAACAGATCCTGCATCGCATATGCATATACGGAGAGCAGACAACATACGCAGTATAGCCCGTACCATATCTGCAGCTTCGGGCCTCCGCGGGAGGGGTGGGGGGCTGCGAACATATCCCCAGCAGATAAGGGGCGGCCACTGTAAACTCATTTTGCTGTAAAATAACTGGCTCTTTTGCTTAAGGTCAACACTTCCCTCTACCAACACAGGTTTATTTATATTCTTCCCCTGGCTAATTTCCCAAGGATGAAAGTTAACTTTTGTTAACTCCAGTCTCATCCTCTATAATTCAGCATTTGAACATGCTTGGTGTGTGATGCCTTATCGGGATCTATAACCTATATCATGCACCACGTCTATCCTGATTTATAACAACCCAGGAAAGCAGTTGAAGAGCAGAGTTTTTATTACAGACACATTACAAAATCTGGTTGTGCTGCCACATAATTATCTTCTCTGCCTTACGGCCAAAGCTTTAGATAATTACTAAGTCATATGTGAATTCAGTTCTGTCCAACACTTGAGTGAATAGAGTTCATGTTCTAAAGCGGCTAAGGAGAGGAAATTTAAATTCTCTGTGGGGGATTATGCTTTGGGAGTGTACTGATGGAACAGGATAAGTATCAGGCTCTCAAGTAGAAGAAATCCTATTTTCACAAGCACCACCTTCCCCTACACTTCAACAAAGCTTTCTTGATGTTTCTAATGGTATTTTCAGGGACAAAATTACTACTCAGGGTTACTGAAAAGAAGTGCAAGGTGGACAAAGGACAGAGCTAGAGTAATTGCAATGGAGGAAACATTGTCGCCGTCGTAGCATGGGACATCTTTTTGTAACCTAAATTAAGAGGGTCAGCTCTAGGGGAGACACAACAGCCTCATCTTGAGAATAGGAGATCAACAGGTCAAATGATACACCAGCACAAATCCCTGAATGTCACAATATCCCAACAAGCTAGGAACCCCACGCCTGTAATTTTCTCTATTCAAGACACAAACATGACCCTATTAATCCAGACTGAACCGACAACTTGTAAAATTTTTTTCGTTTGGAAAATTAGTATTCAGGCAAGCGACTTAATGTCCAACCCTGACTTCAAAAATCCAAGAACTCGCCCCCGAGGGTTCAAGAACTCTGGGTCTTTGGAGGCAGGAAACACAATGCAGGCTGGTTGGTGACTGGTGAGTCGCCTCGCTACATCATGAATTCTCCACGGTGGCTGATCAAACCGAATTCTCCAGCCAGACCCACACCCAGAAACAAAGACCCACCAACTCAGGAGCTGCCCCACTTGCAAAGGTCGATTCAGTTCTCCGTCTCTCATTTCCCTTATTCTATATAATTTGAACCTCTCATTCATACAAACACTGAATTCCTACCATGTATTGAATGCTCCCCGATTCCTACAAAACAAAAGTGAATGTCATGTTTGTTCAGTCACGCATTCGCCCTGGGTCTTCCTGGCGTGTGGCTGAGATTATGAAGACAAAGTTCATAAACCCATTCAAGTCTCACTCTTATAACACTGAACTCATTAGCTGAGCTCCTTAACTAAAGAAAATAACTAGTCTCAGACCACACCAATCACACCATCACTGGTACAGCAATATCCATAAATATCAAGAAAATGATACACAGTTAACTTTTAATTATCCACACTAATGAAGGGGAACAGTGGCATGGTTAATCCAAAATAGTTTACAATCCAATAATAATTTCTATTAGGATTTGGAATTCATTATGTGACTCTTCCCAGAAGATTTACCTTCTGATTATATTTTCCATGATGAATATTCAAGTGAGAATCTTTCATTTCTGTCTTAGAGTTTTAAAATTTATAAGCCTCAGCCTCCATCCCAGGCTTGCAGAACTAAAATGTAAAGTCTTCCCTTAAAGTTTATGATGATACTGCCATAACTTCATATAATCCCATCCTGAACTTCCCTTGGGTGATGAGTTATCACTAGGTCCCAATGTCACTCTTTCCCAAGAAATAGATGCAGGGGGATTTAGCTCATAATTTCTGACTCTTCCTCTCTCATCTGCCTCAGTCTGTTTGGGCTGCTATCACAAAATAACACAGACTGGCTCACAACAAACATTTATTTCTCACGGTTCTGGGAGGTGTCAAGCCCAAGACCAAAGCACCAGCATGGTCACATTTTGATGAGAGCTCTCTTCCAGGTTCATAGTCAAAACCTTCTCACTGTGCCCTTGCATATGGAAGAGGTTAGTGATCTCTGCAGGGTCTCTCATATAAAGCATTGATCCCACTCATAAGGGCTCCACCCTAATAACTAAGCATTTCCCAAAGGCCCCACCTTCTAATATATCATCTTCAGGGGTTCGTTTCAACATAACAAATACACAAACACTCAGACCAGAGATTCATCCTCTTATTACTCATCCATGTGTTGGTTCGAACACTGTGGTACCTGTATTTATGAGCTGTTCCTATAATAATACTGCATAACAAACTACCTTGAAGCCCAGTGACTTAAAGCAACAAGCATTTGTTTCTTGCTCATAGATCTTCAAGTTGGCTGAACTTGGGTTAAACCTTTGATTTTGGCTCAACTTTGCTCCATGTGTGTCCCCACTCGCCTTGGACCAGTGGCTCTGGTGGATTATAGGAGCACAAAGAGACAAGCCAAGCCATCCATGCACATTTAAAACCTCTGTTCACATCATGTCTGTTCACATTCCACTGGCTAGGGAAGAAATATTGCCAAGCTCAAAGTCACTGGGGCAAAAAAAAAGTACACTTCGCCCAAGAAGGAAAAAAATGAAGGTAAAATTTTTACTGAAAAACACTCCAATCCATCATTTAATATGTATTAGACTCTCCAGCAGGCTCTGGAAATGCGAGGATGAATAAGTCATGATTCCTGTCCTCAAGGAACTCACTTTTCAGGGGAAAAAAGTACTAAAAGGATAATGTTAAAACCGCTAAGGAAAGGTACATCCAAAATACTGGGGGGAAGGAGGGACAAATGAGGGTATCTAATGCTTTCTGAGCTGAGGGAATAGGCAAAGGCTGTACAGCTGTCTCTGAAGTGAAACCTGAAGACAAACAGGGGTGTCCAAGGAAAAAGATAAGGCAAGGATGCAGAAGCAAATGGACTCTTCAGGAAATGATGGGTCACACGGTGTGACTAGAACCCAGTGTATGTAAGGTGCCTGGGGTAAAATCAGCCTTATAATCTAAGTTCAGGTTCTGAAAAGTCTTATGGACCATATGGACAAGTACAGAATTCATCCTGTAGGCAGCTAGGGAAGAGAAGAGCATGAGGAATCAGTGAGGGCACCAGAGCTTGATTTTCAAGGCATTCAGGGGCAGGGTGGAGGGGACACAGGCAGGCGAGGGACACTGTGGAGGCACAGAGGTCAGGTAAGGGGCCGTGGCAGTTGCTGAGGCGGGCGGATCAGAACTTGAGCCGGGACAGCACCAGGACCAGGGAAGGAAAGAGAGTTGGAACGTAAACACCGAGGATGCGGGACCAGAGGGATCCGATGAGAAGGGAGGAGAGGAGGGGGCCTGGAGCTGCGGTTTCCCAAGCTTACACAGCTAGGTAAAAGGTTCAGCCACTCTTCTTTCCGCTCTCCAAGGCACTCTGTGCTCCTGCTCCCCCTTTTCCACGTCTCCCCCAGAGACAAGGAACCCTGACTCTTAGCCTAATTGAAAGTCCTAGGGCATCAGAACAGTGGAGGGGTTGAGGCAAAGGAAGGGCTGTTGGGTGAGAAAAGATTGATATATCCCTTTCCATAATCAGTGGAACACAGGTGAATAGATTAAGCAGGTTCTTTATCGAGTGCCTTTAATCACCTAACTCAAATCAATGCTTCTTTAGAGGAACATCAATTAATTCTCCAAACAAACAGCTAATGCCTGCCGTGTGGACACACTCGAGCTCGCCTGATCGGGTGGGGAATGGCGACGAAAGAAAGGTAACAAACCCAACCCCTGGGCTTGCATGTGCACAGGGGCAGGGAGCAAAACTCTCCTGACTCATCTATTATTTCAGTGTCATCTGAACTGTCGCTGGCGGATGAACCCACAGTTGATACAGCCTTAGTGGCCATAAGGACACGGATGCTGTAGGACGGCTCTGCTAATTCTCTGCTCTGAGCCCTTCCCATCCATCTTTTCACATCCACTAGGTTGGAAGGAGAAGTAGGGAGGGTCTGAAGTAGCTCCCAGAACTCCAACACCCCCCCCCCGCCCCGCCGCCCAACAGAGCCTACACGGGAAAGACCAGAGGTGCACCTGTGTTTCAAGTCCGGTCTACCAGCTGTGTGACCTTGGACAAGGGTCCTAACCTCCCAGAGCCACAGTTCTGGGTCTGTCAACAAAAATTAATACCTCCTTCCGTGTTTATTGTCATGCCAGGATAAGAGAACCCCAAAGGCCTACGACCCCAGGTGCCCTCGAAAACATTAATATTTTCTCCCATCCAGTTGATTACTTTGCTAAACTGGGGCTGATCTGCTGAAAGGATCGTCAAGGAGAAGCGCTTACGAAACCTCTCCAAGCTGAAAGGGCGCGGAAACGCTGGTGCCGATGCTGATTTCCCCTCCTCAGTCTTTCTCCTGCTATTTCCCCTGATGGGAAGAGCCAAGACCAAAATTCTAGAAGGTCAGCCATCCATGCAGAGAGCAAGGCCAAGGGTTAACAGGAGCCTCTTTAAGTGATCCCAGTTGTTGTTCTAAATAACGCTAGCCTTGGTCGGTATCATTAACAAAGGCTATTCCACCCAACTGGTGTGTGTGCCGCTTCAATGGGAGGCAAAGAGGTCAAGACATGAAGGGTGAGACTGTATTTCTTTCTTGGGATAACCCGAGGGCAATTTCTAAGAGGTTCTACGAACAAAGGAAACAGGCTCTTGCCGCTTAATCCTGCCTCTGCCCTTTCCTCCAGCTCAGACGTAGTCTCTGCAGCCCATAATACTCCACTACTTTGAGAAATAATATGCAAATTCTCTAATTACGTGGCCAATAATTTTACAGGTCTCCCCTGGAGTGGTAAATGACTTCCTAGGTCTCCCCCTTCCTCAATAGGGAGTCTGGGAACCTCAACTTCAGGATTGTCATAGAAACCATTAGTGTCACTAAATTACCGGGCCCTCAGAATTGGCCAAGAAAAAGTTTATATTGATCTCACTTGGCCATGTGAGAATAGGAGCACTTTTCCTTTATGATTAACCTTTTCAGAGTCTTCTTAGGCTACTCCTACTTCTCAGCTGATGGAAAGATTGCGGAGAAATCATTAAAACATCCCTAGAACCACATCATCTTTGTGCCATTATTTCTTCTAAATAATCAAGTTACGTGTACCTTCAATGGTAAGCCTCTTTTAGAATAATTCGGGGCAAGACTATGTAGACACAGAAACATAAAATAATGTTCCCTATCCTTTAGGGGAAACCTGTATTCAATAGATGACATTATTATCATTTCTATATCATGCTAAAGTTAACAAAACACTTTTCATACACATTATTTCATTACAATGTTCACAACTATGAGAGATGGGGATTACCCTTATCCCCGATTTGCAAGTAAGGATACTAAGGCAAAAATAAGTAAAACAATTTGTGAAAAGTCTAGCTAATAACCCGGATGAAGGGGTAATTAGTTCTGCTAAGCTAGAGAGGGGGTGTGAGAAATCAGGAAGGCCTACAGAGAATGATGAGGTTCTGGGTTTTGAAGGACCACCAACTGTCTGATGGATCAATGACCAATTTATAAAACGTCTCCTATAAGCTGAGCACTGTACTCGAGATTGGGACACACAAATGCAAGGCATATGCCATCCCTGGCCTCAAGTGACTTATATCCTAGTTGATAAGGTATGCAAGGGTCATTTCAATTCTACCTGTGACCTGGGGGTAAAGCACAGCTCAGACTTCCAGCAGGCACCGTATGCCTCCACCGCAGTGACAGCAGATTCTTCTCCATCCAGGGATGCCCCGTTAAAAACACTTGTCACAGCCAAGGAATACCCAATGGGTCACTCCAAGTTTACCACCACCGGCCAGCTCTCAAACCCAACCCCAGCATTCTCTGTAGGCAACAACTCTAAATCTATCACCATCAGCCTAGCTCTCAAAGCCACCAACCTGCAAGGAAAGGAACAAAGAGAACAGAAAGATGGGCCCACCCCTGGGTGTCAGGTATCGTCTGCAAGAACATGTGCCCAGGTGGTCCTGGGCTCCAAGGGTTGCGGGCCCGTCTCTTATTGGTTAAAGAAAAAAAGCAAAAGAGTTCTCTCAGAGATAGTCACCTGCAACCAGTCTTTATGGATCTGGTCAAGGTTATGACCTTGTTCTGGGGAGGACAAGGGAGTCCCTTTAGATGAACTGGTTTTTTGGAGGGAATGATAAACAGAGGCAGTACAGAGCATAGAGTTGAGGGACAAACTGCATTGGTTGGAACCCTAGCTCTGCCACTTACTTGTGTGACCTTGGACAAGTTATTTAATCTCTCTTGACGCAGTTTTCTCATCAGTAAAATGGGAATGATTGAACAATAGCACTTGACCTCACAGAATGCTGTAGGCATTGAAAGTGCTCACTAACGAATGCCAAATTCTTAGAACATTGCCATAAGAAGTGCCATTTAAGTATTAGGTACTTCTGTATGTTACTGCTGAGACTCGATCACCTGCTTCAAAGGCGTGTCATATGACCAGCTGAGGTTATTACATTTGACTCTTCAGATGATTACTTCTAAATCACAATTCAAGGGATGAAAGCAACTCATTTACATTCTTCAAGCCTACGAAAGCCTGAACATGACAGCTTCCTAGTGGGCATGACAGCTTTTTGGAGTAGTCTCTGGTATTGACTCACAATTTGCTACCTGAAAACTTCCCTATGTGCAAATACACACACACATACACACACACACACAACCGTGTATCTGACAAACTCGGGTTCAGATCCCTTACCGTTTACCAACTCTACGATGATAGGCAAATTAGTTAAATGTACAGACCTCAGCATCCTCATCCAAAAATTGGGAGCAATAAAGCCTATCTTAAATGAAATGAGCTCCTATCTATCCACATGTGTCCGGGCCCGTCATGAGGGAGCACTCTACAAATGGCAGCTAAAATACCCACAGAGCATTACTCACCTGGAAAGGGGCCTCACAGAAATGATGCAATTTTTCTTTCCAATGAGGCTATTGATTCCCTTTAAGGAGACTCTCAGCAGGATAAATGACCCTTCATTATTTCTCTGGCAGGCTCCTGGCATTTTGGGGTTCCAAACAAACCTGACTTACCACATCTGTGAATCCCAAAGGCCTACAGACATTGCTTCATAATGGCAGAAAATTATCACATCGATAAAAATTGACCATTGTTCAGATACTGAATTCCTCCAAAGAACATTACCTGGGGCATTCTGGAATGGAGACAGCAGGGCCGATTAGGATCTACCATCTTTACCCAGAGGATCCTTAAGGGCAAAGCCTGCCTGGCACAGTCAGAAAATAAACCAGAGAGTAGAAAAGAGCAACTGATTTTCTGCCTCCAGTCATCCCCAACTCTGGTTCTGAAGGGATGCCTTAAAATCCCTATTCAATCATGTCTCTTTCCCCCAAGATACTTCAGGGACTCCCCATTTCCCATAAGCTAAAATCCACCCTTACTTACCTTCCATCTCGTCAGCCTCGTCTCTTACCATTCTTCCCCTACATTCACAACCTACACTCCAATCCCACCAAAGCTCACTGTCAACTCATCATACCCCTCTTAGATTTGAGATATTTTACCCATCGCCATTTTGAGTCCATCATTTTAATGCCAGCCATTTAATGCCTGCGATTTGACAGACCCGGTGATGATTATATTTTCTGCTGACCTTTCAGCCATTGACAAGTCAACAACCCAACCAGAAAAAGATCTTTATGGTGACCGAGTCTTCCATGCCCTGCTCTAGGTCATAACCAATTTCTCATCGATTCTGACATCTCCAGGGGCTTATTAATTAACTTTACCAGACATCGAGTTCTACATGTGAGAATGCTTGCAGTGCCTAAGATCATTCATTCAAATTGTCTTTATACTTCAGCTCAGTTTGAAAACAGCACACCCACCAAGAGCTAAGCATGAGCTGAGAATCCTGGTCAAGATAAAAAGAATGGTCTGGTTGGTTAATTGTGGTACTCTAAGGAAAGAACCCTCTGGCTCTAGGGGGCATGTGTTATCTCCATTTCTTGCCACTTCAGAGAGGCAATGTAGGACAATTTTAATAGGGTAAGAGAGACAAACTGCCTGAGTGTGAGTCCTGGCTCTGCCACTTAGGAGGTGTGTGATCTAGGCTTGTCTTTGTGCCTCAGTTTCCTCCCTTCTAAAACAGATTTAATAACAGGCCCCAACTCAACAGGATGTTGAGAGGATTAAGAGAATCAGTAACCGTAAACACATAGGACAATAGCACCTGGCACATAATAAACACTATTCAAATGTTTATCAGGCAAAACAAATGAGACATTACGTGGTTATATTGCTGATGGCAGCAAATGCCCCATGGCAGCTGTCAAATGCTGAAATTTCAGAAATTTCTTTTTTTAGGATAACAAAGTAGGTAGTAACCCTCTTGCACTGTAGGTGGGAATGCAAGCAGGTGCAGCCACTCTGGAAAACAGTGTGCAGGGTCCTCAAGAAGTTAAAAGTAGAGCTGCCCTATGATCCAGCAATTGCACTGCTGTGGATTTACCCCAAAGATATGATGCAGTGAGACGCCGGGCCCCCTGCACCCCGATGTTCACAGCAACAATGTCCACAATAGCCACACTGTGGAAGGAGCCTCGGTGTCCATCGACAGATGATGGATAGAGAAGATGTGGTCTATGGATACATGGAATATCAGCCATCAGAAAGGATGAGTATCGACCATTTGCTTCGATGTGGATAGAGCTGGAGGGTATTATGCTGAGTGACGTAAGTCAATCAGAGAAGGACAATCCTATGGTTTCATTCATACATAGAATATAAGAAATAGTGAAAGGGACTATAAGGGAAAAGAGGGGAACTAAGTGGGGAAAATTAGAGAGGGAGACAAACCATGAGAGATTCCTGACTCTGGGAAAGAAACAAAGGGTTGAGGAAGGGGAAGTGGGTGGGGGGTTGGGGTAACCGGGTGATGAGCACTGAGGGGGGCACTTGATGGGATGTGCACCGGGTGTCTTACTATATGTTGGCAAATTGAATTTAAATTTAAAAAAAAACAAAGTAGGTATTATCTTCTATCCCTCACCCCCTGCAAAAAAAAAAAAAATCCCAATTAGTACTCTGTACTAAAAGTAGAAATTGGTACCATTAGCCTTCACCAAACATTACTGACAAAGGTCAGAAATCTCTGTTTTCACAGGGCCACAAACTGCACGAGGCTAACATTTATAAAGGGTCAAAATACTGCATCAAAATATCCTGCTTTCTCCAGTTACACTCCATTCCTCTGAGAGCAAATTTCAACCAGGAAATATTACTGCCACCATGGAGCATCTTTGATAACTGGGGCTTAGACACCCCTTTCATCCTAACGACCTATGTGTGTGGGTTTCAGTAACCTCTGGCAACAGTGAAAAAACACACAGCAAGGCTACGGCCCTATCACAGACAAAGGATTTTGAAACAGCTACGTGCTAGAACGAGGGAAAGGAGGCTAGTGAAGTGGGCTACTGCGGAGCCTGCTCTACTACTAAGTCGGCTCCATCACACGGGGCAGGGCATGTGAAGATACGCAAGAAGCCAGGGGGTCCCTCCTGCCCAGGCCTTGCTGGACACAGGACTCTGGGAAACACAGCTGGCTGTTCACCCACGAGTGACACCAAGAGGAGGAGCATGCACAGGTTTCCTGGCTTGAAACCCACTGTTCCAACACTGGTCGCCCGTGAGAACTCCGATAACACATTTGCCTTTGAGCTTATTTTCCCATCAGTCAAATGGAGCCAACCCCCTACTGAGTTGGATTGGCTGACGTCAAACCACAGAGCCTTTATGCGGCACCTGATACACGCAGGACACCCAACTCTCTAACTCTCCTTTTCAGTCCCACATAAGCAATAAATCTTTCCAGAATCTGTGGAAGGAAATCAGATCAGTCATGTGACCCTTACCATCACATGGAAATTATGTCTTCAAATACCCCTCCTATACTCCATGCATCCTCCAGTTTTTCCCAACACGTACTAGGAAGGGTTCTTGTTGTGAGTGGCAGACATTGACTTTTAAACACTTGAGAAATCTATTAGAAGGGTCAAGTGGAAGCTCTGAGGTCCAAGCCTTTAAAAAAAATCAACTGGGAGTCAGAAATGCTACACAGTTTGGCAACAGCACTTCCTGGCAAGAGTCACACAACAATCACAAGCTGATGCACAGGACACTCCTGCCACCACGCTGAACCTTCTAATCTCCCTCCACCCAAAGGTCCGTCACTCAGTGCTCAGTGTCCGTAGACCCCACAGCACCTGGAGCACATGCCCACCCCAGCTGTCCCAGGACATGCATAAAGGAAAAATCTGACCTCCCTCCTTTGCTTCTTCCAAAGACCAGGAGACAGGTGACACAAGAATAGCCACACCAACAGGGAGTTCCCCAGAAGGGAGACGGAGTAACTAACAGCAAGAGAGGACCAGAAGCTGGATGAGCAAAATGGTGACAAGTCACACACGTTGAGGAAAAGGGGAGATAAGTGGCCGTCATCATTCTCCCCACTTCTGAAACGGGCTCCCCTGTGCCTCCAGCCACTCATTCAACAGATGCATACTATGTATAATTTCCATTCACTGAGGATAATCAAGGGTTCACAAAAGACCTCTGCCCTAGAAGAGACAAAAATAAGTGACTGTCACAGTAGGTATTATCACCTGCAGGTAAACACATGTCACAGGCATGTACTTGTTACCTACGGCTGCACAAAAAGTTACGCCTGAATCTTAGTAGCTAAGATGACACACATGGATTATGACCCAGTTTACAGGAGTCAGGAATGGGCACAACATAGCAGCCCTCGACTTAGCCTCGTCTATGCTGCGGTTAAGGTGCCCAATGGACTATAGTCATCTCGAGGTTCAACTGGGGAAGGATCAGAACCACGCACGCGGAAGCGGGCAGGGTTCAGTTCCTTGAGAGCTATTGGCCAGAGCCTCAGTTCCTTGCCCTGTGGATTCCCCTACACGGCAGCTGGCTTTCTGGAAGCAAGCAAGACGAACAGGCCACAAGGTCTGCTAACCAGACGAAAGCCCCTGTCCTCGTAACCTGACCGTGGAAATGACGTCTCATCACCTTTGCCATACACTACTGGTTAGCTAAGTCATCATATCAGTCCCTACACTCAGGGAGGGGTATTACGGAAGGAGGTGAGGACCAGGCAGGGGTCGCTGGAGGTCATCTTACAAATCTGCCTACCGCCACACAAATCACTAATAGAGAAAAAGCCCTTTTCACGGCTTCAGTGGAATCTATGGGGTTTGCAGAGAAGTGGAGTTTGGGGCCACTGGGTGTCTTGGTTGGAAAATGAGGATGAAGTGGAAAAGTACTGGGGGCATGGGAGCTGCGTTTTGTCACATCCAGTATCATCTAGGATACGGGAGCAAAGCCAGAACCTGAGACCGACGGAGGAGGGAGGGAAGCAGAACCCCTTCACCATCTATTACTCGGCCGATACTTCGGTCTTCCTTTAATCCTCGGTTCCCCATCACAAGCTGGATATTCTTATCCCTAGTTTATAGATAAGGGAAGTGATGAGCAATGAGGCTAAAGTCCCGTTCTGAAGTCACGCTGCTAGCGAATAACGCTCTCAATTCACAGACATTAGAATCAGGCAAAATGTGCCTTAACTAGTCCCCACCGTTTAGGTGCCATGTGACTCTGAGAGTAGCTTCTTTGTATTGTTCCCTGCTGCATCCTGACTCCCAGCAGGCGCTTGGTGTTTCAATGAATTAACTCATCGACCTCAGTTTTACCTGTAAAATGGGCTTAATGATGGCACCTACCTCAAAGGTTATTGCAAGGTTATATGAATATCCAAACAGCACGTGCCTGGCTCCTGCTGGGGGCTCAAAGGGTGACAGCTTCTATTCAGCTGCTGTCCCTGATTCTGATCGTAACCCCAGAATACAATGTCACCGATACACTATAAACCTCAGCTTCCCAGCGCCTGCCTTATCCCGTCTCTCCCTGGTGAAACCCTCATGCCAAGACCTAATTCCTAATTCTGAGGTCATTAAAACAGACATCATCCGCTCCAGGAAAACTATTCTCCTGCTCATTCTGCACAGACCTCACATCCTGTGCTCCAGGAACACCGGACCCCATCCGTTCCCAAATAGGCACTATGGGAACTTCTGCACCAGAACAACTGGCCTCCACCCCTTCCCACATAAGTAACACACGGATCTCACAGCCTCTGTACTAGGAAAACTGGTCTCTACCTTTTCCTGCATGGGTATCACAGGGTCCACATTCTCTGCTCCAGGATGCCGGACCCCACCTCTTCCCACATGGACGGTATACAGTTCCACATTCCCTACATTAAAAAAAAAAAAAAACAACTGGGTCCCATCCTTCCTGTGTGGACACCACATGGTTCCCATACCCTCTGCTCTATGAAAAACGGACACCATCTTTTCCTACATGGATGCCATATGGTTCCCACAATTGCATCATTGCTGACATTGGTTTCTTGTTAGGTTATACAGAAACAAACCCACCCGAATTCAAGTCCTGGCAAGTCCCTTACCCTCTCTGAGCTTTGGCTGCGATAGCTGCACAATGTCATTCTTAGCAAATGACCCAGTGAAACACAATGAACACTGAGAGTGTCCTTGGCGGAAGCCAGCACAGAGGGCTGCCCTGCCTCACGGGTGCCTTGCTTTGGGCTGAACAGGAGCTTAACCTCCAAAATAACACTGCCATCTTTTTGCTTTATTTGGCCTTGTTGTTTCTCCATTTGGGAACCGAATTATAGCCTCATAAAACAGCAGGAGTGCCAGGGAAATAGCTTAAATACAGTAACTATTAAAACCTCAAACTGCTGTGCTAATTAAATTGCCTTATTGCAACAAATTTTGTAATACAAGGCACGTAAAAATGCCAGTCTCCCTTTTTGGCAAGGGGAAACCACCTCTCCAGGTCTGCTCGCGTCTGACTCCAAGGCAGACCTCAGCGCGGGGGGAAGGCGCACGCCCGCATCAGCTGGCTGGATTTCCCTCTACTGCGGGGAGGTCTCTTCCTCTCCATCAGCGAAGCGTACTTGGGGCTGGTGGAGAACACAGAAAAACAAACAGGAAACACTGAACAATTGCTGACTGGGTCCAAGAATTCAACAGAGAAGCTCAGGGGATGTTGTGCAAGCAGCTGGTCAGTAATGACGGCCCACCTAGTGTCTACCGTGTGAGAAGTCTCCTGAGCAGGAAAAAAGGACACTGGTGTCTAGTCCTTCCATGACACAGAGAGAGAGAGGCCAAATTAAAAGGCTGTAAATGGGAAACCCTGGGTGGCGCAGCGGTTTAGCGCCTGCCTTTGGCCCAGGGTGCGATCCTGGAGACCCGGGATCGAATCCCACATCGGGCTCCCGCTGCATGGAGCCTGCTTCTCCCTCTGCCTGTGTCTCTGCCTCTCTCTCTCTCTCTGTCTCTCATGAATAAAAAAAATCTTTTAAAAAATAAAAAATAAAGTAAAATGCACCCAGGACTTTGTTTTTATTCAGTTGTGGTGGGATCAACAGGCCCAATGGTTGCCACTGGAAAGATAGTTTATTACTCATAGTTCACAAGAGGAAGGGACAGGCCGCATCACGGGGGAGTCTCACGGGAAGCACCAGGGTCAGTAAGGATGCAAAGGGGGCAGGAGGAAAGCATGGGCAAGAGGCTTGTTCGGTGTCTTCAGGAAGGAATAGGTGAGGCAGGGTACGCAGGCTCAGCATGTTTGGGATTGGATAGTTTAAATAATCTTGGTGGGCCCTGGACTACAGAAGTTGGTTCTAGTTGCCTGGTACCTGGTCCTGGAATATTTAGGGCCAGTGCACAGTGTCTCTGACTAGGGGAGTCTCATAAAAGAAGGGGCTGAGGGTAAAGCCTCAGTATGTAGGTTTGCTGATCAAAGGCATGCCCTAGGCATGTCTTTCATGATCTCTAAGAATGAGCTAATTCTAAGAGGGGAAATCCCTCCCTCTCCTCGATCCACAAGGCCCCAGGATGTCGAAGCATCACATATACAAAAGGCAAAAAAACATGATTAATACACACACCTGCAGGCCTGAGGGGACAAGAAAGGAAGTAGTTAGTTACCAGAACCCAAAAGCAGAACTGCATGGACGGGAGCACCTTGAAAGGAGTTGCAGCCCAGCCAAAGGATGCTCAGCCCACAGGGACCCAATGCGGAGAGTCCCCAGCAAGGGAAATGGACACTCAACCTCTCACCTCCTGTCCTTCAGTTTCCCATCAGGGCTCCCCATCAGCAGAACCCAGCTGAAAGCCAGAGGGCAGGGGGAGCCATCCATGTGGTTCACACGGGTCTGTCTATGCAGGCAGAGTGCAGGATGGGGAAGGGAGGGAAAGGGCAGACGACACACAGAAGAACACATCCACATCAGCGAGGGCACCACCCTGGAGAGACCCGGGGCTGCTTCCGCTTGATGGAGAGCCTGCAAATGGACTGCTTAAAAAATAATAATAATAATTTAAAATTTTTAAAAATCAAAAATTAAAAAAAAATGTTAAACCCGGGTTGAAGGTTGCCTAGAGATAGAGCAACCAAAGATGAAAGAAGGAATTTCTCCCTTCATGCCAACCCCTGGCCTCTTCCTTCATCTCAGGAAAGATGTGGAACACCTTGGGGAGACAGGTCTGACTTCATTCATCTCCTCCGGACGGGAACCTTCTTGAATACCTCCTTCCAAGCGCTCCGGACTTTTAAAAGCCTGTTGTGTTCCAAGAGATGCTGACTTCACTCACCTCTGTGGCCAGGAAACCTGCTGCAGACCCCAGGGCCTGAGCACCCATGTGCCTGCTGTCCCCAGATGACCAAGGAGGAAGCCATGGGCTGGGGCCTATGCTTGTGGTTGGAGCAGAGTGAGGAGCACTCACCTAGGCCCCTAAGGAAGCCACCTCTTGATGGGATGAGCACTGGGTGTTATACTATATGTTGGCAAATTGCATTTAAATAAAATATTTAAAAAAATAAAACTCCAAGCTGGGTCCTCTGCAGTGGATGGGGGAAGGCAGCAAAGGGCAGATCAGCCTAGATCATAGGGGTAAAATTTTTTTCTTGGAGGGGGAATGGGAGGAGACAAATATCTTACTCTTTTTAGGTAAAATGCTCAGATAGACATATAGTACATAAACGGGTACACAGGCCAGTGGGATTAAAGTCTCCTAGGAAGTAAGACGATTAAGAAAGAAAACATCTGAAAAGGCTTCGTGAAGGAGGTGAGAGTGACAGAGAGGCTGAGAACCTCTGAGCTCCGGGGACAGACAGACTCGCTTCCTACCTGCGTGTGACTTTTCATTCAGGTCACTCGCCCTCCTGTACCCCGGCTGCATCACCTGCCAGCTCCAATAATGACAGTACCATCCTGACGTACTGTGGTTAACCGAGGCGATACGTACCGAGAGCCCCAAAAGAGTATCTGACACATAATAAAGGCCTGATTAAACAAATGTATGCTATTGTCACTGATCCATTCAATAAATAATGTGTATGTGCCAGTCCAAGAAGATGTAAGACCTGGCCCTGGTCCTTAAGGGGCGTTAAGGAAGTGGCCTAGCACGGAAGATAGAAGCTTCAGCTTGCAGAGAGCCTCCCCACCTGCCAGCAAGTCATTTAGCTTCACCCAACCCTAGGTTCGCTTCTGCAAAGTGGGAAGGGTAACAGGTAACACCTACAATATAGACCGAGTGCCCAGTATGGGTCAGAGGGGACGCGCTGGGGATGGAAGTGTGAATGGAATAGTCTCACTCCTTCTGGAGCTCCCATTATGTGAAGTGTGAATAGATGGACGATAAACACATAAACTAGCAATTATGTCACAGAACGCCAGGGAGTGAGAAGCATCAAAAAGAAAGATAAAGCGACTAAGGTTCCAGAGTAAAGAGTGCATGTGACCAGATTCTCTAGGAAAGCGTCCCCGGGGAGGTGACACTTGAGCATAGACCTGAACGAAGTGAAAGAATAAACCCAGCAAATTATCTGGGGAAATGGTGTTCTGGGAGAAGAAAGCACTACATACAAATATACTGAGATAGGAACACGTTAGGTGCTCCTGAGGCTGGCCTTGCTGGAGCACAGGGAACAAAGGAGAGCATGAGGGCCAGGACGTCAGAAAGTGGACCAAGGACCAGGATTTTAAGGACGACCGGGGATAAGAACAGGGAAACAGCAGGATCTGATTTATGTTTTAGGGGGATCCTCTAGCTGTTGTGGACGTAGGGGCAGGAAGGAGAGCAGAGCAAGTAGTTAAGAGGCTACTGATGTAGGTAAAGCACTTAACGCTACGACCAACACGATAAATATTCAATCAACATGACCTTAAAAAAAAAATCCACTGGGAGGCAAACAACACAAAGATTTTCCATCAAACTCTGCTCTCGTCCAATGAGGCTGCTGAAAGTTCTAAAACTCTACCCGTCTCCAGTTTCCCAAATTCCCTTTTTTAAGGCAAGACTTTTCTAAGCCTGTGCCCCCAGTTTCTTGCATCCTGGTGGTCCATCATATCTTTACAAAGAAGAAAAAAAAAAAAACATTGCTATAGGCGCCTGGGCGGCTCAGTCAGTTAAGCACCTGCCTTCAGCTTCAGCATCTCATGATCTCAGGGTCCTGGGCTCGAGCCCCACGTCAGGCTCCCTGCTCAGGGAGGGTCTGCTTCTCCCTCTCCCTCTGCCTCTCCTCCCACTTGGGCTCTCCCTGTCTCTCCCTCAAATGAATACATAAAAAATCTTTTAAAAATTTTTTTTAATTTTTTTTAATTTATTTTTGATAGTCACATACAGAGAGAGAGAGAGGCAGAGACACAGGCAGAGGGAGAAGCAGGCTCCATGCACCGGGAGCCCGATGTGGGATTCGATCCCGGGTCTCCAGGATCGCGCCCTGGGCCAAAGGCAGGTGCCAAACCGCTGCGCCACCCAGGGATCCCGGAAGTTTAAATATTGGCCAGAAAATACTTGAGAGAGTTTTGAAAGTTGTGCCTGTTACCAAAGCTTAAGCATAAGCCAGATTCATATTCCAGTGCCGGAATACATGGTAGGTAATCAGCAAATATCTGTTGAAGAATGAATTAAAAAAAAAAAATTGGGGAGCCCCGGTGGCTCAGCAGTTTAGCGTCTGCCTTCGGCTCAGGGCACGATCCTGGGGACCTGGGATCGAGTCCCACGTCGGGCTCCCTGCATGGAGCCTGCTTCTCCCTCTGCCTCTGTCTCTCTCTCTGTGTCTCTCATGAATAAATAAATAAATAAAATATTTTTAAAAAATCCAGAGACGCCTGGGTGGCTCAGTGGTTGAGCATCTGCTTTGGCTCAGGTCATGATCCCAGAATCCTGGGATCAAGTCTCGCATCAGGCTCCCCATGGGAGGCCTGCTTCTCCCTCTGCCTGTGTCTCTGCCTCTCTGTGTCTCTCTAATAAATAAATAAAATCTTTAAAGATTAAAACAAATCTCAAAGCAAACTATACTGTGGAGACAAGGAGTCTAAAGAAAGATTATTAATTTGCCCCTTTGGGACTATTTATCTTAAAATCAGTATAAGCATATAATCTCTCCATGATGGCTTATTTCTAGAATTGAGGAAATCCAAGTGACACTAGTGGGAGTAAGTCCAATACTTGGCTATACATCTTTAGAATGAATTTTGATCAATCATAGCTTTGTAGGTGGATACAGTTATCCAGTAGGGGAATAATACCTACTATAGGTACAGTAATGCCTACAAAAGGTCAATGTCTAGACTATAGGAGATGTCCAATAAATATTTTCCAATTTAGTTAAAGAGCATATGAACAGAACCCTGTTTAAAAGGATGCCTTGAGGGGCACCTGGGTGTCTCAGTGGTTAAGCATTTGCCTTTGGCTTAGGTCATGATTTCAGGGTTCTGGGATCAAGTTGTGCATCGGGCTCCATGCAGGGAACCTACTTCTCCCTCTGCCTGTGTCTCTGCCTCTCTCTCTGTGTGTCTCAAATGAATGAATGAATGAATGAATGAATGAATGAATGAATGAATGAATTTTTTTTAGAAAAAGGATGCCTTGATGCCCGTTGCCCAGTTGCTCCATCCCTCCACCCCAATATTTTCATGACGCTTCCAGAGCTCTTCTTGCCCTCTGATTCTATGATTTCCTCTTTGAAACACTGGCCTCATAACATAATTAAAGAGCCAAATTTTGTTATTCAATAAAAAAATAATAAATTAAAATATGTTTGTATCCTTTTCCTCAAGTTCCAATAAATTAAACTCCATTCCAATTTCCTTCTTATGGAAAAGTCAGTGACTTCTGCTTTACTTAAAACCATTTTAAAGGACACTTGGGTGGCTCAGTCAGTTAAGCATCTCCCTTCAGCTCAGGGTTCTGGGATCGAGCACCACTTCTCTCTCTCTCTCTCTCTCTCTCTCTCTCTCTCTCTCCTCTCTCGCCCAAATAAATAAAATCTTAAAAAAAAATTTAGGAACATGATGGAAAAATAAAACAAGGTTTCTTATCCACCATGACCACACCTTGTCCATCAGGAATCAATTCCAAAAGGTTAATCTTGAGTACATCAGCAAGCTAAGTGATGCAACAATGCTCAATGGAAGAGCCTACAGGAGTCATACCTATTACTCTTAATTTCAGCCTTCTATTTCTATCACATAGAAAAGAACAAGAATTGATGAGAGAGCACTCCAGTGGAGCTCTTGTCCATAAAACAACAGGCTAGAATGGAAGAGATCTTTCAAATGCATCTATCTTTGAGAGATACAGCATTTCCTGCCTTTCTCACCCAGAACTGGATTGATCACCTGGGATTAGGTAATTGAGGAACTGCTAGGCATCAAGGCAGTTCCAATTTACATACCCTTCCTTGACCCCCTGGCTCTGCCCTCCACTGTCACCCATCTGTGGCAAAGAACAGAATGCCTTCCCCAGTCTCCAACTAGTGGAAAATGAAAAAAAATCTGACTTTCACCCCATATCATTTTCATCTTTCATCTTAATTATCACCACCAAAAGTACAGAAATCATTATCTTTACGATGATGAACGTCCAATTAGCATTTCCCATATAAATTTCATATTATAAAGGAGGTTGTAATGGATAATGCAACTTGCTAATGGCCTTTTTTTTTTCCTGAGCTGAAAAATTGAGGTGCTTAACAAAATGAAATTAAATCTGAGCCATTTTCAAACAAGTCAAGAACTTTAATTATTTGGATGGGGAAAAAAGGAGGAGAGACAAACTAAATTTTTTAAATGGTCATATTTTTAAATAGTTTCTCATTCCACTACACTGCTCAAGCTCTCTCTCTAGACAGCTCAAGGCTTGTCTTGTTGTGCTCAATGGGTTTTAAACTATTGTGGAATTGTTAAATGGGATTTTTTTCATTAGCGGTACTCTTTAGTAAGTTCAAAACTTATTCCAAATAAACATTCTATTTGCTTTATGGCATTTTAATTGGTTCCCATCCACCACAGCTCCTCACGAAGACAGATGTTACAGGTGATACCAGCTTCTCTCTAATTAGAACACGACGACTTGAGCAACCACACAAGAAACTGTGATTTACTGAAGTAGAACCCTAGAGATGTCCAGCCAGATCAAGCTAGCTGAGGCATTAAGCAACACAATGGTGGTTGAACAGTATGTTCAGAAGTCACAGAGACCCAGGTTCAAAGCCTGGCTTTGCCACTCACCACCTCTGTCAATTAATCTCTGCGAAGCGAGGAGAAGGCAACCTCTGAGAGTCAGCGAAGATTAAATGATAGAATAATATAAGGCACCTAGAACAATGACTGAAAGATAACAAGTGTTCAATAAACAGTAGAAAGAAGAGTGACTTCAATTCTGACTTAAAATTTGGAGATGGGGACGCCTGGGTGGCTCAGTAGTTGAGCACCTGCCTTTGGCTCAGGGCATGATCCTGGGGTCCTGGGATCGAGTCTCATGTCGGGCTCCCTGCAGGGAGCCTGCTTCTCCCTCTGCCTGTGTCTCTGCCTCTCTCTGTATCTCCCATGAGTGAATAAACAAAATTTTAAAAATAAAACTTGGAGATAAATCATTATTCATTCAATAAATATTGCATTGAGCACTCAGCATATACCAGACACTGTCCTAAATGCAAGATAAGTCAGAGAAGAAAACAGACCACCCAAGAAAAAAAATCCCCGGAGAAACAACAAATAATAAACATCATAAACAGTTGTGTGGTAAGTGCCCCCCAAAGAGGGAGGGAGATTGAAAACAGATCGGTGGAGACGGTTTGCTGGCTGCAATTGCAAGCAGGGTAACCAAATTGAATTCTACATTTTGAAGGTAGAACCAAAAAGATTTATTGAAGGATCGCATATGTGGGATGTGAGAGAAAGGAGGACTTCAGCATGACTGCAAAGCTTCTGGCCTGAGCAACTGCAAGGATGGAGTTACTGCCAATTGAGACGGAAAAGACTGGAAGTGATGCCAATAGTGTGGTGAGTGTCTGTGTGTGTATGGATGTGGGATGTGAGAGAAAGGAAGGAGTTAAGGATGACTCCAAAGCTCTTGGCCAGAGCACCTGCGAGGACAGAGTTGCTGCCAACTGGGTGTTAAGTGTCTGTTTGTGCTAGACCACCTCCCATCCACCATAGCATCTAGAGATGGCAACTGCCTCAATAAAACGTTAGAGAAACATCCAGATCTTTTTTTATTTGGCTTGATGATGTTTTGCTGTATTACTCCAGTAGAGGTTCTGGTTTGGCAAACCTTCCTTCCTCTATTTCATAACAGAGGAAGGTAAAATGGCAGGGTATGCAATATGCATTAAAAAGAGTTGAACATCCCCAGCTATGTATAGGTATGCATGTGCTACTAACTGGTTATTGAGAGTAATAAGCACCCAATATACTTTTTTTGATAAAAAAAATGACCATATAACACTAAGAAATTAGCAGACTGTCACAGAGAACCATGAATGTACTGCAGGGAGATAATCTGGCACCACAAAAGTTATCGCCATGGGCAGTTACAGTGACCAACCATCCTGGTTTACATGAGACTTTCTCACTGAACGTCCTGTGGCCGCTAAAACTCCCTAGTCTCAGGTAAACTAGGATAGTTGGTCATCCTAAGAGAGGATGTTAAGTTTAGGAGATGTTAAGTTTGGAATTTCTATTTGCCATCCCAAGTATAGACATCAAGTAAACAGATGAATATATGAACCTGGAATTGAAGAGTGAGGAGACACAAATGGTGTACATGGTATTTAAGACAATGAGATGGTATATCACCATGGGATTTTATATTCAGTAAGAAATATTTACCAATGGAATTTTGTTCAGCACATACTGAATGCCAAGGAATTCCTGTATTAGGAACATAGGTAATGGTTCAAACCATTTGAACAGCCACAGCATAGCAGGGAAGACAACCAATTCAGTATAATGCATTGTGTTGCACGCAAGCTCAGGAGTGGTCTCATCAAGGACAAGATGATAGCACAGGTATTTGAAGGATGAAGAGGAGCTTTCCAGGAGATGAAGCTGCAGAGAGAGAGGGAATTCAGAGCAGAAAACATAGTATGTGTGATAATACAGAGAAGTGAAACAGCATGACAGATTTCAGAAAAACGTCAAGAAGTTTGCTGGCTCAGGCTCATGAAATTAAAGGATGGAAGTGATAAGAAATGAAGTAAAAAAAAAAAAAAAAGCCACGTTTATCACTATTGGGCAGGCGCTTAAATCCCAGCAACAAAACAGAAACACGGGGCTTCTGGACCAAACACCACAGGTATTTCAGGCCCACTGTAAGTAACCGCCGCATGGTGCTGCCGTCCAAGCTTCACAGTTCATTAAAAATATAAACGTGGGGAAAGTAGTTTTCTCTATTTTTAGCAGTGCCTTCATCTAAAAATAGAGGTAACAAAAATTAATTAATTAATTAATTAATGGATAAATAAATAAATAAATAAATAAATAAATAAAAATAGAGGTAACAATAATTATGAAATATTTGGTCAAGCTCCCTCATCAATGTGTAGGGAGGTACAAATGGAATAAGGAAGCAAAAATGCTAACTGATGGATTTACAAGGATCCTTATTCTTTTGTGACTATATTGACTTTACCTTTCCAACCAACGGTAAAAATGAACCACACCCAACAGACAAAGGAAAGTCAGAAGATATATTTGTAGCAGAAAGTGCAGTTGGAAGCCCATGTGAGTCTCCTCAACCACACTGTGGGTAACATAAATCCGTAACATTTTAGAACTAAAATAACTAAATTATTAGTTTAGAGCCATTTTTTAATATTTTGATTCCAGTCTAGTTCACAATGTTCTATTAGTTTTAAGTGTACAATATAGTGATTCAACACTTCCGTACATCCTTTTTCAGTGCTATTAATTCCTTTTACCCATTTCACCCATCCCCCTACCTGAGTTTAATGGTTTTTAAACTTATGTTAGCAACAGAATCCTTTAGTCATACAGAATCCTAAATATAATCTTAATTTATAAATTTACTAAAAGTGGAACTGTCTTGAGTACTAAAAGTAGACTAGGGGAACAGAAGACAGTTTTTTCTGTTCCAATTCCCTATTAGGCCACTAAGACACATTCCACAACCCCAGAGTTCTACAGAATAATTTCAAGATAACTGTTACAAATAATATAATCCAATCTCTTCATTCTATAAATGAGGCCAAGGGCTAAAAGGAGAATGGCATTTACCCAAAGTCACAGTGTTAATCAGCTCCCCGTGGGTATAATTCCACTATGCCATGCTCTCTCCTAATAGCACCATTCCTGGCCCTCTAGTATACACTGCTCATTTCCTATACTAAGAAATGGGGTAGTTTTTATACAAAAAAAAAAATTTAAGGGTATTGAGTACTTATTACTTCCAATAACCAATAGTTAATACATGAATACACAGTCCCAGCCAACCAGGATAACTGGTTGTACTAACAATGGAAACATTCTCAAGGTGAAAAGCTCACACAAGAACAGAAGATGGGCTGTAACAAAACTAATCTAGCACTGGCCTGAAGGCTTAGCTTCTATCCTTGAAGATATAATTTTGTTCATTTTAAAAGGAATACTGGTTTGGGGGGGTGGCCCAGTGGTTGAGCATCTGCCTTCGGCTCAGATTGTGATCCCAGGGTCCTGAGATCGAGTCCCACATCAGGCTCCCCACAGGGAAAATGCTTCTGTCTCTGCCTCTCTCTGTGTGCTTCTAATTAGTAAATAAATAAAATCTAAAAAAAAAAAAGGAATACAGGTTTGAATCATAACTAGTAGACAGTAGTCTCTTCTGATCCATAATAACAATAGCTACTGATTGAGAACCTACCCTCTGCTAGGCATCATATAAGCACTTTATAAGAATTTCTCATCAAATCTTTATGAAAGATAAATATAATTTTTATTTCCATTTACTGATGAGAAAACTTAAATTTCCATGGGTTAAGTTACTTTCCCAAAGTGGCCCAGCCTGGATTAGAAATTAGGTCTGCCTTCCTCCAAAACCTTTCCTCTTCAACGCTATATTGTCTCATGCTTACTCTATCAAGCAGATATTCCAATTTTCAATAATTAAGAATCTATTAAATATCCTGAGTTTCAGAAATGTTTTTGACAGATTCAAATACAGAATATAACTCAAAAGTATTATCCTCCAATCTACCAAACTAGGTCTAGACCAACCAATATCAATTTAGCTTTGCTTTATGGAAGAATCGAAGTAGGGGTCTTTATAGCCTATAAATCCAATTGGTGTTTGTTTTAAAAGCGCAAAAGATTATATGGGAGAGCACCAAAGTTTTACTACTCACAGAGATAAATAACTACAGAATTTCCTGACATAGAACAAAAAAGCAAACTGACAAGTAAAAATCAGTGGCAAAGTATATATAATGGATCCTCCAAACTCACTCATTAAGATGTCTTAATGGTGAATGGCAAGTCTCTGCATCTATGGAGGCAAAAGGTGAGCAAGGAGACTCTTTTCAAGTTCCTGACAGCCAAGGATCCATTATCTAAAATATAGCATTTGCAGGAATCAATAAAATATACCCATTGCAAAACTGAATAGAGCCCATCTGCAGTGGCAGAAATCAAACTTTGAGCCTAGGGCTCAGCTGAGGCTCAGCTACTACCAGGGCTACAGCAGCAGGTAGGTACATAGAGAAGAGAACCATGGCAAGCAATTAAAAGAAATTATTAAAAATAAATTAGGGAGAATCCATTCATTTAACAAATACATGGGAGTCCACATGGTTATAACAAAAAACAACTCAGACATCAGTACCAAACAGGGTACTAGCCCTTCCAGGTAGTAATAATAGTTACAATTGTTACTAGGGCTAGCACTTAGTTTCATGTGTACCACGCACTGTGATAACTATTTGATTTTGTTCTCAGAAAGGTCACATAGGTAGTAAGTGACCCTAATCCAGGTCTATCTGAGTTTAAAATCTAATCTTCACACCAAAAATTTCTTGTTACAGAAGACTGAGATCTCCTGGCACTTCCAGAGAAGCTGGATTCCCTCTTCTCTGCCCTTCCCCTCCTTCTCTTTAATGGCTTACTAGATGTGAGAATTCAGGGAATTGCTGCAGAGCCTCAATTTATTCATCTTCAGTGTAGATCAAAGTACTTGCCTCATCGGGTTGTTGAGAGAATTATCTGAAATCATCGTTCAATGCAGGGTTTATCTCATGGAAGGGTTTTTAATAAGTGTTGGTTCCCATAGCATAGAATTATACCATATGGTAACAGGAAACTCAAGAATTACAGAGCCTAGCCCATGCCCTTAAAATGTCTACAATCAAGTTTATTGTTATCCGTAACAGGAAGTAGAGTTTAACCTTACTAGCCATGCCTTGATATCCACATCAGGACAAAATTCTGGACTAGATGATGTGTTGACTTAACATTTCATTTGTCTTTAGGTCTTTAGCTTATTCAAAACCCTTCTTTGATGAGTTCCTTACCTCTGAAGGAAAAGAGCTTCCAAAATCTTGCCCAGAGATTTAGCCTCAATCAATGGCAATGCACCCAACTTTCTGGCACCATCATCAACTTTGCCAGGCGTCTTCCTGGAACAAATCAGATCTTGCTTGGGCTTTAAAATGCTTATAGTAGAAGTTCTGAAAGGCAGTGTTTCCCCATTCTTGGGAAGAGAGAATCACAACCCATTCGTTATGGTTGAAATGTCAAAATAATCAAATGCTTTCTTCCATGAATTTGAACATAATTATAACAATTAAAATATTATTATTCTTACTGCTAGACTTCTGATACACTTTGCTGAGTGAGAGAAGGACGAAACTCTGATCTACGATCTGCACACTAGAAATGTTTACATAAGGGTCATCCGATGTAAATGTCATGCCAGAAAATTAGATTGAGAATTACTGATCTGTTGGGTCAGCAGCTTTGGGGGGAATAAAAGTGAAAGGCAAGGGATATTTACCCCGAACCAGAACATCAAGAAAGATAGACAGAAAAATAGATTGATATAAGTCTAATATGTCATCATGTGCTCTTCTTAATACATTAGCTTAAATTATCACATAATAACTCAATTGACTACATATCCAGGCTATGGATTCTCTGTTTCAAATATTATTCTCACATCATCTTTCCTTTTATACCCACTGTATTTCTGAGTTTTCTTCTCCAAGATTATTTATTAATATCCACATCACGTATAATTAGGGAAAAAACTCTTCTACTGCTTCCAAAATTCTAAAACCAATGATAAATAATTGTCAGTTCCTATAAAATATATCATTGCTTAAATGCACACCTCCACTCACCCATTCATTTATACAAATTTTGGATAGAGGCAAGAGAGAGAGAACCATAAGCAGGACACACACCCAGTGCAGAGCCCAATTCGAGGCTTGATCTCATGACTCTGAGATTGTGACCTTAGCTGAAATCAAGATTCGAACTCTTAACTGACTGAGCCTCCTAGACGCCCCTATCCAAATATTTAATAAGCATCTACACTTCCCTGACCCTCTACTCAGAATTTACAAGGTCATATATAGATGAATTAAATGAAGACCCTCTTTTGGGGGTAGTTGATAAAAATGAGACATACCAAATTATGTGCCATAGGAACAAGTAGTAAAGTGACAGTGGTTAAAAGTTCCCACTTTGGATTCAGGCAGCTTAAAGCTGAATTCTGGCTCTGGCACTTCATAGATTCATTACTGGGACAGAGAGTACTGGGAAATGTTAGACTGGGATGGGTGATTGTAGAGGTTGTGAAGGTTAGGGGCGTCTGAGTGCTGTGCTGTGTAGTGGTTGGGAAGAGAGGAGGACGTACGCCATGCTGACAAGTTCCAAGCAGAGAGGGATTCATTCCAATGAGGTTATCAAGAAAGGCCTTGTGGAGAATGTGGTGCACCAGCTTGGCCTGGAAGGATGAATAATTTGAACATATGGAGGAAGACTAGAAAAAGGACACTGTCGACAAAAGAAACATCGTGAATAAAAGCAGTGTAACAGCAATGCAAATGTATGCTCTGGAAACACAAGTCATTCAATCCGACTAAAGGACAGAGACAGAAATAAGGCTGGAAAGAAAGGTGCAGGTCAGATCACAAAATTTTAAACTCCAAACAGGCTAAGGGATTTAGACTTTAATTAGCATGGACATTCACAAGAAGCCCAGGAGTGCTTCTTATGGAAAAGTAATCTTTGTGAGTAAGGCATAGGTCCCAGCACAGGGTGATAGTTTAATAAATTTCTATTACTATTATCACAGAAAAATCAATAATCCTACAGTGTATTCAATGCTGGAATCATGCCTGCTCCCTGTCAACAGACCAAAGAGAAATGATTTCTGGCACCTAGAAATGTAAGTTGAGGGAAAATGTGTTTATTGATGCTTGGTTTAATTTATTGCTGTTTCAAGGCCTGACAAAAAGAGAAGGCAAGCTCTGAAGAAAATTGCAAGGGGGGTAACGTGGCTCAGATCATTTTAAAGTAAATACAGAAATGTTTTGTTCTCCCAAACTACCAAGACACAAAATCGAGTTACTACTGAAGAAAACCCCCCTTTAAAGATTTAGAAATTGAAAGGGATTCATGAAAATCGACCCCGAGGTCACCAAATCCAGGTTCCCCCATAAGTAGTTACTCATTTTTTCACATTGAGGCTAATTAAGTAGAAATCCTCATAGGATAAAAATCAAAGAACTGTAAGGCTTCATAAGCACTACAATTACATATGACTCTCACTTTGGCTTCTGGTTGTATTAACCAGGCCTCTTTCACCCACCAATGACAGAAACTCAACTCAAATGGCTTATACTTACACACACACATAATTAACTCACATAGCCAAAAAGCCTAGGAATGTAAACAGGGACAGTTCCAGGGGCTGAAATGGTGTCATGACCCACTTTGACCATCCCTCAGCTTTGCTTTCCTCTGAGTTGGCTTCATTCTTTCCATAAGGAGATAAGAGTTACCACACAACCCCAACTTGCATTACTTTTATTACTTATGATCCCGCCCAAAAATTAAAATATCATATCTCCCATCCTGTCGGAGTGTCCCCACCCTCCTTTGTAAAATGAAGGCATCGTGTCAAGTTTCCTGGAGTGCTGTGATCGAGCATGCTTAAAACATGTTGACCACACTCCTTGACTAATCACCACGGTCGGGCAGAAAGAATCCAGCTTTATTATTAAAGGTAATATCCTGGTAACCGGGTATTACACCAACCCTGAAATCTCAGAAAGAAGTTTACTTCTTGATCAAACATGGTTCAAGTGGATGCTCCTAACTGGCAGAGGGGAGCTCGGCTCCCCGCATTCAGGGTCCATGTACGTACTTCATACATCCTGGGAAAGCAGAAAAGATTTCTGTGTAAGGAAATGAAGTGACACAGTCAATGTCTTTGTTTTACAAACAAGGAAAGGGACATAAAGGTACAACGTAAGTCCACTACTCTCTTGTTCAAAGGATCGGAACTCTAGACCCAGAACAGCAACTTGCTCCGACATGACCTGCGATACCTCTTCACATCTCATCTGAAAGACACCACTTCATGTGCATCAGGCCCGGTCACTCCCCTGCTCCCAAGTCTTTACTCTTTAAATATCTAAACAGTGTATACACACTACATAAGGTGTCCCTTATAAAAATCAATTTACCTCTCCAAAATATAGATAAGGAGATGCACCTATGACACAGTGGGATCAAGGGATTTCTGAAGAAGCTGTGGGAGTCTGATCCCAGACTATGTGGGTATCAAAAACAGAGAGGATGCTGTTCTCACAAGATAGAAATAATGTTCCCTACACCCACATCTTGACATATGGATGTGGATGGGTATGGTGTTTTGATGAGAGAGTGAGAATTCATTGTAATTTTAAAGCTTATATAATCTTACGAAAGCCTTGTTCTCTGCGTCAAGCTTAGATTAGGAAACTGAACCGGTAAAAACCTCCTAAGATGTTACCTGCCAAAAAGTCTCTTATTGATCTCATGACTCGAATTAATTCTAATTACCAGTAAGAAGAAGGGCTCCTGGTGCTTGAAACACCCAGAATCTACGCCAGGGGACACCTAGCATTAACATCAATAAATGCTCAAGGAAGGAAGGAGGAACGGGGACCAGAAGGGATGGAAGGAAGGAGTAAAATGGAAGGAGGAGGGGGAGGGAAGGGGTAGAGGTAAGAGAGAAGAAGGGGAGAAGGGGAGAAAGGAAGGTTTGAGGTTTTATAATAGCTGGAGAGGTTGTTTCAGTGCTCACCACACAGACGCTCACAGATAGAAAAACAGACACCCTGCACACAGACACCCACTGGCCCTTTGCAATAATCATGAACATACCCTCGTGCCCAAGGAAACTGCCTTCAGCAACCTTCCCTTCCCCATCAACCGCCTTCAGCAACCTTCCTCATCAGGGATGGATGAGAGGGGGTTATTATAGAAAATAAAAAGGACCATTAAACATAATCTTGTCCGCCAGCACCGACCGCAGATGACATTCCCGTGTGTGTTTACTGGAAAGACAATCAGTAGGGAAACATTTTGTTTACAATAACCACCCCTGTAGCACTTCAATACCAGTCAAAGGAAGTTAAATGATACCACAAGCAACTCCAAACCGTAAGTGACTTAACAGAGGAACAGGCCATTCCTCATAGCACATCCAGGATGGTTTAACTGTGGGGGAATAAGTCATTCAGTGACTCAAGCTCTTCCCATCTTGGGGCTCTACAGTCTTCTAAGTCCTCAGAATCTGTCCGAGGAAATCCTTTAGTCATAAACTGGTGACAGGGAATGGAGAATCATTACAGGAGGTGGGCAATGCCTAGAACTGCCTAGAAGGCTGGAAATGGCATCTCTCTGTGCTCCAGGGAAAGAAAACGGTGTCACAATTAGTCAGTGTCTGACATAAGCTACAGGTATCTCCCTACTTTTTCACCACTCACTCCTGATGTGTGCTACATTTCTGTGACTTTCGGTGCTGACAGTACTTTTACAATCCCGATGCTGGCCAAAGTCGCCCAAAATGGATTTTACTGCCTGGCAGTAAAGTGGCAAAGGCAGCACCTCCACCGTCCAGGTCCCAAGTCAGCAGAACTATTAAGAAAAACAGAAGACTTTGAGTTGCCCAGGTGAGCATCCCATGCTGACCAACCAGAACACACTGATCTCTGATTCCCTCTCTAGCCATATAGTCTGGGAGGAAGCTCCGGAAGGATGAGGAGCCTCACACCAGTTGCTGAGAAAGAAAATCCATTCCCACAGGAAATCGCCTTGAATTCTGCTGCACAAATCATATCATATCCTTTCTGGCCAACCTGTTAAATCTCTTCTCCCTTTAAGATAATAAGGCCACGTTTATTAATTTTGACTACAAATGCCATCAAGAGTGGTGAGAAGCTCATGTTCTTTCGGAACCTTAGCCTGGAGAGCAGAGCCCGAGACAAAGGCTTATGTGGTCCTGCTAAACCTGGAGCTCAAACAGCTGCAACAGGAGTGAGGGACAAGGGAAGTTAAAGCAAGGAAGGAAGGTAAAAGCCACCTGAAAATACACTAGCAAGCTGGCCACTGCGGAATACAACTAATTGCTCTGCCTTACACAACCATCACTTGAAAATTCTATTATGAACTGAGTCTCAAGACTCCCTGTCCATGAGGGGAAAGACAGTGGAGGTTGCCCACTGGCTTCCTTCTCTCATTGGAAAAGATCCGCCTTATTAGGTATTAACTCCCAGCCCATGTTCTGGTGACACACTCATGTGAACTGATTAGAGTCATGGCACCAGTTATCACATACACCTCAACGTCCACAGAGAAGTCCTGGGGCGGAAGGCAAGAGGTGGGTGATACAAGCATGAGGATGGGTGCCACCAATTGGGCCTGCATAGTCGCTTGGGGGCCACCTCGCCGGTTGCTGCAGCATCGAGGCCAAGAGGATCTGACGTGGTGTTTGACACAGGATTCCTCAGGAGACCAACAGGCCAGAATGGGTCCTTCCAGGTAACGATGTTCTGTAAACCTAGTAGTAACAGTTAATCAGAATTTAGCTTACTATGGGTAAATATTCCTGGAGCTCTTAGCTGCATGGAGAAAGCAATGATGGGAAATGCTGAGTGAACAAGAGTCTGAGCCAGGAAAATACTCTGTCTATCTTTGGATGCATCTATAGGCCCCTGTAGAGGTACCAGAGGACTGTTTATCTCATATCTCTCAAAGCTCAGATGGCTCCTCCCTGATGTTTCTGCTTGGGCGTGAATCCAACTGTCCTACCTTTGCTACAACATCCAGTCCATTTTACTTGTAAGGGTTCTTCATAGAAAAGTTCAAGTTACTAAGAATTTAAAAAGGACTCGAACTAGCTCAAGTTAAAGAGTAGCTTGCAGTAAATATTCGCATCCTGTGGGTGCTCAAGAAAAGCTGAGCAAACAAACCTCAACAGCAGAAGTGGAAGCAGCTCCAAGGGCAGCTACTTTTCTCTCTCCCCGTCATTCCCTCAGTTTCCTGCTTCCCTCTTTCTCTCCTGACATCTTCTTGCTCTTCATTTCTGTCCCAACTACATTCCCCTGACTTCCATTCTCTCGGTGTTCGGTATATATGTGTCCCCATAATGACTATCCCAACCCAACTATCATGTGACCTTCAAGAAATGCTGCTAGTATGTCTCCCCCAGGTCCTCATTTCCAGAGAGGAAATTTTTGTGTTTTTTTAAAGCCATTCCACAAATACTATGAGTCATTGGCCACTTGCCCCCCAAGAGTTTGCCAGTCCTGGTTGTATGGCCTCTGGGTGAGGCCCTAAAGCTTAAATGCCCATTATCTGGGGCTCCAAAGAACCAAAGCACAGCCCTTTCCAAGTTCTAACCAACTGAGCAGAAAAAATAAAGTCAGCATCAAATTAGAGGGCCCACTTAATTATGATATACCTAAGATAGAAATCATGGCTGGGCCTCCCCACTCCCACCTTTGCTCTGAACTCATCCACCCAATTACAGACAGAGAGCCTAGAAGAGAGAACACAGAGACCTAAGTAAACAAGACTCCTACCAGTCAGATACCAAGTGTAGACCAGAAAGGGAAGCTCTCCAAGAGAGAACAAAAGGACAGAGTCTGATTCTGGGAAGACCCACCAGTAACTTGGGACAATCTTATTAGCCATTCGTCCTTCCAAAGAGAGGTCCGAGTCAAGAAGTAAAGAAAATGGAAAAAGATGATTCCTCCGCAGTCCTTCAGGAGGAGTAGACACGTTGGCATATGTTCCCTCTCCTACGAGAAGTCTGATTTGGGGGTGGGGGGGGCTTGTTGAGAAAAGAGAAGGGATCCCCTCTACCGATGCACCAAGGACTGCAGATGGGAGCTCCCTGGGCTTTGGTCCCCATGAGCTTCCAGAACCAACAAAGAAATAAAAGTCCTGCTCTCCAAAGAAAGAGCAAGGCCAGGCACAGAGCAGGAGGGAAGCTGCTCATTGGTATTTAAAAGAATCCTGTTGTGTTTTCCTTGCGCTTCTGAATTGAAATCTGTGAGATGAGGCAGCTGGAATCCAAATGAATAACAGCAAGAGGGTATTAATCAAAAGAGAGGCGGGCAATGAGCTTGGCCGGCTGTGCAACCCCGGTGGAAAGACACTGGGGAGGTGCTCGGAGCTGCTGCCTCCCCTGCTGGACGGGCAGACGGAGAGCCATTTCTTGGCAGGGTCAGGAGAGAATCTGATTTTCACCTAAGTGCCCCGCCTCGGGCGGGCTGCAGGGCTCTCCGCAAAAGAGCTCAATTCCCTAAAGACCCGCCTAGAAAGAAAACTCCTTCTCTACTTGACTGCTTGAATGATACATCTCAGCATTTTCCCGAAGTGGTGCCACTACTAGTTCTCAGTAGGGCTTTGGGACGCACAGAGGGCTCTGCTCCAACAGACCACCCGACCTCCACAGGGAGGCGGAGTAAGTGCGCACATGCAAGACCAACAGCCTCCTCCAGTAGTTTGGGGAACACCCCAGCGCACAAGCGGGCAACAAGCACCACAAAATCATACGTTAAAAAGACCAACTGTGGGCCTCAGAAAGTGTGGGAAAGACGAAGTGATTCAATCATTCTTTTAGTTGCTCTTCATTCAATGTCTATCACACGTCTGCTGTGTGCCTACAGTTATCATAAAAGTTCTATTTACGTATGCACCAAAACTCATGTGCAGACTGCCACTATATTCGTCTTGCACATGCATGAACGACTACTTTTTGGAAAGTAGGTATAGACTGGAGAAAAGAGATAACCCTTCGCCGCTTGCTTACTTCCCAGACCTTCTAATTTGCAGCACTCTAAATCTCATCTGTGTTCCCTAAATACGCCTGTTCCCTGGGTATATGTCACCTAATTTAATGATTTTAAAAATGTCACCTAAATTAATGGTTTTCAAAACCACGGCCAAATTTCCACCTGTAGTGCAGACCTCCTTACTAAACTTGAGCCTCCACCACCTGACTAGCATCTACATGCTTCCGTCTACAGGCTACACACGCCCAAAGCTAACTAAGCTTCTGGACTTGCCCCACCAAGCTTTGCACAGCCTCTCCTATTGAACAGACGGTAGTCCCGCCTTCAAGGTGCTCATCCCAAGAGCCTGAGACATCGTCACTGCTTCTCTCTCAAATAACCACAGATAACCCGCCAGCAAATTCCACCAGCATCCCCTTCATTCATTCCAAATATACAGAGAACCCAACTACTTCTTACCACGGTCACCACCATGGCCCTGGACCAAGGCATCTTCAGCTCTCACCTGGTTTACTGGACTGTCCTCCAACGCATCTCCCTGCTTCTGCCCCTGGCTCTTTAGCATCTGCTCTCAAGACAGCAACCAGAGAGATGCATTAGCAACACAGACCAGATCAGTTCATCCTCCATTCCAAACCATCCAGGGGCTTCCTATTTCACTCAGCAGAAGACCAAAATTCCTCCCAATGACCCATAAGGTTCTTCATGGTAGGAATTACATCCACTTACATCCCACTCACTCCCATCCCTTCACTTTGTTACAACCACATTGGTCTCTGTGGTCTTCCCTCAAACAGCTAACCAGACTTCCACTCAGGACCTTTGCACTTGATCTCTCCTCTTCCTGGAAATACAGCTCACTTCCTCACTTCCTTCTGACAGGTCAGTTTATGGAGGACCTCCTATAGGAAATAGCTACTGCCCCTCAGGACCCCTCACTCCCTTACCATGCTTTATTTTTTTCTTTTGTCATATTTTCACCATCTTATATGGCCTTGAGTATACAAATATAAGTAAGAGATAAAGGAACAAAAATGAAAACCATGAGATAATAAAAGGAATTTGTGTTTTGTTCTCAAAAAATAAAAAATAAAAATAAAAAAATAAATAAAAAATTTTTAAAAAACAGAGATGTAAAGGAAGAAGAGACAGATACAGGTAGGGAAGGGTTATGCAAATAGTGTGAATAGAAGGACCAAATGAGGTAAAGTGGTCGGTCAGTGAGATGAAATGCTACAAGGTGAAAAACAATTATAAACAGAAGTATCTAATATTCTTTTTGAAGTTGTTCAACTTCTCATATTTCCTCAATGCATAAATTTTGTCAAACCTACACACTGCCTTATATACATCCTATGTGTGTAGGGCAACAACCCTAAGGACTACACTTAGAGCCTTCCACCCCGGCAGACTGAGGGAACCAGGCAGGGGCTGCAACCAGCGCAATCAAAAGACCAGAATCTGAGTTCTGGTGTCATCACTTTTTAACTATAAATCCCTGGGCACGCCTCCAAGCTTTGGTTTCCCCAAACTGTACATAACAAATAGCTACACACACTGGTGATGCAGATAGAGTCACATCAGCTTTATTAGCAATAAAGCCAGTATCACCCTCTTGAAGTTTTTCATTACCGTGAATTATCCAAGAAACTCAAGGGATTTAAAGACCCATAAAAAGGACTTTTCTTATTCAAGGGTATGAAAAATAAGAGTCTGATCAGTCAACAAATGTGCTCTGCTCGAATTTCTTTGCTGGAGTTGGTTCTTTACCGAGATTGCTACGGACCCATTACTGTGATATTTCACTGCTCCGCTTTCTGGCACAGGTGAATCTCCGTCCCTTTAGAGCTATGCCAGCCAACAAAGCCCCCAAGTTGGACTTCTCTTAGTTATGAATCTAATAACCAACACTTGTAAGTTCTCACATACAGCCACTTTCCAGGGAAGCCATTTGGCCCCAGCACACCAGATTGCGCTTGGCTTTTGATCCTGCCTCTCAGATCCCAAACCATCTATCCACCTTCTTTACAGACTAGGAAAACAGGCTGCTTTTCTTTGATGACGTCAAAACTAAAAAGGTCTAAATACAGCCCCTGAGTGTGGGGCTACTGCTCTACCCAGGGACTTGAGAAGGACATAGTCTGCCATTCTAAGAAAAGCTAGCCTCAGCGACTCTAAACACATTCCCCCTTGTACGAGGATGCGGTGTTAAGGTGACCACACTATTCTCACTGAATGAGGGGGATCTGCCGGTGATGACTCCAAGGGGAAAAGAAAAAAATAATCTCTTGGAGGCCACACTGCTGTAGGTCCAACTTTGTTGCTGGAAGGACCATATGTGATACTGTGAAAGTGCTCCCTTAAGCGTGGTGCACTACGCGGACGCCGGGGGTCGTCTTAAAGAGGTGTGAAGTGCTCTAGCATAGCAGGAAGAACAACGTCACAAGGTAACACAGATTAGAAAAAGAATCAGTTCTGCAACTTACTGTCTGTGCAATTCCGTGCAAGTTATGTACCCTCTCTGAGCATTCATTTGTAAAATGAGAAGACCGTATTATTCCAATATTTGTATTATTAATAAGGTGTATTAATATGACAATTACCTCTTGGAGTTGTAAGGAGTTGACTACTGAACACCAATCAAACAGGCACAACGTCTACCTCAGCTCCAGGCGCAGAGTAGGTAAGGGCTCCATAAATGGTGGCTCGCATTATTTTTACTTGTAGCTCTAACTAGAGCAAATGTGCGTTGATGTCGGGTATGATGAAACACACACGGGTATTGTTCATTTAACGCTTACCTGCATATGGTCATTACTGCCCTTTGGCACATGAGGCCATTAAGGCCTAAGAGAGGGGTGCGCTCACACTACGGGAAGGCAGCAGGAAGAGTATTTGGACCCAAGTGACTAGGCCAGCCCCGTAACCAACCACCCCCACAACTCGACAGCGTCCTAAAATTAGCATTTCCGTTCTGCAGATCAACTGTGATTCTGCTAATAAGCCACCTCAGTCGAGTGGCTTCGCTTCAGGCTGCAGGTTTTAGGTCAGCTCCGTCGTCTTACTCTGGATCCCAGGCTGAAAAGAGAGTGGCCACCAGGGCCACGTCCTGTGACTAGTAACCAAAGCACAAGGAGGAGGCCCAACCACGCAAGTGCATTCCAGGCCCCACTCCCTGTGCATCTGCTGAGACGCCGAACAAAGCAGCTCTCACAGCGGAGCCCGCGTCGGGCAGAAGGGAAGTCTAGGGGGTCCACAGAGGCAGCAGGGCAAGAGGCCTTGAGCGGTAGTTCCGCCCATCACACCAGACCTCAGCAACTGCAGAGTCTGAGTTCCTATTCGCTGTCCCACAAGGCCTCTCTCCTGTTCCGAGATGGTACTTCTCTAACCAAAAAAAATCATTATTAAACCTCTTTTTCACCATTAACCTGTGTGGGATCTTAGATTCCTTTTGTTTCTTTTTTTAAGACTTTATTTATTTACTCATGAGAGACACAGAGAGAGAGAGAGAAAGAGGCAGAGACACAGGCAGAGGGAGAAGCAGGCTCCACGCAGGGAGCCCAACGCGGAACTTGCTCCCGGGTCCCCAGGATCACGCCCTGGGCTGAAGGCAGCGCCAAACCACTGACCCACCAGGGCTTAGCGCCTCTGTCACCTGGCTGGGCTCTTTAAAACAGCTGAGAAGCCCAGCTGGAGGGTAAGTGGAAAGTTGATAGTCCATCATCCCATGCTCATCGCAAAGCCAGGCTGTGCAGCCCCAGTAAGCAACCTGCTGGGTCTGCAAATTTACCATGCTTCACTCTGTTAAAACTTTATTGGGCACAGTATGGTAACTCAATTATTAGTGAGAATGACACTGACAAGTGTCACTGCCATCGCAACCAATTATTTTTTCCTTAATATCTTTTTTTTACATCACAAGCTGACCAAACTCAACAAAAGCCATGCTCTTCCACAGGGCATAGTCAGTCTTTCCCTGCTTTCCCATTTTCTCCCGTGGCCAGGGCCCCACAACTCCCTCACCCAGCTACAAGCTTCCCTCTTCTCCCGACAGCAGTGCAGCTCCCCGCCACTCCCACCCCCCGCCCCGCAAGGAGCTAACTGCAAACACAAATCAGGCCGTTTGGCAGGATTCTGTGTTACTGGTAGTTTTTGTTTTGTTTCCTATAAATCAAAATTCGGCTGACCTTATTCTTTTCTTCTTACTCACAGTGGTCCTGACTTAGAAAGCATGGACACAGAAACAAACCCATAAAGCCAACCTGAATCACCACCCCAAAGAAAGAAATGCCCGAGAATGGATTCAAAACCAAACCACTAAATAAATAAATAAATAAATAAATAAATAAATAAATAAATAAATAAATAATAAATAAATATTTTAAAAAATAAACTAAAAATTAAAAAAAAAAAAAAACCACCAGCACCTGCCCTGGAAAACCCATAGGTCCCTGGCCTTCCAAGGTGGCCTGGACTCCCCAGTTGTCCCCCTGGACTTGTCTTCAGCCCAGAGCTGGACCTTGTGTGGTTCACAGTAACCAGCTGGGCTACAAGTCAAAGGACGACTAATATGAACGCATAAGCAATTGGCTTGCCAATCTATACTCTTCAAAACAGAAAAATTCTAGTACGCACAATCCAGAGAAGTCTCACGTTTGGCAGCTGCTCCAAGCCCTTCAAGCTGAAGTCCAGGTGGGCAGAGGATGACCCTCTACGTTTAACACCTACTTATCAGGGCCGAGGAAATCCTGTCACCGGAAAAGAGAAAATACATGTCCTCAGAGTTTCTCCCAAAAGGTAACTCTCCACCTTGTCTCTTGGGATCGGATGCTGAACATTACCCACTGAAGAAAAGCCACCTAAAAGGAGGCGAGCCTACATGCACTGCAGGATCTCCCCTGCCCCAACCCCGCACCCCCAGATCCTGGAATTTCTTGTCCCTACTGAACCAGGAGGTACAGAAAAGGCTACAATCTCTAGCCATAGCAACCTGGTATGGTCTTCAGGCCAGATTTCCAGGCCCTTATGGCCAGCTTTGGGGTTAAGGCTGGAGTATACATGTTCTGGGGTCAGCCCAGCCCTACACTGATGACACATCCGGTAACAGGTCTCCATAAAAGCTTCAGCTAGTTCCATGCGTTCGTCACTCAGACCATGGTGAGGATCCAGAGCCAGGGTTACAAGCAAAAAAAAACCACACGCACTAAATGATGCATCTTGGCTCTGAATTTTCCATCCACAACTTCCCCCAGGAAACTCGGCCTGCGGGGCTCAGACTGCTGACACACGTGGTTTTCTTCCCTCTTCTAAGGCTTCACCATGATCTTGCAGCAAGTGGGTTTCTTTCCCTCGCCCTGACCAGGGGCTGCAGCCGCGCTCCGGCTCCACAGCGCAAGTGAAGTCGGGCTCCCGCCCCCCCGCCCGGCACCGGCACCTGCTGCACCTGCACCCCCGCCTGCACCCGCGCCTGCACCTGCACCTGCACCTGCATCCACGCCTCCACCTGCATCCACACCTGTACCGGCACCTGCACCTGCACCCACACCTGTACCTGCACCCGTGCCTGCACCTGCATCCTCGCCTGCACCTGCACCTGCACCGCACCTGCACCTGCATCCATGCCTCCACCTGCATCCGCACCTGTACCGGCACCTGCACCTGCACCTGCACCTGCACCTGCACCTACACCTACACCCGCACCCACACCTGCACCTGCACCCGCACCTATACCTGCACCCGTGCCTGCACCTGCATCCTCGCCTGCACCTGCACCTGCACCGCACCTGCACCTGCATCCGCGCCTCCACCTGCATCCGCACCTGTACCAACTCCTGCACCTGCACCCGCACCTACACCTGTACCCGCACTGCACCTGCACCTGCACCAGCACCCACACCTGCACCCGCGCCTCCACCTGCATCCGCACCTGTACCGGCTCCTGCACCTGCACCCGCACCTGCACCTGCACCTGCATCCGTGCCTGTACCTACACCCGCACCTGCACCAGCACCCGCACCAGCACCTGCGCCTCTGGCCAATATTTAAACTTCCGGGATCCCTGGGTGGCGCAGCGGTTTGGCGCCTGCCTTTGGCCCAGGGCGCGATCCTGGAGACCCGGGATCGAATCCCACATCGGGCTCCCGGTGCATGGAGCCTGCTTCTCCCTCTGCCTATGTCTCTGCCTCTCTCTCTCTCTCTCTGTGACTATCATAAATAAATAAAAATTAAAAAAAAAAAAAACTTTAAACTTCCCGCCAATTTAGCGGCCGCTGGCCCGCAGTGGTGCAGCGAGGGCTGTTCCTGTGGCCCGAGAGGGCGGGATGAGCCTCCTGTTCTGAGGAAGCTTTTACCCTTAGGCTAATGCAAAACAACACCTCACAGGAAGCCAGTGGCCTCCTTCTGAGTAATCGTTCTCCTATGCCTCAGCTAAGCCTCCGTCGGGCTCTCTCCTGCGGAGCTTCTCCAACGCTGGTGGCCTGGGAATTATCTGAGGGCTTATTGTAAGACAGGCTGCTTGTCTCCAGCCCCATTCGGAGCCACAATCGGAGGGAAAGCGGAGCCTGCATTTCTAACAGGGTCCCAGGTGATGCTGATGCTGCTGGTTTAACTGATTACACTTGGAGAGCTGCTCCTGCCCCTGGGAAGAAACCGAGCTGGGGAGCCCGTGATGGTGAGCTTGGGACCACCCCCGAGCTCCTCCACCGAAGCAGGACCTCTCTGTCTCACAGATGGGGCTTCGTGATGAGATCTCATTCGGGTTGAGGTATCTGCACTAAAAATGGTTGGAAAACCACCTCTCCAGGCAAACCAAAGCAGTTGTAGGGATCATGCAAAATAAAGGCAGAGAAGAAGACAAGCCAGACACCTGGGAGTAGGGGGACTCCCATCTACTAGAACAGGATAAACGTGCAAAACAAATGAGATAAAATAACTCATGTTACGTAGTTGCAATGACAGGGGTCTCTATAGAAAACATAGTTCACATGTGCTTCACCTACCATCTTCTCACCTCCCATCCTAGAAAAGAACCTAGATTTGAATTCAAATTTTTCTCAACGTATTACTGTATTACGGAGCCACAAGCTGTTGACTGAAGTTAGCAGTCAAGCTGGAATCTTAGGGCTATCGCCCATTCAAGTTCTAGTGGGAATATTCTCACAGTCCTACTTATGTGCTGGAGATTGATCGTGTCCCACCCGCCAAATTCACATGTTGAAACCTAATGAGATGGTATTTTGGTGAGGCCTCTGGGAGGTGATTAGGTCTTGAGGATGAGACGAGAAAGTGAATTAGCCAGTGCCTTGATCGTGGAATTCCCAGCCTCTGGAACTCTAAGAAATAAATAAACATTTGTTTTTGATAAGCCACCCAGTCGATGGCATTTTGTTAACGCAGCCCAAATGGACTAAGACAATAGGTTTAGGAAATAATAATTTATAGAGGGGCTGGTGCTTGACAAGATCTCGAGAGACACTTCTAAGATATCCAGGAGCTGAGGGGAGAAGGGAGGAAATGGGGATGAGAAGAGATGAAATTCATTAGGATTAAGAAGAGAATGGTAAGTGGAACCAGCAATTGAGGATGATGCCTTCATGGATCTTCTATTGGAAAGAGAAAAAAAGAGATTATTGGAGGTGCCTACAAGTGCATGCAAGATCAAGAAACAAGTTTTTAAAACTTGTTTCATAGCCCATAGCCCACGTTTATGGGCTATGAATAAGGATATAGAGAAATTGAAAAAAATACACAAGAAAGGGAATAACATATTGAGCAAGTCCTCAGAGGAAATGTGTGGCCAGTACTCCCTCCTAGCATTGCCTTGAGGTGGTCTGACCACCTTGGATGGAAACAGGAGTGCACAGCCACAGAAGAGGAACCCCAAACACTGTGCCTTAGGGACACCAAGGCTGAATCACAGAAACATGCTAAGAATGGTGACGGCCGGAAAAATCAAGAGACAAGTGAAGTCAAGAATACGAAGTATCTTCTCTGAACTACCAGAGAAGCAGTGGTCTGGAGTAATTCTAGAATAAAAAGGAACAACATGCTCATTGTGACTTTCACTGCCCCCAAGAGAAGTCTGTATGGGAAGGCCAAGGAATGTTTAAAGTGCTGAGATGAAACAGACAGAAGCACAAGCTCTGTTCTAGGAATGTGACTAATCCTTAAAGAAATCATTTGCCCAACCATTGATTTAAGCAGGGAGGGGAGGGCATACATTTTTTTCTATGGCATGAAATAATGAAAATTCACCAGGCAATATCCTAAAAGCATTCTTTCCAGCATCTCCTTTAACTTAATCCTTGTAATACCAAGCCTATTGACAAAACCTATATGTGACCCAGCTGGGATTTGAACCAAGACATGTTAGGTCCCAGGGCCAATGCTTCTATTCCATCTAGTTTATACACTTTTTTCAAAAGCACCCTTGGCCTCACCAAAACATTTGCCCACTTCTCATTGAACAGACTCTGGTGTGTGTGTGTGTGTGTGTGTGTGCGTGTGTGATTTTCCCTCCTCCTCTTTCAAGGCCCATCAACCTTCTCTCTGGGACGCCTTTCTAAGCATTCTGGGCTCAGTTAGTGGTACCCTTCCCTGCCTTCCCCCAGGGTCCCATAACAGTCCCTACCCACCTCTCAGAGCTCCCACGACATTTGATGATAGACGCCTGTGAGCCTGCCTCTGCTGTCGGCTTGTAGCAAGGCATAACAGAAAGGCCATGGGCTTTGGAGTTAGTGAAAACTTGTTCATATTCCAGTTCTTCCTCTTCTAAGCCATAGAAATGTGGGCAACTTAATCTCTATGAATTTGATTTACTTCTTGGATAAAATCAGGATAATTCATCAGAGGAAGTGTTGTGAAAACTTAAATGCAATAAGATGATATGAAGTCCTGACATACAACAGATGCACACTAAGTGGAAGAAATTGTTATGACTGTTTGAATAAGTATTAGGTGAATGAAAGGCAGTTTTATCTTGACCCACCATCAGCTCTGTATTTCTGACCACGTGAGATGGCAACGTTTTCTTACAACATAAGTTGTTAGGAAAATATTTAGCCTCTTCATTTAAGAAAAATAAGTTTTATGAGCACATATTTATAAATAACAAGGTATTCTTTTAAATATCTTCATCAAAATAGATCCCAAAAGACCTCGGCATCCCAATAGTTAGTTTAATGTGAGTGACTAGAAGACTTTATAAATAATAAAACAATAATTGTCTTTAAATGGCTGTCAAATTCTTACTAAATTAAATCCCAACCTCTCTTCTCCAATTTATCTTAATGAATGAAGTTTTACTGTATTTACATTTCAATGGCAAGAGCAAAGTAAATAAGACCCAGAAATCTCAAATCCAAATATTGTTGAAGAACCATCCCCCAAAGTTCTTTCAGTTTAATGGTAGCATAAAAGGGTTTCTAAAGGAGGCTGGAAACAATTCTCTACAGTAAATTCATCTGAGGGCATATGTAGAGCAAAAATAGCCTTGGGAGTGGTGGGTACATGGAGCTTCATTATGCTCTCTCTGTACAGTAAAGATATTTAGAAAATTTTCATAATAAAACTTTTTTTAAAAAACCAAAAATTTCATCATCATCATCATCATCATCATCATCATCATCATATCATCATCATTTGTTAAATGTATGAAGAGTTTGGTAGGTACAATATGTCTCTTAACTCATAAAATTATTAGTTCCTTTGAATTAAGCTTAAAGACATTACATACATTTCTCAAATTCACATTCCTAATTAGTGGCAGATTCCAGCATCCAAAAATTTAACCAGCTCAAGATATCCAGAATGTGGTCAGGGAAGGGAGGAGAGAGAGAGAATGAGGGGGGGCAGGGCAAGATGGCAGAGCAGTAGGGGTCCTCAACTCACTTGGTCCCACCAACTTACCTAGATTACTTTCAAACCATCCTGAAAACCTACAAATTCGACCTGAGATTTAAAGAGAGAACAGCTGAAACACTACAGAGTGAAGGGTTTTTGCTTCTAACAAGAATCATCTAGGGTGAAATTTACTTCAGTTGTGGTTGATATTCTTGACTCAGCTTGCTCATACAGCCACTCTGCACTGAGCAAAATGACTAGAAATAAGAACTCACCTTATTTCTTATTCTGAAAGAATCAGAAACAGTCCTCTCTCCCACAGAGTTACAGAATTTGGATTACAATTCGATGTCAGAAAGCCAATTCAGAAGCACAATTATAAAGCTACTGGTGATTCTGGAAAAAAGCATAAAGGATTCAAGAGACTTCATGACTGCAGAATTTAGATCTAATCAGGTCAAAATTAAAAATCAATTAAATGAGATGCAATCCAAACTGGAGGTCCTAACGACAAGGGTTAATGAGGTAGAAGAAAGAGTGAGTGACATAGAAGACAAGTTGATGGCAAGGAAGGAAGCTGAGGATAAAAGAGAAAAACAAAAGACCATGAGGAAAGGTTAAGGAAAATAAATGATAGCCTCAGAAGGAAAAATCTACGTATAATTGGGGTCCAGACTGTGCTGAGAGGGACAGAGGGCCAGAAAGCATATTTAAACAAATCATAGCTGAGAACTTCCCTAATTTGGAGAGGGAAACAGGCATTCAGATACAGGAGATAGAAAGGTCCCCACCCCCATAATCAATAAAAACCATTCAACACCTCGACATTTAATACTGAAACTTGCAAATTCTAAAAATAAAGAAAAAATCCTTAGACAGCAAGAGACAAGAGATCCCCAACTTACATGGGGAGAAATATTAGATTAACAGCAGAGGTCTCCACAGAGACCTGGCAGGTCAGAAAGGGCTAGCGGGATATACTCAGGATCCTAAGTGAGAAAAACATGCAGCCAGGAATACTCTCTCCAGCAAGGCTCTCATTCAGACTAGAAGGAGAGATCAAGAGCTTCCAAGATAGGCAGACACTGAAAGAATATGTGACCACCAGGCCAGCTCTGCAAGAAATATTAAGGGGCACTCTGTAAAAGAAAGAGGAAGTCCAAGGAAACAATCCTGAAAAACAGGGACTAAATGGGTATTACAATGACCCTAAATTCATATCTTTCAATAGTAACTCTGAATGTGAATGGGCTAAATGATCCCATCAAAAGATGCAGGGTTTCAGACTGGATAAAAAAGCAAGACCCATCTATTTGCTGTCTACAAGAGACTCATTTTAGAACTAAGGACACCCCCAGCCTGAAAATGAAAGGTTAAAGAACCAGTTACCATTCAAATGGTCCTCAAAAGAAAGCTGGGGTAGCCATCCTCATATCAGATAAATTAAAGTTTATCCCAAAGGTTGTGGTAAGAGATGAAGAGGGACACTATATCATACTTAAAGGGTCTATCCAACAAGAGGACCTAACAATCATGAATATTTATGCCCCGAATGTGGGACCTGCCAAGTATACCAATCAATTAATAACCAAAGTTAAGACATACTTAGATAATAATACACTAATACTGGGAGACTTCAACACAGCACTTTCTGTAAATGACAGATTTTCTAAGGACAACATCTCCAAAGAAACAAGAGCTTTAAATGATACACTGGACCAGATGGATTCCACAGATATTTACAGAACTTTACATCCAAACGCAACCGAATATGCATTCTTCTCAAGTGCACATGGAACTTTCTCCAGAATAGAACACATACTGGGTCACAAATCAGGTCTCAACCAATACTAAAAGATTGGGATTGTCCCTTGTGTATTTTCAGACCATAGTGCTTTGAAACTTGAACTCAATCACAAGAAGAAACTTGGAAGAAACTCAAACACATGGAGGTTAAAGAGCATCCTGCTAAAAAATGAATGGGTCAACCAGGAAATTGGAGAAGAATTAAAATGATTCACGGAAACTAATGAAAATGAAGATACAACTATTCAAAATCTTTGGGATACAGCTAAAGCAATATTTCCCTAAGAGAGAAATACATCGTGGGCAGCCCCAGTGGCTCAGCAGTTTAGCACTGCCTTCAGCCCAGGGCAGGATCCCGGAGACCCAGGATTGAGTCCCACATCAGGCTTCCTGCATGGAGCCTGCTTCTCCCCCTGCCTGTGTCTCTGTCTCTCTGTCTCTCTCTCTCTCTGTCTCTCTCTCTCTGTGTGTGTGTGTCTCTCATGAATAAATAAATAAAATCTTTTAAAGAGAGAGAGAGAGAGGGAAGTACATTGCAATACAACCATCCCTCAAAAAATTGGAAAAAAAATCAAATACACAATCTAACCTCACACCTAAAGGAACCGGACAAAGAACAGCAAATAAAACCTACACCCAGCAGAAGAAGAGAGTTAATAAAAATTCGAGCAGAACTCAATGAGATAGAGACCAGAAGAACTGTAGAACAAATCAACAAAACCAGGAGTCGGTTCTTTGAATTAATAAGATAGATAAACCATTAGCCAGCCTTATTAAAAAGGAAAAAGACTCAAATTAATAAAATCACGAATGAAAAAGGAGAGATCACAACCAATAACAAGGAAATACAAACGATTTTAAAAACATATTATGAGCAGCTATACGCCAATACATTAGGCAATCTAGAAGAAATGGACTCATTTCTGAAAAACCACAAACTACCAAAACTGGAAGGAAGAAATAGAAATGCTGAACAGGCCAATAACCAGGGAGGAAATTGAAGCAGTCATCTAAAAACCTCCCAAGACCCAAAAGGCCAGGGCCAGATGGCTTTCAGGGGAATTCTATTCAACGTTTAAAGAAGAAACAATAGCTATTCTACTAACGGTGTTCCAAAAGATAGAAAGGGATGGAATACTTCCAAACTTGTTCTATGAGACCAGCATCACCTTAATTCCAAAGCCAGACAAAGACCCCAACAAAAAGGAGAATTCTAGACCAATATCCCTGATGAACATGGATGCAAAAATTCTCAACAAGATACTAGCCAATAGGATCCAACAGAACATTAAGAAAATTATCCACCCTGACTGAGTGGGATTTATCCCTGGGATGCAAGGCTGGTTCAACACTCGTAAAACAATCAATGTGATTGATCATATTACCAAGAGAAAAAAGAAGAACCATATGATCCTCTCAATAGATGCAGAGAAAGCATTTGACAAAATACGGCATCCATTCCTGATCAAAACTCTTTAGAGTGTAGGGATAGAGGGAACATTCCTCAGCATCATAAAAGCCATCTAGAAAAGCCCACAGCTAATAACATTCTCAATGGGGAAACACTGGGAGCCTTTCCCCTAAGATCAGGAACACGACAGGGATGTCCACTCTCAACACTGCTAGTCAACATAGTCCTAGAAGTCCTAGCCTCAGCAATTGGCCAACACAAAGAAATAAAAGGCATTCAAATTGGCAAAGAAGAAGTTCAACTCGGGAAGCCCAGGTGGCTCAGCGTTTTAGCACTGCCCTCAGCCCAGGGCCTGATCCTGGAGACCCGGGATCAAGTCCCACATCAGGCTCCCTGCATGGAGCCTGCTTCTCCCTCGGCGTGTGTCTCTGCCTCTCTCTCTCTCTCTCTCTGTCTCTCATGAATAAATAAATAAAATCTTTAAAAAAAGAAGAAGTTAAACTCTCCCTCTTTGCAGATGACATGACACTGTACCTAGAAAACCCAAAAGACTCCACCCCAAGATTGCTAGAACTCATACAGCAATTCGGCAGTGTGGCAGGATACAAAATCAATGCCCAGAAATCAGTGGCATTTCTATACACTAACAGTGAGACTGAAGAAAGAAATTAAGGAGTCAATGCCATTTACAATTGCACCCAAAAGGTAAGATACCTAGGAATAAACCTAACCAGAGAGGTAAAGGATCTATACCCTAAAAACTACAGAACACTTCTGAAAGAAATTGAGGAAGACACAAAGAGATGGAAAAATATTCAATGCTCACGGATTGGAAGAATTAATATTGTGAAAATGTCCCTGCTCCCCAGGGCAATGTACACGTTCAGTGCGATCCCTATCAAAATACCATGGACTTTCTTCAGAGAGTTGGAACAAATAATCTTAAGTTTTGTGTGGAATCAGAAAAGACCCCGAATAGCCAGGGGAATATTGAAAAAGAAAACCAGAGCCAAGGGCATCACAATGCCAGATTTCAGATTTCAGGTTGCACTACAAAGCTGTGATCATCAAGACAGTGTGGTACTGGCACAAAAGCAGACACAGAGATCAATGGAACAGAATAGAGAATCCAAAAGTGGACCCTCAACTCTACAGTCAACTAATATTCGACAAAGCAGGAAAGACTATCCACTGGAAAAAGGAAAGTCTCTTTAATAAATGGTGTTGGGAACATTGGACATCCACATCCAGAAGAACGAAACTGGACCATTCTCTTACACCAGACACAAAGATAAACTCAAAATGGATGAAAGATCTAAATGTGAGACAAGAATCCATCAGAATCCTAGAGGAAAACACAGGCAACACCCTTTTTGAACTTGGCCACTGTAACTTCTTGCAAGATCCATCCATGAAGGCCAGAGAACCAAAGTAAAAATGAACTATCGACTTCATCAAGATAAAAGGCTTCTGCACAGCAAAAGAAACAGTCAACAAAACTAAAAGACAACCTAAAGATGGGAGAAGAGATTTGCAAGTGACCTATCAGATCAAGGGCTAGTATCCAAGATCTATAAAGAACTTATTAAACTCAACACCAAAGAAACAAACAATCCAATCAGGAAATGGGCAAAAGACATGAACAGGAATCTCACAGAGGAAGACATAGACATGGCCAACACGCACGTGAGAAAATGCTCCGCATCACTGGCCATCAGGGAAATACAAATCAAAACCACAGTGAGATCCCACCTCACACCAGTGAGAATGGGGAAAATTAACAAGACAGGAAGCAATACATGTTGGAGAGGATGTGGAGAAAGGGAAACCTTCCTGCATCGTTGGTGGGAATGTGAACTGGTGCAGCCACTCTGGAAAACTGTGTGGAGGTTCCTCAAAGAGTTAAAAATAGAGCTGCCCTACGACCCAGCAATTGCACTGCTGGGGATTTACCCCAAAGATACAGATGCAGGGAAATGCCAGGACACCTGCACCCCAATGTTTATAGCAGCAATGTCCACAATAGCCACACTGTGGAAGGAGCCTTGGTGCCCATCTACAGATGATGGATAAAGAAGCTGTGGTCTGTGTATACGGTGGGATATTCCTCAGCCATTAGAAATGACAAATGCCCACCATTTGCTTCAATGTGGATGGACCTGGAGGGTATTATGCTGAGTGAAATAAGTCAATCAGAGAAGGACAATCATCATATGGTCTCATTCATTTGGGGAATATAAGAAATAGTGAAAGGGAATAAAGGGGAAAGGAGAGAAAATGAGTGGGAAATATCAGTGAGGGTGACAAAACATGAGAGACTCCTAACTCTGGGAAACTAACAAGGGGTAGTAGAAAGGGAGGTGGGCGGGGGGACGGGGTGATCAGGTGATGGGCATTGAGAGGGGCACTTGACAGGATGAGCACTGGGTGTTATACTACATGTTGGCAAATTGAACTCCAATAAAAAAAATATACAAAAAATAATGAGACAGAGAGAGAGGAGACATGGTATTCTCCAGGGAAAAGAAATGCTCTTCCTTCTTCTCTATGAAAAGAGCCCTCAAGTAGAGAACACAGAGCTGAAAGCAAACGTGACAGCTGGAGACACTTAGGTGGCTTGTGGACGCCCCGGGAGTGAAACAAGTAGAGCAGACCACAGCACTAACTGGGATGAAGCTGGCAAAAGTGAGGAAACAGCACTTCCACTGGGATCCATCAGAAAGGGAGATGAATCAGAGAATTTGTTGAATCAGAAAATTCAGAATGCGCTGTGTGCAAACACTGGAGGAGGAATGAATCACGCCACCATGGAAATTCATCCAGATGTTTCTCTTCCAAGAAAAAGTGTGAAGTGAGAACTTTTGCGTTTCAAGAAATTCAGGCAACGTAACCAACGGAAGTCCTTATCACAAGATTTCACGGGCAGAACAGAGTCTCCATGTGGGTGGAGGAAAGAAGTCGGCTCTCAAAGCCCCATGTTAACCTGGAATTCTCCATAACAATATTAAATACACTCGGTGTTTTTTTGTCAACGTGCAACAAATATTTATTGAGCAAGTATTGTTTGGCACCATGCTGTATGCTGTAATACAACAGTGAAGAAAACATTTGCAATCCTCCCAAGGCCCAGTGGGGGTGGAGGTGGGGGGGGGGGCGGGGGGAGGGTGGTGGCACAGACAAAACGAGTCAAACAACAAATAAATAAAATTAAAACTTCTAAGTGACACTGAATTCATTGTATGGATGGCCAGAACAAAGTATCACAGACTGAGTAGATATAGAACAGAAATTCATTTTGTCACAAATCTGGAGGATAAAAGTTCAAGATCGAGGTATCCACAGGTCTGGCTTCTTCTGAAGCTTCTGTCCTTGGCTTACAGATGGCATTCTCACTGTGTCCTCAACATGGTCATCTTTCTGCACATCGTCTGTGCCCTAATCTCCTCTTCTTGTAAAAACACCCATAATACAGGATTAGAGCCCACCCATCTGACCTCAATTTCCCTTAATTACCCCTTTAAAGACCTTATCTGAAATACAGTCACATCATAAGGTATTAAGGGTTGGGACTTCAACACATGAATTGTGGGGTGGAGGGAACACTACAGCCATGAAATTGAAAAACAGGATGCTGGTCTCACCTTCACAAGGAAGTCCTGCCTATCCAGTCTGACTAAGTTAGACCTAATTTATTGTCAAAGCACGAGGCACCTCCTCCTCACGGTGCCTAATTTACAGTTGCAATTTTACATTTCCTTGTGTGATCATTTGCTTAAGACTCTCCTCCCCACTCCCCACAATAGCTCCAAGAAGGCAATTCTACTTTTGCCTCACACTTAGCGCTTAACAGTGCCTGGCATCTAGCAAGTGAGACGTCCATAAATATGTTAAATAAAAGGAGGCATGAATAAATGAATGAGCATCAAGCCTGAAAGCAATGTTGGGGTGGGAGGTAGTATCTCAAGTGGGCCCTAAAGGATGACATGAGGAGCTAGCCAAAGAGGTCATTAATGGAAGAAAGACAACTCCAGCCTGAGAAGAGTATGTGTGAAAGACTTGAAAAAAACAAGAACTGGACCTACTATGAAATACGTGTATTATATAGTGCCTCACGCTAGGTAAACTCACTATGGCATTGAGGTGAGCCTGGCATGTGTTCCAGATGTTCTTGGATATGCTGAAGACGTTTTGGAAGAAAGGACTAGCAATATTTCATGAAGCTAATATCTTTAGGGAATTCAAGCAAAAATAAACCAACAAGAAAATACCAGAGACCAATAATCCCTCATTTTTCCCCAATTTCAAACTAGAAAATTATCTTCCTCAATCAGAAGTAAGCCCCCCACAGGGGCACCTGGGTGGCTCAGTCAGTTAAGCATCCATCTCTTGATTTCAGCTCAAGTCATGATCCCAGGGTCTTGAGATCAGCCCCACATTGGGCTCCATGCTGGGTGTGGAGCCTGCTCAAGATTCTCTCTTTCCCTCTCCCTCTGCCCCTCCCCCTGCTCACTCTCTCTCTCTCAAAAAAATTATTTTTTAAAAAAACTAAGCCCTCCCAGTTTGCAAAGAGTAACAATCATCCATCCGTAGAGATTCAGCTGCCAAGATGAGAAGAGTTTATTATGATTTTGAGCTAAATTGTGTATGGCCTTGGGCTTAATTTATTGTTACTATACATGCACTTTTTTTTTTTAGAGCATTGAATCCATTCCTCAAATTCAAAAGTCACTCCATTGGTTCTGAAACTCCTACAGTGGAATACCTTTGAAAGACTGCTAACACAGGGCTCTGAGTCTTCATGAAGAGCTGCCGTTGGTAAGATAAGCAATAAATATGTTTAAGCTTTGCTCCTAAGTTACACATTACTGCAAGTACATAAATGTATACATCTTTCATGAAACACACATTAAAATCTACCACTCCCTAGTGAAAGAGAATTTAATGATCAAAATATCCCTATTTGAGTTCTGACCTTGCCAGTAGCCAGCTATGTGACCTTGACTACATCATCATGATATATTTATGTGTGTGTTTATCTCCATCACTCGATTATAATTCTTTAAGGGCAGAGATCATGTTTCATTATCTTTTAAATCTTTGCCAGCTTCTCTTGTGACAGGACTCATCAAATAAACGTTGGACAGCTGGATGGAATAGACAAACAATGCCTATGATGGATAAGATAGGTGTTACCCTCTTTACCGATGAGTTAACTGAAAATAAACATATATATGAAATAATTATAAGTTGAAAGGCATATCTAACTAAGGTGAAATTATACAGTATTAATAATAAATTCACTGGAGGGGAGAGAATAAGAAAAGCGAGATGTCCTCACTAAATTTAGTGAAGACTGTATTTGACTTGCTTAAGAGTACCTCTAGTTGGGATGCCTGGGTGGCTCAGTGGTGGAGCATCTGCCTTTGGCTCCGGTCATGGTCCTGGGCTCCTGGGATCTAGTCCCACATCAGGCTCCCCATGGGATGCCTGCTTCTCCCTCTGCCTGTGTCTCTGCCTTTCTCTCTCTCTCTCTCTCTCTCTCTCTCTCTCTCAAATAAATAAATAAAATCTTTTTAAAAAGAGAAAAGAATACCTCTAGTTGGAGGTGCATAAGGAGGCTACAAAAGGATTACTGGTTCTGTGTTGCCTGGCTTCTCTATGCTGGTTCCGAGTCCTTGCTCCTTAATTTCTTTAGAATATATCCTCACTCACGTTCTGCTGTGAAAGGAAGGGATTACTTCCCTTTTTTCAACTATTCTGTTTTTCAAATCTAATATTTTCACTTGGTTCTGTTTTAGAAGATTGTTAGTACCTTCCCTTACTTCCTTAAGTATATTTATCCTACTTATGTTAAATTCTCTTTCCATCTGTTCCAATACTTTTGCTTCAGATGGCAAATGCTAACCCATTTTTTTTTTTTTTTGTCGATTGTGTTCAGTGCAGGCCACCCCGAATTGCGCCACTTTGGCATGGGGATTATTTTGAGCTGAAGACAATGGAGACCTAAAAGATTCAAGAAGAGCTTTGTACCTCCCCCTTAACTGCCTAAAAGAATTTAGATAGGGAGCTTATGCCAGGAAGAGAGCTATTACCAGAGACAACTTTTTGTATAAGAAAGAGTTCTCCGCCTAGCATTGCAAACACTCATTCACCAAATATTTGCTCTCTCCATCTTCCTGCGACTTGTCATCCTCTCAGATGAAGACCCAAACCCCTACCCCTTCTTCTTAGCTCAGGATGGTGTGTTAGCCTCGATTGCTGGACCATCTTTGACCCTCTCCTGCCCATGTGGGGCTTCCATACATAAGAAATTAAATTTGTTTTCTCACTGTTAATCTGTTTTATGACAATTTAGATTATTAGGCTAGCCAAGAACCTAGAAGGGAAGAGAGGAGAAAAATCTCCTCCCCAGTGCTCTCTTTTAGAGAAATTATATTCCTCTGGTGTCTGCTTATTTTGGCTTGTGGGCTCATATTAACAGCCGCTTTGTGTTCTCATGTGCATTGAGAAAGGTCCAAATACCAGGCCCTGTCTTTGTCATTACCACAGATTAAGGAGAGAGAGGGATGATAAGTCCCAGGACAGAGAACCCTGGCACAGGATCCACCACTCCTGTTTGCTGCCACTACAGCAGACATCTCCTCTGGCCAAGATTTCACCCCTAAACCCTTATTTAGGGAGAAACACATAAGGAGAAAGCATATCCAGAGTTTGTAATATAGATGCCCCTAGGATCTGGGGAGAGTGAAAGAGTTAACGCCCAAGAATAGCCAGTCCACCCTTCCAGCAACCCCTCATTCCAATGAGGCAGTCACCAGCACTAGCAGCCTAGCAATAGAAGAATTAAGCATTGGTTTGCCCTAAGGCAATAGGGGAAAGCAGTGAGAACTGAACCCCTAAAGACTTCTTCCCATCTCTGTCTTCCCAGAGCCCATTTGCAAGGCCACCCACCTCCTACACTGACCATTCGAGATAGCTCTCAGTCTGCCACGGCTTCTTATGTTTTGCTTTATTTGTTCCTAGATTCTACTATCTTGGATCCTTCTTTCTATAGATTCTCCAAGGCTGATTTTGGAGTAGGTTGCCAGGAGCCCAGGCTAGCTTGCTTGTGTTTAGGACCTGGAAGCCCATCTCCTCAATGGGTTTCTTTAAACACATTTTTTGGCCTGCATCCAGGTATCATTAGTCAACATGTAAATTGTGATACCATTTGAGAAGCAGTTTATCCTGATGAATCAAAGCCTTCCGATGCGCCTAGCAACGCCACTTTTAGAAATGTTTCTTAAGGAGATAAGCTGATATGTATGCGAAAGTGTTTAAGGTCATTCACTGCAGTATTATCGCTAATAGGAACAATTTGGAAACAACTGAGTGCTCATCAACAAGGGATTGGATAAAGTCTGGTATTCAAATGCAACCCAATGCCACTTAAACATAAAAATGATAAGAAACATCTATATTTATGTATAAAAGATACACTCAGTGATTGTTAAATTGCATTTATAATTTCATTCCGTTTATGTAAAACGAAAGAGAGAAAGGGAAAAAGAGGTCTGGATCACATCGGTAGCAAAATGCTACCAATGATTGTCTCTAGGTTTGGGATTTAAAATTACGGCTGCTTTCTTCACAATGACTTTCTATATTGTTTGAGATGCAAACACTGATCTTTATAATCTTTATGATCAGAAAGAAATATAAATCTACTTTCATCTTTGAAAATCAAAATATAATAAATATCCCTCAACATCATAAAGCCAGACTTAAGTTTCCCTGATGATTAAGCCCCACTCATATAGTGGCAGGGACTTGAGAATAATCTGCTGTAGGCCTTCAGCAATAATTTGCTTGTGTTATAACTCAATAACCCCTGTAACCCAAGGGTACAATAAAATAGGAGTGCTAATTCACTGGAGCTGAAGGAAGACTAATTATCCTGGGGAGAGGGCTTCCCCTGAGCTTAGTCACTTGTAACTCATGGTGGGACCACCAGGGGCAAACAGAGGAGCTGCAAGCTAATGAATTATTCATGGTCTTGACTGCTGGAAGGGATTCATTGAAGCATCTTTCATGCTGCTAGGTCCTGCAAGTCTAAGGTGACCAATCAGCTGATGTTAGGTTGAGGAAAAGGGATAGAAGTGAACATAAACACTGTGAGGGTCAGGTGTTGAAAGCAAGAATCAAGAATGAGTCAGATATTTTGCTGATGCTCCACGGCCTTATGACCTTGAGTTTTGTTTTTGTTTTTTTGTTTTGTTTTTTTTTTGGCCTAGAGTCTGAAAACTTAATTCAAATGAGCTAATGGGCTCCCCTGGAGCACAATAGTTTTTGGAGAAACAGTTATAGTTTCCAGAGACATAAGGAAAGGATTGACTGACTCTTGGGCCAAATACAATGGCTGAAGCATCCCAGAGTGAGAGGAAAATTGCTCCAGGTTAACAAGATTTGGGGACTGCTCAGAGTTTATCATTGAGATTAGAATATATTTATATTCATTAGAAATGTCAAGAAATCAGATTTTTTCCCACTATTCAAAGAAAAGATATTGAGAATAACAGACCCAGTTATTTCACAATGTACCTGCTCCTACTTTATAACAAGGTACAAAGGAGCAACCACAGCTTGGCAGGTGGATTAAATGACCCAAGGAAAAGTCATTATGCTGATGACTTCAGAGTCAATTTAGTGACTATAAACTAAAAGGGAACTTATCTACTCTGTGCCACGCACTATACTGGGCACTTTCTATGCATAATCTCATCTATTTCTCACAAAGCTGAATAAGATAGGGAAATTATCCCCAAGTTATAGATAAGGAAAAATGGGGATCACAAAGTAATAATCTTGGCCACGCTTCAAAACCAATTAAGAAGTTCATAACCAGGTTCAAGAATCAGACCTGTTCGATTCCAGAAACAAAACAAACACTATACTTACACTCACCAACCTGTATCCCAAACTCCTCTCTTGGCCCAAATAGTGTAAATCAGAAGTTCTTTAGTGTAACCTCCACCGTAAGTCTCAGGTTTAAGGTTCTAATAACTTGGCTGGGTTTTCTTGCTAGGCACACCAAGACTTGTATTACGTGTTACAAATGTGCTTGTTCATCCAATATCCATTCCCCCTTCCCTTTCTGATTATGCCTCCAACTAGCTCCTGGGTTTTCATAACAGCTTTAACTTGCTACATCAGCCAAACTTGGGTTTTTTTGGATTTTCCTATTGTGTGAGTCAGTAAATCCTCATTATCACTTAGGCAGTGTGAGTTTTGACATTGTTTCCTGATACAGAATTTGTTTCTAGAAGTGGAGCAATGGAAGTAATAAGTTTATTAGTAATACATTTCTAATAAACATATAAAGGTGGGATTGCCTGGAGACAGAAAGTGAAGAGCACTGAGAACCCATTGATCTTGAATTGAGAATTTGGTGATCTTTTTTTCTGATTATGAAATGGCTGGTCGTACTATAGCCTATTAATAAAATAATCATATAGTTTATTGTCCAAACTAGAACACATTTGAGAATGAAACAGAGATGCCACTAATAATGTCAGGATAATCATTCACTGTTCAGGTTTCAACCATGTTTTTTATTCGTAACCCTTGGAGCCCAGCAATGTCTTTACAATATATATTTATGGTAATTTATCCAGGATGTGTTGTATTTTAAGGTCCCCCTTGGAGTATGCAGTATCTCTTTATAATGGATAGAAGTCCATTTCCATATAATGGAAATAGAAGTTCATTATGGTTGAAGTTGCATGTGGGAAAGAGGCAAGCCAGGAGAAGAGAAAATAGGCAACAGCCAAATCACCAGCTTTTTTTTTTTTTTTTTTTTTTTTTGCTAAGGAGGCAGATTTTTTTTTTTACATGTGATTGGTAATCATTTTATTTTATTTTAATTCAATTTGCCAGCATAGTATAATACCCAGTGCTCATCTCATCATGTGCCCTCCTCAGTGTCCATCACCCAGTTATCCTGTCTGCCCACCCACCTCCCCTTCTGCAACCCTTTGTTTCACAGTTAGGAGTCTCTCATTGCTTGTCGTCTTCTCTAATTTTTCCCACTCAGTTTCCCTCCTTCCCTTATGGTCCCTCTCACTATTTCTTAGATAAGGAGGCAGATTTTATTGTGAATGTGATAGGAAACCACTACAAGAGCTTAAGAAGAGTAGCAGTTTACCAATCTCACTCTTTAAAAAAAAAAAAAAAATGTTCTTTGAAGCACCTGGGTGGCTCAGTCAGGTTAGTTGAGTGTCTGACTCTTGGTTTTGGCTCAGGTCATGATCTCAGGGTCATGGGGTCAGTCCCATGTCAGACTCTGTGCTCAGCACAAGTCTGCTTGAGATCCTCTCCCTCTGCCTCCTCCCTGGTGCATGCATGCATGTTCTCTCTCACAAATAAATAAAATAAATCTTTTTTTTTTTTTAAAAAAAAGGATAACTGAAAAAGTAGTCACACTCAGGTGCATCACTCTCTCTCAAATAGATAAATAAATCTTCTTTAAAAATTGTTCTTTTATAATGAGGAAGATAGGTAAACAGTAAGGAAGCCACGTCAACTATTGCTCTAAGACCAATAAACATTTTTAACACAGATAGTGGCACATGGATTGAGGAAAGGGGACAAATTTGAGAGACTGAGAAGCAGGAGGGGTGAAGACTCAGTCACCTGAAGCCAATTTTCTTAATGACACATTGGCCTAAATTCTTAATAACAACTAGCATTTCAAGACTGATGTTAACAGTTTGAGCCCATTTTTGTATTCTTTTAAATTTCTTTTTCTTATTCTGCATTGTTCAAGGACCTTTTATCAATGTAGCTGAGGGCATTTTCACATTTAGATCATATGGCTCCTAAATGTTTAACGGATGCAAAGCATTTTGTATACAAAACATTTGGAGTAGTCCCTTTCGTGTATTTTTTTTTCATTCTTTCAGCTGTTTATTCCAGTTATGCCTACCACTGAGCTTTTCAAGGACTTTTGCTCAATTAGTCTAAGGGCACATCTGTCTCAGTTTCATTTTTCTGATAAGTGTTTATCACATTTGTAGAATTCCACATGATTCTCCTAATGTATCCCTTTCGAGGATTCTTGCCTCTTTCTTGCTTGATTTGCATCTTCTGAACTCTGAATGGATTTATTAAACAAATGAGATCATACTGAACATCGCCCCATGTTTAGCTAAGTATGACCTTTTATATAGAACAATCAAAAGATACAATGATATATAAGAAATATCTTTACCAAATTTCATTTTATATTAAAAAATAATCCTTGAAATCCTTGAAAAAAAATATCCCATGAAATTAGGAATTGCATACTGGTAATTGGAAGCATTGTCACGGTAGAAGTACAATGCAGCATGGCGAACTTAATGAGTCTAGGACTTGACGTCGAACAGACTTGAAGGTGAAGATCAGCCATGATTCTTCTAAGCTATGTGACCAAGGCCAACTTATTTGAGTTTTATGAGCCCTAATTTCCCTCATCTCTATGGTACTAAGATTTATTTCATAGGGTTGTTGTAAGGATTGAATTTAAAAATGTACAAAGCACTTAATACATACCTGCGTGGGGAGCACTTTAAAAATAGTAGCTATTGGGGACACGTGGGTGGCTCAGCTGGTTAGGTGCCCAACTCTTAGTTTGGCTCAGGTCATGGTCTCAGGGTTGTATGATCAAGTCCCACATTCCACTCCCAGCTTAGCACAGAGTCTGCTTGAGATTCCCTCTCCCCCTCTCTCTGCTCCGCTTCCCACTTGCACGCACATGCACATGTGCTCTCTGGGTGTCTCTTTCTCTAAAACAAATAAGTCTTTAAACGAAAATAAAAATAGTAGCTATTGTCATAAATGTTAAGCCAGATCCCTCTGTCCATAGGGAATTGGACAGAAGCCCAGTAGTATGACAGCTAGAAAGTTTGTGCCAATTTTCTTATCTGGAAAATGAAGTAATAGTATTACCTCCCTTGTGGGGCTATACTGAGAATTAAAAGACATAATGTATGTAAACATCTGGCATTGTGACTGGCACATGCTGGGCACTCATATTTAGCCATTATTTTTTTTATTCTGATTAAATGTAAATCAAGTAATAATTTCATTTAAACACTCACTATGAATTAACAGTTCTCAGTACCTTGTATCTCGAGAACTAAAGCGAACAGTAAATAAACCCCAAAATGGGCTTTAACAACATAACCAACAGACTATATGCAATATTGAAAGGATCTCTTACCTTCAAATGTATCCCTTGACATCTCAGACTCTATTATCCATATAAATAAGATATTATTGGTGGAAAGTTAATAACCAGCACCTAAGAGCCCAAACTATAATTTATGTGATACCATCAGAACTTTTCTTTTCACCTTGGAGAATGACAAAAGAGGAGATTTGGGGAGACTGAGGGTCCAGCAGCCTGGTTAATAGACTCAATAGTAGAGTTGCAACTTCTTACAACATCGATACTTTATTGACCCCCCTTGAAATGGCCAGTGGAAACTGCTGTACACACAAATGGATTTACTATTATGGGGATCCTGGAGGTGGGATCCCTTGGAACCCATCAGGTCAGTTCACTGAGGACAAAATGACCCTTTCTAAAACTTTACTTGAGATCCAGAAGAGACACAGGTCACGAACAACTGCAGCCTTTTAAGACAATGAGCTGATAGAGGGTTGTTTTACTCAGGATGTGTGTTGAGCTGCTGTTGATACCTAAAATTTATTCATCACTCGTTTAATCATCTGAGTCTCTATAAGCAGTCCAGAGGAGCTGTCAGCGCCAGGGACCCAAGTTATTTTATTTCTGTGTTTTTGTTCTGCAGTCCCAAGAATATTACTGTCATCTCAAGTTCCAAGAGGGCCCACTATGATGGCTTCACTCCAACAAAAGAGTTCAAGGAGAAGGATACGCCACTCACTTTCTAAGGCATGACCCAGAATTTATAAACCTCCCTCCCACTCATATCCCATTAGCCATAACTTAGCACTATGTACGCCTACCTGCAAAGGAGGCTGGGAAAGTCCCTTTATTTTGGATGGCAATGTGCCGAGCTACATCTTGGGGTTCTGTTACTGTGGAAATTAATTGAGAACAGATAAGAAAAAACGAGCAGCCTCTACCAAAAAGGCAGTTTAGGTTGATAGTTAAGGACACAGGCCTTTGAGACTAAGATTCTGGATTTGAGTCATGAAATAACAGTCAAGCAGTTGGGTTAACTAGCGATTCACTGGGTGAACTTCCTCTCACTGACCGCACTTTCCTCATGACATAGTATCTATCTCACTAGATCACTGAAAGCATTAAAAGCGCTAAATTTTTCAGCCTAATTCTTGGCACTCAGTAGGCACTCAATAATGTAAAAGAAATTAGGAACATCAGTTCTTCATTAGGGCATTTTTCTAGGAAAGATAGAACCTTAAGGACAAGGACTGTGTCTTGGATTATCTCATGGAGAAAGGGTGAGTACATTTGGCATGCAGCATCTAGAAGAGCAGAAAAAGGTGTTTTTCCATATATGTCTTTCTAAGTAGTCCCTTTGAGTGATGTCAGTATTCTCCAGGTGTTGAGTGTTGAAGGAAATATGCCAAGCTTTATAGGGCAAGCAATGATTCCCACATGCTGCTCTCGGCACTGGCTGCTTTCAAATCATCTGACTCTGGATAAAATTTATGGGTTCCTGGGCATCCCATAATCAGAACCTCCAGGCATATGGCAGTGGGAGATAAAGCTGGGACACCACTAGGCTTTAGAACCATGGCTGAGTAACAATACCACTAATAATAAGAGTTTTTGTTGTTATTAATGCAGCTACATTTATTTAGCCTTACAATGTGGCTGGCGTGGGTATAAGCACTTTGTAAATATTAACTCATTTAAGTTTCATAGCAACCCTATGAGTTGTTATTTTTATTATCTTCACCTTACCAGCTGAGAAACTGACACACAAAAAGCTTAAGTAGTTTATTCCCATCACAAAGTAAGTACTTGAGTCAGGCTTTGGATCCAGTCTTACCCAGAGTCCACACACTTAACCACGCTGTGCTGCCCCCATTTACAGTGGAAGGAAAGTGCCAAGTGGAACAGGAGCCAACTTGGGAACAGTCAGGGCTCTGTCGCAGCCTGAAACTCAGGATGCTCTCACTGGGCATCCCACCCACCCCTGCTCACTTCCCGAAACATCTAAGACGCTTCATAAAAGCTGAAATAAACTACCTCTTGAAGAGCATCACTAGGTAAGAGATATTTTTTCAAACATGACACAAGACAGCTGAACTGAATCTGGGATTGTCAAATACCCAGAGTAGATAGAAACCACATGGAGCCATGTTGGGCACTTCCTGGCCATAAAGATAATTTTCAATTTC